>NC_080782.1:237064691-237694907 GCF_028018385.1 Neofelis nebulosa
GACCTCCTGCTTCCTGGGTTTATATGGCTTGTGGCCATCGCAGGACCTCTCTGAGCCTCAGTTTCCTCATCTGAAAGATGGGAGTGATCATGGCTCTTCCTCAAAGGATTCAAGAGAAAACAAAAGTGCTCGGTGCAGAGTAAAGGATCAGTAATTGTTAGGCATTATCACTGAGGGAATAACGGCTCCCCTGCAAACTTTCTTTCTCCCACATGTGAAATGGAAAAAGTCACGTCTTGCAGAGCACCTACTATAGTTTTTGGAGTACACGAGCAAGTTCAAAAAGCACTCTTTTTCCAAAAGCAGCTTCGTAAATGTACCAGTGTACCTTTAAAAAATAATAAAGGGGCGCCTGGGTGGCTCAGTCGGTTAAGCGTCCGACTTCGGCTCAGGTCATGATCTCACGGTTGGTGGGTTCGAGCCCCGCATCGGGCTCTGCGCTGACAGCTCAGAGCCTGGAGCCTGTTTCAGATTCTGTGTCTCCCTCTCTCTCTCTGACCCTCCCCCGTTCATGCTCTGTCTCTCTCTGTCTCAAAAGTAAATAAACGTTAAAAAAAATTTTTTTTAATAAAAAAATAATAAAAAACTGAAACTATTAACAATAATAATAAATTAAAACTTCCTGAATGCCTTCTATGTGTCAAGCTCTGGCAACAATCCTCCCTGATGGGTACTGGAGAAGGAAACCCATACTGCACCTCGACCCAGGTAAAGTGGGCTTTGAACCCGAATCTCAGTCTGGGACCCACACTGTGCTACCTTCATAAAGCTGGTGAATAACTGTCTCATCAGCAGGAGCTCCCGAAATTTCCCTGATTTTCCACAGTCATAAATACACGGTAGTATTTCCAGGCAAAATTTGTTTATGTAAGTAAGCTTTGCTGTTAACAACGTTTCTTTTTTTTTTTTAATGTTTATTTATTTTTGAGAGAGAGTGACAGTGAAAGCAGGGGAGAGGCAGAGAGAGAAGGAGACACAGAATCCAAAGCAGGCTCCAGGCTCTGAGCTGTCAGCACAGAGCCCGACGCGGGGCTCGAACTCACAGACCGCGAGATCATGACCTGAGCTGAAGTCGGACGCTCAACCGACTGAGCCACCCAGGCTCCCCAACACCCTGAGATTCGGGTCCGAATCTTGTTTTCGCCTTTCATCCCCCAGAGTCCCACCCTCAAGGCGGACTCCCTAGAACTCCCTCGGGACCGTGTTTCTGGAGAGGGACAGCTCTCTTGATCACAATGACATCTGGCACAGAGCTTTGTAGGAAGCAGGTTCTCCATAAATGTGATTTGAAACCGTGCAAATCACTACCGTGGTGGTCTTTAGAAAGATAGGAGGAAAACCAAAAGCAATAATACTCATTTTGTTCACGAAGCCATGCCGTGGAGAATGGGTAAAGGGCCAATTCGGATCGTTTGACAGCGGGAGCCCAGAATACAGATACACACAGCACTGCCCTCCCGGCTGTACCCAAGTAACTGGAAATGCTCCTTAAGTTTTCTGATGGCTCACCTTAGCAAACGTTGAGGATCCTGGCTTCTACCGGACACTACAGCAGGTGCGGTGGCTGGGGATGAGCCAGCAGACGAGCACTGGAGGAGCTCATTCCTCCTGGGGCAGAGGTGCATGCGGGCATCCGAAGGTGAGGGCCGACCGAGCCAGGATGGGCAAATTTCTGCGCGGTCTAAGGAAAACCGGTTTTTGCGGTTGCCAACTAATCATTGTTTACGACGGTTCATTTTTCCTAGACCCCTGGAGAACTTCAGGGTGGTTGGGATTTTTTTTTATGTATCACACCTTTCTCACTGGGTGTCCGAGTGTCTCAAGACCAATTTTAACAAAGTCCTGAAAAAGACTCCACCTTTTGGAGACGGGTCGAATGGTAAGAATAAGTTATGAATCATCCCAAATTTCATCGCGTCGTAAATTCGGACTGGTGACTGTGCACGGCGAGAAGCCGAAATGACAGCACACACGTGGAACAAAAAAGCGATTCGAGCCCCAAGTTCATGACTAAACAGTCACCTTGTCTCTCCCATCTGCTCCATTGCCTTCCACGGCGACTTATTTTCATCCGTTCCTCCAAGGAGATATGAATAAACTTCGGGACTTCCGCTGTGCCCTTCACCTCAACCCAGGCAAAGCAGATTTATCTTCTGAGGCTATAATGGGTCTCGTTTTCCATTATTCGAGTTTGCTCTCCACGAGTGGCACATGGCGTACAGAACGCTTCCCGGATGTACAGTGTAGTCATTTGGAGCTTCTCCATTATCTCCAGGACCATTAATTAAATAGGCTCATTAATTAAATCATTCTGCAGCTTCAGAGCAGCATTAGCACGGAGCCTTGACCGGAAGGGGGATGAGTGGTGTCAGTGGAGACGGAGGAATCTCAGAAACAGACGTGGGGGGGGGGGGGGCTGGGGGGTGAGGGGTGGAGGGGGTTGGGGGGTGAGGGGTGGGGGCGGGGGCGGGGCATGAGGACGGAGGTGACAGTGAGGATGACAGCCCGGAGGGACGGCAAACCTATGATGGAGATGTAGACAGTCTCCTCCCCACCTCCCCACCTCCCCAATATTCTCCCCAAAGCTCCAGGAGGTGTGTCCCCACCAGGGGCGGAGCGACACCCAGGGCTCTGCCTCCCCCACTCCTGAGGCAGAGGGACGCTAGCTGGGAGCTCAGCTTCCACTCTAAGGGCCTCCTCGGCACCCAGTCAAGGCCAAATCCTCACATCCTCTTTCCTGCACACAAATCCAACAACGTCCCACCCTAAGTGCCCCCCCCACCATGAACTCCATGCTCCCCTCTCACATCTGCACGGTTGCTACCGGGGGGGGGGCCTTCTGGATGTTGCCCCGTGCACCTCGCCCCCTCAGCAGGAGGTCTGGGGAACAGGCATGGAGGTCCCTGTGAGACCAGGGAGCCGGGTCGTCCCCTGGGTCCGTTCTGGCAACCAGTAAGAAGGGAAGCTTTGAGGCCCAGGTCAGTTATTTGTGATGCCGAGGCCGGGAAAAATACCATGTGGGGTGCTTTCTGCTTGGCCCCGGGTCCCTAGAGGCTCTGCTCCTCCCTTTGGAACTGCCCCATGACTTTTGACCCCTCTGGTCCACACTGTGCTCTCCCCTGGAGAGCTCAAGGGTACTTCCTGTCCTCAACATTCCCTCACTTGGAACTTCTTCATAGGCAGCCTTGGGACATCTCTTGGGTTGTTCTTTCGCTTCTACAGTAGGGCTTTCCCCTTGGGACGTGAGATGCCTTATTCCCATGGGATTTGGGCTCAGCTCCTTAGAGGCAAAGGAGCCCCCCCCCTCCCTGCGCAGTGGGGGATCTCGGCAGGCTGTGGGCATAGCAGTAACTAGTACAACTGCTTTTCGTGTCCGAAGGTAAGATGTATGGTTAGAAGCAGGAATGGCCGATGATAGAAAGAACTGCTTTAGTTCTGTGCTTGCGAATCAGCAAGAAGTAGGCACGTTCTCAAACATAATAGAATCCCAAACTATATTATTTTCCCTTGATTATTTCGATGCTGCTTTAGGCATGAACGAATTTGGGGGTTTTTAATTTATTTTTAAAAAGTGTCTTTTAATGTTTATTATTTTGAGAGAGACAGAACGCGAGCGGGGGAGGGGCAGAGAGAGAGGGAGACACAGAATCGGAAGCGGGCTCCAGGCTCCGAGCTGTCAGCACAGAGCCCGACTCAGGGCTCGAACCCACAAACCACGAGATCATGACCTGAGTGGAAGTCGGAGGCTCAGTCGACTGAGCCACCCAGGCGCCCCTTGAACTATCTGATTTTTGTAATCCTTCATGCCATTTAGCACAGGTAGTCACGCCAGGTAGACACCCCTCAAGTGTAGGGAAGAATGGTGGTAACAGCACAGATGTGGACACAGGGGTCCCTGGAAGGCAGGGTAATTGTCTGAAATGACCAGAAGCTACATATGTGTCACTTCCTCTCTGTCGCTGCCAATCAAGTACCTCTAACTACTCGGAACACCTCCTTTCCTTATTCCGCGGAAGTGACATTGATCGTAACCTCCCATCACTGTCCCTTGGCATCAAAATCAACGCATGCAGCTCGTACTATTCATCAAATATTTACTGAAAACTTACCACTCTGTGCAAGCCGGAGGCCAGAAGCTTGGGATACAAAGTCATAAAATGCAGTTGCAACGGAGGTGACAAATAGCTACATGGTGTGGCTGGGTTTCACACAAATGCTACAGGGAGACTCAGAGACGGCACCCCGGGAGCTGAGCCCAGCACAGGACTTGGGGCTTGAAAAATGAGTTTGTGATCTTTTCGGGGGAGAAGAGGAAAATGTATTCAAGGCACAGGGACTGGTTCGTGCTAAGGCAGGAAGCATGACAGAGCCTTGTATGTATTGAGAACGGCAGACCGTTCTGTTGAATGGGCTTTCAGTCCATCGTGTGTGTGTGTCTGTGTGGGGGGGGGGGGGGGGGGGGGCTTGAAGGAGATGATAAGGCTGGAGAGGTGGTAAATGATCTCATGCCTCATTTATATTTTACCCAGTAGATAAGGGGAAAACAGCTGAGTTTCTTTAGCCATGAAAATAAAGAGATTAGGGTTGGTTTTAGCCAGGTTGTCCTGATGTGAAGAAAGCATGCGAAGGGTGTCATTCCAGAAACCAAGAAACCAGTCTCACCTTCCCTGCCAGTCTGGGCGACACCCGTACAGGCCTAGATTGTGGCAGAGTGACGCTTTAGAGAAAAAGAGGGGAATGGACCCTTCAGATGCCCTGTCAGATGTGAGGGTCGGGGAGGCAGAGCAGGAAGAATTTTTCACCGCTCTGGGTAGGGTGTGGTTACTGACCTAAGGCATGTTTAGTTTTTAGAACAGGGTGGAGAGGATAAACCGGCATTTGCACCAACAAATAAAACTGTTACTCCTGTTTGTAATTTTGTAGCACCAGCAGATAATGAACCCCTTTCCTTGAAAATCACATGGTGTCAATTTCATGCCTGTGGCAAAGCGCCCTAATTAAAGACATCCTACAGTTGCTCAAGTCTTTCCTCCTGCACATTCTTTCCTTTCTCCCACAACAGATCCCCCTACATCAACCCCCTTACCGCAAGACACCAACAGGAGTTCAGACTGAGGGCAAGTGTGGAGCCGTTCTGGGCTCTGGTGCAAGTATGATCTATAAAAAGACATTTAGAAAACAAGGAGCCATGTTGCCATTTTGCCTTTAATGGAAAAGTGGCTAGCAGTTACAGTAAAAAAAAAAAAAAAAAATTTAGTTTAATAAAAAAAACAAACTATCCAACTTCTAGGCAATCACTGAATTTTCGGAAACACACATACACTCGAAAACCAACGGTCTGTATAAAAATAAACTTTGAATGTGCGGCTAAAAAGGGAGATCCCCAGTCTTTTCGGCTGCACAAACGGGCAGTAAAAAGGAGGCGAGTCTGGGTGAGCCGGGTTCACCCCAGCGCAGAGGGGGCTTTGACTTTGGAAGACAGAGCCTGTTTGAAGCGCCTCTTGAGGTCTTGCATGTTGGGAGAGCGCGGCCGGGGAATGATGGAGGCTCTCCTCCTCTCCCCGCTGACGCCGTGCGACTTGCTCACCTCTTTGCAGAGGTGCTGAAACACATTGCAGACGTCCTCGTAGTTTTCACTGGTGGAAATTTCAAGGAACAGGCTGCCCAGCTCGTTGGCTAGTTGAACGCCATCACGCGTTTGCACCTGCCGGGCATGCAGAAGGTCCCCCTTGTTGCCCACGATGACGACGGGGACCCTGCCGTCAGGGTGGACCTTCCGGATGTGCTGGTAGAGGGGGCGGATGGACTGGTAGCTGTCGTAGTCCGTGATGGAGTAGACCAGCAGAAAGCCGTCTGCCCACTGCATGCACCTGGACAGCGGATCAGCTACCTGGAGGAGGTTGTCTTGGACCTGAGAAAGATCAACACGAGTCTGGATCAAGGAAGCCCGCAGTGGGAGCGGACTCAAAATAAGATCAAAGGGACCCTCGGGAAAGCAAGTTCGAAAAAGAAATCGTAAGTACAGTTTTCAGACTCTACCTAGCTTCTGCGGAAGGCGGCTCTGGCTGCGGGGAGAACAGATTCTCCGGCCAGGTCCCTGCCTGGGTTATTTTATTGGCTGCCATTAATGCTGGATCCTTCGGCCCCCTGCTTGGCAGGTATTCTGTGGTGAGCCCTGGCTGACTGAAGGATGACTTCAGCGAGAACTTTCAAATGCGAATGGCACAATCTTTAGGGAACTGGGAATAAACAAAACTTTGAAAACAAGCCAAGATAAATATCTTTTCCCAAGCCCATAGAAATATTTTTAGCATGCCCTTTTTGAGAATGTTACAGAAACAAATTCCTTCTTTCTGTTCTTCCACTAGACCTTGCCTCCCTAGAAGGGAGTGCAATTAATAACTCGTTAATCAATTACTAACTTGAGGGAACAGTTAGAAGCACGTCAGCAGTCCCTGCTAGGGGAGGAGCCCCTCCCCAGAATCCCACCCCAATCATTTTGTTAACGGTTTCCTGGCCCAGTGCTGGAAGCTGGGGCAGTGACGCCCCACTAGGGTTGTAGAGAAAGGTCAAGCATCTCTCTCCTTTGGAGGTGACGGACACCAGGATGCTGCCTCCCTAACCATCCACCCACCCTGCCCAAGCCCCCAGGAGGGTTTCTAAGCCCCCACCCGGGGACAGCCCACTTCTATATCTAAAGGCAAAACGGGTGTGTTTAGACATCTTGCTCAAGCCTGGGAGCCCCCCCCCCCCCCGGCCCCGGGGTATGCAAGGTGGTGAGCTGTTTGCTTCTGGCAGTCCTTACCTGGATGCCCCCGGGGGTGTCCTGAATCTGCAAGGATAGCTGGTCCCCCTCTACATAGACGAGCCGTGAATACAACTTGCCTGGAGAGTGAAGGAGAGTTTGCTTTTAAATTCCTAGCCTCCTATCAGGAGAGAGAAAGCCGGAGCTCGGGGCATGCAGCCACGGAAGCAGAGAGCACGAAATTATTCTAACCTGTATTCGGTTCATAATCGCCGATGAATCTCCTGGTGAGGAAGCGCACGATCATTGCTGAAAGGGAACCATGGGGAAGTCCGCTAAACGACTGGAACCAAACAGTCACCCCGGACGCTCTCGAGGAAAAGGAGGGGGCGATGGGCCGCAGGACAGCGGGTACTGCCCCAGTCCTACGGCTCTGCAACACCCAGGGTGCGGCCGTCGCGGTCTCCCGCGCGTCGGGGTGTGACTGCAGGTGCCCGGCCTGCCGCACCAGCCCCCCGCCATTCTCCAGCAGGTGCCAACCCGGGCGGGAGGGAGCCCTGGAGTAGACAACCCCGGGGAAGCAGCGGGAAAAGCGGGCTGGCGGGGGAGAGCCGGGGCCCGCGCCGAAACTTCCAGGTTCCTCCCCGCGCTCCACCCCGCCTCCCTCCGCTCCAGAGCTCCGGCTCTTCCCCGAAGCCCGGTTCCCCGCCCCCCCCCCCCACCCCCTCCCCGGCGCGGCCCCCCCGGGCACTCACCGCTCTTGCCCACGCGGCCGGCGCCCAGCACGGCCAGCTTGATGTCCTTGGGCGGGAGGCAATCGGAGGAGGACTCGGGGATGGGCGCGAGCAGACAGTGCCCGGACATGCTGGGCGGCCGCATGGAGGGCGCGCCGGCCGAGCGGGACCCGCCGCCGAGAGCGCAAACCCGCCGAGCCCGGCCGCAGCGCCGCGGCGGCCAGCAGAGCGCGCGGGGACGCTGGAGCGCGGGCACCGCGGCGGCCGGCGCAGCGCGCGGGGCTCCGCGCGTTTTAAAGGGCTCGGCGCGCGCGGTGGGGGCGCGGCGGCCGCCTCCGGCTCCTCCTCCTCCCGCCCCTTCCCGCGGCGGCCGGGAGGGGACGCGCTGGGAGAGCCGAGGGGCCGGTGGCCGCGGGCGTGCGCGCCGCCTAGCCGCTTGACGCGCTGTGCGCGGCTCCCGCCTGCGGCCCCTGCAAGGACCGCCCCCGTCCCGCGAGTGCGTGGGAGGCCCCGCGTCAGGCTGTGCCTGCGTAGCCCTGGAGGCCCCTCCTTCCCGCAGAGACGAACCCGGGTCACTGGGCCGGTGGGTGAAGCTGAGATCCCCGTGAGCTGGAGGAGGAACGAAAGAGGAAACGGTGCACTCGGTCGGGTGTCTCCGCAACAACGGGAGGGATAAATTCCTGTTGAGTGCAGTGGCCCTGTTTATTTCCAAAAGGTGCTAAGGGATGACATTAATAGGGAAGAAAGAGGGGGGTGGAGTCCTGCATTCGTGTCAGTATAAGGGAACTCGGTCACGGTGATCTGGCTCCGGATATGTGAAGGCCCCTTCCGGGCAGTAATTGTTTGCCACTCGGCCTCCCCGCCCGACCCTCGCCCCTCGCCCCTCGCCCCTCGCTGCTGGCCTTGGCTGAATCCATTCATTAGGGAACCACTCGGCCTCCCCGCCAGACCCTCGCCCCTCGCTGCTGGCCTTGGCTGAATCCATTCATTAGGGAACCCTCAATGCACATTCCGTCCCCTGGGAGCTTTGGCTCTGGACTGATTCTCCATTGCTCTCTGCACTTGAGCCAGGCATTTGCTTTATTACTCAAGTCCTAAAATGAAGGTTGGTGAGGATGGGGAGTGGAAGAGGAGGACACAAAAGGGAAAAGTGGCCTGCTCTCGGGTTTGGGGAGCCCACCGTCGGAAGGCAGAAGCCTTGGGATTTTATCCTTGTAGGTTCAGAACTTCATGCTTCTGGCCTCCTGTGTACCCACCTCAAACGTCCAGTTGCCTGTTGGGCGGCCCCACCCTTGACGCCCCTTTCTCTCGGTTGAGTCAGTTGGCTTTGGCTGCATGACAAACTGCATGAAACTTAATGGTTTAAAACGACAATCCCCCACAGTTGCTCACAAGTCTGTAGGTCAGTGGAGGGGTTATCCTAGTCTAGGCCAGAATCAGCTGGCCTAGGCTGGGTCCTTTCACGTATCTGCGGAGAACTGGCAGGGGGTGGGCGGTGGCGGGCAGGCAGTCAGCTGTGATGGGGGACGAGCAGTGACGGAGTCACAGGTCTCTCCCCACCCCGCAGGCTGGCCCGAGTTTGCTCCTGTGGCGGCTGGGCAGCGAGTGGAAGCAGAAGCAGAAAAGGCCTCTTGAACCCCAGGCTCCATGGTGGAACCCATCACCCCTGCTGCATTCCGTGGGCCAAAGCGAGACACAATGCCGGCCCAAATTCAAGAGGGCAAGATACACCCCACTCCTTAGTGGAGGGAGCTGAAGTCACACTTGAAAGGGCTGAGTGTATGCAGAGGGGTAGAGAGTGGGATCCATGTTTGCAACCAACCACACTAATGCATGTTCCTTCCGGCTCCCCACGTGTCCCGACCGGCAACCTGTGAGCCATCCTTGATTCCAACCACTCTCACTTCCGAGTTCCACCATTTCTACGGCCTGCACACCTTGGTGTCTCCCCTCTCCGTCCCACTGCCGTCCTCGCTTCTCAGTTGACTTCTTCAGGGCTCCTGCAGTAGACTAGGAATCTCTCCTCTCTCAGATTTCTTTGATCATTGCTGCCACCCCCAGCCCTGTCTCCCAGTTCCTCTCTCTTGGGAGGCCCTTGGCAGCACGGGTCTCAACTGTCACTTTCTGTTCCACTGGTTTCCTGCCTGTCTCCAGGAGGGCAGAGACTCTCGTTTGTGCCTTTAGCATCAGCACACAGTGGTAGCTGGGACTTACAAGGTCCTTTGTTCACGGACCGACTTTCTGAATGAGTAAGTGAGTAAATGATGTCTTCCCTGTGTGAGCTGGAAAGGGCAGAAATCGTATGTATAACCATCATCCAAATACCTCGGTTTTGAAAGCAAAATGCTCTCAAGAGAAAGTGTTCCAGGAAGTGTCCTGGGATGAACTGCCGTATCTCAGTTGCACGGACCTTTGCCGGCTCACAAGGCAGTCTTTTAAACCTCAGTTTAACTGGAAAGATTTGAAGCAGGGCGCCTCCTTCCTCGACGGGGGGAAGGTACCATAAAGACAGCTACTATTTACAAAACCTTGAAACTATCTGGTTCCAAGGGTCCTTCAGCTGCTCAGTAATAGGTGTCCAAGTTGTTGTCTCCCAGATTCTCTTGGCTCTCCTTACACAAAAGGGCCCCTGCTTCGCCAAACACCAAGTCCTCAGCAAAGCAGGGAGGGTGGGACTCTATTCTTTGGTCTCTTTTTTATTATGACAAAATAATTCTCAGAACCCGCAGACTTTCTCTTATCTCTGAATCTCCAGAGCTGAGAAGTTGAGAGTTTATCCAAGTATCTCGCAAAGACTGGGACTGCCACTCCCTTAGGACAATCGTCGTCCCTTCCCAGGAGCTAGCAGGCACACTGCTTGCCCATTAAAAATCAAGAAATAGAAGAGGGGATCACTGTGGAGCAGGAGTCCATGGGACCTGCCACAAACACCCCTCACTTTCCCATTAAAATGCAGAACTCTCAAGGGAAAAGAGAGCACTTTCTTGGCTGAATCTTGGGCTTATCTCTTCACCTCACATTCCCCAGCTCACATTCGGTCAGAAATAAGATCGTTTTGATTTAAGGTCACCCAATAAGTAAGATTCCTAAGACTGTTCCTCTGTCCACTGATGATTATGTTCCATTTTGCATTCATGTCGCACCTTTGCTCAGAGAGCTCAAAATGTTATTCTTTGCATTTGCAGATAGATAATCCATGACCTTTTAATACAGACAATATGTTACCGAACTGTTACTGAACATTATAAATAGCCTTCCTAAAATGGTTGCAGCTTGTGTTCTCTTTCATTTTGGATTTCTTTGTGTCCAGAGTGATGTAAAATTGCACTGCAACCAATAATTCACAGGCATACTGAAGTGGTTTTAACATAATGGAGATGCGTAGGCACAGATGTAGACACACAAATCCTGTGGGTGTTTAGAATAAGTGTGAGGGGCAGAATTTGGGAATTTGCAAATATCAGCCTCAGGAAGTTATTAACCCTTTACCAGCCAAGTAAGCTTGATTTCTAGCCCTCAGGCAAAACTTTGCTGAGGGTACTTGTCTAGTTCAAGAACATCTCTCCCCCCACTGCCCATCATCTCCTAATATCAACTATCTTTCCTGCGTATCCTAAATCCTTGAACACTGAGCTTACTGGGGACTCACAGACTACCTTTTGGTAGTATTCCCAGAATAAAAATTGTGCTTCTGTACCAGCTCCCTACTTTATTTCAATCTTCAAAATTATTGAAAATCTAGTCATTGCAAAGCTCTGTTAAGTGCTGGTACAAAACACAGAGAACAGCTTTGTTACCATTTACTGAGGAGACAAAGTATAAGACATTCCCGCCTGCCATCACAGACATCCCCAGTGAAACAGTGAAATTAATTCCCTTTTATAAAATTGCTTAATTTACAAAAAAACTTCTCATATTTTTTCTTTAATCTTTTTTTTTTTTTTTTTTTTTTTGGGCAGAGTGTGAGCGGGGGAGTGTTAGCAAGAGAGGGAGACACAGACTCTGAAGCAGGCTCCAGGGTCCAAGCTGTCAGCACAGAGCCTGACATGGGGCTTGAACTCACGAACTACAAGATCATGACCTGAGCCAAAGTTGGGCGCTTAACTGACTGAGCCACCCAGGCGCCCCATTTCTTCCTTAATCTTAGATTAAGCCTGTAAAACGGGTTAAATATCTCCTAAATTGAGATTCAGACAAGTTCGGTACCTTACCCAAAGTCACAGAGCCATTCAGCAGTAGACGCCCCAGCCCCTCTGATGTCCAGTCTTGGCACTTCCCATCAAGGTAGAGAACAGGATGGAAAACGCACCAGTCGTGGACAAGGAGTGACAAAGCAGGTCAGGGTGCCAACTCCCAGTACAGCTACAACGGGAAGAATTAAATCTGAAGGGGGCGGGGGTGGTGGTGGTCATCAGGGAAAGCTACGGGGAGAAACGGCCTGGTCTCTGAGCTTCAATGATATTTGATAGGTGGAAGCACAGAGAGCAGGAGAGAGCATGTCAAGCTGAAGGAAGAGCATGAGCAAAATCATGGAGGTAGAAAGTATAATTCAAGTTCGGGGAGCTGGCAGACTCCAATATCAGGATGTAGCGTGATCCAAGAAGTTGGCGACCCCGCCACGGACGGCAATGAACGCTACGCTCGCTCGGGAATGTATCTGGAGTCCATGGAAAACCACTGAACTGTTCTCGAGGAGGGAACAATATGTAACTGTCAGTGCTAGGAGCATGTGAAAAACAGAGTATCATCTCTGCTCCCAAGGATCTTGAAACTATTTACTTACTCATCTCCCAGAAGCAATTCTTCTCGATCTCCTTCTGGCTCAGGAGCAAAAAGTTCAATCACATCTTCCCTTGAGCTGAGCCATCATCATCACCCCATCTCAGAGACAACAGAGTACCTCACTGCATTTCTTTTCCAAGTCAAATGATTTCCATACATTCCAGTCTTGCTAGCCAAGTACGTATGAGAGCATTTTCTCTGTGCTTTTCCCGTTTGGGGCTTCCTGAGCTAGCCTGTCGGTTACTCCTCACCACGCACTCTGGCAGTTTGAAAAGAATCACAACACAGAAAGCCCGGGCTGCTCACTCCCTCCTCTGCACACACTTTCCACCTCAGCAAGAACAGCAAGCAGATGCTGCCTCACCGTTACTCAAAACCAAATAACCTGTCGAGCACATTCCGTGAAGGTTTTCGTACGAACAATACCAACTGTTTTCCTTTTCAGCGGGGATGGGACAAATACTGGTCTTCCAAAGCCAATTGTTTAAAATTATTTCTCTTGCGCTCAAAAAATAAACCTGCTTTGTTTATATTTTTCCTATTTCTTTTCCCACCAGAGTACAGAGAAGATCCTATAGACACCAGTGAGAACATCAAAGAGATATCAAACCGTGGGGCTTTTTTTCCCCACTACCACAGAGCGTGACAAATTTTATTCAACCCTCGGGATTGGGCTCAACTGAACAAAAACAGAGGCCTTAAAAGACACCTAGCTAGATGAGAAAAGAATTAAAAGTTCAAGGAGCCAGGCACCTTCACTTATGGTCATGGCTCTAACTGAAAAACAGGGTGAAAAGTTTTATAGTTAGAACATTTTCCTTCATTCTCATCAAGTGTACGAAAAGGGAATTGCATGGTAAGAGATTCACTTACAATTTCACAACCTGTAACAATTACTCGTTTTTAAAAGGACCTGCGTTTCAAGGCGGGTACGTAATCTACCAGTGCACACACACATTACTCAAAGCTCAGGGAACTGGATGCAATTTATTTCACCAGTAATAAAACCCCTCCAAATGAATCTGTGTGTCTATGCAGGATATCAAGATGGAGCTGCCCAAGAGGAAGCCGGAAATACAGTCGGAGCTTCAGAGAATGTGAGCTCTGAAATTTGAGTCTCAAGTGTATTAGAGAGGACTCAAACTTGAGCAAGCACCTCAACCACCCAGAGAGGCTGTGAAGAGTGCTGGGCCCAGCCCCGGAATTTGATTCAGTAGGCCCACATTTTTAACGAATTTCCAAAAAACGTAGATGCCATGTGGGGAACCATACTTGAGAACCACTGGCTTGGGTCATGCAGAAAATACAGAGAATAGAGACAGATGCGGAGCATCACGAAGCCAGAAAAACGGTGCAGAGTCAGACAGGCAGAAAAACCTGGGTGAAGTAGGATGGCAGAAGCCTCTGGAACAGAAAGTTAGTCGTTGGCACGTCAAACATCAAGGAGGTAAAATCAAAATTGGCGTGTTTGGTGACCCGAGAGGAGGTTCGTAGGAACGGTGGGGGCAGAAGCCAGATTTGCACCGGGCGCTAGGAAATTAAGTTACAAACGGGACAAGGCATGCACAAGAGAAGCGGCTTCATTTAATTTGCCGGCTGAAGTCCAGGAAAAGCAAGCGGAAAGGGTCAAGGGTACGAGATCCAGGAATAATCAGCGAAACGAGAGCAGACGCATGTCAACACCAACGTTCTCCCCTCTGCTGTCCCTTTACACACCGTGCCGTCCTAGCTTACCTTGTTTGACACAGCTTGAAGTCTTAACTGCTCCTCCTAGACGGTCATCTTTGCAGTTTGTCCCCACTTCTCTGGTAGAGTAGGTAACAAGTATTCCCTACCCTGAGAATGTTAAGTTGATAACCACCCCAACAAAATGTACCAAGTACAAAAGCAAGCGTGTAACTTGGCTTATCTGAGGCACCGTAAAGGTAGCGTAATTGAATTGGACCTTGGGCTCAAGGAGTGGGAGGTCAGAAAGGCAGGCACCGACCAGACGATGTGGGTTTTTACAAGGCCCTTGAGAATCTGGAGGTCGGAAAGACAGTCAAGACACAGCCAAGACTGCATTAAGAGGCAAAGGGAAACCAGGCAAGTGCTGCAGGAGGTGAAGCCAACTCCATAGTGAATGCAGTGTCCTCCCACCAAGTTAGCAAAGACTGAACCAGAAGGGTGCGGACACCGGCATTTTCCTTCACGGGAGGGCAAACTAGTGTAGTCCTTTGGGAAAACAATTTATTCTCAATGAATTGGGAATTTGGAAAACACATCTTAGACTCCACGCTGTGTGCGAAGAACGATCTTTAAAGCGTCGTCCGAAAAGCCCCAAATGCCTTACGTACATTCGCAGGACCACCGCTGCCACGGACTGCACTGCACCCCAGATGGGAGAGCTCCTGGGTCCTGATGAACTGCCCTAAGGCAACTGCCCTAAGCCAGCTCTCCTTGCGGCCCTTCTTCCCCTCAACATTCAGCCTCGCCAGCCCTCCCGCACTGAGCGCATCTTGTCCTCCGCCAGGCCTCTTCTCACCAGTATGTCATGGGGGTCGTGGTTTAACAGGAAATCACAGGCCCTGAGTGCACAAAGGACCTCCGGGAACCATGTGGTCCAATCCCTATACTCCTGTGGGGAACACCCTTATTTCACAGGGGACAACAGAAAGTGAGGTTAACACGAGCTGCTGGAAGACAAACCAAGAACTGTTGAGGTTTCTTGAGGTTTCCACAGCATGCGGGAGATTTAAATAATCCCGGAAAACAAGATTAAACGAATGAGAAAATGCACATCAAAAAAAAGGACAGTGCTTTCCTCATTAATCTCAAGAGCATTCATCAAATGCTTATTATGTGCCAGGCCTTAGGAGTGCAAAGTTACGAAGACAATCTCTAACCTCAGGTGTGATGGGGAAGACAAGTTTTTAAAAATTATAAACACTGTAAAAAAAAGCAAACACATCTGTCGTGGTAATAGATATAAGGGATTTAATTCTATCATCCCAAAGCAGATTTTCTCCTTTGATTCCAGTTTCATTCCTCTCCTTTCTCCTTAAAATACATTAGGAAAGGTTCACTTATGACATGCAAGGTGAACAAAGGACAATCAGAAATTCACCAACTTTAGAGAGCACAGGCAGTCTTGGGCAAAGGCAAGTGCAAAGGACCTGGGGCAACAAAGAGCGTTTCCAATAAACAAATTTTTCCTAACACCATATAGAAAAACACTTAACAGGAAATGACAGGGAAGACAATTTATAGTGGGAACCAGAATGCTTTAAACAATCTTTTTAAGTAATGGGCTTCAAATGGAAGTTCTTTATCCTTAAAACATAGCTACTTATGACTTAATACAATTACAAGTACTCAACTTTCCGTGCTTAAATGCAATCTCAACAGATAACCTTTCATTTGTTTTTAAAAAAATCTTTTTTTCTTCGTGATTTAGAGGAACTATTTTCAAACTACTATAAAATATGTTATAGGTACTATCTGGCAGTTCCTAATCAATTGAGTATATTGTACAATAAACCACATCTTTCAGCAAAAACAAAAACCCCATCATATTTTAACGTTTGTTTTTGAGACTCTAGAGAGAGCACAAGCAGGGGAGGGCAGAGAGAGAGGGAGACACAGAATCCAAAGCAGGATCCAGGCTCTGAGCTGTCAGCACAGAGCCTGACACGGGGCTCAAACTCATGGACTGCAAGATCATGACCTGACCCAAAGTAGGATGCTTAACTGAGTCATCCAGGTGCCTCAAAACCCACAAAATTTGAATAAAGCCATCCCCCAGTGAATTCGGATATAAAGTTTGCTTTAAATACTTCTTTGGGGAAGACAATACCACGCTGCTACTCAATTAAAAGAAACATTTGTACAGTCTTGATGTCTTTTATTTTTTTTACATTTATCACGCCATGAATTCATAGGGAATGGGTTCCAACAGCTCAGGCTCCTTTCCATTGGTTCTCACAAAGTGTGCTTCTCTGGGTGGGGCAGGCTATTAAAAAAAAAAAAAGGCAAGGGAACAATCATGTAAACTACAATCATCAATTTCAAAGTACTCTAGAACCAAAAAAAAGTAACAGTCAATTCATTAACTTTCATATAAAAGAAAATGACCACTGAGCAAGTTTTAAAATTCCCAAGATCAATACCAAGAAGCCATCTGCCAAGCACTCACCTGGCGCTTCAGTTGAACCCAAGTACCTTTCTCCTTGGCTTCCTTCTTTTTCTGATCATTTTCCTTTACGCGCTTCAGGAAGCTGTCTCGGCTCTTTGAGTGCTTAATGTGCTCGATACGTACATTAATTCTCTTAGCAAGAATCTTGCCCCTGGAGAACAGAAATTCCTATAAATGCTCCAGCAAAAATGTAACAAAGTCCAAAAGCACTTCTGCCAATTTCATTTATTAAAAAAAAAGAAAAAACAAACATTAAGGGCACCTGGGTGGCTCAGTCAGTTAAGTGTCCCACTCTTGCCACGATATCCTGATTTGGGAGATCAAGGCCCACACTGGGCTCTGTGCTAACAGCGTGGAGCCTGGGATTCCCTCTCTCTCAGTCCCTCCCCTGCTGTCATGTGCTCTCTCCCCAAAATAAACAAAAAAAACCACAAACCATTTAAAATAAATCAACCACGGGGCGCCTGGGTGGCGCAGTCGGTTAAGCGTCCGACTTCAGCCAGGTCACGATCTTGGGTCTGTGAGTTCGAGCCCCGCGTCGGGCTCTGGGCTGATGGCTCGGAGCCTGTTTCTGATTCTGTGTCTCCCTCTCTCTCTGACCCTCCCCCGCTCATGCTCTGTCTCTCTCTGTCCCAAAAAAAAAAAAAAAAAAAAAAAAAAAAAAAAGTTGAAAAAAAAAATTAAAAAAAAAAATAAAATAAATCAACCACGAACCTTTTACCAACAAATAGGATTAAACAGCAAGGTACAGCTAACTTACAATCATTTATTGATCATACTGGAAGAGGCGTTGAGGCAAACACCCATTTGTAAGCTTTCTTTTAATGAGGTGACAGACCTTAATACTAAATAAGCAAAACCAAATCGCTAACTAGATTTACATCGTGTTACACATCCTTTTATACTCTGAACATCAGAGTTGCTTAACACCGAGTTCTAATGAACATTTTTCATTAGGTCTAGTTCAATTTGTTTCCTCTGACAGGATACAAGACAAACACCCAGTTTGCTTGAGTTTTGAAAGGATATTTCCTTTGCCCCACTTGAATGACCAATAAAGACACAAGTCCAATTGGCAAAGTGAAACGGGGGTAAGAGGGAATACTAATCAGCTAGAAAGAAACCAGACATTACTTACTTAACTTGTTTGTTGACAACAATGCCAACAGCATGCTGGGTAACATTGTAGACTCTTCCAGTTTTGCCGTGGTAACATTTGTGGGGCATTCCTTTTTGAACAGTGCCCATTCCCTGTTAAAAGGAGATCAAAGTTATGCCAGCAATTTTCCCTTCTTTTTACATCCTGACTCTTATTAAAGTAACTAAGACACTCTTAGAATTTTTCTTTTAAATGGCAACTCAAGAGCTTTCAGAGCCGGTGAAATGGGTTTTTCACATTGCTTTAAGCAATCAAAAAGACAATCATCATTAAGCTCTAGAGCACCAGGATTCATTTAAATACCCATTACAAAAGAACGTAACTTTCACCGTTTTTTAAAAAATAGCAATCTCCATCTTCATCAACAATTAAATTCTGTACTAACGTATCATTCCTTTCCACCTTAAAACACCTGATTTTTCCACTACCTGTTAACAAACAAGTAGTAAGAAAGTTTTCAGATTCAAGAATAGCACTTTAAAAACTCTGGTTTCTGGAAGTTAAATGAGCCATTCTACACTTATGAGCTCTTATTTAGGCCAAAAATTTCCCATTTAGGAGAATAAAAAGTCAACAGGTAAAATACAATATACACTAGTATCTGAATTTCAGTATTACACTTTTCTAGCTTCTAATGTTGTTCTGTAGGTTATTTACCCAATTTTAGAATTTACCTTGATGTCCACAATATCACCTTTCTTGTAGATTCGCATGTATGTTGCCAAAGGAACAACTCCTGTCCCCCAAAAAATCAGTATAGTTAGTATCAAGATTAAAAAGTCCAGACTAAAAAATACATGTAAGCTTACTAGCTTTCAACATACTCTTATCTTTGACAGTTGTATTTTTAAAATCTTGTTGACAAAAAACAACTATATGAAATTTATGCTTTTTATTTACTACAAAGAACAAGTTAGGTAGATGCTGGTTAATTAACACCATTTATTAAAAACACATCATATGAATATATACTATGTTTGCTCTCAAGAAGGAAGTATCTACTTACCATGTTTTCTAAAAGGCCTAGAGAACATATAGCGAGTACCTCTCCTCTTTCCCTTTGTGTTGGTCATTTTGGCGAATTACTGAAAACAGTAAGTATAAAACATCAAACAAAACCGCAAAATTGGTAATTGTCTTTTTAAACAAAAAAAACCCCAATCAAACCCCGTAAATTTCAAATGCTTGCTTTACAACAAAATAGTCTAAGTTGACTCACCAATTATTTCCCATAAAGGATAAAACCCCATCATTTTGGCATGTAGGATCTTCACGCAAACTGCCTAAGTGCTATTAACACTAAAGCTACGAAGACCTGAATTTTGGAACCCACACCAGTACTTTCCCTGTTAGAACATAAAACACAAAACTTCTACCCCGCTTCTGTAGAACCCATCTGAGAATGCCAAAGGCACTGGAATTACTGACTGGACAGTAATTTACCGTTGGAGAGCAAAACAACTCAACCCTACATTTTTAAGTGGTGGATTAAACCCCTTCTCTTATTGAGATAATTTTTTGTGACCCCCTATCTCTTACACAGGGTCATGTCTACAAAGCACTCAGCAACTTTTTTTCAACATTTTGAGAGAGAGGGAGCTTGCAGGTGCGAATGGGGGAGGGGCAGAATCTGGAGCAGGCTGCAGGCTCCGAGCTGTCAGCACAGAGCCTGACGTGGGGTCCGAATCCGAACCCTGAGATCATGACCTGAGTCGAAGTTGGACGCCCAACCAACTGAGCCACCCAGGCGCCCCCACCGAGCAACTTCTAGTGTATGTGTTTAATATTAAGTGGTAGTTAATTTATCGCTATCTAAGAATTCACATATAGGCATTTCAAATTGCATCTTTCACTGTTCCCCAAAAGGTTGAAACAATGGCTTTTATGCTTCAGGTCGCTGGAGAGCAAAACTCCCATCGCTGGGAACTACTCCAACCACAAGGCAAAATATATGGAAGTCAGGCTTAACTTGATGAGACCCTAACATAAATCCCTTAACTTATGAACACTTCTTAAAAGAAAAGTGACTCCAAAGCACCTTCTTCATGTAACTTGAGACGCAAAGGGACACAATGTTTCACCCTACCCGCCAAAGCGGGGTTAAAAACATAACTAAGCATCTATGAAGTGCCAGCTACCCTGCGTGAATCCTCAAATTCTCTACATTTGTACCCAGCGCATACAAAAGCGTGAAGTTCATCATATATACAAGAGACGCTCTGCAGGTCCAAATCACTTCCCCGGGTCACGAAGTGGCAGACTCGATAATGGAAGTAATTTCGGACTCCAGAAACCATTCTTTCACCAGATCCATTTTCCCCAGTAAGAAATCACCCAACACACGCTTTTGAAAATGATACTTGATGTAGGGAATAGTGATGCTTTCTTTAGAGTCTCCAAAAGCACCAACCTGCGCGCCACCTGCGGTTTGCTCAGCTCTGGTAGCTAAAATTTACAAACTAGAACCCCCCCTCCCCAAAAAACCTAAGATTAAGTGGTAATTCACTAACTCCACCCCCCCCCCCAAGAGTCTACATGAGACACACAACTATTCGGGAATCCTTTCACCGGCTGCCCCGGCCTTAACAAAATACCTGCGGCAACCTGAACGCACTTTCCGTTTGTCCAAATGCGACTTGGGCCTAAAATCTGTAACAGCCGGGATAATTTCACAAGCACTAACGCCGAGGGGTCTGGGGTTCACATCCTGCGAGGCGACGAAGCGGGCATCCACTCTTTTCTCGGACCACGGGCCCGGGCTTTCACACACACCCCGGGGCCTCCTTGGAGGTTAAAGCTCCTGACTTTAAGCCCGTTTTAAACCTGTCCCAAACGACCGTAAGTCCCCGCCCAACTCATTTCAAGTTTAGGTTGCACATTAGGGGCCAAAGCTCCACACTGAGTTCCAAAGGCCTGCCTGGGCCACGCGGCCCCACAAAGCCTGTCCGAAGGCCCAGAGTACGGAGTCTAAAGCCTCGGGGACCCAAGAAAAACCAACGATTCCCTAAACTGACCCGAGTCGCCTCCCCCCTGTATCTCGACTTCGCTTCTCTGGAGCCTCTCCCCCCGCAGGGCCCCGGCCTCGCGGTCCGGTCCTCAGCCCCCCGGCCCAGACCCGGCGCACGCCGCTCCCGGTCTGATTGAACATGGCTCCACCGCCCAGGCCGGTGGGCCCCGAACAGTCTAACCAGTCCCTTTAAGGCCTCAATGCACGGGCGGAGCGGTCACAGGGTCAGGACTCAGGTCTGGGGGGCAAGCGGCACCGGGAGCCACGCGCAGGCCTTACCTGGAAGATGGCGGTTCCGGCCGAAAGGAAGGAGGCGGGGCTGCAGCGCGCGCCTTACAAGGGCCTACGGGCTGCCCGCGGCACTGCCTGAAAGAAACGCCAGCCGAAAGCAACTCTTCCGGGGAAAGGGATCTTCTCAGAGAACAAGGGGAACCCTTAGAATATTTTTCTTTTTTTGTGAAAAAGAGGCAATAGACCTACACAAGCTGACACTTGGATCTTTCCAGACAGCCCGGAAAGGGGCCTTCAAGGACGTCAAACAGGGCGCCGACGTCCTACGCGTGCCTACGTTCGCCTTTACGTTGAGCTTACGCCGGAAGTGGGCGTGTATTGGCGTCTCCGGGCGCCGGGGAGAGGCTGGCCTGACGGAGTTTAAGCCTTTTGCGTGGCTCCTAGCAGTCGTATGTTTGCAGAAATGATTACGTGAGCACAGAGGGCAGATTACAATGAGGAAAGCATATTATCCAGTTTGTGTCTTTCAAAAGTTCTTTTTCTTCTATGAGTCACGACATAACCACGTTCTTGCTGGTAGGTGCGTAAATGTTACATCCATTTTGGGAAGCACTTTGTCAGAATGAAGAAAAACCGCAAATTTTCAAATACTGTATCCTGGCATTCTGCTTCTAAGTTTGTATCTTACAGAACCTTTGACATGTAGGCAAGAATGCGTAACAGCACTGAGTAGAAGCAAAAGATTAGAAACCTCCCCTGGTGAGAACAAATACACGAATGGGATGCTCATATGAGAGAATATTATATGCCAGTAAATCAGTGCTAAACCCAGAAATATGAGGCCAGAAGAGGAAGATGTAGAAAGTATACAGCATGACAATTTATATACATACGATCTTAAAACATGTAAAGCTACCGTATGTTGCTTAGGTATATATGCATATGTATTGGAAGTACTCAAGAAATAAAAGGGGGTAAAAATCGAACTTAGAATTTTTACGTCCAGTAGGAAAAGAACTGGAAAGTAGTACAAGAAAGGGTTTTGCGGGCGCCTGGGTGGCTCAGTGGGTTAAGCATCCGACTTGGCTCAGGTCACGATCTTGTGGTTAGTGGGTTCCAGGCCCCGCGTTGGGCTCTGTGCTGACCGCTCAGAGCCTGGAGCCTGCTTCGGATTCTGTGTCTCCGTCTCTCTCTCTCTCTGCTCCTCCCCCACTGATAACTCTGTCTCTCTCAGATTCTGTGTGTCTGTCTGTCTGTCCCTCACCCACTCACACTTTCTCTCTCTCTCTCTCTCAAAAATAAATAAGCATTAAAAAAAAAAAGGATTCGATAAAGACTGTCTCCTGATTCCTTAAGTTCTTGAGCAAGTGAGCTCAAGGCAAGAAACTACAGACAGAATGTATAAATTCAAAATTTTGAAGCCTATGCAGTTTTTAAAAATTACAAAGTCCAGATGCATCGGGGTTGTAAGTCAAATTTCAAAATCAATGGAATAACATTATTTAAATTCAAGCAGGTTAAGATTTTTGTTGCTTAGATTATTTTTAGAAAAAACATCATAAAAATAATACAATCATGAGAAAAGGATCAGACAAATTCCGCTATTGGGACATTCTACAAAATATCTGCCCAGCATTCCTCAAACTGTCAAGCTCGTAAAAAACAAGGGTAGTCTGAAAAACTGCCACAGCATAAGGAGACGTGATAATTACATGTGATGTGGTTTCCTGGATGGGATCCTAACAGAAAAATAATATTAGGTAAAAATTAAGGAAGTCTGAATAAACCGTGGCCTTCAGTTAACAACACTGTACAAAATTTGGGACACCTGGTGGCTCGGTTGAGCATCCGACTCTTGATTTTGGCTCAGGTCATGATCCCAGGGTCATGGGATCAAGCCCCATGTTGGGCTCCACCCTCAGTGTGAAGCCTTCCTTAGATTCTCTCTCCCTGCCCCTCTCCCCTGCCCATGCTCTCTCTCCCTCTCTGTCTCTCTAAAATAAGCAAAAAACCGTCCCCCCAAAAAACTCAACAATGTACAAAACTGGTCCACTACCTTCACTGTAACTATTATACCCTCCTTTGGTCTCTATATTCTTTATCCAGCTTCATTTTTAGTAGTTCATTGTTACGGTCACTCTATCTCAACTAACTCAAATCAGTCTTCGTATCACTCTCCTAAAAAATGTACCACCTTGGATAAATGCAACCCGTTTTCTTCAACACTTTTTGTTGTTGTTGTTGTTTTGTTTTTTAGAGAGAAAGAGGGCATGGTGAGCGAGGGGCAGAGAGGGGCAGGGAGAGAGAATCCCACGCACTGAGAGTGTGGAGCGACAAGTGGAGCTTGAACTCACCCGATGTGGGACTCAAACTCATGAACCGGGAGATCGTGACCTGAGCCTAAGTCAGATGCTTAACTGACGAGCCACCCCGGTGGCTCATAGAGTGTTTTTTAAATTAAGATATGTTACATAAAAATCGAGATTTCTGGCTCCTCTTAGATCAGGGGATGTGACAACATAGGATTGACAGTGTTGGTGGCAGCAGTCCAGTGGCCGCCCCCTTGAGACGGGATATATATTCTTGAGTTTTATGTCCACTTAGCCTGCTTCAGGTTCACTTGTCTTGGCCCCTGTAGGCATTTGAGCTTTTAGCCTGTGCCACAAATTCATGGTCAACCGCTCTCAAGTGGTGCCTAACATCCCCACTGCAGTTCAGTTAATTTACGTACCTACTCTCTGTGAAGATTATTTCATGTTTTTTTCTTCAGTAACCAAATCTTCCGTCCCTTTCGAAACTTCACCCTTTTTCAGCTGACAGTTGCTTCATTTTTATCAATGTACAAACACGCTTTGGTCTTTCCCCTCTCCTTCCGGGCCCTACTTGACCTCATCTTCCCTTCTATGTTCTTCCATCAAGCTCCTTAGAAAAGAATCATGTGAAATTACTGTTTTTGTACATCAGAAACTGTCAGAGTTCAGCAATGTCCTATGATTTAACCTAATACGTGATCATTATGGTCTCTTCCTCACATCCCATTCTGTTTCCAGTTTGATCCGACTTCTGCCCCAGTCATGCTCTTCAGACTGCTTCCACGTTGCCAAAACCAAAAGATATTCTGTGTTCATGGTTTTCTTAATCTCTGACAAGCTTTGGCCGCTCCCTCCTTGAAACACTGCCCTTTCTGACCGATCCACCGCCTGCTTTGCTGGTTTTCTTTTTCTTCCTGCCCTCTAAAAGACTTCTTCAAGACTTGGAACTGGTCCCCTTCTCTTCTCTTTCTACACCCTCTTCTTGGGGAAATCCACGTATACCTATAACTTTAAATTTCGTCTCTATCCTGCTTACTACCACATTTATTTTTTTTAATTCAAGACTCTTCTCAAAACTATTCAGCCTGACATCTCTTCTTGGATACATTTTGGCATCTCAAAGTTAATGTGTCCAAAATAAAACTTACCTTTCCATCCCTAAACCTGTTTTCCGTGCAGTATTTCCCATGTCAGTAAGTGGCATAAGCCAGAAACCTCAGTTTCATTTTTAAGTTTTCCTCCCCCCACCATATCCCATCCGTCAGCATATTTTTTTCCAGTAATACCTGTAAAATATATCTCCGGATGGCCTACCTCCTCCCATCTCCACCACCACCACTGGAATCTCTCCCCCAGACTAGCAATGGCCCCATTAAGGCTACTTTTTTCTCTCTTGCTTCTGCTCTGTCCATTTTCTACATAGCAGCCAGAATGATCTTTTAGAAATGTAAACTCAATTGTGTCATAACCTTGCTTAAAGTCCTCCAAAGGCTTTCTGTTGCTCTTAGAATAAAATCTATACTCCTTACCTTGGTTTACAAGGTCCTGTATAAGCCAGTTCTGGGTTATCTTCGCAGGGTCACTTGGTTTCCCCGCCCCAGCTCATTTGTAGCCTTCTGTGGTTCCCTAACCCGGACCAGGGCTTTCTAGCCTCAGGGGTTTTATACACACTCTTCCCCTTTGCCTTTCCCATGGCTCATTCTTTCTCATCTTTTTTGCTTCCTAAGCATTAGCATCTGCATAATTAGGAATTTAGTAAGGTGTTTAAATTATAGAACAAATCCAGATGCTGTGACCAAAGTATTGGCAATTACTGTGCTTCTATTTGAGGTAACTCTTTAAAAATCTTTTTTAGAGATTTTAAAGATTTTTGTCATAGGAAAAAATATAATTGGAAGGCGGCAGTTGTTTTTTAGCATAGTCTTTTACGTCAGTCATCAGTTGGTCCAGGCTAAGTGTAAGCAAAATCGTATTACTTTTAGCCTAAGAAAATCATAATTAAGAAGATAAAAATAATAGTACAACAAATCCAGAATTAATGTGTTCTTGGTGTGGCCCACCACTTTAGACTTTGTATATTGTTCTTGACTATCTTGAATAATAAGTAATTGAACCCCAGTATAATGTACGTATATGTGTGTATACACATATGGACACGTAGGTATATATGTGTGTATACATCAGAGAGAGAGACTGAGAGATTTTTTTAAAATACATACACTAAAATGCACACATCTAAGTGTATACGTGGAAGGTTTTTTGACTAATTTTTATAACTTTACAACCAGTATTTACGACAAAGGTATAGACCATGGCCATCCCTGTGGAAAATTCCCTGATGGTCCTTTCCAGCTAACCCTCCTCCCCACCACAACCATCTGATATCCTGATTTCTACAATTATAGAGTAGTTTTGCCTATTCTGAAATTTCACATAAATGGCGCCCTACAGTCTGCACTCTTACTTATCTTCTTTTGTTCAGCTCAGTGTTTTCAAGATTGCATCACGTCATCTGGACCAATAGTGCAATTCCTTTTTCATTACTAAGTAGTATTCCGCTGTGTGAATATACTACAAATTATGTAGACATTCTTTTCTAGAGGGAAAGTGGGATGTTTGCAATTTTTTGATACTATGAATAAAACTGTCGTAAACGTTTTGTGAATATGTTTTAATGTCTTTGGGGGGAAATACCTAGATTTAACGTTGCTTGACCGTAAGGTGGGTGTATCTCTAACTTCATAAAAAATTGTCAAACGGTTTCTCCAAGTGAACCCCATTTTATTTATTTAGCATGTTCCTCCAAAGAATGCAAGGCATTTGTTTCCACCGCAGGCTTTTAAAATTGGTTTGTGTCACTAGCTCGGTCATACACGTCTGAAAACCAAAGTGGTCTCCTGAGTCTCTAACAGTCAATTTGTCTCTACTTTGAGATCATTGACGTAAAGAACAAGAACAGCGTTGAAACTTAAAAAGAAATGTGCAGTAATTGAACGTGGAAAGAAGGAAAACTCGGAGGTCGTTCAATATTTATTAGCGTCCAGATTAAGTCAGGTGCTGTGCTGAGTGATGAAACTATAAACATGAATAAAACAGGAGCCTTGCCCTCAAGGACTCCACAGGGAGTTTGGTGGAAGAAAAAGGTGAGTGTGTTCCAATATTCTAAGTGCTCTAGGAGGGGACACTGAACACGAGCAGTGCAGGCATTATGTGGATGACACCGTGTGTGTGCGTTAGAGGGGGGAGTGGATGAGAGACGAGCCCCCGGATGAGAAGGAAGCCTCACGGAGGAGGTTGGACTTGAGGAAACAGTGATGCTCTGACCATAGAACAAGTAGCAAGGGTATTTTAGGTAGAGGGTATTTTAAGTTTTTTAAGTTTATTGGTCCTGAGAGGGGAGAGAGAGAGAGAGAGAGAATGCAAGTAGGGGAGGGGCAGAGAGAGAGGGAGAGAGAGAATCCCAAGCAGGCTCTGCCACCAGCACGGAGCCCGACCTGGGGCTTGAACTCACAAACCGCGAGACTAAGACCTGAGACGAAATCAAGAATTGGACGCTTAACAGACTGAGCCACCCAGGCGCCCCAAGGCATTTTATCTTTTGTAAAGGCACAGTTGTTTTGAATAACAACTTTCAAAACTCGGGGAAATGAAGGTCATCCAACAGCTTTAGAAAATAAGGTCAACAAATGAACAGGAACGTGACTTATTAAAATGAGGGAAATTAATTGTGCACCAGGCTTGAATAAAAATACGAAACAAAACCCGTAATTTTTGGTCGTTAAGCTAAAGTCATAAGGTAAAGCTATGTCCATTTTCATGTTTTCTTCTGTGAAGGAATTTTAGTAAAGTTCAGTGTATGTTTTGTTTTATTTTGGTTTTCAGAAGACACTGGCAGTTTAACTCCAGCAGGAAAAGTTTTTCCAAGCCAGGAGGAAACCTGGATCCACCTTCTGTGTGAGGCTGTGGTTAGGAAGTCCATATGAGTCTCAGTCGACTCCTTTTGATTTGCCCTTTGTCTTGGTAGGTTGGCAGGAGAACAATTCAAATGAGAACTGATTAGGAAATTCTGGGGTAGAAAGTATATAATGAGAATTCTTGTCTCCAGGGAAATGTCACTAATGATAACTGAAGTCATGGGAACTGAAATACTATGAATAATGGAAAAATGTATAGTGAAGAATAATTATGTAAAAGAATCATTTTTTCCCCATAAAAATTTTCATGTGAGATCCTGAGAAGCGAGGGGAACGGGGAGGTGGAAATGAACAAGATAAAATCTATTTTTTAATCAAGGAGGCAAAGATTGCGCTCTTCCAGAATTTTTCTACCTGCAAACAGTGAAGCATTACCAGGCTTGTGACCATGTGATTGGACATTCTGATTGAGTCTCAGCCCTCTAACCCAGGTCTTCATTGTCTGTATCCAGATGTTTCTGTTCCCAAATCCTGCGTTTGCTCCAGCTTCCAAAATACCTTCAACTACCTTAGACTTTAAGGCCAGTGCGACGTGAGGAAGAAGCTAGTCAAATATCAGAAGTGTTCAGACAGGAAGAGTATTGCCGTGAGAGTAGGAGAAGCCGTTGCAGTGATTTACGGAAGCCTAGTTACGTTTAGACAGTCAAGTACAATTTGGAAAAGTGGGAAAAGATACGATGTAGAGTTTTGTAGTAGGTAGGAAACATCTAGTGGACCGTTGAACTTGTAATAAATTCCAGGAGACTCCTCAGTTAGGGTCAACAGTCCTTGCTCTTAATGATTATGTTAGTTGTTTTGTTTTTTTCCTAGGTAATTCGATCACTTGGAGCTGTGCACATCTCTTCCTGGCAAACTTAGTAACAAAGGAAGAGGTTCGTGCTCTGTTCCCACATACTTGCCTCATAATGATTTAGAAATGAGGGCTGACAAATTTCAAGTCTGTTGTTAGCTCGGATTGATTGATTGATTGATTGATTGATTATGGCTACCTGGACCTGAGTTGAGATGTTTCTGAGGCCAATTCCAGGCTAACTGAAAAGTAAAGATTATTGATGTCCGGTGGGGGCTTATTTGGGGGGGGGGGGAAGACCTCTTATACCTTATTCTTCTCACTTCTGGCTTAGATAACTAGTATAAGAGAAGTAGTTTTACTGCTAGAGGAAAAGGTTTGCCCAGACTTGGAAATAGGTTAGATGGTAGTGTGGGGCATGGCTTATCATGGTGGGCAGTCTGCAAGAGGGTCCCTAAATCAAAGCTGGAAAGAAGGTATCTTTTTCCACTGTGGAGAAAAAACATGAGTTTTGGAGCCCGACAGACTAGATTCTATGTTCTGTCACTTCCTAAAGCCTGTTTCTTTAAAGTGGAAACACAGATACTTGTTGAAGAGAATCTCGGACTTATAAGCCCACCTGGGATAATGAATGTAGAACATTTTTCCATTTTGTACAGCACTGGCACCCGGGAGGCCCAAAGCATGTCCTCTCCCTTGCTCTCCTTTGGAGTCTGGTCTGTGGGCCCCTGGGTGTCTCTGGGACCTTTGTAAGGGATGTGTGAGGTCAAAATTATTTTCAGAATAGTGTTAAGACATTATTTGCCTTTTTTACTGCATTGCCATTTCTCTGGTGATGCAAAAGCTATAATGGGAAAAACAACCTAGTGCTTTACCACGAATCAAGGCAGTGGCACTGGCCATTATTGTACTTTTTGCCACCATGCACTCTTAAGATAAAAATAAAACCAGTTCACTTAATAATAGGTGTGATGAGGGCAGTAAAACTCATTAATTTTATTTGATCTCCACATCTGAGTACACATCTTTTAAATAAACTGTGTGTGACAAAATGGGAACTGTGGATAAGACATTTGTGCTATATAATCAGTACAATGATTGTCTGGAGGAAAAGCACCTGTTCTGTTGTTTGAGTTGCAAGCTGAACTGACACCACCTTTCCCACTGAATACTATTTTTACTTGAAAGAACAGACAAACTAGGGTTATTCAGAGTTGAGTATTTGGCTGACATCTTCTGATGGGCTAAACCAGACTACTGCTACTTCAAGGGAAACAAGGGAGAAAATTTGAGCTTTTAAGTAAAAGTTACAGTTTGGAAAACTTATATCCACCACCGGGAGCCTGACAGCTTCCTACAACTGAGATACTTTTCTGTTAAGATCATTGGTGATATGAACAAACGCAGTTTGTTTTATATAGTTAAATGTTTCCACATTTGGATTATCTGCATAACTGAGTGAACCATATTTTCAAATGATCAGTACATAATGTTACAAAGTAAGAAATGGGAAAAGATCATTTGAAGTGTAAGGCCAATGGAATTAAAAAACTTTTTTTTAATGTTTATTTCTGAGAGAGAGAGAGAGAGAGAGCGCATGAGCAGGGGAGGGGCAGAGAGAGAGGGAGGCACAGAATCCGAAGCGGGCTCCAGGCTCTGAGCTGTCAGCCCAGAGCCCAACGCAGGGCTCGAACTCATGAACTGCTGGATCATGACCTGAGCAGAAGTCGGAAGCTCAACCAACTGAGCCACCAGGCACTCCTACGTGGGCCAACAGAATTTAATGTACCAGTATGAAAATGTCACTGATACTATTTAGATTTCATGTTGCAACTACTCTTTTAAAAAAAAAATCTGTCACTGTGGAGTGTTGGTGTAGTACCAAATAAGATTAGCCACAGTTACCTGAAAAAGTTATTAAAATACTGCTCCCTTTTCTAGCATACCTGTGTGAGACGGTTTTCTTCATATACTTCAACCAAATGCATATGGCAATAGAGTCAATGCAGAGGCAGATGAGTGTCCAGTTGTTTTCGACCGAGCTAGACCTTAAGGATGTCACAAAAAGGTAAGACAATGCCACACTTGTCACCAAATGGTGCAGCAAAAAAGAAATGCAGTGAAAAGGAATTTATTTTGGAAAATACAGTCACTTGTCATAAAAATATTTATGTGACCATGTATGAGGTTTCTATTATTATTTTTATAGAAGTTAATGAATATTTCTAGAAATTCTTTATTTTAATGTCTGATAAATATTGATAGATGAAAATCCACATAAATGAAAGTTCAGTGATTTTTAAAAAAAATTTTTTTTAACATTTATTTATTTTTGAGACAGAGACAGAGCATGAACGAGGGAGGGGCAGAGGGAGAGGGAGACACAGAATCGGAAGCAGGCTCCAGGCCCTGAGCCATCAGCCCAGAGCCCGACGCGGGGCTCAAACTCACGGACCGCGAGATCGTGGCCTGAGCCGAAGTCGGACGCTCAACCGACTGAGCCACCCAGGCGCCCGAAAGTTCAGTGATTTTTAAGAGGTAAAGGAGTCCTGGGATCAAAAAGCTTATGAACACTGTCCTAGTCCCCTACTTCTGCTACCGCTGCATGTGCTCTGATCCCCAGAGAAGAGCCAGAGATGTCCCTGCAGATTCTGGAAGTAATCCCTATTTGTCGCAAATTTTTTTTTTTAATTTTTTTTTAACATTTATTCATTTTTGAAAGGCAGAGAGAGACAGAGCGTGGATGGGGGAGGGGCAGAGAGAGAGGGAGACACAGAAACAGAAGCAGGCTCCGGGCTCTGAGCTGTCAGCACAGAGCCCGACGCGGGGCTCGAACTCACGGACCGTGAGATCATGACCTGAGCCGAAGTCGGCCGCTTAACCGACTGAGTCACCCAGGTGCCCCTATTTGTCGCACACTTTGACTGTTAACTATTAGGGTGAGTTCCACGTCAAAATATGCATGTTCCCAGGGTAATCTTGCCCCTGCAAAGTTACCCAGAAACATGGGCACGTGGGATTATTTTCCATTTTGCCCTGTGGATTCTGAACAAGCTTTGGTACAATTTTGCTGACTTGCCTTGGGCTGACAGTCTGCAATTGTTAATTTATCCTATAACTAAACTGATTTTGCTTCAGTGTTACCCTGTCATGTCCTTAGATTTCCAGTGCAACTGCTGATGAAGTCAAGCAGGTCAAATTTTGTGGGACAATCAGATAGGGGACTGGCACTCTGTTGTGCCTGTTAAAATTAAACTTGGAAACACTTTAAAAAGAAACCCACAAAAGTGTTCTCAAAACAGCCATTCTGGTTGTCAAATGACATAGGGGAGCAATTAGGCCTCTGTCCTATGATAGATTCAAAATTTTCTGCTGACTGGCAGTGTCCTGTTTCTACCTCCGAACTATTCCGCAGGTACTTGGCTGTACTCCGACGGGATAAAAGATTCTGCGGTTGAAAAATTTTAACTACAGTCCTTGCTGACAAAAGACTAAAACCTTTTTAGCCATTAGAAAAATTACTCTGGCTACAGTTTCATATGTGCCCGGAATTATTGAAATAAACTCTTTTTTTTTTTTTGGAAAACTGACAATAACTTTAACCATTATAATGAACCACAATGACATCAAAATATTTCTGCAAAATAATTGATACAAATGCTTTTAAAGGTTCTAGCGCTGGGATTTATATAAGCCGAAGCATAAAATTACGTGAAGAACCTTCGTCAGATACCAGTTTCATGTTGCTAATTTGCACTCAGCTTTCATATTGTATAGACGCGATCCCAGTGCCATCTATTCAAACTACTTTTTAGATACCTGTGGTGCTTCAAGCTAGGTTTCGGTGGTCTTTGAAAGCTGGTTTATGTGCGTGAAATTGGACAAGATTGAATTGAAATCATTTGCTAGAATTCTACTTAATTTTAGTTGATCTGAGAGAAGATACTTGAAACTGGGGAGAGGTAGTGGTCTGGTGACTTTCACATGGTGAATTTCAGAAAACTGTAAGCTTCGTAAAGGTAAGGACTTTGTCACTCTAGGCCTATCACTTTGTATCCAGTGCTTAGCATACCGTATATAGTAAAGGCTCAAAAATATTTGGAAACCGAGATGGAAAATACGGGAGAAAAGGGAGCAGCAAGCTGACCCCACTGAATCAGTGTTAATAGGGGTAATTTTAATAACATGAACGGAGTTTGAAGAAAATGGTCATTCACAGTAGCAGCACCTTTTGTAACAGAATGATTTGATATTTAGGATCCATTTGAGATTGACAATTAATCCAACTTAGTCTGCTGCCCAGCTGATGGGTTTCCTCAAGCAGTGCTCAGGGCATTCGTTCAGTCATTCATGGAGCATACATTCATTGGGCACCTACTACATGGCAGAATGCTAGAGATACAGGGGAGTAAAACAGACAAAAATCCCTATCCTCTCGAAGTTTACATTCTAGTGGGGGGAAAGACAGTAAATAGTACACTATTTACACTATCGTGTTACAATGTGTATATTCTGACAGATGGAGACAAGTGCCATAGAGAAAAAAAAATCAAGCAGGCAAGAGGAAATGAGATATCACAGTTTCAAATAGAGTGATCAGGGGGGCGCCAGGGTGGCTCAGTCGGTTAAGCTTCCGACTTCGGCTCAGGTCATGATCTCGCACTCCGTGGGTCTGAGCCCCACATCGGGCTCTGTGCTGACAGCTCGGAGCCTGGAGCCTGCTGCGGATTCTGTGTCTCCCTCTCTCTCTGCCTCTCCCCCACTCACGTTCTGTCTATCTCTGTTTCTCAAAAATGAGTAAATGTTAAAAATAAAATAGAGTGATCAGAGACACCTGGGTGGCTCAGTAGGTTGAGCATCTGACTCTTGATTTCAGCTCAGATCATGATCCCAGGGTGAGTGTGGAGCCTGCTGAAGATTCTTTCTCCCTTCTTCTGGCCCACTTGCTCCCTCAAAGAAAGAAAGAAAGAAAGAAAGAAAGAGAGAGAGAGAGAGAGAGAGAGAAAGAGAGAGAGAGAGAGAAAGAAAGAAAGAAAGAAAAGAAAGAGGAAGGAAGGAAGGAAGCAGGGAGGGAGGGAGGGAGGGAAGAAGGAAGGAAAGAAAGAAAGGAAGGAAGAAAGAAAGAAGGAAAGAAAGAAAGAAGAAAGGAAAGAAAGAAAGAAATGTTATGTTATTGACATAAATTGACTTAGAATATTATATAGTTTCAGGTGGACAACATAATGATTCAGTATTTGTACATGTTGTGAAACGAGCACCCCAATAAGTCTAGTTAGCATCCATCACCATGTAGTTAAAAAGATTTTGAAACACAGGACACCGAGCTGAGAAACTCCTATGATTGTATGTAGTACAAAGCACACCTTGCTGCACTTGACAGTTGACGGGACGCTGGGAGGGAAACAAGCCCGCAAATGCCAGAGCCTCACATTCGCTCACCCTCAGTAGTACGCACTCCTTTCTCCGTTCTCCTTCTGTGCACAAGCCAGAAATAAGACAACCGACAGAAATCATGGAGTCCTTCCTTTATAAAATTCTCTGTGGTGTGACCTATTTATTCATTAATCTTTTTTTTAATTTAAAAAAATTTTTATTTTAAGAGGAAGAGAGCGAGCGAGAGAGAACATGAGCAGGGGAGGGGCAGAGAGAGAGGGAGACACAGAATCGGAAGCAGGCTCCAGGCTCCGAGCCGTCAGCACAGAGCCCGACGCCGGGCTCGAACCCACGAACCGTGAGATCATAATCTGAGCCCAAGTCGGATGCTCAACCGACTGCGCCACCCAGGCGCCCCTATTCATTAATCTTTACTAAGCATTTCATTATGTGCCTGCTTGATACCGGGGCCCATTCCTGAAGAGGGGAACAAAGCCCGTGTCTTTTGGGAAATTATGTATTTTCCAGGGAGACAATACTGAACTAGTCATTGGGAGGTAATTTAAGAATTATTTTTATATGTGCCACGAAGGACCAGCTGAGACTGTGAGAACATCAAGGGCACGATCCTTATCCGGGAGATCAGGAAAGACTTGCTGGAGTGGGTGACAGTATCGGCACACGTGCTCAACACGTTTTGATTTGTGTTGATCTATATGATTATATCTGTACCCTTGAGACGCATACGTTTCACCATAGGATACAAAAGTGAGAAATCATTTTGGCTCAGTAGGGTATGGTCTAAGAAAAAGACTCACAAATTTCTGTGGCTACATAGATTTTTGAGAAGAATTATTAACTGACTTTTTCAGTTTAATAATGTTGTTCTAGCTTGTCAGTTGTTTTTTATTGTTTGTTGGTATGTTTAACAAGTCATAAAATGTGTACACATTCCTGTCTCTTGTGTGTGTGTGTGTGGAGGTGTATTTGATCATGTTTAGAATAAAATACAGAACCACAAACTAAATTTTCCGGTTCAGTAGCAAACACATTATACTTTCTGAGGCGCTTTCTACAAAAAGTAGGTACAAAATAAAATTTTGTTCGATTTTTAAATGAACGTGTAATGTACAAAAGTAACAATCTGAAATTCTACGTCCTACATACATTGGTGAGCTCCTTGCCTTTTCTTTTCTTTTTTTTTTAAGTTTTATAGATTTATGTATTAATATTTGACCTTGAAAACATACACAGAACTATAGCTTCTCTTCAAGTCTTTTGAATTTGAGGTTGGATGGATTGGTTAGAGTGGTCTTTATAACTTTTATTTGGGGGTAGACTAAAGGTTTTACCTAATTCTCCCTATTGATATCCCCTAGGCCAGACCACACTTAATTACATGCTCTTTTGGCGGCAGGCGCTAGAATCCTTATTTATTTATTTACTTACTTATTTATTTATTTATTTATTTTTTTTTTTTTAATTTTTTTTTCAACGTTTTTTATTTATTTTTGGGACAGAGAGAGACAGAGCATGAATGGGGAGGGGCAGAGAGAGAGGGAGACACAGAATCGGAAACAGGCTTCAGGCTCTGAGCCGTCAGCCCAGAGCCTGACGCGGGGCTCGAACTCACGGACCGCGAGATCGTGACCTGGCTGAAGTCGGACGCTCAACCGACTGCGCCACCCAGGCGCCCCAATTTACTTATTTAAAAAGTTTATTTATTTTGAGAGAGGGAGAGGGAGAGAGAGTGCACTCACAAGTGGGGGAAAGGCAGAGAGAGAGAGAGAGAGCGCAAGAATCCCAAGCAGGCTCCACACTGTCAATGCAGAGCCTGATGTGGGGCTCAAACTCATGACCCATGAGATCATGACCTGAGCCAAAACCAAGAGCCAGATGCTTAACCCACTGAGACCCCCAGGTGCCCACAGAATCCCAATGCAAGTGAGGTTAGAAAAAAAAGTCAGGGTCCCAACAGTAAAGGATTGTTTGCTCCCCTTTTTCTGAGTATCAACCTCATTCTTCTCTCTCGTTGCAAGCATTCTTTCAACACATGAGAGAAACTTGACCTCTGATAGCTCCTGAGCTTTGCAGCTGACCAAGTTGGCCACCTGCAGAGAAACCACCTCAACTCTCTGGGCCCTAGGCCCAAGACCAGTGGGAAAACCCTCACTGGGCCACAAGATCTAGACACAGCAACTGTAACAGGAGGAGGAGAGATGTGTGTGTGACGTTGTGTCATAACTGGAGATCCTGAGAGAACAATTTGGATAGGATGACGGGAAATTGTTCTCAGAAGAAGGAGGCAATTCTGAGAAAAGAATTACATGTGAGCCTACCATGGTATTAATTGGAAAGAAGTATGAGAGAATGGGACTAAACGATGAATAAGGAACTAATGTTGGACATCTTATGTGAGGGAAAGGGAGAAAAGAAGGTCAGGAGATTTCCCTGAGAATGTAAGGAAACATGAGAAACTTTAGCCAAGACAAACTGGGACATAACCAAAATGTTGACAAATGTTACACCCCGTTTACTTTCAAACACTTCAGTAAAAAACAAATAGATGAAACAGAAATGGCAAGATGTTAATATTAAAACTGGGCAATGAGTATATAGATGTTTTCTGAGAAGTGGCTCTCGGGGTGCCTGGGAGGCTCAGTCTAAGCATCCGACTTTGGCTCAGGCCATGATCTCACAGGTTCATGAGTTCGAGCCCGACATTGGGTTCTGTGCTGATGGCTCAGAGCCTGGAGCCTGCTTCCAAATCTGTGTCTCCCTCTCTCTCTGCCCCTCCCCCACTCGCATTCTGTCTCTCTCAAAAACAAATATTAAAAAAAATAAAGTTTTGTCTGTTAAGTCTGATATTTGGGCTTCCTCAAGAACTATTAATTTTTTTCTTCCTATGAATGGTTCTTTCTTTCACATGTGACTTTGTAATCTTTCATTGAAAACTTAATATTTTGAATATTATCATGTGGCAACTTTGGAAATCACTTTTTCCCTCTCTCTCCATGACGTGTTGTTGCTGTTTGTTGTAGTTTTTGTTGCTTGTTTTTTAAATGGCTTTTCTGAACTAATTTTCAAAGTATATTCTTTGTCATGTGTGATCACTTACGTTTCTGTTCCATTAGTTTACTATTCAGCTAGTGGTCAGGCAGAGAGTTCTTTTAATCCCTGGAGTCAAAAAAAAAAAAAAAAAAAGGAAAAAAAAAACCCACTAAAAACTCTCTCCAGTCTTTTCAGATGGGCTCTGTGTCGTGGCACTCCTCGATACTTGGCCGGGCCATTTACTTCCTGCTTGCATGGAGCTTGAAGGTCAGCCAATGAGAAGATCTTTGAATCTTCTCAGGTCTTTTCTGAGCATGTATCCAGCCCAGGCATGCATGGAGTCTTCTAGTTCTCTGGATTAAATGGGAGCTTCTCAAAGCCCTTATTCCCTGAAATATGCCCTTCTCCAGCCTCTTTCTTCCCAGTATTTTGGCTTTTCTATCGCTTGCCCTAATTGTTATCCTTCGCCACAGATGGCAGCCGCTTATACATTTGCAAATGTCACCCAGGAAACTGCCTTGGAGCTGAGGTGTGTGAAACAAAGGCAAGTCCTTGAGCAGATCCTCCAAGGAGCTTCCGGGGAGCTTCCGGGAGCTAAGGTCAAAACGTGGATCCACAGTTCTTTGAGGTAAGATAAGATTGGTTCTGGTCCCTCCGGTACCAGTAACCTGCACCAGGAAAATGGACTTCTGTCTTCAAGTCTGTAGCTGCGTTGGGGATGGTAACAAGGTAAGTCAAAATGCTCTCTTACCAAAATTCAGCCGGCTTTTTTTTTTTTTTTCCAGTGAGCTTTATTCTGGTTGCTGAAAGTTTCTTTTATTAGATTCCAGAGTTCTGAAAAACTTCATCGTGACAATTCTTGCCAGCTTGTCCACTGCTTTTATGAAGGGATGAAGGTTTGGAGTTGTCTACTCTGCTGTTTTCAGAGACGTCTGTCCTGTGGAGAGAATGGGTGACACGGGTGTGGTATTCCTGATTCCAACAAAAGGACAGCATCCGGTCCAGATCCCTTCCGACTTATCTGGGAGTCTTGAGAGTTGGATGCCTGAGGAGATTTGTGGCCGAGCCCTGAAATCATCGGCCTGCCCCTTCTGTGGGGTCTACTCTGAGGAACCCTATTCCATAACGTACGCACCTTCTGTCCAAGGTGCCTGGGCTCCTCAGTGATGCAGACTGACGAGGCTTTTCATCCACTCCGGGTGCTTTCAGTTCTCCCAGAATAAGTAAGGCCAGGAAAACCTGGTAGCAGGACATTTGGCGGACCTTTTCAGAGAGTTGGACTCTGGAGTCGAGCCCTGAGCATGGGCCTTAGGTCGGCAGGTTTCTGTGTGACCGTGACAGAAGACCGGAAAAGACTCATGTCTTCCTTTTACCTGCACTGTTTTGAAGACCTCTGCTTGACATCTTGCCAACAACGTATGCTTCCCCTGCCTTCAGCATTTGGCGAGAAAGCACCAGACGGGCTATTCATTTCTCGCCAGCATCTGGACATTCCTCAGATACGCAAGATCCGGATCAACACGGCCCTTGGGAGGGTGGCTGAGACGAAGGTGCTCACGCCTGCGCTAAGCCCGTGCTGCCGTAGGCTCGGATTTTATGTGAATGTGAACTTGGGTTCACTAACCACCACCGACTGTCTCACATCCTCTGAGACATGTGAGGTGTCAGAAGGGTATGTCTGCTCGAGTCTGGTAGAGACTCCTGAGACATTCCTCTCCGCCGCTGGCGTCCTGGCTTCTCCACTTCACTTCTGGCCGCAACGATTAGAAGATGGAAATGGGAGGGAGTTAGAAATGGGATATAGGTGTTTGCTTGGCATCTGCCCATTGTCGAGGAACATTCCCTGTGTCTTCAGAGCTCAGATTTAGTGTTGGGAGCCTCACAGGAGGATGTGAAGTTGTGTTATCCGAACTCAGGACTGTTTTCCACATGCAAAGTTACAGAAGGTGAGCATTTTCCTGGCTTGACCTAAAAGTCAACTCAGTTTTTGATGCCTCTGATGGTTTGCATCTCTTCACATTTAAAAAAATGTGTCTACCTCAGGGCCTTTGCATCAACCCTCTATTCTAGGATTCTAGGGGTAAGAATGTGAAGATCTGTCCCAAGGGAGCCACAGATATTCCACTTTGGCCACAGTCACCCCAAGAAGACATGTAAACTCTGTCCAAAGTAAAGAGCAAATGGAAGAAAACTGTTGACTCCTATAGGCCCAAGATCTTTTGTCATTACAGGTGTTTATAAAGTTGAGAATACTGGGGGTTTTTTTCTCCTGATAAGGAAGGCTTGTGATAAAAATTGCTAAAAGAAGTCATTAACTTAATTTTTTAATGTTTATTTTTTTATATATAGAGAGAGAGCAGGGGAGGGGCAGACAGAGAGACGGAGACAGAGAGTCCGAAGCAGGCTCCAGGCTCTGAGCTGTCAGCACAGAGCCTGATGTGGGGCTTGAACCCACAAACTGTGAGATCATGACCTGAGCTGAAGTCGGACGCCCAACCGATTGAGCCACCCAGGCGCCCCAAGAAGTCACTAATTTAATGACTGGCTTACCTCCAACTGCTAGGTTTTGCTTAGGTTGAGCCACAACAAACCAAAGAGGTAGCATTACAAGTGTCCTTTTGCTTCCTCTTACATGTTTCTGAGAGGACGGAGCCGTGAATTGCTGCTTTAGAAGGAAACCAAGAGCTAGCCTGTGGACAGTATCCAGGAGAAATCTGTGTAAAATGCCAACGAAAATACTCCCAGTCAAAACATGAGGTGTGTGGGTGAGCTGCGAACAAAGAAGACGTCATCACATTGAAGGCTTAACGTGCCAAGCGAGAAAGATAACCGATAGGCAGATGAAGCACCCAACTGCACAAGCTAAAGGCGGACTCTGAAACAGAAGGCTTTCAAAGGGAAAGTATTTGCAAAGACCGGAAGGAAGTCAGATTTCAGAAAGATCTGCTCCCCCAGTGGAGAACCTGGTAAGCATTTGGTTCAAGAAACCATAAAGTTATCAAGGTTCCCAAGTTTATATCCGTGTGTTAATGCTGGCAACAGACAACTTCCTTACGTGACGTTACAGTCACAAAGACCAAGTCACAGTCTCAGATGCCAACGTAACAAGATCAGGAGCGGAATTGCTTTTGTTTGGAAACCAGGTTTATGGGATGTTCAATATTTTAAGAGCTTGGAGACCCAAGCCAGTTAGGGTGGTCCTGTTATTTTTAATTTCGCTCAGAATGCAAAGTGCTTTACTTTTTTCCTTATTGCCGTCTCTGAAGTGCTCAGTCGTGTTGGGAATAGAGTCATGTGTCAGTGTTGGCTTCCTGCTTCCCTCTTTTGGTCAAGTTCCTGCCATTAAGATGTGGATTTGATAGCAGGGTAGGCTTGTGGTGGTGGTGGTGATTGTTGTTTTTAAATTCAGTATCATTAATTGTTTTTGTGCGTGTTCTTTGACTTATTTGTACGGGAGTAACTGGAGTTGTTTTCATAGAAGATCCTTTTAACGGTTATCAAAAATGCAGTCACATCCTATGGAGGTCTAAAACTATGCTTTTTGGGGGGATTTTGTTCAGCCCATAGCCTTATAATTGCCTTTTGCGTTCAGAAGTATTTTACTTCCTTTATCAGATCTGTTGGGATCGAGAACTGAGAAATTAATCTACTCTACCAGGTCACCCTGAAGTAACTATGACTGTAAGGGTCCCCATGTTAGACTGTTCCTGGCCTGCAAGTGACAAGCTCAAAATATGTATAAGGGGAGGATCTCATAAGCCATAGAGCAGACACGAGGCAACTTTTCCTTGGAGGAATTTACGGATACCTTTTCCACATGTGAATCAGCCCTGAAGAGTGGGTTTTTGATGGGGTGTCTAGGTGGCTCAGTTGGTTAAGTGTCTGACTTTGGCTCAGGTCATGAACTAATGGTTTGTGAGTTTGAGCCCCACGTCAGGCTCTGTGCTGACAGCTCAGAGCCCGGAGCCTGCTTTGGATTCTGTGTCTCCCTCTCTCTCTCTGCTTCTCCCCCACTCATACTCTGTCTCTCTCTCTCTCTCTCAAAAATAAATAAACATTAAAAAAAAAAAAAAGGTGGCCTTTTGATACTTAATTCCAGAATAATTAAACATGTAAATGTATAAAGGTAAGCCCTTTAAACATTTAGAAATAGAAGACTATCTTATCTTTGTGTGAGGAAAAAGTGCTTAAGACACAAAAAGCTCAAATCAGAAAGATTGATGTATCTGCCTATGTTATAAATTTTTAACGTTTGTTTATTTTTTCGGGAAAGAGAGACAGAATGCGAGCAGAGGAGAGGCAGACAGAGAGGGAGACACAGAATCTGAAGCAGTCTCCAGGCTCTGTGCTGCCAGCACAGAGCCTGATGCAGGGCTCAAACCCACAAAGGATGGGATCATGACCTGGGCTGAAGTCGGAGGCTTAACCGACTGAGCCACCCAGGTGCCCCTGCATGCCTATATTATAGCTAAGAACTTCAGGTCATCAAGCGATGCCAACAAGGAAGTGCAAAAACAGTCTACAAACTGGGAGAAGATATCTGCAACACCTGTAGCTGGCAAAGAAGATAGTATTCAGATTAATACTCTGAAACAAACAGAAAAAGGCAAACAACCAATGGAAAAACCATCCAAACATGTTTCCCAGGAAGACGAAACACAAAAGGAGAATAAACATGAAAAATTGCTCAACTTCTTTAAGAGAGACAGTGGGGGGAGGGGCAGAGAGAAAGGGAGAGAGAGAATCTCAAGCAGGTTCTACACTGTCAGCTCAGAGCCTGGTGTGGGGCTTGATCCCTTGAACCGAGAGATCATGACCTGAGCCGAAATCAAGAGTGGGACGGTTAACTGACTGAGCCACCCAGGCGCCCTAGGTGTCTGACTATTGATTATGACTCAAGTCATGATCTCACAGGATTTGGGGTTCCTGAGTTTGAGCCCCGCGTTGGGCTCTGTGCTGACAGCATGGAGCCTGCTTGGGATTCTCTCTCTGCTCCTCCCTCACTCGTGCACACACACTCTCTCTCAAAATAAACAAACTTAAAAAAACACTATAACAAGATAACACACAAAACCTACTAAAGTGGCTAAAATTAAGAAGTCATAATCACAAGTCTCAGAGATGAATAGAAGCTCTACCATACTGCTGGTGGGATGATAAATATACACGAGCACTTCCATAAATACCACACAATTTGGTAATATCTTGGTAGTTGAACATTCACATACCCTGAAACCCAGCAGTTCCGCCTGTGTGTATACCATCATGACTTTTGCACGTGTGCCTAGGGACACATCCATAAGGACATTCCACAGCAAGAGTAAAACTTCACCTTTCTACCTTGCTTTCTGAAAGCATTCGATAAACGCCGAGGTCTGCATCTCTGCCCCAGAGCTGAAGTCACCTAGAAAGCTCATTCTGCATAATTCCTTGAGGAAGTGCTTAAGATTGAACAAAGGAAATGTTCATAAAACTACTCATTCTTTTTTTATTCCGGATAATTTTAAATACCATCCAACTAGCACGTCACCTCCAATGAAATATCAACTGAAAATAGGTGTTTCTTCTTCCTTTCTAGACTATTTAATATTGTTCTCCTGTGCCATTGTCTAGTTCCAAAAGCAGCAGCTTAGTGTGAAATTTGTGGGAAGGATGCTATTCAGAGTTTAATTTCATTATGCAGTAACCCAGTGAAAATCCAGTAGAAAGAATGTAGATATTTCTAGAAGATGCTAAAAACTATTCGAAAAATGAGGAATGCATAGACGTAATTTCTCTAAAATAGAGCATTCAATCATTAGAGTTGGAAATTGAATAAATGAAAGGATGATTGAATGAATGGTTGATTCAAAATGCATCATTAGTAAATGGGAAGAATAGATTATGTCGCTTGGTCCTAAAAATATTCCTCTAAGGAATCATTAGGATTATATGGGAGACTTTAAAAAAATAATACCCAAGCCCCAGTTAAATTGAATCACAATCTCTAAAGTTCTTAGCCATTAGTATTTCTTAAAAGGACTTAGCCATTAGTATTTTGTAGAAGCTCCCAGGTAATTCTAAACGATAACAGCTTTGTGAACCACAGAGCCATCGCCTGTACTCCAAGTGGGGTCCAAAGACAACATCATTGGGATGTTGTTAGAATTTGGAATCTTGGCCCTGGCCCAGACATACTGAATCAGAGTCTACAGTTTGACAAAGTCCCCAGGTGATGTCTAACATAAAGTTTGAGAAGCTCTGGGTCATCAGAATTGCTTTCCTTTCTGCATGCCATTTTGCTACATCTTCGATCAAGAGGTTGGGGAAAGACTGGGGAAAGGTCTTTCTTTTTAAGATTCTTGTTCCCACTTTAATCTGGAGGCAACTCACATCATCATTTTGATAAATCTGATCATAAAGAAATAATCAGATAAACAAGTACATGAAAAGTGCTCAGCATCACTCGTCATCAGATAAATGCAATCAAACCCAAAATGAAATATCACCTTACACCAGTCAGAATAGCGAGTATCGAAAAGACAAGAAATAACAAGTATTGGCAAGAATGTGGAGAAAAGGTAACCCTCGTGCACTGTTGGTGGGAGTATAAATTGGTGCAGCCACTGTGGAAAACGGTATGGAGGTTCCTCAAAAAAAAAAAAAAAAGAAAAGAAAAAAGAAATACCATGTGATGCATCAATTTCACTTCTGAGTATTTATTTGAAAGAAATGAAACCCTAACTCGAAAAATATGTGCACCCCATGTTCAATGTGGCATTATTTATAATAACCAAGACATAAAACAGCCTAAGTGTCCATCAATGGATGAATGGATAAAGAAAACATTATATATAGAATTCAGCAAAAAACAGAAGAAAATCCTGTCATCTGTGACAACATGGATGGATCTTGAGGGCATTATGCTAAGTGAAATAAGCCAGACATAGAAAGACAAATGGTATATGACCTCACTTACATGTAGAATCTAAAACAACAAAAACAAAAACAAACTCACAGTGACAAAGAATGGATTGGTGGTTGCCAGAGGTAGGGGGTAGGGGGTCAAAAGATACACACTTCCAATTATAAAGTAGATAAGTCCTGGGGATGTAATGCACAGTATGGTGACGACAGTCAACAATACTGTATTTGAAAGTTCCCAAGAGAGTAAATCTTAAATCGTGTATTTGAAAGTTCTTAAGAGAGTAAATCTTAAAAGTTCCCATCACAAGAAAAAAAAATTGTAACTATGTGTGGTGATAGACATTAACTAGATTTCTTATGGCAAATCTTTATATTGTAAACCCGAGGCTAATGTAATGTCAACTATATCTCACTTTAAAAAAAAATAAATAATCGATATTCCACCTCCCAGTGGGAAAAGTCAGAATCTCCAATCTTACCTTGAGCAAAAGTGTGAGGTAGCAATCATCCTGTCCATCTGTTCCAACATCCTCACCCCCATCCCAGGATGATTTTCCTTTGAACCCCAATGCCTCATATTTTTACCTCAAGCCTCAATGCTTCATATTTTTACACTGACTCTTAAAGATAAATTTTATTATAGAAAACTTCAAACATACATAAAATAGTCCAGTATAGTGAACCATCATATACTATTGACCCAGCATCAATAATTACCAACTCATGGCTAATCTTGTTTCATCAGTGTCAGCACCCACTTCCTACTCTTCTAGACTGTCGTGAAGAAAATCCAATCATTAGCTCATTTCATCTATAAATATTTCAATGTGCGTCTCTAAAGGACGTAACCCAAATACCATTAGGACACTTAAAAAAATTAACAATCCCTTAATACCGTCAGTATTCAGTTACTGATCACATTTCTCCAATTGTCTTATAGTTTTTTTTATATGTTGAAACCCTAGCCCTCAATGTTTCTGTATTTAGAGTGATAGCCATAAGGAGGAAATAAGGTTACGTGAGGCCATAAGAGTGGGGCTCTAAACCAGCAGGGCTGTTCTCCTTATAAAAAGAGGAAGATTCTGTGTCAATTATATCATAATAAAGCTGGGGGAAATGTTATACAGAAATACAGAAATAAACGAAGAAACAAATAAATGGAATGATGGAAAAACCAGAAGAGGAAGAGACATCAGAGAGCTCTTTCTACTTGCACGCGCTGAAGAAAAAACCATGTGAGGACATGAAAAAAGGCAGCCTTCTACAGGAAGAGAAGTCTCACCAGAAACCAACCCTGATGGCAACTTGATCTTGGACTTTCAGCTTTCACAACTGTGAAAAAATAAAATGTCTATTGTTTAAGCCCCCCGGTCTGGAATTTTATTACGGCAGCCTGAGATGACTAATACAATTATTGACAGACTCTTTTCACAGCAGATGCTGCGGTGGGCATTTACATGGGATATACCTATCTCTATGCTCCACGCACATTCCGAAAATCCACCCACAAACCTCTGCCCCAGCCATCTCACCAAACAGGCAATTTATTTTTTCCAACTCCCTGAACAATCTGGCGAACCTGTTGACCACGGCCCAGGAATCAGATGGGTCATTCCTCAGACTACCTTTCCTTCCCTACAGAGTAAACCAGGTGTAATACCTGAAGCTCTGCCCACTGGGAAGGTTGCTTTTCACTCTTTTCTCTCAGGCCATCCCTGAATGGGACTAGAGTTGGGCAACTTATCACTTCTGTGTGGTTGCATCATACCATGTACATCCATTAATACATGTGGCCCCCACTTCTTCATCCTCTATAAGTGGCTACAGGGAACTCCCCATAAGGCCATTGATGTGTGTTGAGAGAGGGGCAGCGCAGCAGTAGGAAGAGGCATCACGGGAGCCTAAACCACCTGGTCCGGAAGTCTGTGGTTTCCAGATCTGCTTGGAGATTGGTCTCACATACATCATTTATACTTTACGATGAATCCTGCTGAGTGTGCCCGGGGCACGGTGGGCAGTTTAACTCACATAGTCATTTGTGACCCAGGGTCAGATATTCAGTCTCTATTGGGAACCTCAGGCAGTCCAGGACCGGCTTTTCAAGTGAAAATAGTTGTCAGCAGTTGACTTCACTTGGGTCTTAGTGGGTCTTGACAGGGGCTCCCTACAGCATCCCTGCTCGCCACAGATTCTTCCGTGCTATCGGATGTGCGGGTCAGACTGCTAGTAAGGAAGCCTGGACTTGTTGCAGAACCTCTTCATACCCTGTGCCCACTCACAACTGGTGGCGTTGTAAGCTACCCAATAATTAGGTCAGAGCAGCACATGAAACTCTGGTTTAAGTTGCCTCTAAAATCCAAAGAAAGCCAAGAAGCATTGTATCTCCTGTGTAGTATTTGGAACACGGTGCGACAATTGTGCCTCACTTGTGGAACAACGTGGTACCCCAGTGCTCCCCTACGAACCTCACTGATTCAGCAGCCCCTGGACTTCTGGGGGTTTATCTCCCAACTCCCTGGCATGCATGTGTTTTATCAATGTGCCTAAGGTGCTTATCGCCTCCCACTTCTTGGATCCAATTAGTATAATGCCATCAGTGTAATGGACCAGTGTGATGTTTTGTAGAATATCATCAAGACAAACAAATCCCTCTAGATTAAATTATGACAGCAGGATTTGATTTAGGCCCTGAGGCAAGACAGTTAAGATATAGTGCTGTCCCTGACATAGGAAGGCACACCACTTTTAATTATTTTTGCCGATAGAGAAGGGGAGTAGTGAAAGCATTTTCTAGGTCATTAGCTGCATACCAGGTGCCAGAAAGTGTTGCCTTTGGAGCAGCCAACTCACAGCAACGCTGCTGAGAGAGAGCCAGGATAATAAATATGCCAGCCACTCCCCAGTCTCCTGCTAGTGCCTCCGATTAGCCAAATCCAACTGAAATCCATCCCTATGGGTCAGCCTGGAGGACCCAAGGCAGAATGGAAAAGGTGGAGATGGGGTCTGGAATTGCACATGGCGACCATTCACCATACTGGTACATGATGTAGGGCACATTTGTATACGAAAGAATAAATGGACCCTGATCCAATGTTAAAGGAGGGTCCCTTGCTCAGACATAGAATTTAGGAGTCATGTCATTGGACAGGAAGCTCTCTGGATCACATTGATTGAAGTTACACTGCCAGGACACGATGTACTTTCTGACTATTTAATGTACAATGGAGACAGATCGTATGCGCTCCTTAGTGCAGGATTTGAGGTTTTGAAAATTCTAGGGTCCTCTGCTGATTCATCATAGTTTCAACTGTATTGCTAATAATAATCGAGTTTTATCACAACCTAATCCTCCCCTTTTCAGCTCAGGCTGGGACACATTCTTCCTTTTAGAGCTTATCAGGAGGTACAGGGTATTAAAAAGATACTGGCATCTATGGCTGAACCTTGAGAGTATTATGCTGAGTGAAATAAGCCAGTCACAAAAAGACAAATACTGCACAATTCCGGTGATATGAGGTACCTAGGGTCGTCAAACTCCCAGAGACGGAAGTTAGAACAGTGGGTGCCAGGGCTAGAAGGAGGGAGAGTGGGGAGTTGTTTACTGGATAGAGTTTCAGTTCTGCAAGACGGAGAGTACTGCACATGAATGGTGGTAGTAGCCGCACCAGAGTGTGAACGTCCTTACTGCCACTGAACTGTAAGATTAAAAATGGTGAAGATGGTGAATTTCACATTATGTGTCTTTTACAATTTTTAAAAGCTAGAAAAGAAATTGGCACCCAATGTAGAAAAGCATGTAGCTCTTAGAGATATCCCAACTGATTAAAATTCCAGCATCACCACTTACTGGCTGTGCGATTTGGGCAAGTTACTTAACCGCATCGTCAATTTCCTTACTTCTCAACTGGTATCGATAATGCCTCTCTCACTGGATTACTGAGAGAATTCGGGAGATAATGTGCAGAAGCATCTCCAGCAGAAGCCATGTATAGGTGCTGGTTCCCTTTGCCATAATACCTGCCCATTCTTCAGATCTCAGCCGGGACATCCTTTCCTTCCAGGCCTTTTCTTACCCGTAAATCTGGTTAGGGAATCCCTCCTGCAAGACTTACTGTGTTAATGCCAGATTGGTCCGTTCGACTGTACTTGCTTGCTTACTACTACTCACTGCTCAAGAACATAAACTCCATGTGAGAAGGGACTGTGTCTGCCTTCTTCCCAGTTGTAATCCCAGAGCTGAGCAGATCCCACTGAAATGGGAAAGGAGACAGAAAACCAGTGGAATGACAGTGGGAGCCTTGCAAACAAGAAAGCCCCATCCACAGACAAGACATTTTGAACTTTAGAGACGATAGAAAGTAGATGGGGGGTGTCTGGGTGGCTCAGTTGGATATGCATCCAACCTTGGCTCAGGTCGTGATCTCGTGCAGTTGGTGAGTTCCCGCCCCACATTGGGCTCTCTACTGTGAGTGCAGAGCGTACTTCCGGTCCTCTGTCCGCCCCCTCTCTCTGCCCCTCCCCTGGCTAGTTTGGGGGTGCGCATGTGCTCTCTTTCTCAAAAATAAAACGTTAAAAAAAAAAAAAAGGAAAGTAGATAGGATTATAGCAGAATAAAATGGTAACCCTAAGCCACCATGGAAGTGGTGGCTGTTTTGCCTGGCAGAACTCTGCAGAAATTCCAAGATACGGAGTCAGCAGGTTGGGAGAGGAGGGGTTATGGATTGAGGGACCATCTACAGGATGGCTCAATCAGCCCCTCCCCTCCATTAAATATCTGGAGTAGCACCATTTGCCCCAGGTGCACCCCTGTGCACCCCTCCTCCAACAGAGTAAAAGCTACCAGGGTGAGGGAAAATGGGGGGGGGGGTTGCTGTGGACTGAGGCAGACCAGGTGCTGAGAGACTCAGGGCCCCCACAGAAAGCCACAGGCAGGAGACTCCACTCTCGGGGGGAGATTCTTCCTTATTCTGGCAATTCTGAGAATCCTGTCTGTGGGGAGGACACACCCATTTACCCAGAGTCTTCCTGCTCTCCTCCTGGGCTTTTGGGGGTGGAGGGTGGCAGTGGGGTGAAGGAGAGGCCTTTGGGGTAAACAGGCCTTCCCATCTGCAAAGCAAACTCAGGTGTGTTGACCAGAGAAGCCAATATATCCCATCGTCTATCAGCCATGTCAATCAAAATCATGAGGCATTTGGAAGAAATTCATGCTGTGAAAGACCGATTTGCACAAACAGAACACGTCGTTTTAGAGAGTGGGAGACAGATAATGGCAAGAAATAGGACTTGAGAACACTTTCTAATCTAAGCTCCAAAAAGACATACTATCTATTGAGGAAAAAAATAGAAACAGATGGCCATGAAAAAAGAACACTCAGAAAGTGAAAAACTCTCGGAAATTAAAAGCAGGATCACTAAAATGAAAACTGAGAATAAAAGAACTGAATGAAGCAAACGATCGAACGTGGATCTGGAAGAGATGGGCAGAAAGGTGCTCCAAATTATGGAGTCCTAACAAGGGAAGGTCAAACGTGGAGCCGACATCTCTCTGTGAGGAGCTCCGGGAAGAGCTGGTGGATGAGGAACAAGCTTTTATTTTTTTTTAATGTTTGTTTATTTTTGAGACAGAGAGAGACAGAGCATGAACGGGGGAGGGGCAGAGAGAGAGGGAGACACAGAATCTGAAACAGGCTCCAGGCTCTGAGCTGTCAGCACAGAGCCCGACTCGGGGCTCGAACTCAGGGACCGCGAGATCATGACCTGAGCCCAAGTCGGACGCTTAACCGACCAAGCCACCCAGGCGCCCCAGGAACAAGCTTTTAAAGACAGAGCAGTTGGGGCACCCGAGCGGCTCAGTCAGCTGAGCGTCTGATTTCAGCTCAGGTCATGATCTCACGGCTCATGAGTTCGAGCCCCGCTCATGAGCCCCGCGTCTGGCTCTGTGCCGACAACCCAGAGCCTGGAGCCTGCTTCGGATTCTGTGTCTCCCTCTCTCTCTGCCCCTCCCCCACTCGCTCTGCTGCTCTTTCAAAAATAAATAACGTTTAAAAAAAAAAAAAGACATAGCAGATAATTCCCCTGAGGTGGTAGAAAAACTGCAGTGTTGGGATTGAAAGAAACTTCTTGCCCACCTCCCATTCTGGGGAGGGCAGAGGGCGGTCTGAGTCAACATTTACATGTATTCAGGGGAACATTCAGAATGCCAGCTTTATTTTTTTCAATGTTTATTTTATTTTGAAAGAGACAGAGACAGAGACAGAGACAGAGAGAATGAATCCCAAGCAGGCACCAGCACTGTCAGCCCAGAGCCTGACCCAAGGCTTGATCTCCTGAAACATGAGATCATGACCTGAGCCAAAATCAAGACTCTGAAGGTTAACAGGCTGAAACTGCCCCCCGCTCTCCGCAGGTACCCCTAGAATGCCAACTTAAAGAAAAATACTAAGATTCTGCAGAAAGGAAAGAAAATAAGTTTCTCAGGTGGAAATGAGTCCCACACTGGCCCCAGACATATCTGAAGCAGTGTTGTCTGCTAGAAGGCAGTGAAGCAAAGACTCTGAATTGATAAGGAAAAATTATTTCAACCGAGAATTCCATATCCGGTCAAACAAGTAAGGCGAGGATAAAATAAAAACGGTAAACACCCACAAAGGTTATGTCTACATATACCCTTTCTGGAAAAAAAACAAAACTAATTAATTGAGGATGTATTCCTCCCAAGCTGAGAAGGAATCCAAGAAGAGGGAGACACAAATCCAGCTCAGGAAATCATTGAAAAGAAACCGCAGGGGGTCATTTGTGCCACTGGGCCTGCAAAGCTGTCATTTCAAATTAAAGGAGGGAGTAAAAAGGCTCCGCAAAGAATAACTTTAAAAACAAAATAGATGTCATTACACACACCGAGTATTGAGGAACCTGGAAGTTGTCAACAATAAAATGAAGACATTTCGATAACTACTTACAAACACACACACACACACACACACACACACACACACACACACACACGGAGATAAGAAACTTCCCTTGAGGGAAACAAATGCTCTATAAGAAAATCGTGATCCGGGGGCACCTGCGTGGCTCAATCAGTTAAGTGCCAGACTTCGGCTCAGGTCATGATCTCGCAGTTCATGAGTTCGAGCCCCTCATCGGGCTCTGTGCTGACAGCTCAGAGCCTGGAGCCTGCTTGGGATTCTGTGTCTCCCTCTCTCTCTGCCCCTCCCCTACTTGTGCTCTGTCTCTGTCTCTCTCAAAAAAAAAAATAAACATTGCCTCCCCAAAAAAGAAAGCCATGATCCAAATAGGAAGCCAACTAAAACAGGACATGATTCTGACCCATATGTAGAATTTAGAAAACTTTCTATTCAATCATGACACAGGTGTAATGACATAGGCTACTTTTCATTTTCTGTGGGTCCAGTCCCATTACTTGCCTTCACAGCGAACTTGAATCAAGAGTGCAGAAGACTTGGTTAGGGTTCCAGCACAGAGCGAAAGTGTTAGAACAATGGCACACTCCGACAGAACAAGGGGGAGGGGACAGAGGTAGGAAGGGCCCCCTCCCCCCCCCCCCCATGCTGAGGGGCCTCACCTCCTGAGCAGCCACCAGGAGAGCTCAAAAGGGAAAGTAGTCACCCCTGGGGAGTGGGGGTTGGAGGGGGGAGAGGAGGAGGAAGGAGGTTTTGTGCCCCAGCCAGATTCTCAGCTCCCACTGCCTGCTTTGAGACCCAGGGCCCGAGTTCTGCCTCCCTCTACTCTTCCTGTTCTTTTCTGTTTCTGCCCCCACCCCCGCCCCCTCCCCCCCTGCCGGAAGTGATTACCTTGTGTTTCAACCATGCGCCCCCTCCCCTTTCTTCTCTCCTTGTATATTTTGTTTGGCTTCGCTTAATGTTTGCCGTGGGTGGAATGCATCTTCTGGTACCGTCTTGACTGGACTGCCATCACATTCCTGGTATAACTAAAAAAAAAAGGTATCTGAAAACAGAAAAGCCATTCCTTTCTCCTCCTAGGATTATTCTGCAGCACACTGACGTCTGCACAGTTGTTACTCTTTTGCACCCATGCGAAACCAGAGCTTAACTTTCAAATCAACGTAGCGTTTGTTTTCTGAACTCGAAACCGTAGTATTCCATGAGGGAAACTGAGGCACAGCCAAATGTAGCTGTTCAAGTCGCCCACCTGCCCCCTGCCTGTGCCCTGCCCCTCCAATCCCCAGTCCCTGCCCTCAAGAGGAGCACATCTCAGCCTTCAGAGAGTTCACTGTATAATCCCTGTCACCTGAAGTCACTTCGGCCTCCCTTTTCCTTCCTCAGTCCTTGGTGGAGGTGAACAGCTGGCCTTCCTCCTTGTCCTCCCCCCCCCCCTTCTCCTTTGCGTCAGAACCCTTTCTGTAGCAGAACATCATTATGTAGTCACCTTCTAGCCAATTCTTTCTCTGTCTGACTCATTGCTGTTCCTGAAAGTCCGTTCTAGGTCTTATTGTTTGGAGCTGTGAGTCATTCTGGTGGCTTTTCTTTGAAATCCTCCCAAGAGCTTTCTTTCTCTTTTAAGCCAAGGAGAGCAGAATGGGAAGGATACTCTGGTGAGCATTTCTAGGAGGGCTGAGAACATAATCCTTTTTTATGAGTTTTAGGACCGAAGCATAAAATGCAGTAAGACAAACCGTTGACAATTGTGCCCTAGCAGATAAGCGAGCAAATACATAAATCTTAGGGTTGCCTTTATTCTCTTGAATATCATCATTCTGTTTCTCTCTCAGAGTCAGTTTGTTACCTACCAGGCTGTGGTAAGGAACCCTGTTCTCCTCCCTAATGTCCATTCTTTCCTTTGTTGTACTAGAACCCCTAATTATTGGCTGGGCACAAGGCCACTCAGAGTAAAGACTACTTCCTAGCCTTCCTTTTTATTATTATTATTTTAACACGTGTTCAATTTTGAGAGTCAGAGAGAGACAGAGGGTGAGTAGGGGAGGGCAGAGAGAGAGAGGGAGACAGAATCCCAAGCAGGCTCCAGGCTCTGAGCTGTCAGCACAGAGCCCGGCCGACGCGACGCTCGAGCCCACGAACTGCGAGATCATGACCTGAGCTGACGTTGGACGCTTAACCAACTGAGCCACCCAGGTGCCCCGTTCCTAGCCTTCCTTATAGCTGGATGTGATTCTGAGACCAAGTTCTGGCCAGTGGAGTGTTCGTGGAAGTGTTGGATGCAGCTGCTGGCAAATATTTCTAAAGGCTTAGGGCAGAACGGCCCCCCACCCCCCTTCTCCTTTCCACGGCTTGGACAAGGAGATCACGGCGGTCAAGCTACCTTCCAGAACCAAGAGGCGGCTCACTAAGGAGGCAGAAGCAGTGCAAGAAAAGGAACTTGGATCCAGCTAATGGTGAATCCATTAGACCAGCCCTGGGCTTTTCAGTAGAAAGTCCTACTTTCTGGTTTATTTATTTTTTTTTTTTAAATTTTTTTTTCAACGTTTTTTATTTATTTTTGGGACAGAGAGAGACAGAGCATGAACGGGGGAGGGGCAGAGAGAGAGGGAGACACAGAATCGGAAACAGGCTCCAGGCTCCGAGCCATCAGCCCAGAGCCTGACGCGGGGCTCGAACTCACAGACCGCGAGATCGTGACCTGGCTGAAGTCGGACGCTTAACCGACTGCGCCACCCAGGTGCCCCTTTTCTGGTTTATTTTATGCATGAGGGAAATTAATTTCTATTTTTCTAAACTGCTGGTTTGAATATATATGCAGCAAATCCTAATCCTGACAGACTCAATAGCCCTGAGAATGTGTTTGTATATACTTCGTTTTGCTTTGTTTTACTTGCATAGGCTGATACAGATAGGAAATATCTAGTGGGTTATGCTTTTCCTTCCTCTGTGTGTGAATAGCTCAAGTATACCAGATGCTCCCTGTACACCAGTTATTTCTTATGCTTTGTCTCATTTAATCTTGACACAAAGCATATGATTCTTTTCATTTCCAATGAGAGTAAACTGCCACTCAGAAGTTAGGCAACCGTGTTCAAGGTCACACGGTGGGTAAATTACAGATCTGGAATCTGCATCTGGACAGTCTGGCCCCAGAGCCTACCCCCTCGGTACACCTTTTTAAGGCGGATTCTGTTCCCCAAGGACCTACCAAAAGGTGTTCATCATAGCGATCATCCACTTAGTGCCTGCGACGAGCAGGCACTGTGCTGGTGCAGAAAGCACATGCTAGAAAGGCCGAACTGTACCAAACACGGGGGAAGCAGAGTCAGCGAAGCAGCCAGGGTCCTTTGCAGGTCCAGAACACCTTGCAGCTGTGCTGTTTGGTGCCATTTTCTTCTCTTTCCTCTGATGTGTTTTGAAATGGTGATTGATGAATTCCTTTTGAAGTTCAGTAATCCAGGACTCCTTTTTGTACTTTTCTCTAAATTCTTCTTCTAAATTGCTTCATCTGAATTTTCCCTTTGTTTTATGCTGAGAATTTTGGTATCATAAACATCTTATTCATCACATGCTTATAATAATTCTGGAAGATGGTTACTCCGAGGTACATCGTGTCTTAGTGACTCACATCCAACTCATTATCAAACAAGAGAATACGAGGTAGGGTAAAAATACGGTAATTTGGCAGGTATTAACCTGAAGGGACTCTATATGAGTTAAGCCACAAATAAAGTAAAATAAAAGATTCTTCAGTGTCACTTTTACAAGCAGACTAACATTTAAATAATTATCCCTTTGTAGAGTAGCAACCTTTGGAAAATTCAATACTCCGTACGCTCAGAAGACTCTATTGATTGGTGGTACACGAGAATAACTTATTTGTTCTCCTTACTCTGTAGCTATTCTCTAATAGGAGGAAACACTTCTCCACTTCCATTTTGAATAGTTAGGTGAATTTCGATTCACATTAAAGTGTTTTTCCCTGTGAAGTTCTATCATAAAATTTTATGCACCTATATAATTGTTTAAAGATTTTGGCTCTATTGCGTTGGTTCAGACAAGATAAAATGATACTCTTTAGCTACTATATGATTTTTGATATGAACCTTGCTATCCTTTTAATTGAGTCTTATAGATGAAAACATGACCCAGAACTGAGTGTAAACCCTGCACGTTATAACTTTGAGCCAATATTGCAAATTGGATTCTCTGAGCCATTTTTTCCCCTGTTGATGCACCCTAATGAAACAAATAACACCAATTGCAAGATACAAGAACTACTTTTCATAGCAAAATTGATTGTTGAAATCACAGGGCTGTGTACTAGCCCACTAGTTCTTTTTTTTTTTTTTTAATTTTTTAAAATGTTTATTTATTATTGAGAGACAGAGAGAGACAGACCATGAGCATGGGAGGGACAGAGAGAGGGGGAGACACAGAATCCGAAGCAGGCTCCAGGCTCCGAGCCGTCAGCACAGAGCCCGACGCGGGGCTTGAAACCATAAACCGGGAGATCGTGACCTGAGCAGAAGTCGGACGGTTAACTGCCTGAGCCACCCAGGCGCCCCACTAACCTACTAGTTCTTGAACATAGAAGCAATGTAATTACTGTAGTACCATGCAGTACTATTTAAAAAAAAAAAAAAAAAGGTTACTCTCTGGGCTGGGACCTAGTTTGCAGCAACTTGGTAAAACACGCCAAGAAGTTAGGAATCATCGGTAAATAGAAGATCCCCCTCACCCTGTTATGGTGCCTCCCTCGGGAAAATGGTGAAGAAAACTGAAAGAATCCAGCGTGCCAAATACACTTGCTCCTTCTGTGGCAAAACCAAGTTGAAGGGATGAGCTGTGGGGTTGTGGTTCCCTCATGAAAACAGCAGCCGGTGGTGCCTGGACCCTCAACACCACTTCTGCCGCCACTGTAAAAGCAGCCATCAAAAGACTGAAGGAATTGAGGGGCGCCTGGTTGGCTCAGTCAGTAGAGCATGCGACTCTTAATCTCAGGGTCATGAGTTCAAGCTCCATGTTGGACAACGGGGCCTACTGAAAAGTTAAAAAAGTCGAAGGCTGGGGCACCTGGGTGGCTCAGTCGGTTGAGTGTCTGACTCTTGATTTTGGCTCAAGTTATGACCTCAGGGTCACGGGATCAAGCTCCGTATCGGGCTCATGCTGAGCATGGAGACTGCTTACGCTTCTCTCCCTCTGCCCCTCTCGCACGCTCTCTCTCTAAAATAAAACAATTTTCCAAAAGCAAAAGACTAAAGGAATTTCCAGACCAGTAGAAGCTCCACCATTTGACACCCGGTTGGCCTATAGTAAATGTGTTCATTTATGTAACAACAACAACAAAAAGAAGAAATGGTTAAGCATAAATGCAATTTAAAATGAGATAGACTCAGTAGTTCTGCTCACAGAAAATAAAATAAAATGACATAAACTTCTCTAAAGCAAAAAATATGGCATTCAAACCAAAGCCAACAACAAGATGTGTAGAAATAAAAATTCAAGACAAAAATACAGGCAGCCTACAGAAATAACTTAAAAAGCCCTAGGATACCAATGGGCAGAGACTACAGATACATAATTCACAAAAGAGAAAATGCAAATTGCTAATAAACAAGTTACTCTCACAAAGAAATGCAAATGTGAAAGTACAGTGGTTTTAAATATCTCCTATTAGTAAATATTAAAAATAATACACTGTTGAATAAAAGTGGTGGGAGTGGACATCCTTGCTTTGTTCCTGATCCTGGGGGAAAAGCATGTGGCCTGTCGTTGTTAAGTATGATGCTAGCTGTACATTTTTCATAGATGCTCTTGACTACACAGAGAGCTTTTTTCTATTCCCAAATTCCTTTTTGTTCTCTGTGTTAACAATAACACCCCGTGTTGGCAACAGTCAACGGGCAACAACAAGTACGCTCTGCTATGGGAGGGTAAGTTTGCACGCTCTCTAGAAATCAAGTTAGCAGTATGTATCAGGTGTTTTTAGGCCATATTTTATGTTAATACATTTATTTCTATGTGTCTGACTTAAGGAAGTAATCTGATTGGGGAGGGCATTCGGTTAAGCAGGCGACTCTTGATCTCCGCTCAGGTCATGATCTCACAGTTTCTGAGTCCGAGACCTCGTTAACACATTGGGCCCTGCACTGATGGCGTGGAGCCTGCTTGGGATTCTTTCTCTCCTTCTCTCTGCCCTTCACTCACTTGTTTTCTCTCTCTCTCTCTCTCAAAATAAATAAACAAACTTAAAAAAATTAACAAAAAGAAAGTAATCTGATATATGGGTAAAGATTGTTTGCAAACATATTCATTACGGAGTTATTCATAATTCATAATTGAAACTAACATCAGGTCAATATGAAGAGAATGTTTAAGATGAGAATAACATGCAACTATTCAACTTTAATTCACAAAGGCTCTTTAATGTCGTGGGGGAAATGCTGATAAATGAAAACAAATTATAGTGAAGATCAGATGTGGCCCAGGAACTTGGTTTTGAGTCAAGGCAGTGAGGTGAATGGATACAAAGGGGGATAGGACTCTGAGATCCTGATCTGGGACATGCTGTTGGGACCAGAGATGGGAGTAAAGACTCCAATTAGGGTCACAGATCAGAACTGTGGGTTTGGTGGGCAAAGGGCGAGAACAAAAGGTGGGGGAAAAAAGAGAGTCATCTGTGAGGAAAGGCAGAACAAAGGCCACCCTGCTTAATATGGAAAACAAAACGTTTTCCTTGGGTAAGCCCACCCATCCTCAGCACCAGTGTGAAATCTAGTACTCCGAAGCAACCTTTTTCTTTTTTTTTTTTTATTTTTAAAAAAAACGTTTATTTATTTTTGAAGGAGAGAGACACAGAGCATGAGTGGAGAAGGGGCAGAGAGAGAGGGAGACACAGAATCCGAAACAGGCTCCAGGCTCCGAGCTGTCAGCACAGAGCCCCACGCAGGGCTCCACCCCACAAACCGCGAGATCGTGACCTGAGCTGAAGTCGGACGCTTAACCGACTGAGCCACCCAGGCGCCCCAAAAGCAACCTTTTTCTACTCGCAGCAAAAAATGACTGGAAAGAAACACACCAAAATGTTAAGAACGATTTTTTTTAATGTTTATTTATTTTTGAGAGAGAGAGAAACAGAGCACAAGTGGGGAAGGCCAGAGAGCGGGGGAGACACAGAATCCGAAGCAGGCTCCAGACCCCGAGCTGTCAGCACAGAGCCTGACGCAGGGCTCAAACTCACGGACCGTGAGACCATGACCTGAGCCAAAGTTGGGTGCTTAACCGATTGAGCCACCCAAGCTCCCCAAGAACGATTTTTGTCTGACTGGTGGATTATGGGGGATTCTAATTTTCTTCTTTGTGTCTTTTTACGTTTTCAAAAATTTAGAGAAGAATTTTTCAGGATTTCTGACTGCGGAAAATCAGCTTTTTAATTCTGTGCACCATGTTCAGAAACGTACCCTAATGGAATGAGATAACTAAAAGATGGAAAAGACTTTGAGGTGTATCCACTTCATCTCCAGGCCAATTCTCATTTGCTTTTATATGTGGACTTTCCCCTGGAAGTGTCCTTTTTTTGTTTTTTAAAAAAAAATTTTTTTTTTAAATTTTAAGTTTATTTATTTTTGAGACAGAGAGAGACAGAGCATGAACGGGGGAGGGGCAGAGAGAGAGGGAGACACAGAATCGGAAGCAGGCTCCAGGCTCTGAGCCATCAGCCCAGAGCCCGACGCGGGGCTCGAACTCACGGACCGCGAGATCGTGACCTGAGCTGAAGTCGGACGCTTAACCGACTGAGCCACCCAGGTGCCCCTTTTTAAAATTTTTTTAATGTTTATTTATTATTGAGAGAGACACACACACACACACAGAGCATGAGCAGGGGAGGAGCAGGGAGAGAGGGAGACACAGAATCTGAAGCAGGCTCCAGGCTCTGAGCCATCAGCACAGAGCCCGACACAGGGCTCCAACTCACAAGCTGTGACACCTGAGCCGAAGTCGGTAGGTAGCTCAACAAGCTGGGCCACCCAGAGGTCCCTGGAAGTGTCCTTAAAGCAGTGTAATCCCTTGTACCGAGTGAAGAATGTCTCAATAATACCTTTTCTTAAAACAGTTGGTTCAGGTTCAGCAGTCAGTGGGTGATTTTTTTTTTTTTTTGTGCATGTGTTTCTTTGTTTTTTTCTTAGTGCCCCTGATATACCCTTTCTTTTTTTGCCAACATAATGTTAGGCCAGACCAATTGCTAAAGAAGGAAGGAGAGAGCTGTTCTCCCTGAGGACTGAACTCAGGGCCTTCACATGATGAGTTTGACACACTGTCAGCTGAGCTGAGTGTGTGTGTGTGTGTGTGTGTGTGTGTGTGTGTGTGTGTGTTGTAACTGTTCTTAACATATTCATTTACTCATTCATTATGTTCCAATTAGATGTTGAAGGTCTTACAAAAATGAAGGACTTCTCTCTACATGTCTTCGGTTCAGATTCCTTATGTGGTATATACTCTATGGGCAGCTTAAATGAAGTAAAGCATGAGTTTAAGAGGAGCAAGAGTATTTCTGCCTGAAGTGATCAGGGCCGACTTCGCACAGAACGTGACATTTGGACCTCACCTTTAAGTAAATGCGATTTCAGTAAGTAGAGAGAGGAGATGCCATAATCCTCTGTGGGGGTGGGATTTGTACTTATCTTGTTGACCGCTGGCTTCTCTAGCTACTAACTGGTCCCTGATGCCTGGTAGGTGTTCAACAGAGATTTATTTAATGACCATTTGCGTGCAGGGTGAAGAGAAGAGACACATAATCAAATTCTAGAGTCGTGGAAGCCAGGGTTTTGTTTTTTTCATACAAAAATTAGCCTACTTTTGCTGAAGGCTAAGCTGCATGAAGAGGAAAATTGGAAACTGAAATTGGAAAGTTCTGTATTGAATCCAGGTTCTAGTAGCCTAAGGAGTACTCAGTAGATAATCGTGACAACGGCTTGGAAATATTCATCTGGGGTGTTTTTTAAAATCAGTGGGATAGATCAAAAGTAAAGAAACCAATTATGAATCTATTAAAAGAGAATTGAGGAGACGTGGACACAGGCTGGATATTTGATAATGTTAAGAAATTCTTGTTCATTTAAGTGTGATAGTAATATTTTGGTTATCTCTTAGAGAAACATAAGGAAATATTTACAGGTAAAATAATACGATGTCTGGGTTTGCTTCAAAATCATCCTGGGAGTTGTGGGGGGAGGGATACGGATAAACCAAGCATGTCATGTATTAATACCTGGTAAAATTGGGGGATGGCTAAGGAGCTTTCTGGGGTGATGGAAATGTTTTATATATTGATTGGGAGTGGCAGTGAAACAGGCACATACATTTGTCAAAACACATTGTGCACTTAAAGTTTATGCATTTTACTATATGTACATTTTATGTAGAAAAACTAGGTAATGGTTTAGGTGGGTTCATCTTACTATTCTGTCTACTTTCTAAAGTATGTTTGAACATTTCCTAATACAAAGTAGAAAGAAAGAAAAAAAGAAAAGAAAAGAAAAGGAAAAAGAAAAGAAAAGAAAGAAAGAAAGGGGGGAAGAGAGGAAGAAACCTACTGCAATATTGGGAGCAGGAAAATTATTTAAATTGAAGTTGTGGTATGGCATAAAAGGGGATCAAGTGAGAGTGACACCTTTCAGGTTACAACAGATAACGGATCACTCGGATTGAGCGGGTTTTGCCTCATTGGAACGCTGGTGCAGTATTGCAGAAAACGGCATGGGTGGCTTTGACCTAGGCGTTCAAAGGAAAAAGCACAGAAGGATTTTCATTCAGTATTTTCTGATTTAGTTTGCATGTTCTCCAACCAATTTCATTATCAACATCATCAACGCGTCTACTTGATAGTCTCATCCATAAACTTGTTACTCCATCATCTCATAAGGAAAAAAACAATTTGAAGAAATTTTCTTTGATGTGCCTTTGGTAGGATTGAGACTTTCTCAGACCATAATTATGGACCCAGGAGGAAAGGTACTTAGGGCTCTCCAGGCTGGGGCCTAATCCTAAAGAGATCTCTCTTGGAGCTAGTGTCCCTGGGTGCCTTGCTTCTATCAGAACTATGTCCATGGAATAGATAGTATTGTCATTTTTATGCCTGTAGATCTATTTTTACTTTAATATTTGAATGGTAACAGTTTCCGTGGGTATGTTTTTTTCCTACAGATTTGATATTATGATGACTAGAAACACCACTGATGCAAAAGTTGGAGCAGCAGTGGTCAAGGAAAGTTTTCATGACAAGGTTGACCGATCTTGACTGTGAACACAGATGAACAACAGGCTTTAAATGTCGTGTGTGCCAGGGGAGCCTTTCATCCAAGACTTCACAATAACATGCTGGATTATATTCAAATGAGATTAAACATACCGTCCCAGAGACACCCTGACACGATTGAAGGGAGACATTACCGGAGGCAGCTGTGGCGTGGAAGTGAATTACTCTGCCAGTCCCGCCCCACACGGACACTGTTTACCTGAATCTGTTCTTTGCTTCTTCCCTTCTGACTGAATCCTTGTATCGGCCAGGGGGGCCCCCATCCCTCAGACAGCCCGGTGCGTCGAGGGAAGCTGACTCCCGCCCCCAGCTCCGGGGGTGAGCCTGCCTAGTTACAGCCGACCCCGTACTTACGCTCTCACCAGTAGATTGTTCAGAAACCCACTTTGTCTGTTTCCTCCGACTAAGTGTAAACTCTGCGAGAATGTGGATGTTCATCTGTCTTGCCAAAGAACCTAGAACGGTGCCTGGCACATAGTTCTTAATAAACATGTCACGAATTCCTTTTCGCATTCCTCTTCAGCAAACTGTAAATGAACACCTACTACCTGTCGGGGACTCTTCTGGATGCAAAAGTACACAAGACTCCAGAAGTCTAGCAAGGAAGACAGACATATAAACAAGTCTCTAGTAATATACCATGGTTAACGCTGTCATGAATTACACATACAAGGCTGGAGGGGCACGGAAGGAGCAGCCGACTTCCTCCAGGGAACTCACACGAGGCTTCCCAGCGCTTCTTCCGGCACTTGGAGCAGATCTCCGAAGATGAGCAGAGATTTTCCAGGTGAAGAGTCAGACCGACTGCAGTGGGGCCGCGTCATCTGTTGACCAAACCAGGGCATTTGGAGAGCGAAAGGGAGGCTCCTAATAATTACACTGAGTGACGGGTGTAAGCAGAGACCCTTCTGGGCAAACCAAGCCACGTGGTCAGTCCTGGAAGAAGGAGGAACGCGGGAGAAGGCAAGGATGGTGGAAACACCCCGGGAAAGGCCAGCACTCTGGTGCGTCGGAGTAAGGAGTGTGGTGCAGTCGGAGGACGGGCTGTGGCTGGAGCGAAGGGTGAGGGATATGGTGTGAGGGACCTGTTCCGGTGAGCCAAGAACTCCGACTGCATCCGGGACCTGGGGAGCTTTCTCAGCAGGAGAGCACCATGATCGGATTCGCATCTGGGGACAAGAGTTCTGCCGGGCGTGTAGAGGAAGAACCGGAGGGACACGGACTAAAGAGCAGCCAGACGGGAGGCTGGTGCCGTGGCTCACCAAGGGAGGATGGGCCCCTGATCTCAGGCAGCATGGAAGGGTGGGTTCGGAAGGAAGGACATACTCGAGGGAACGCTGCCGTGGAAAGAACTTGCACGGAGGGCCAGGGGGTGAGGAGCAGAAGAAACGGATGATGCTGAAGTTTCCGGACTGGGTGATGGCGGCTTTTGCTGTCCATTCCCATACACGGTGACAAGCGGAAAATGACCTCAGCTGCTTGGCAGACGGAGAGTGGCCAGGGAGCAGATACAGGAAGCTGAATCGTGTAGGGGCCAAGTGCCAAGGCAAGAGGCCAATCCAAAAGCTGAGTCACTGTATCCAAGGGGTCAGCACGGGTGGAAAAGGAGGAGTCAATGTGCCTCCTGGGACCAGGGAGGTCCGTGAAGGAGAAGTATTGAAGCAGATGGGCAGGGAAGCAGGTGCCCGAGGGCAGATCCGTGGAAGGACAGATAAGACACGGCTCCCTACGGTTGGAGAAGTAGACCGGGCGGCAGAAGAGGTGAACCTGTAGGCAAGTCAACATGATAGGAGCGATCGGTGTGTTCGGGGCCCAGGGGAGGAAGGAACTCCGCACAGGTGAACAAATTGGCATTGTTTTGTCTACAAGCCCTCGGTGATTTAAAAAAAAAAATTTTATTAATGTTTTATTTATTTTTGACAGAGAAAGAGAGACAGAGCATGAGCGGGGGACGGCAGAGAGAGAGGGAGACACAGAAGGCGAAGCAGCTCCAGGCTCTGAGCCGTCCGCACAGAGCCCGACGCGGGGCTGGAACCCACAAACCACAAGCTCCTGACCTGAGCTGAAGTCGGATGCTCAACCGACTGAGCCACCCGGGCGCCCGGAGAAGAAAACAATTTTAGGCTGTGCCTAGTAATTAAAAAAATATTGTCACATCAGGGCACCTGGGTGGCTCGGTCGGTTAAGTGTTCGACTTTGGTTCAGGTCATGATCTCCTGGTTCCTGAGTTCAAGACCCCCCCCCCCCCTTCGGGGGTCCTGCTGTCAGCACAGAGCCTTCTGGACCCTCTGGCTCCCTCTCTCTCTCCTTCTCACTCTCGAGAGTAAATATTTACATGTAAAAACATATATGTTGTCGCGTCAATATATTGCTGAAGCTCTAAAAATCTTCAATCTATCTAACCTTTGGAATAGTTATACACTCGGTGATTCAACCCCCCAAAAGTATCCCAAAAATATATGCACAGGAAAAACTCCCGCTTCCATCTCGTCCCCCGACGCTCCTGCGTCCTCGACCCCGGGCCCGCGAACCGTCTCTGGTGCACCCGGCAGGAGTTCCTTTCTGCTAAATAGATTTCGGGAGCCTGGCGTCGGGGCCACGGGGCTCGGCCCGGCGAGCTTGGCAGGGTGGTCTTCAGAAAGAGGGAGCGCCGGTCGCGCCGGTCGCGCCCGGTTCTGTCAACCGACGGCGACGGCGGGCGGGAGCATCTCAGGAACCCCCCAGGCGGGGCGCCACGCGTCGCCAGGCGCGCCGGCCGGCCGAGGCCGCGTGGCCAGGAGGCCCGGTGGGTGCTGAGGGGCAACGGGCGACAGTCAAATCCCGGGGCGGGGGGGGCGGGGGGGGGGGGCGGGGCAAGCGGCCCCTGACGAGCTCCAGACGCGCGGGCGAACTCTGGCGAAGCGCGCGGAAAACGCCGCCCTGCAGAGTCGAGGGGGCGGACGCCTGACGCCCGGAGAAGCCGTCTCCGCGGGGGGGGGGGGGGGGGGGGGCAGACCGGAAGCCACGAGAAAGACCAGAGCGGCGACCGCGGCCGGGCGAGCCACTCTGGAGCCCCGCGGACGTGCCGTCTTCTTTCCGGCGGCTCTTCTCGCGGGAACTCGGGGGGAGGGAGGCTGAGGTGCAAACGGGACGTGCCGGCCCGGAGCGGGTCGGCGAGGCGCCCGCAGAGCCCTCGAATCCGTCGCGTCGGCCGGGGAGGACGGAACCCCTCCGCGGGTCGCAATCCCTGTGTCTTCAGGGGCCCCAGGGCCGGAGGCGCCTCGGGCGTGGCGGGCGTCGGCTTCGGTTCCGAGGCCGCCGCGCGTCCGGTCGGCCTTCCCGCCTGCCCTGCGGCCTTGGGGGGCGGAGCTCGCCTCGCCGACGAGGCCCCGGTCGTCACGCGGCTCCCGCCGAAGGGGGGGGGGGCGGGGTCCGGGAAGGGCCGGGAGGCGACCGGCCGAGGGACGGAGGATGTTCCAGGGACGAGGGCCGCCCGCAGGCGCAGGCGGCACGGAGCTCGTCGCGGTGTGAGGCGCGACGGGGAGGCGTGCGTGAGAGGAGCACGGTGGCCGAGGCGGGAGGAAAGGAGACGAAGCCGGGAAGGGGGGAGGGGAGGGGGCAGAGGAGGAGGGGGGAGCGGGAGGAGGGGGGAATAAGGGAAAGATCGGCCAGTAAAGTGCCAGGCGTTGTTTTAAGTACCCTACAGGCGTTCACCGAGGTCGCAAAATGCCTCAGGAGGTAGGTCATAGTGGATTCTATACGGCGTATGTATATTAGTATCAGTGCCTCTCGGCCTCATTGTGCTAGAATTCGAAAGGAGGCTCTTTTCCACGAGCTGGGAGAGCGGAGCGGATACAAATGTGGCCTTCGCAGCCGGGTTCAAATCCTGGTTCCTTGCTTACTAACTGTGCCATCTAGGGAAAGTTAACTCTGTGCCTCAGGTTCCCTGCCTCGAAAATGGGCATAATAATAGCACTTACCTCACCAGGTTGTTACGAGGATCTGGTAAGTTGGTGCATCGAAAAGTCCTCAGTAAGCATTACCTGTCACTATGGATGTCTTATGCCCCACCCTTCCCCCCTCCCCCCACTTCCTTCCCCCTCCCCCCACTTCCTTCCCCTCCCCCCACTTCCTTCCCCCTCCCCCCACTTCCTTCCCCTCCCCCCACTTCCTTCCCCTCCCCCCCACTTCCTTCCCCCCTCCCCCCCACTTCATTCCCCTCCCCCCCAAGCAAACTTCCATTTATTTATGTGAGCTGGTACAAATCCAGATGCCTTTAGGGAGAAGACAAATGGCCGGAAATACACAAGCACAACTCGTGTTGTTGCTCTTCACATTCATTGTGCGTTTTACTGTGAGGGTTTGTGGCAGTCGTGGGTGGGGCCATTCATCCCACATCATTGGCTCACTTCATGGTCTCTGTGTCACATTTTGCTGGTTCTTGCGATTCATCAACGTTTTGCATTATTGTATCTGTTGTGGTGATCTGTGATCAGTGATCCCGCAATCACTTTGTAATTGTTTCGGGGTGCCACAAACGGCGCCCATATAAGACGATGAACTCCGTCAATAAATGTGTGTGCTCTGACTGCTCAGGTTGTTCCTCCTCTCTCTCTCTCTCTCTCTCTCTTTGGGTCTCCCTATTCCCTGGGACACGGCAATATTGAAATTAGGCCAATTAGTAACCCTGTAATGGCCTCTAAGTGCTCAAATGAAAGGAAAAAGCCACATGTCTCTCACTTAAAACCAGAAGTGATGAGGGGCGCCTGGGTGGCTCTGTCGGCTGAGCGTCAGACCCTGGCTCAGGTCACGATCTCGCGGTTGGTGGGTTCGAGCCCCCGTCAGGCTCTGTGCTGACAGCCTGGCGCCTGTTTCCGATTCTGTGCCTCCCTCTCTGTCTGCCCCTTCCCTGCTTCTGCTCTGTCTCTCGAACATGAATAAACGTTTTAAAAAAAAAGTTTGCTTTAAAAAAAACTAGACGTGATTAAGCTTAGTGCGGAAGGCATGGTGTAAAGCCAACACAGGCCCAAAGCTGGGCCTCTGCAGCAAAAACACTAGCCAAGCTGGGAATGAAGAGGAAACAATCTTGAAGGAAGTTTAAAGTGCTGTGTTGCAAATGATACGCAAGTGAAACAGTGTTATCGCCGATATGGAGGCATCCTGAGTGTTCTGGAGAGACGATCACAACAGCCACAACATTCCCTTGAGCCAAAGCCTGATCCACAGCGAGGACCCAACTGTAATCCTTTCTGTGACGGCCGAGAGAGGTGAGGAAGCGCCAGAAGAAACGTTCGAAGGCTCATGACCTTTAAGGAAAGAAGCCGTGTCTGTGCCATAAAATCGCAAATGCCGGTATGGAGCTGCGGCAACGTATCCGGGTCTAGGTACGATGGTAACGAGGGTGGTAGTACTGAACAACAGGTTTTCAGTGTAGACGAAACGGCCTCCTAGTGGAAGAAGATGCCACTGAGGACTTGCAGTGCCCGGCTTCAAAGCTTCTGTCTTGTCAGGGGCTAATGCAGCTGGTGATGTGAAGTCAGTGCTCACTGACCATTCCAAAAACCCCCGGACCCTTCAGAAGTATGCTGAATCGACTCTGCCTGTGCTTTATAGAGGATACCCCGAAGCCCGAATGACAGCACGTCTGTTTACAGCACGGTTTACTGAATATTTGAAGCCCACTGTTGAGAACTACCGCTAAGGAAAATGATTCCTTTCAAAATATTCCTCCTCACGGACCAATACACCTGGTGACCCGAGAGCCCTGCTGTGTACAAAACCCCTCAGGTCTTGTATTTTAATAGGTAGATTTTGTAAGGTCATAGCTGCCATACATAGTGATTCCTCTGATAGATCTGGGCTAAGCAAATAAAACCTTCTGGAAAGGATTCTAGATGCCATTAAGAACATTCTAGATTCTAGATGCCATTAAGAACATTCTAGATTCTAGATGCCATTAAGAACATTCAATATGCACGGGCAGAGGGCAAAATATCAACATCTGCTGGCGTTTGGCAGAAGTGGATTCCCACCCTTGGGGATGACTCTGGGGGCTCGGGGCGTCAGTGGAGGCAGTCACGGCGGATGTGGTGGAAACAGCGAGAGAACCAGGACTGGAAGTGGGGCCTGAAGGTGGACGGCGTTGCCACGATCTCGTGACAGGACGCGATGGGGTGAGGACTGCTTCTCACCGCTGAGCAGAGAACGTGGTTTCTCCAGATGGACTCTGCTCCTGCTGAAGATGCTGTGAAGCTTGGGGACGTGACAACACGGGATTTAGAAGTTAAAGCAGGGCAGGGTTTGAGAGGATGGACTCCAGTTTTGACGGAGGTTCTACTGTGGGGGAAATTCTATCAAACAGCAAGAGACACTTGTTTGTCACAACAAATTGTTTGTGAAAGGAAGAGTCCGTCAATGTGGCAAACTATTGTTTTCTTTTACAAAATTGCCATATGCATATATATGTATATAATATATAACAATAGTAATAGACATATTTTTTAAGTTAAGGTACATTGTTTTTTAGACACAATGCTATTGCACACTTAAAAGACTGTAGTCGAGTGTAACCGGAACTTTTTATATGTCCTGGGAGACTCCCAAATTAATTTGACTTGCTTTATTGCAATATTTGCTTTTTTGCGGTGGTCTGGAACCAAGCCCACGATATCTCCGTGCTATGCCTGTATGAGGTGACGCGTGGTTAACTAGACACGAGATGAGTAACAGAAAATATGAAGTAGCTTGCAAGGTTCTGGTCTTTGCAGGATTGTGTAAAACTATTCAAATGAAAAAAAAATTTAAAATTTAAAACCGAGTAGATTAAGTTGGCCCTGGGCTGTTTACTTGCTCGGTCCTTGAAGTTACCTGGGTAAATTTTGCAGTTTCTGCACTCAGGAAGGCCCCAAACAAGTCAGTTATACACATACTCATGTTTCTCTAGGTACAACGGTCTTTGTAAAAACTGTTCCAAACCCAGACGACTCCTTCTAAGCTCTGGGTACAATAGTGTGGTGTTTCAGTCAAATCTTATCTTAACTGTATCGCATGTGGTAAGAAATACCCCAGGGCAGTGCCTAGCACATAGAAGAATCTCTTTTTATATCCGTGCCTCTCCAGTCGACCTGAGGCTAAGGCATTGTGAAGTTCTGCTATTAGGATCTATGACATCCTTCATGAATTTAGACTTCTATCACATCACCTAGACCCAACTCTTGACAATTCTATCAGGAATCCATCTTTAAAAAGGCCAGTTCTCACGTAACATGATGTGTAAAGCTGGTGGCCTTTGTTCCTGTGACGTTTTAGGATTCATGGACGAAGAAGCGTATTGGTGGGCTCAAATTCTGCCACATTAAACCTGTTTCCTGGAACAGAACAGGAATTGAGGAGGACAGGAGTTATATACAGGCATTCATCCACAGGGACAAGGCAGGGTCTGGGAGCCTGGTGACACCGGTAGGCCCTGGGGGTCTAAGCAGAACAGAACACAAAGAATTCGGGTGGGTGATTCTTCCGAGTCTAGGCAGGGAGACAGGGAGACAGGGAGACAGGGAGACAAGCTCCGCAAACCTGAGTGTGTGGTGGGGTAAAGTAAGGTCCTCGCCACTGGCTTGGGTTTCAGGGCAAAGAGGGAGGGCCCCAGCTTCCGTGGAAGTAGGTGCCTGGAGAAGCAGGCCAGCTACTATGGGGGACTTCGCTATATTCTATTCGCAATTTTTTCTCCCCAGGCAAGCTTATAAAGGAAATCACTATGGAAACAGCATTCATGTACCAGAAATCTGTTTTGCACCCAGATTTTGTTTGCTGTGTTTTGAATGCTTTGAACCATTAGATAAGGCATATCTTATTTTTGAGCTTCATCTGAATTCAGGCCCTCGGCCACACTGAAATGGGGGAACCCCGAAAAGCACCCCATCACGGCAGCTCACCAATCGGGAAATGTTGCAACCTTTCTAACATAATAAAGTCACTCTACTAGCTTGAACTACTTTCTTAAGTAGGAAGAAATAAAGCTGAGCTGCCTGACACGAGGAACAGGATGCGCAGAGTATTTTCTCAAAGTACAAAAGAGGAGCTGTACCCTTAGCTGCCACGGCTCAAGTAGCTCTCACACGACATTTTTCTCACTTGCGAGACTTGTCTATGGTAACGTCATCATCACGGCTGGGTTGAGATCTTCCCTGCTTTGGAACTCAACTTTCAGAACAAATATATTTAGGTACTGTATTTATAAACATACTCTAAATTTATGGCCAGCAGGGGAGGCGGGAAGGCAGCTTGGCTCCCTTTCCTCATTATTTATTTCTTAATTCACGGAGCGAAATATACAGTTTCATTTTTATCTTACTAATTTGTCTTTCGCGAAGTCACGGTGTTCTGACCCAACATATGTCAAAGAAACAGACCACCTTACATTTTGTTAAGTGCCTGGGACGTAGGGATGCTTATCGGGTTATTTTAACCGTACAGAAGCAGGTTTCCTCCCACGCCACCCAGAATTATCCAGATCATCAGCTCCGTTTTCTGGGCAGTGGGGGCCGGCTGTCCCCTCGCTCTCGGCAGAGGCGGCGGGTCAGTCCCTTCCGGGACTTACTCAGGCCGCCGCCGCCCAAGCAGCGGCGGGCGGGCGCTCGCCGCGCGCCGCTCTCGCCGCCCGAGCTCCGCTGGCGCGCGGGCTCTAGGACCGCGCGGGACGCGGGCGGGAGGCGGGGTCCGGCCGTGCGCGGGGTGGGGCCGCGCCGGAGTTCCCCGGCTCGCGCGCTCCGGAGGCGAAGAGGCGTGCGCGGCGGGGTGGGCGGGGCCGCGCAGGGCGGTCGGAGCGCGCGGCGGGAGGGCGGGGCCGCGCGCGGCGGGAGGGCGGGGCCGCGCGCGGCGGTCGGAGCGCGCGGCGGGAGGGCGGGGCCGCGCGGGGCGGTCGGACCGCGCGGCGGGAGGGCGGGGCCGCGCGGAGCGGTCGGACCGCGCGGCGGGAGGGCGGGGCGCGCCGCTGGGCCGCGCAGCTGTGGGGCTGGCCGGGCATTAGGGCCGCCGCGGAGCAGGCTCCCCAGCGCGCAGGGCGGGGTGTACGGCGGGAGGCTTCGCGGGCAGGCGCGGGCCCCGAGGCAGCGGCTGCGCCCTGCGCCGGGGAGGAGCCGGGGGCGGGCGGGCGGGGACTGGGGCCCGAGGCGGGGAGTGCCGGAGCGCCGGCGGCGACGACGGCAGCGGCGGCAGAGCAGGCTCGGTGCGTGGGTCCTCGGCGGCTGGGGGTCCGCCCGCGGGCTGCGGTGCAAGCGGGCGGCCCGGCTCCTCTCCTCCCCCGCCCGCCGCCGCCGCCGCTGTCGCTGTGATTGGGTGGAAGATGGCGTTGGGCGGATGGAAATCCTAATGACAGTCTCCAAATTCGCCTCCATCTGTACCATGGTAGGTGCGGCGGGAGGGCGGCGGGGGCGGCCCGGGACCCCCGCGGGCGGGCGGCCGGCCGGCCGCGGCCCTTGTCTCCCGCCCCTCGCCCGGGCGGCCCGCGGGGCCTAGCGCGGGGGCCGGGGGCCCGCGGCCCGGGCGGGGGCGGTTGGACGGCGGCGGGCGGGGAGCGCGGGGGCTCAGCTGCCCCCCGGGAAGCGGGGAGGCGCCCGGCGAGCCGGGGCGGCGCGAGGGTGGCCGGCGCGGGGGCGACCGTGCCGGACGTGGCGGGGCGCGGGCACCGGTCGTCAGCGCCCCCGGGCTCAACTGCTCAAGTCTTCCCGCGGCGCCGGGGCGGAGCGGCGAGGCGCACCCCGGGCTGTGGGCGCGCGCGGCCCCCGGCCGGGGTCGGAGGTGGAAGGACGCCTCTCCGTTTCCGTCTGGCGGCGCGCGGAGCGGGGAGGTGGCCCCGGGCGGGGGTGGGGGGGTCCGCGGGGCAGGAAGGCAGGGTCTCATTCCTGCCGGGAGAGGACGGAAGTCAAGTGCAGATTTCCTCCCCGCGCCTCTGGCGAGGCCGAGGCCCCCACCCGGTGTTTCAGGGGAAGGGGGTGTGTGTGAAGGTGGAAACTTTAAATAAGTGCTGTTGAAAATTTTCCTATTTTCTGCTCTTGCTGAGCAACGAGCTCTCCGTTTTCCAGCCATGTGTCCAGGTGGCAGTCTCGTCTTTGCGAATCCACGTTAATCTTGAAAACAGCTTAAGCTCTCCCGTCGATTGTTTACTTTAGTAACACCAGACACATCTGTGTGTGGCTGGAAGTATTTCTGTACGGGCTCGTTGTTGGGGTTTCGTTGGGGGCTTTGAAATAGACTTTAAGGGACAAGTGCTAATGCCTGTTGCAAAGTCCCGAATGCATTAAAGCAAAACGTGGGGGCGTTTGAATCTTGTTTTTGTGATTGGCCAGAAGGGCCACAGTTTTCCACGCGATGGGGCAAATTCGTTCCATTAGCTGCACATGAGCCACCATCTAGGGATCATAATTGGGAGCCCTCACGGAAAGAAAGTTACTCTTTGCAACGTGGGCCTGGTGATGGTGTTATTAAAGACTCCTGAAATCTTTCCTTCTGTTTTGTGTCTTGCGGGCCCTTTTTGTGCACCTGATCGCATACAGGAGCTCCCCAAGCAATCTTCGGCTTAAGAGTAGTACATTGTATATGCCTTTCTTTAAGGAGCGGCGAATCAGATTGGAAAGAGGCTTCAGAAGCAGAATCTATACTGCGCGCTGGGAAACAGCACAAAAAATGGCTGAAGTCAGGTGGGATTAAAATCGCACAGTATTAAATCATTGAAGAGTGAACCGTTGAAGAATCCATTTCCCCAAATGGATGTTTGTTCTTTCTCATAAATACACAGTTTAGGAAAGCAGTGATGTTAAAGGGACTAGATTAAAACGATTCCCCAGGATCTTTTGGATTCATTATTGTTAGGTGTGCCAATTATCTTGTTTCAGAAGGAATGTGATAATTAAGTCTTTGAAAGTGATAATCTTGCCAGATTGCTGAGCTATACAGATTGTCTGGTCATAGTTCACTGTCAGAGTCTCTTGCTTCAGGAGCGATGTGTTTCCTTTTTACTGACCATTTGTTCACTCAAGTATATCAGATACATGCTTAGCGCCTGCTAAGTGCCAAGACTGGCTGAGTGCTGGGGGGGAACAGTCGTGATCAGGGCGGTCCCTGCTTTTCATAGTGTATATATTCTAGTTGAGGGACACAAACAATATTCAGGTTAACATAACAATAAATATATATGCTTTAATTAGATTAGGAGAATGAGGAAGAGGTTTGCCAAGTCAAACACTAAGTCATGCCATCTGACCCGAAGAATGTTAGACTCTTAAGCTCTTTCTAGGGCTTTGACTCAAGTGCATTCAATACATGTATTTGTGCGTCTTACTGGTGAGTAGGGAAATATCAGTGCCTGGTCAAATAAGATTGTTCCAAAAACTAGTGTTAGAATTGGATGTGTCTGTCTTCATATTTGAATAAATTCTGATGCACTCCCAAAATAACTCTAAATATCTCAAAGTAATCTGTAATCTTTAAAAAAAATTTTTTTTTAATGTTTATTTGTTTTTGAGAGAGAGAGAGAGACAGAGCATGAGCAGGGGAGGGGCAGACCGAGAGGGAGACACAGAATCCGAAGCAGGCTCCAGACTCCATGCTGTCAGCAGAGAGCCCGACGTGGGGCTCGAACTCACGAACTGTGAAACCATGACCCGAGCCAAAGTCAGATGCTCAGATGACTGAGCCGCTCAAGCACCCCACAGTAATCTGTAATCCCTTGAGGGAAGACTGCAACCCATCTTCTGAGAGTTACAAAATTGACAGTCAAGAAAAGCAAAGATATTTACCTTTATGCCTTTGTAGGTGCTGTTTTGCTAACCTTCGAACACTCTCCTTTCACTTCTTGTCTGGTGAGGGCATACCTGTCTCTCAAGCTGGTAGCCTTATCCTAATCTAATCCTGCCCCTGTCCCTCCTCACCCTCTCTCCCCCTCGTATAATTTCACAGAATTTTTGTAATCTCAGTGGCATTAATCCTGTACTGAAAATTTTTCTGTTGTCTCTTTATTAGACTGTGAAGGCCTTGCGGGGAAGGACTCTCATTTATTTCTGCAGTTTGGTGTAGGGCTAACTTTTGCATACAATAGAACAGCTTCCCAGAGCCCTGCATTTCTCCTACCCATGTCTGGCGGAAGTGAGTTTGGTTGGCATGGATGAGGTTGGGGGTGTGTATGGAGTGTTAGACGGAAGAGGAGTTGGACCGAAGGAGAATGATGCTTACTACTCAGAGAACCAGCATCTTTGGCGATATTTATGATGAGTTGGAATTGTGTTCTAGAAGATAAAGTTTACCTAATTTTTTCATTTGTCGACGTAAGGTCTCTGGGCAAATTGGCAATACCTTCCTTGGATTAAGTAGCTGTTAAAAACAAATCTTTTCGATACGTCTTACCCTGGATCACCATCGTTCTGCTAACATGTGAAAATCAGTTTTTCTTAAGTTAGTGTTATAGCCTGGCTTAAATGAGTGATTACGTTTAGATTGCAGTGAATAATAAATTTGCAAACATATCTCTAGAAATACCAAATGTTATTATTTGTCCATGAAATAATATATTTTCAGGAGTGCCTGGCTGGCTCAGTTGGTGAAGCCTTTGGCTCTTGATTGCAGCTCAGGTCGTGGTCTCACGGTGCGTGGGTTCAAATCCCACTCTGGGTTCTGTGCCGACAGTGGGGAGCCTGCTTGGGTGGGATTCTCTCTCTCCGTCTCTCTTGCCTCTTCCCCCTTCCCCGTTTGCATGTGTGTGCTCTCTCTCTCTCTTTTTCTCAGACTTCAAAAAAAAAAAAAATAGTATATGTTTATTTTGCTGGCTTCAGATTTCACAGAGTAGCTACCTAATAGCATGTATGTGATAATTGTGAAATGATGGGAAAAGTGACTGGATACATGTAAAGGGTTGAAAATTGAGGTGGAAGTTGGTAGACCAGTTTTGGGTGGCCTAGGACAGGACTAGGAAGTTACAGTATGGGTCCTGGCCGTTACACGGAGGCAGGTGCTCTTAGCACAGTAGTGGGGACTCTCTCATACATATTAGCGTCAGCTGACCATTATTGTTTCCTGTTTGGGTTGTAGAAGTCAAGGCTGGGAAGCGATTGTTGGGGAGGGGCACTGGATAAAGGAGAAGTTGTTGCCGGTAGAAGGTGGTAGATGGGGGTGGGGTGGGGGGGGGTGACGCCGGCCTGGCTGCTTGCTCACTCCCAGTCACGGGGCAGGGAGTAGGGAGAGCCCTTACAATGTGGTGTCCATGAGGCCAAGGCCACAGGTTAGCTCTTGTTGGCTCTGACAGGTTTACTTCTTAAAAGCCAGTCCCTAGCACAGCACCCGACGCATGGTAACCTTTAAACTACTTCTTGAAAGAAAGTCACGGGCGAGGCTGGCTATTTGTCTTTTCTTATGGTTTCGAGTCTCATCGAGGTCACCCAGTAAGACTTAAGATGTACGGGCGGTCAGTGCAGTTTATCATCACTCCAGAAGGAAAGGAAAGGAAGGAAAACTTCTCACACCCTGTGACATGTTGATTGCTGCCCCTTGGCCCCCCCCCCCCCGTGTGTGTGTGTGTGTGTGTGTGTGTGTGTGTCAGAGAGAGAGAGAGAGAGAGTGTCTTCATGTACTCACAGTATTGTATTAAATAATAAAATTCTTTGTTTTTTCTCAGGAAATAGGGTGGATGTAAATCTTTTATTAAAATAATTTTTACTAATATTTTATTAGTATACAATAGTGTTTCTATGGAACACTCAAAGTGGGTTGCCGTTGTTTTACTAATTTTTGCTGTTTTTATTGTAACTTAATTTTAGAGGGAAAAATTTCAAAAATAAGGAGGTTTTTTTTTTTTTTTAATCACGTAAATGGTTAAATACTGGTAAGGAATGCTTGAGCATGTGTTTGAGGAGGCTTAGTGGACAAAACGTTTAGAATAAGTATTATAAAAGTTTTATTTAAGCCTGCTAGTCTTCTGATTTTGGCTAAGATATATTTTCGTTATTAAAAATTATTCATTCCCTTACAGAAGATTTGGAAAATATTCTGTAAAAAAGAGTTTGAAAACTCTTAAGCAAAAAGAAAATAACTTCCTTTACCTGCCAGAGCATATTTTGTCATTTTTAAAAGAACTTAATTGAGCTCACACCCTAGATAAGATTTTACATTTCAGTTTTCCCCATGACTGATTGTCTTGCCAGGTTTTACGTTTGTACAGTGGCAGGGGAAGCACGGAGAGTTTAATATTTAAAATGATAATATGGCGAGATTGTTAACTCAGTAAGGTATGGTGATAGGCCACTAGGTTGTTGACCGGTTATTTATTGATCATTAGAGGATAAAGTTGTATAGTCAGTAGAGATAGAATTTTATAAGCGATGGTGGGTTTATTCTAATCTTAGGTACTTATTATCACAAGCAGAGGTAAGACCATTGGGATTTGGAACTTCTAATATGCTTTAAAAGTATAGTTTTAAATACCGCATTCGAGTGTGTGGAATGTGTATAAAGACTGTCTTTTGTATCATGTAGTTTTGCTTACCTTCCTCCTCTGGCTAATCTTTTTATACTCCATCTCAGAGCAGGTTAATGATTTACCCTACCGTGACCCATGTGGTCAGTTTCAGCCAGACTGGATCACAGCATGGCTTCTTGTCTTACTTGCTTCCAGGCCTTTGACGGGGCGCCCAGAGATGAAGTGCACCTCCATTGTGTTACGTGCACGTGTCTTTCTTCCTGGCTTTGAAGTCCTGTTTCTTCTAGCTCTCCTGAAACTTTTACAGTCTCAGGAAAGATTATTTAAGATTATTATTTGTTTACTTAGTAGCATTAATTCCTTTCCAGAAACCTTCATTTTTCAGCTTTAGGTAGTCTAATCTACAGGCTAAATCAGATTTTCTTTTAGTAGCTTGATTCCAGAAATTTAATCTAGTGTTTTGTTGTGTATCCTAAAGTATGGTATATTAAAACAGTTGGACCAGAAGGTAAATTCTAGTCCACATTTTTTTTTTTTTTTTTTGAGAGAGACATAACGTGAGCGGGGGAGGGGCAGAGAGAGAGGGAGACACAGGATCTGAGGCAGGTTCCAGGCTCCGAGCTGTCCCAGCGGGGCTCAAACTCAGGAACTGTGAGATCACAACCTGAGCCAAAGTCGGGCGCTTAACTGACTGAGCCACCCAGGCGCCCCTCTCATCCACATTTTGACATTTAGATCTGTATATATGGGAAAGTCTCTCTTAAAAGTTCCAGTTGAATTTTCTCATTTGTAAAATAAGGGGATTAGACTAGACACTTTAATAAATATTTCTCATGTTTCCTTTTTGATCTAAAACTCAATACTCTGATCTTTGAGAATTTATAAATTATTGATACTATCGTTTTGGAAGCTTTAATCGTATTTTATGTACTAATTTTTTCTTTTTACTTTTTGACTACCTTCCTCTCCCCACACCTTCCACTGCAACCTACCAGTCTGTTCTCTTTATGTCTGTGAGGTGTATGAGGTGGGGTTTTTTTTGTTTTTGTTTTTGTTTTTTTGTTTGTTTTTAAGATTCCACATATGAGAGTTCATACGGTATTTGTCTTTCTTTGTCTGACTTAACATAATGCCCTCGGATCGATCCATGGTGTAACATGTGGCAAGATTTCATTCTTTTTTATGGCCGAGTAATATTCCACCGTATGCATATACCATAATTTCTTTTATTCATGCATCCATCAGTGGATACTTAGGTTCCTTCTATGTCTTGGCCCTTGTAAATAGGGCTGCCTGTATCTTTTTGAGTCAGTGCTTTCCTTTTCTTCAGATAAATACCCAGAAGTGGAATTGCAGGATCATGGGGTAGTTCTGTTTTTAATTTTTTTGAGGAACTTCCATTCTGCTTGCCATAGTGGTCGTACCATTTTATGTTCCCATCCGCAGTGCACAAAGGTTTCCTTTTCTTCATGTTCTCACCAACACTTCTTGTGTTTTCGATACATTCTAACACGTATGAGGTTTTGTATCTCCTCATGGTTTTGATTTGCATTTCTTTGAGGATTAACGATGAGCATCTTTTCATAGACCTGTTGGCCATCTATATGTCTTTTGAAAAAAGTCTGTTCAGATCTTCTGCCCATTTTAAAAATCAGATTTTTTTTTTTTTTTTTTGCTATTGACTCTATGAATGAGTTTTTTCTATATATATCTTGGATATTAGTCCCTTATCAGATACATGATTTGCAAATACTTCTCCCATTTAGTAGGTTGCTTCTAATCCTGTTTTAGATAATATAAGGAGCGTGGAATTAGATACAGTTAAATATGAGTTATGCCTAGGTTCCCAGTTTTGTTCATGGAAAGTGACAGTCCAAAGTAAATGCATGTTTCTTCCTTGAAAAGCATGTAGTAGAAGTTAGTGATATTGCCATTTTATTCATTAGCAGGCTATTCTATGTAACTATTTACTCAGGTTTGAAGTTTTCTTCTTTTCTGATATCATTCAAAAGAATTTTGAATTATTGCCCTTGATGGAGGTTCCACATTTGTTTACTTCGTTGTGTGACCTTGGAGAAGTTACTTCTGCATGCGATGGTTTCCTTATCTGTATAATAGGGATAAAATGAGCCTGGGTGGCTCAGTAGTTTGAGCGTCCGACTCTTGACCTGGCCCGGCTCTTGATCTTGGCCCACGTCATGATCCCAGGGTCATGGGATGGAGCCCCGCCTTGGGCTCCATGCTGACTGTGAAACCTGATTGGGACTCTCTCTTCCTCTGTTCCTCTCCTGCTCTCCCTTGCTCGCTTGCTCTCAAATTTAAAAAAAAAAAAAAAGACAAAATTCTATCTGGCTCATGGTAATCACTTATGTAATGGTGGTGGAGGTTCTTGTTATTCTACCCTTCTAAAGTGATTTGCTCCCCTGGGCATGGAAAGGATCCTGGGGCACTACTGATTAATGTTCGTGGCCTCAACAAATGTTAGTAAACAGAATTGAAATTTCTTTTATGCAGTGCGGTTCCTGAAGTTCATTTTCATCACAAGAAATAGCTTAGTGGTAGTATATTACACTGTGAAAGCACAGATTTATGTTGAGGTGGATCAGAGTCTGATATTATAAACCAAGAATGTAGATTGTCATTCTCTGTTTTGAATAGTTCGTAGAAAGATTTTATTCCTTTTGTTTGGGAATAAAAACGGTCTAATTTGTGACATTCTCAACCATGTTTTAGAAGTTTAGGTAAGTTGGGAATACCACCTTTCGATGAGAAATCTTACCTTATTCTTTATACTAGAGGGAAGAAGCACACCAACTCTTTGCCACTGTGAGAACGGGCTGTGTGCATTAAAGTCAGCTTCAGGCCTTATTTCCTTTCATATCTTCCTATTGTTCATGCCTCTGTCCGCTCCTGGAACAACATCTCTTGCTGGCCTGCAGTGTAGTTACCCAGCCTACTTTCGTATCTTATCTAAAACTTCTCTCCCCGCCTCACGGCTGGAACAGGATTATTTAATATGTGTAAAGTACTTTAAGGATTGTAAGAGAAAAGTAAATGCTAGACCTTGTGAAGAGTTACGTACGGGTTGCTGGACTGAAAACTTGAAACTGGAGACACGGTGTTGAAAATCCCTAAAACTAAAGTTTGAAAATCCCTAAAACTAAAGTTTGATCGTTTAAAGCCCCACGCTTAGGCTTTGTGTTAGAGGGAGGTGAGGGGAGACCATTTAAGTATACTTTGCTTTGGAAAAAGCAAAGTTATTAAGTCTTTGCTTTCGCAGACGCGCTCCATCCAGAAGAACGTTGTGATGATGTCAAGTACAAGATATTTAACAGAGAACCTGATTGCAGCTCTTCATGATTTCATGATCCTAGATGTTCTCTGGCTTAGGCTTTTCTGTCGCTTCTCTGTGAGAAAGACCATTAGCTGTTTTTTAAAAAATGGTGTAGTGGCTACAGAGTGTAGACGTTTGCCGGTAATCCCGTTTGTAGTAATCCACATGTCTAAGGCTGCGTGCCAGTAAAAATTTATGTCCAACTTAAACCGAGAAGTGATGTTTATTTCAGTGATGGCTCACAGATGTTCTTCTCGAAATGCTTTAGGTGCGGGAACCATCCATGCATTTCAGGCTTGTGAATGCTGGTTTAAATCACAGCATCTTTTAGCCGAGTTAGAGTACTGTTGCCTTTGATTTTCTTTTGGTGTTTTAGTGACCCAATAAGTCTTCTGCCTGATAGTAAGTGTTCTCCATGGGAGGATGGGGGCTATTCGGGGGAATAACGGGCACTGTTATTAAGCTGATAGTGACGTGCTTTTTTTTTGTTTGTTCTTTGGGTTTTTTGGGGGTGTGTGTAGAGAGTGCCTTTTCTTCAGTAAGTACTTTCAGGAAGTCTGAATGGAGAACTACACGATTATCAGGGTGTGTGTGGGTACTGAGAATACAGAGATGATCGTGATAAGCCCTGGCCTCACAGAACTTCCCCTGGAGTGTGTCCTGACTGGTTTATAGATGTGCTGAGAAAGTAATCCTCGTGGCCACTGGGCAGCCAGGAGCCATCTGGATTGACCAGAGATCCTTGACCAGTCACATCCCGGTGAGAACAGCCTTCTCTGTATATTTTTGTGGGCTCTACGGTTACTGTTGTCTGTGTATACCACGATGAGAAAAAGGTTGGGAAGGAGGGGAGACACAGAAGACGAGTGTAAGGAGATGGTTTTTGCATAAGTAATGATACATACACGTGAAAGAGAAAGTGGTCCACTCTGGGAGAGAGAAGAGGAATTCAGGGGAAAAGCTTCACAGAAGAGATTTGAATTTTGTGAAATGAAGTCATGTATTGCATGGGCAAGAAAGGGGGGATTCCAGATGCAAGCGAAGGTATGCAGTCATGGGACAGATGATGTGCTGCTTTTAGAATCTGTAGCTGGTTTGCACGGAAGGAGTCCTTGGAGGCTGGAGAGGAGGAAGGGGCAGACCACGAAATACCAAGAGAGTTTACCAACAACTATTGACTCTCTTTAGGTATCATTACAATGTGTATTTAGCCTGAGAAAATGTAAGTTCAGAGGAAAGTTGTAGGGATCATGAAACAATGGAATTGATAAAAATGTGTCAGTATATTTAATTACATTGATTATTAAAAGTTCCTTTTTTGGGGCGCCCGGGTGGCTCAGTCGGTTGAGTGTCTGACTTCAGCTCAGGTCACGATCTCACGGTCCGTGAGTTCAAGCCCCGCGTCGGGCTCTGGGCTGATGGCCCAGAGCCTGGAGCCTGCTTCCGGTTCTGTGTCTCCCTCTCTCTCTGCTCCTCCTCCGTTCATGCTCTGTCTCTCTCTGTCTCAAAAATAAATAAACGTTAAAAAAATTAAAAAAAATAAAAAAATTAAAAAAAAAAGTTCCTTTTTTTTTTTTTTTAAAGATGACAGTAACAAGATGGGGTAGAAAAGTATTCAGTGGGTAGTTAACCCCCCCCCCCCCCAGGGCCCACAAGCCCCAGTATTAGAAAATTTAAAGTTACATATGCATATTAAAACTCAAGGATAGATAAATACGAGTCCACACAAGAAACAAATTTTCTTGCTTCCAAACCAGCAGAAATGTAAACCAACACTCAAACTCTGAGGGCAGGAAGATGGGAAAAACAAGAAGGGGGGAAAAAAAGTGATAAACAAGACAAAAATGAAGTGGAATAAGCCCTACTGCATTAATTACATTAAATCTAAATAGATTACATTTTTCTGTATTATGGTGAAGGGACTATGAAATTGGATAAAAGCCAAAATATTGCTAAACAGGAAACCTGCCTAAAACAAAAAGACGACATATGTAACAATGCAACACTGCTGCCATACCTAAGAAAACCAAACCTATGTATAGACTGGTCTTTGAGATATTTCAGGATCATTTCAAAGTTATTTAGGGCTTTTTTGTTGTTGTTAGCTTCATACTTTCTCTGGCTGTCGTCTTGAAGATCCACTTGGGGTTAGGAAGGCTCAGGTAATAGTAACCCCGTTTTCACAGGTTGGAGACCTAGGCTTCAGGTCGCCACCACAGCAACGAGGGATGGGGTCCAGAGTTCTCGACTTCCAAGCCTGTGATGATGTCCACAAGCCAGTATGTTGAAGCTTTCATGGTTGGGGCAAAATTGTTTCTCCTTCTTTTTTAAACAAGAATTTGGGAATTTTTGTCTCTAACTTCTAAGCTGTGTGTGTGTGTGTGTGTGTGTGTAGGTTTGAGTCCCGCTTCATTAATTATTGGTACTTGGATTTCAGCTACGAAATGGAGTAGTAATTCCCATTAGACCCCATGAGTGGATGCATGTGAAATGAGATGATTCATGTGGAAGGCCTTTGTGCTGTGAAGCTAAAATCATTACATGACCATTATTGATGGGACTTCTTGTCCTCATAAGGAGAGGACGCGAGTGCCGTGAACTGTGGGAGTTAAGACGGGGCTCACAAGTTCGCTTTGACAGAGTGTAGTCACGTCAAAGTTTGAAAGTGAGTATTTTACGGATTGTGGTCTTAGGATGCGCAAGTGATTGATGAAGCAGAGTTTTAGGTTATTTATTTATTTGTTTTTTAGTCTAATGGCTCGTAAATTTATGGTTAATAGAGGGTTTTGTTTTTTGTTTGATAAGGTATTTGTGGGTTTGGCTCTCTTACTAACATACAATTGTTTACTGAATTGTGCTGTGAGGGAGCAGTTAACTTCTTTTTTTTTTTTTTTTTACACGTTGATTTATTTTTGAGAGGGAGAGCAAGTGGGGGTGGGGCAGAGTGAAAGGGGATCCGAAGCGGGCTCCACCCTGACAGTAGCGAACCTGATGCCCGGCTTGAACTCCGGAACTGTGAGATCATGACCTTAGCTGAAGTCGGACGCTTAACCTACTGAGCCACCCAGGCATCCTGAGAGCAATTAACTTCTGATGTCAGCAAATTTCCTGTAATTCCCATCTAGTAGCATTTTTTTAAAGGTCTAAAATTATGGAAAGTAAATTTTGTTAATTTCTACAGTATTGGTCTTTGTGGGTCTTTCAGGGATCCTTGAGGAGAGAACTTTGTAATTGTTTCAAATTACGATCATACCAGGAGCCCATCTGGGTACATATAAAGTAAACAGTGCAGGAGGTTCTAGGGGCAAGGAGGGAATAAAATAAAAGCCTTCTGTTCTTTGGAATGGAAAATATGTTTGTAATACGAGATTCTGTAGACAAAAACAATTATTCTGATTTGTATGTGATTATCTCAGTTCAAAAAATTAGGCATGACTTTGAAGAAGCTACTGTCTTTTTTTCTAGAATATTGTTCCACAACAATGTTTGTTTTTGTTTTGTTTTTTGCCGATGTTGGAAAGATTCCCTGGTATTTAATTTGCTTTATGAAGATACATGCAGGATGATTACGGTGGTACCTTGGGGATAGCAATTGGCAATTTGAAATTTGCATGAGGAAAATGTTTTGAAATAGTAGGGGAAGAAGGGTGTTCTTGTTTCTGGAAAACAAGATACTGTATATATATATATATATATATTTTTTTTTAAGTTTATTTATTTTGAGAGAGAGAGTGGGGGAGGGACAGAGGGAGTGAGAGAGAGAGAGAGAGAGAGAGAGAGAGAGAGAGAGAGAGAATCGCAAGCAGCCTCCGCACTGTAAACACAGGACCCGATGTGAGGCTTGAACTCATGAATTGTGGATCGAGACCTGGGCCGAAATCAATAACCGATGCTTAACTGACTGAGCCACCCAGGTTCTCCAAGGTATAATATTTAGAATGTTTGCACCTTACAGCCTTGAATGATGGTTCGTCTAGGAACTGGTGAGGAATAGAAATGGAGTGTTTGTCATTCATTATGTGATGGACTTAAGGGTGTAACCCTGATGATGTTCTCAGACTGATAGTAGTCAGGGTTATTTATGTAAAGGTGAACAAAAGTTGGAACAATTTTGAAATGTCAAAGGCTCAAACTAAATAGATATAATTGATCAAAACCCAGAAATACTGTTCCTTGATTCTGCTAGGTAAATTTATTATTCTTATTGTCATTATTTGCATATACTTCCTGAAAAGACACCTTTTTTTTTTTTTTAACCAGTTTCTTTCGTTTATTAGTTAGTTTCATTTGACTCGCTACATTGTTTAAATTTGAGGAGGTTTACATCTCCCAGACTGGGAACCCAGTTCAACAAAGACCTGACATGTTCCCATGCTTGGTGAAGTCTATGCCTTGACTTTGTCAACTTGACAAAGAGAAAGTTGGAGGAAGAAGCAGTCTTGACTTCTGATGTGGTCCCCCCCCCCCCCCCCCATGAAAATCAAGCCATAACCCTGTAACCACACTTGGATACTGGCAACCTTCTTGTGTGACAACACAGTAGATGGCCTTTTTTTAAAAAAAAAATTTTTTTAATGTTTATTTATTTTTGAGACAGAGAGAGACAGAGCATGAACGGGGGAGGGGCAGAGAGAGGGAGACACAGAATCCGAAGCAGGCTCCAGGCTCTGAGCTGTCAGCACAGAGCCCGACGCGGGGCTCGGACCCACGGACTGCGAGATCGTGACCTGAGCCGAAGTCGGACGCTTAACCGACCGAGCCACCCAAGCGCCCCTAGATGGCCCTTTTTAAACTAACAAGTGAAATCTGCCACCTGTTTTGTGCTCTCTGTACTTTTGTTGTTTTTGTCCCTAAAAGACTGAGTGGCCGCCTGTCACTGGCCCTCTCAGCACTCTGCAGTCCTGCTGTGCCTGCCGCCTGCCTGGTTGCTGTAATTCTCTCCTTGTCTTTCACCTTTCACTTCTGGCGCGGGGTCGGGGTCGCTGTAACTAGACCATTTCAGCCCTGACAGCCTGGCTTTGTTGTGATGTTCTTGCCATTTTCTGTTAATGGTGATGAATTAGATCATCTTAGCCGACTTTGGACAGTTGAATGTGACTTCAGTAATTTTCAGCTTCCCTGAGGAGCTTCGATAGAGATTTCTAACATTTATCAAGTGGCTGGCTCCTTTGTGATATTTTGCTGGGTTGGGTATCTCACAACTGGAGATCTTACAAATAAAGGTGGAAAAAGTTAGGATTTAGGTAAATTTATACATGATAAATCTAGAATGGATTATTCGAGAAAGGATATTTATTTGGGTGACGTTTTTGGTTGACATCAGAGTTCACAAGGCTCTCTTTAAGTGTTACTTTGTACTGTAACAGGGAGACGGCTGGTTTGGATAGGTGTGGCCCAGTTGAGAAGTGAAATTTAATGATGGAACATTTGTAAAACCACCAGAATTATATGCCTGGTAGGAGCGGTTGGTAAATGTTGCCTTATTTTCCTTCTGTCATTTCTGCAAACAATCTATATTTATTACTGACTCTGAAACACGATGATGTGGTCACTTAAAAAAAAAAATTTTTTTTAACATTTATTTATTTTTGAGAGACAGAGGCAGAGCATGAGCAGGGGAGGGGGAGAGAGAGACACACACACACAGAATCTGAAGCAGGCTCTGGGCTCGCTCCAAGCTCGCTCTGTTTGTTAGCACAGAGCCCGACTCGGGGCTCGAACCCACGAACTGCGAGGCCATGACCGGAGCTGAAGTCCGACGCTCAACCCACTGAGCCATCCAGGCGCCCCGCCCCTTACCCATTTAGCCCATCCCCCTTCCCACAATCCCTCCAGTAACCCACGTTTTCATTTTCTTAAACCCCATTTGTATTAGGTCTTTTTTTTTTTTTTTTTAATGTTTATTTATTTTGAGAGAGAGCAGGGGAGGGGCAGAGAGAGAGGGGGAGAGAGAATCCCAAGCAGGTTCTGTGCCATCAGCACTGAGCCCAGTGTGGGACTTGATCTCGGGAGTGTGGACATCATGACCTGAGTCTATATGAAGAGTCGGTGGCTAACTGACTGAGCCACCCAGGCCCCCCCCCCGCCCCCCCCCCCCGTTTGTATTAGTTTCTTAAAACCGCCCAAACTCGAGTGGCTTCAAAGAACAAAAGGGTATTGTCTCCAGGTTGTAGAGGCCAGAGGTCCAGAATGCAGGAGTCAGCCGTGAGTTGGGTCTTTGGAGGGCTGCGGGAGAGCCCTCTCCGCCCTTCCCAAAGCTCTTGGCGCTTGTTGGCGGTCTTTGGCGTATAGATGCATCCCCCAGGCCTCTGCCTCATCTTTGCTTGGCGTTTTCCCCCTGCGCCCCTGTCTCACATGGCCATCCCTCTTGTCTGTCTCTGTCACGTTTCCCCTTTCGCAGAGACACCAGTCATACTGGGTTAGGGCCCACTCTAATGACCAGTCTAATGACCTCTCACTGGATTATCCAAATAGGGTCACATTGTGAGGTCCTGAGGGTCAGGACTACAGATACCTTTATGGGGGGGGAGGGGGGGTCCCGTTCACCCCCTAACAGCAGTGGGGCCGTCGGAATCCGTGAGTGTTCACCAAGTCGGGGGATGTGGAATGGAGGGCTCTTTCCCTTTCAGCCCTTGTCCTCAAAGGACTTGCAGTCTGGTTGGGAGACCAGAGTCCCACGTGGCAAGGTGAAGGTGCCACAGACTGGACGCCTACCCGGAAGGCAGGCTGGCCGCTCGAGCCAGAGGAGGCTCTTGGGAGTGGCGGACAAGGAGCTTGGGGGGATTTGAGAGGTAGCTCCAAGGAAAATGAGGGCGGGGAGAGGGTTTGGGGGAGGGAGCGAGAACGGATGAATGAGTGAAGACAGCTGGCAAATAAGAGTAGTGATTAGAATTACGTAAGAGGTTGAATGTTTCAGCAGTTTTGTCCTCAGATTAGTTAAATTGAGTCCGTTGTGTTGGTTTAGGCAAAAAACCTCGTGAAGGTTGTCTGGTACTTTTAAAAAAGACATTCGTATGTGGTTAATAATCACATTTGTAGCGTACAGTTCTCCTTTGGGCTACAGTGAGTTCGTGAAAAGAAGTACGTTCGACCCAGTGGGTAAAGGAAGGTGGGAGACCTCATACAAAGGACACCCACCCCTTGTCTCCCCAGTAGCGAGTGACAGAGAAAGACAAGTCTGAGAACCTTCCGTCCTTTTCAGCTGTGGCACTCTTACTGTTCTTTAGCCTATTGTATGTAAGACTTGAGCAAAAAAAGGATTAGAGGGACTCGTTCCGTAGAAAATGTATTTTAAAAAAGTCAGCAGAACCTGGTTACGGTGGGTCAGTCATTAGTAGAAATAGTTTATGCGGAATATATTTTTATGGCAAATACCTGCTGTGAAGAAGCCTCACCAAGATCATTATTTACATTTTAGACCACTTTATTATTACTTTATCTTTTCAGCAACTGTAAAATCTGTGAAATGGGCCAATAGATAGTGGTATCCTGTTTCACAGATGAGAAAATGGACAGATAGCTTACTTTAGACTACAGTTGTGTAGTCTGTGATTTAAGGTTAGAATTCTGCCTGAGATGTCTCTAAATTCCATCTGGTGCTTTTGCCACTGGACTACTGGTAATATAAATGTAGAGCACCCCCCCCCCCCAATACTACCACAGTAGCATTTACTGCCCGCTCAGCCCCTCATCCCCCAGTTTCTTAATACCCTCAATCCAGTCATTGTTGAAATTGCCTGATTATCTCAAATGGTTTTATATAGCTCGGCCCATTCGTTGCATTTGGATGTTCTGTCTCTTTTTTGGGGGGGCGGGGGAGAGGGATGGAGGGGACAGAAGGGGGAGTGGAGGGGGAAGGGAGATAGGGAGGGAGGGGGAGAGAATCTTAAGCAGGCTTCATGCTCAGTATGAGTCCTATGCGAGTCTCAGTGTTCTCGATATTGAGAACTGTGAGATCGGGACCTGTGCCGAAATCGCGATAGATGCTTAACGGACTGAGCCACCCAGGCGCCCCTGGATGTTTTATCTCTTAAATATGGATCCCTCAGCCTTTTTGTAAATAACAGTGTACCAGTTGAAGAAATTCAAGTGTCCCATAGCTTCTGTCGTATTCTGCATTTTGTTGATTGCATCCTTTTGGTGGTGGTTAGGATTTCCTCCATCCCGTGTATTTCTGTACACTGGTACATCTGGAGGCTTGATCCGGAGTCGTCGTCGTCGTTTTGTTTGTTTTGGCAGGGCTGGAACAAGTGAGTAGGTGGGTGGTGGTGAGAGAACATGTCAGAGGTGATGTGTACTTGCGTTTCCGTCACATTGGGAGGTCCGTGTGTCTTCTCGTGCAAGGGAAGTTGACGTGGGTTCAGGTGTTGTCAGCGGGACTCCTATTATGCAGCTCCCCAGCCGCTTTTCACCTAATGATTTTAGCAACTGTTGCAATAATTGCCTGGATCCAGCATTTCATCAGGGGTTAAGAATAGAGTTTTAACTGCCTTTGTAAGTTTTTTTATTTGAAAGAAATATAGAAAATGCTTAGAGAGGACGTAGACCTATTTTCTGTATCATGTTTAACGCTGTGTAGATGTGAATTTCTTGCATATGCAGCATATTTTCATAATTGCACTCCAAAGCAATTATTTAGTCAGGGTAAGCTTTAAAACAAAGTTTAAATTTTTTCATACGTAAACATAATTTTGTGATATTACAAATGGATAAATACATGGGATCCTAATACAATTCTTGCATCTGAATGAAGACTCAATTGTGATTGTACAGTAATGCTAGACAAAGTAGTTTCTCTTCTTTTCCCCTTTTTAATATGTTCTGTTTTGAAGTCGTGCACTTACTTTTGTTGTTATTAAAGCAACTTCAAATTTTAAGCATATGATTAAGAAAAGTAGATGAAATAGGACGCCTGGGTGGCTCAGTCAGTTAAGCGTCCGACTTGGGCTCAGGTCATGATCTCGAGGTTCGCGAGTTCGAGGCCCGCATCGGGCTCTGTGCTGACAGCTCGGAGCCTGGAGCCTGCTTCGGATTCTGTGCCTCCCTCTCTCTCTGCCCCTTCCCTGCTCTTGCTCTGTCTCTCGATCTCCTTCAAAAATACATAGACATTAAAAATTGAAAAAAAAAAAAACTAGATGAACTAACCAGGGTCAGTCACTTTAATTTTCAAATTTAGGCTATTAGAGTGCATTGATTTCTGTTTGTAATGTTTAAAATGAACCAGAAATTTGTGTCTCCGTAACATATTACCACCAGTTTAGTGGCCAAAAGCAAAATTCTGCAGTTCTTGAGACCGGAAGTTTGAAACGGGTCTCCCTGGGCTAACAAGGTGTCAGTAGAGCTGTGTTCCCTTCCGGAAGCTCCAGGGGTGAGACTCTTCCCTTGCCTTTTCCTGTTTCTGGAGGCTGCTGTCATTCCTGGGCTGGTGCCCCTCCGTTTTACAGAGCCAGTGAAGGCTGGTCAGTCTGTGTCCCACCACACCACTCTCAGCCTGCCTCACATTTACAAGGACCCTTGTGATTGCCTGGGACTCATGTGATAATCTCCTATCCCAAGGTCAGTTGATTAGCAACCTGAAGCCCCGCCCCCCCTTCCTATGTTGAAAATGGTAGAGGTGATTGAGGCGGGGCCTTTGGGAGGCGACTAGGCCGCAGGGGTGGAACCCTCATGAATGGAAGGACTGTCCTTAGAGGAGACCCCGAGAGCTGTCTGTCCGCGTCTCTGTCGGGTGAGGATCCACCAGAGGTTAGCGGTGCGCAGTTTGGGAGGGGGCTGTGGGCGGGACCAGCTGTGCTGGCCTCCCGATCCGGGGACTTCCGGCCTCAGAAGTGTGAGAAATAGATGTGTGTTGTTTCAGCCTCCTGGTCCGGGGGGGGGGGGGGGGGGGGGGTCTGTTAACAGCAGCCTGGGCTGACGAGGACACCTACCTGAAGATGCCTGCTTTAATCTGCTTGAATCCAGTTACCAAGGTCTTACAAATTTTTTCCCGGCTCATGTCTTTTTTTCCCCTGTATTCCCTTTTACTTTTTTCTGTTGCATAATGTGAATGTTTTCTAATGTAGCCTTTTAGTTTCATTATTGGTTTTTTTTTTGTTTTTTTTTTTTGTGGGCGCGTGTACTTTTAGTGGTTGCTTTAGGTTTTGCCATACACATTGTAAATTTTCAGAATCGGCTTCACCTTTATTCTAGCTTAATTCCAGTGGAATAGAGGAATTACTCCCTCGTGGGCCCATTTCCTTTCTCCCCTTTCCTGGCATGATTTGTGTGCATAGTACATCTGTTAATGTCATAAACTCATCAAGCACACGGTTATAATTAGTACTTTACAATTTCTGATCCCTAGCCCTGTCGTCCCTTACAGCTTTGCTCCTACTCCCCTCTTATGTGCTGTTATTGGTACATATATCACATGTGTATTTATATGCAGTATATTCTAGTCCCAGCAATATTTTATATACATTTTTTATATAATTGCTTTTAAAATCAGTTGCGAGATGAAAGGAAGAAAAAATGTGTTTATTTTGCCTTTCGTAGTGAAATAATTACCATTACGGGTCCTCCTTTTCCTTTTCTTTTTTTTCCTTTTTGGTTCGTGTGGGCTTGAATTACCGTCTGAGTTCACTCGCTTCCAGCCTGAACAATCTCCTTTAGTACTTCTCGTAAGATGTGGCCACTAGCAAAACATTGTCAATTTTTTCTTTTTCCCTTTTCTGAGAAGGTATTTCACAGTTAGTTTGAGAGCTTTGCCGGATTTAGTGTTCTTGGTTGATGGTTTTTTCCTTTGAGCACCTGAATGCGTTACCCCACCGCCTTCTTGTTGCCATTGTGTCTGCTGAGAAGTCAGCTGTTAATCTTACTGACATTCCATGGTGATGACGTCTCTTTCTCTCGCGCTTTCCAGATCTTCTCCTTGACTTTGCCTTTCAGTGCCTGTGGTCTCTTGCTGTTTATGACTTGCATCTTCTTACATTCTGGTTTATGTAAAATGCCTCTGCCTTCCAGTTGGAAGTATTGCTGCTTTATATTTGCGTTTCCGTTATAGTATATCCGTGTTGTCAGTCAGAATGATTAGATTAATTCAGAATGGTTTTGCCTCAGTTGAGAATATGTTATCATCCTCATTTACAAACATTGTCACAGAAGGCATTTATAAGGAAATTCAGTGCCAACTGAAACGAAGTAAAACTATGAATATTCTTGTGCTTGTTTCACTGCATATCTACTCGACACATTTCCACACGAGCCCTTTATTTTTTTTTTTTATTTTTTATTTTTTTTTTTAATTTATTTTTGGGACAGAGAGAGACAGAGCATGAACGGGGGAGGGGCAGAGAGATAGGGAGACACAGAATCGGAAACAGGCTCCAGGCTCCGAGCCATCAGCCCAGAGCCTGACGCGGGGCTCGAACTCACGGACCGCGAGATCGTGACCTGGCTGAAGTCGGACGCTCAACCGACTGCGCCACCCAGGCGCCCCTTCACGAGCCCTTTAAAAAGGCAGTGGATGTGAGGGTGACTGGCCACATGCAATTTATTAGAGGGGGTGTATTAGTTTCGTAGGGCTTTGTAACAAGTGCCACACACAGTGCTTAGAACAAGAAAAATGTATTGTCTGATAGCTTTGGAGGCCAGAAGTTAGATTGGGTGTCAGCAGGGCTGTGAGAAGTCAGCTGTTAATCTTACTGACATTCCATGGTGATGACGTCTCTTATCATTGTATTATCTAGCACCCCTCGGAAGGTGCTAGAGAAGCATCTGTTACAGACCTCTCCGGGCTTCTGCCAGCTTCTGGTGTAACTTAGCTGACGCATGGCTGTCTTCCTTGTGGCTCTTCAGATTGTTTTCCTTCTGTGTGTGTCTGTGTCTAAATGTCCCCTTTTTGTAAGGACACCAGTCCTATTGGATTAGAGATTACCTCAGTGACCTCATTTCAACTTGATTATCTCTGTAAAGACCGTACTTCTAAATTAAGTCACCCTGAGCTCCTGGGAGGTCAGACTTTTTCACACATTTTTGGGGAACGCGTTCCACCCCTAACAGATGAATTAAAAGGAGTGTTGCCATCTAAAGTCCTTTCAGAAACAAGGTAGGAACTTAAGGAACTGTACTTTTTTAAGGGGAATAGCAATTGGTTAGTTTAAGTATGTTTTAAACTAACTAGTTTAAGTACCTCTAACTTCACTTACAAGCCAGCACTGGAGCTTTACCTCGGTGGAGCTTATACTTAAACTTTGCATTAACCTGATAATGGCTGACATCTGGAAGTGATTAACCAGTTGCTTGATTTTCTTTTTTTCCCCCCTCTCTTTGTAATTGCTCGATCCCAACCCTGCCCCCCCCCTTTAACAGCTGTGCAATATTTTCATTAATTACATGGCTACTTAATAAGTTTTGTTGTTTTGGGGCACGTGGGCGACTCAATTCGTCTAGCATCTGACTATTGATTTCAGCTCGGGTCATGATCCAGGGTCATGGGATCGAGCCCCACGTTGGGCTCTGCGCTGAGTGTGGAGTATGTTAAGATTCTCATTCTCCCTTTCTCCCTCCCCTGCCCGTCACCCTACCCCCCCCCCCCCACACACACTCTCTCTCTGAAAAAATTTTATTGTTTTGCTGATGATGAAAAGAATATATGTGAACAGGAATGTGTAAAGAAGAAACTAAAAGTTACCTATGACCCATTAATTAATTAGTAGTAATTGATAGCGTGTTTTTGTCTGTTCTCTAGGTCTTTTTCATGCCTAGCAAATATAATTTTTAAAACAATTTGTTTTTAATTTTTTTTTTTAAATGTTTATTTATGTTTGAGAGAGACAGAGAATGTGAGCAGGTTAGGGGCAGAGAGAGAGGGAGGCACAGAATCTGAAGCAGGCTCCAGGGCTCCGAGCTGTCAGCACAGAGTCTGACACGGGGCTCGAACTCACGAGCTGTGAGATCATGACCTGAGCTGAAGTCGGACACTCAACCGACTGAGCCACCCAGGCGCCCCTAAAACAGAATTTGTATGGTTACATATCCTTTTAACGGCCCGTGGGTAATTGGATTAATTATTAATGCTAGTGCTCTCAAATTAGACACTTCTAAATTTATGGCTTCTATCTTTTCCTCTTCTGTAACCTCTTGGAGCCCAAGACATATTTATTTTCATTGTTTCTTATTTTCTTTTCTGACAACAAAAATTTGGTGCCAAGTAGGCTTGGGAGTTAACAGGGGATCTTGGGACAGCTAGCCCTTCATGGTAACAGGTACTTCAGGGTTGGGGGGGGGGGGGACTAAATCTGGGATCACGCTATTCACAGCGATGAGCAGATTCGAAATGACCTCCTGCAACATAGTAATTTAGATTGTAGCGAAGGTGGGAGCTAGTTTACATTGTTATTAATTTGCCCTTCATTCTGAAAAGCTACCAAACTGGCATAACAAAGGTTGGGAAAAAATGGTTATGCGGGAAGCCTTCAACTAACAGATTGGTGTCCGAAGATTCTCTTTAAACGTCAGGTGGTCGGAGCTCATTGTTCATTTCCCTGTGGAAGCAGTAAGTGCAGTTCCTTAGCCAAGTGGACAAGGAGTGTTCGACACTGACTGTTACTGCCGTTTACAACATTATGGTACAGGCTTCTTGCACAGGGGCTGCTGTTGCCACGTGGAGAGAAGCACAGCTTAGAATTTCACGTCTTTTGCTGCCTGTCCTTTTTCAAGAAGGAACCTCGTAGGGAAATATCTTCCACTTTCATAGTGATTGGAGGAGAGCCCGACACTTGGGGAGGAAGGGAAGTAGGTGTAATGAGTGGGGGGGGGGGGGTGTCGATGTTTGACACACCTGTTTTCAGGCTTTCCCTCTACTGCTTTTAGTTACAGCCAGGGGCAAATGACCTTAAACTCTTGAGTTCATCTGTAAAATGGGCCAAAAATAATAGGTGTGACAGTTCATTACCTTACCTTCAGCTTGACGTTTTTCTAAGCCCCCTACCCATACTAACACAGTTCCCACAACAGCTCTGAGGTTGCTACTGTCGCTGCCTTTTATGGATGAGAAAACTGAGGCGCAAAATAGCTTATGGAATTTCCCCAGTGTCATACGGTAATGAAGCTGTGGAGCTGGGAATCCTGTCCCTGGAGTCTGGATCCAGAGTCTCTGTAGTGAGTAGTGATCATACTCAACTTCCTGTCCCAAAGTACGGCTTCCCGGGTTATTGGGAGGAGTAAGTAAATAGCGTATATCAGGTGTCCCATTCAGTGAATGTTCGTTCCCTTCTTCGACTCTTTCGGTGTCCGCCGGGAACCCTGTATCTTCCTGACGGGCTCTACTTGTGATCGCAAATTACGAATTGCCTATAGTAGCCAAAGCAGGGTTTCATAACGTAGTTCCTCTCTTGACTTGTCTACGCGTTACCTTCTCTTTGCAGGTGAAAATCCATCCCCACTCACAGTTTCGGGCAGTTCCCGGGTGAGTGGAAACGGGAAAGGAAGACACGGGGAAAAGTCTGAATCAGCCCAGTGGCATTGTGACTTGATGTCAGGGATAATCAGTGATTGGGGACCCTGACGCAGCCGGGCCCGCCTCCCGCCCTTTCTTTGTAGTCTTGAATTAAACTTAGCGCTTCCTTATATAGACTCTAATGAAAAAACTTAACCTTTAGATGAAAAATTATAGACCTTTTCTTTTAAGTTTATTTTTTTGAGAGAGACAGAGCAGGAGCAGGGGAGGGGCAGAGAGAGAGGAGAGGGATGGAGGGGCAGAGAGAGAGGCGAGGGGTAATCCCAACCAGGCTGCATGAATGCTGAGCCCAGCACAGGGCTTGAACCCACAAAACCGTGAGATCATAACCTGAGCTGAAATCAAGAGTCGGTAGCTTAAGCTGACTGAACCACCCAGGCAGCCCAAAAACTGCAGACCTTTCCGATGAAGGAATCGATGAAGGAATAATTAAGTAGGCAGACCCCGATGGATCATCTAAAAATAATGGCACACTTCTCTTCCTGACAACTCCATTTTCTCACCCAAGACAAGTAATGGCAATTTTCTAATATTGTCTAGTATTTAGACCATGTCCTAATCGCCCCAGTTATTTTCAAAATGTCTTCCGTGGGGGCACCTGGGTGACTCCGTCAGTTAAGTCTCTGACTTTGGCTCAGGTCATGATCTCGTGGTTCGTGGGTTTGAGCCCCGCGTCATGCTCTGTGCTGACAGCTCAGAGCCTGGAGCCTGTTTCAGATTCTGTGTCTCCCTCTCTCTCTGAACCTCCCCCACTCATGCTCTTTTTCTGTCTCAAAAATAAACGTTAAAAAAAAAAAGTGTCGTCTATGGTACATGTATATTTTTTGAACAGCAGTCCAATCAAGGTTCATGCTCTGCCTTCGTCTCTTCAGTCTTTTTAAATCTAGAACAGCCCCTCAAGTTCTTTTTTTCCTTAATGACACGGACTTTTTAAACAGACAGGTTGTCTGCTGTCATGACCCTTTCTGGATTTGTCTGGACATTTCTTTGCGGTATTTCTTAATTTGTTCATAAAGTAGAAATGCAGTCGCAAGGCTTGATTAGACTGAGGTTAAACATTCTTTGACAGGAACACGTCAGGAGTGATGTTGTGTACTTGATAACGTAAGGTGGAACCTGATGGTAGTTGTATCTATTAGCGATGCTGTCTGATACTCTGATGGAAGTAGAAACCACCGTATCTCTTATCAGAAGTGATATATTTCACTTTGCAATTACCGTGTAAGCTGGAGTATTTGACATTTGACTGATACCCCGTTCCCCTGTGTACCCACTGACGATTAGGGCAGTTTCAATGATCTCTTTGGGCTTTACAAAATGATATTTTTCTAACTCTGTCCCTTCCATGCTTATTAGCAGGTATTTCTCTGCAAAGAATTTTCTCTCGTTAGCTGGCGTTGAAGTAGACTTCTTGTAAAGGCAGAATAAATGTTGAATTCCTCAGTGATGAGGTTTTAGAATGAGGAATCATCAGTGTGACCTTCCCCACCAGTGCTGGGACTGAGTCTTCCCCTATTTTTCACTCTTTTACTCTCCTTTGAGCATCATGATGGATTTCTGAATGTTTAGAATCTGTTACAGTTGTTTCAATATTTACAGTTACCCTCTTTGATGCTCAAACTCTGGTGGATTCTGCGGGGCGCCCCTCAGTGGCTGCCGCCGTGACTTGCTGATGTCTAGCCGAGTTGCAAGAGTCGTGCAAGGAATTCCCAAAGAGCCCTCGCTGCCGTTCGCTGATTGTTTACATGTTGCTAAATCTGCTTGGCGGGCGGACACACGCACGCGAGTTTACCCGGAGCATTGGAGGATGAGTTGGAGACTTGGGCTGCTTTACTCTTCAGCTCTTCAGCAGGCATTGCCCAAGAACAAGCGTGTTCTTTTTCATAACCAGCGTAACTTAGAAAATCAATACTGTTACCTAATCCGTAGTTCATTTTAAAATTTAGCCAGTTATCCCAGTAATGCCCGGTATCAGATTAAAGATGATCTTACAGTGTAGTTGGTTCGCTACTTGTAATCTGTCCTTTAATAACTGTCCCTCGGCCTTATTTGGTGTGTGTGTCTTTATTGGCCGTGACACTTTTGAGGAGTACATGCCATATGTTTTTGCATCGTATTCCTCACTTGGGGTTTGGCAGATGTTTCTTTATGATTGGAGTCAGGCTCTGCATCTTGAACAGGAATACCCTGGAAGTGATGTGTCCTGTTCGGGAAGCATATGATGTTAGTGATTGGTTCCGGTATTGGCGATGTTCGTTTCGACTGGTTGGTTGGTTGGTTGGTTGTGGTTTTCCAGCAGGTTTCTTCATTGTCAAGTTACTGTATTTACTTTGTACTTAATTTGGGGGAAGACACATTTAACACTGAGCAAATATACTGCTCCCCATCCCATCTCACTAGCTGCTTTTAGGACTGCCGTTTTTGTCTCTAGCCGCTGTTACAAATTTTGATGCTTAAATTGCCCCTGGCCTGGCTGGTGGATGTTAGGCCGGCTCCTCTTTCCCTTGGTCATATCTTTGTCACTCTTTGAACCCTTCTTAATTTCCTGACATAAGATATTCTAGGTGCTTCTCACACTTCTTTCCCTTTTCTCTAAAGTATCTTGGTTCCTTTTAGTGGAGAATGGTGTTTAGAAACCAAGATACGGGTTCTAGGTGTGCTCACTGGTATGGGGTGTCACGGATTTGAGGCTTTTTGGGGGGACGTACAGCAGGGGAATTGCTAAAAATTAGTTCACGGTGACATTTTCAAATCAGATTTAACGTTAGAGCGGATTTTTTTCTCTGAACCTTAATTTTTTCAGGTTTAACTGCAATTGCTACGGGAGGCTCTAGAGAAATTCCTGTGTGGCGTTTCTGAAGCTCACTGGTTTTAGTGCCTTGTTTCAGCTGTGTGGTTATTGGCTGTCAGCTGACTGGGAAATAATTGGGAAACCTGCTGATCTCTTGTTAGAGCAAATGAATGTTTTGCAATTAAAATTTGTTTAGATTTCAAGTTACGAACTTTTACAATGAAACTTGTATCTAGATTTACACATGTTGTTATGTATGTGTGTTATTTACACATAAAGAAAAAAACAGCATTAATCAAATTTGCAGTCTCGTAAAGGATTCACAGCGCTACGCTTGGTTTTGTTACCTATAAAATGAGGATACTATTTAAAAGGGTTGTTCTGAAGATAAAATAGATCCTGTATATAAAGTACCTGGCATAGTCTTTGGCCTTCATACTACTTAATAAGTGGGACCTGTTATTACTGATATGAACATACTATTAATACTATTATAATAAACACTAAAAAATACTCTAAAAATTACTCATTTAAAATATTTTTAAGTTTCCTCACTTATTTTGAGAGACAAAGTGCAGTCAGGGTAGGGGCAGAGAGAGGGGAGAGAGAGAATCCCAAGCAGGCTCCGCACTGTCAGCACGGAACCTGATGCGGGGCTCGAGCTCATGAACCGTGAGATCATGACCTGAGCTGAAATCAAGAGTTGGACGCTTAATCTACCGAGCCACCCGGGTGCCCCTAAAAATGACTCGTTTGATTAATATTCCTTGATGTAGAAACAAGATTTCACAGTCTAGAACTTTTGATTTTCTGTGTGTTTAAACTGATCGGTTTGACATACAAATGTAATGAGTTTTCAGACTAAACACACCTGTGTAGCCAGTGCCAATGTTAAGAAAGAACATCACGAGCACTTCTGAAGCTGCCGCCCTTACGTTCTCTCGCAGCGACCATGGCCATCTTCTCTCTCTGGGGACAGTCCACTACTTTCTCTCCTTTTTCTCTATGGTGCCTTACCCCAAACATAACGCACATAGTCAAGGAACCACCTTATTTTTGAAATTAGAATTGTATTAGATGGGAACCTTTAAATGAGTTTTGTAAATAGCTTTTGATGTAAGTTGCATATCGTAATCTAAACAAAAACAGATTTCTTAATGTGTATTTATTTATTTATTTATTTATTTTTTTAAATTTTTTTTAACGTTTATTTATTTTTGAGACAGAGAGAGACAGAGCATGAACAGGGGAGGGGCAGAGAGAGAGGGAGACACAGAATCTGAAACAGGCTCCAGGCTCTGAGCTGTCAGCACAGAGCCCGACGCGGGGCTTGAACCCACGGACTGTGAGATCATGACCTGAGCCGAAGTCAGACATTCAACCGACCAAGCCACCCAGGCGCCCCAATGTGTATTTATTTTTGAGAGAGAGCGCCTGCAAGCCGGGGAGGGGCAGAGAGAGAGAGGGAGAAGGAGAATCCCGGGCAGGCTCCGCACCGTCAGCACAGAGCCTGATGGGGGGCTCGAGCTCGCCAACTGTGAGACTGTGACCTGAGCCGAAACCAAGAGTCAGACGCTTGACTGAGTGAGCCACCCAGGAGCCCCCGATGTAACGTTTTGTGTGTTTTATCGAGGTTCTCCTTTTTTACACCGTATGTTTGCTGAGGTTCGGGGCCAAATATATTCCATATATGGCTTTACTCTAGTGGTGCCTTGTGTATGCTTAGAAGTCAGGAAGTTCTGTATTCTCCGGTTTGAGTTTGGTCTACTAATTGACCTAGGTTATGTTAGTTATCCATTTTATTCGACTTTCACTTTATTAAACTACTTGCAGGGTCTTCATCAAGGTCTGTTTTGTTCTAGTTGTTCGTACGACTTGGACTGGGGTTATTATAGTCACCCCACCTCTGCCCCCCTCAGCAGTGTGACAGGAAATGAGGGTTCTGCTTAGAGTAACCTTTTTCAAGAAATTTGTTTGTTTGTTTGTTTGTTTGTTTGTTTAGAGAGCGAGGGAAAGAGCATGAGCCGGGGAGGGGCAGGAAGAGAGGGGGAGACAGAATCCCAAGCAGGCTCCAGACTCTGAGCTGTCAGCGTAGATCCCGATGTGGGGCTCAGACCCACGAACCGTGAGATCCGGACCTGAGCCAAAGTCACGAGTCAGATGCTCAGTCGACTGAGCCCCCCTCCCCCCCAGGCACCCCTTACAGTAATCTTTTTACCTCCGAGCAGGAATCGTCCGAGAGTCCTGCAGCACTGGGGAACCTGTCCAGTCTTCCTTCCTGCTTTCTCGCAGTTGACCTGTGCTGGGGAAACAGCCCTGGCTCAGCGACAGCTGAGGCCTCCAGTGGGAGAGGATAGTGGTCGAGGGGACTGTTGGTTCCTGAATTCTGGACAGAATGGACCCTACGGAAACAGAGTTCGTACGTTTGGGGCAGGCTCCTCTTACACACTGTGGCACGTGGAGAGAAGCGTGTTGGCCTTTGCGCTCCCTCCCCACCTTCCCCCGCCGGCTTCTGGCGGTACGTTTATATTTGGCTCTATGCCTGCATATAAAATAGCAGGTGTCTCATGACTCGTAGGCTTTGTGGACCTTAACATTTAAGTGTTTGGACAGAATATAAATGTTTAGGGATTCAGATGGTACAGGGAAGGGTCACTTGTATTTGATAAATTTTGTCACGCGTAGAGATTTGAGATAAAAAGTAAATTGTAAATGTTTTCATCCATTTTTATTCACGTTCAGATTGCTCCTAGGTATCTTTAACATTAGTGATTAGTGTTTGAGTCACCTCTGGTTATTTTTTGGGACCTGGAGCGTGGCATGTCGTCTTGGCTTTCATTTAGGTGGACCCCCGCGTACAGCACGTTTACGTTCATTTTCCGTGGCGTCAGTGGATACTGTGGCGTGGGATAATAGCATTTCTATTTTTATAATATTGACAATTGATTTTTTTTTGGTTTGTCTGCTAAAATCCCCACATAATGTGTCATTGACTGCTGACCTATTCTTTCCTTTATAAAAGTGATTTTACAAGTCTTATTCATTATAACATCCATCTTATACAATGATGAGATCATATCTCCAGGCATAATTAACAAATGTGTTTAAGCTCTTTACTTCTCTAAAGGCATCTGGAACTCTCGTTTAGTGAGATTGTCTCAGTCAGCTCCAGGAGACTTCCTCGGATAACCCTTTGTTGTTCAAAAGGAAGTAATTGTGAGAGTATTTTTTTTGTAACGTGACAGACTTTAGGGGACCTGGATGAAGGTAACTCCCTCTATTCCGAGAGATTTGGAGGAAAGTTCCCTGTATGTTTGGGCATATGATAACGTGCGTTCTCACCTTGGACTCCTTGACCTCTCATCTCCCCACCCCCATTGAGTATGGGACACCAACCCTCCCCTTCTGTGTCACTTTTCAGCATATAACAGAAGGTGAGCCTAGGTGGCAAGCCAAGAGTGATAGAAATTTTAGAAATTGAATTGCTTTTGGTCTGAACACTTCACTGCATGTTGCCTCTCCAAGTTCTGTCTCACAGGTCTTTAGTGACCTTGGAAAGAGAGCTTGAGTCCTTTTCGTTTATAGCGTGACACGCATCATCACGATGTATGGCAAACAATCGTTTTTAGATAAATCAGAGATTAAAATTTTCTGAAATTGATCCATAATTGTGCAACGTTTAGGAAGACATTGGAGATTTTTGCTTGGAATAGTGGCATGAATGAAAGGGCTTTAATATGGGCTGAGAGTTTCTGATGAGGTTGATTTAGCATCAGAGATATTCCTCCTATGATTGTACTGTTAATTGCCAAAGCTTTTGATATGGCTTATACAATGTTTATATTCTGGGGAGAGTTGACTGACCACTTTGAAGTAATATACTTGTGAAACAAAAAACTCATGTTAGAGGGAACCGGAGGCCAGGCCGAGCTCATACACATCCACCACTTCTTCAACATTGATTTATTTTTGAGAGACAGAGAGACACAGAGCGGGAGCAGGGGAGGGGCAGAGAGAGAGGGAGACACAGAATCAGAAGCAGGCTCCAGGCTCTGAGCTGTCGACACCGAGCCCGACGCGGGGCTCGAACTCACGGACCGCGAGATCGTGACCTGAGCCGAAGCCGGTCGCTTAACCGACTGAGCCACCCAGGCGTCCCTCACGTTCCACTTCTAAAAGTTCAGTGGAAACGGCAGAAGGATTGGAGTGTGGGGAGTGTGGTGTGTTCAGTTCATTCAACTCTTAACAGAGCTCGAGGATAAGTGGCGCTCCAAGGGACCAGATTGAAAAGCAGCAGGGCGAAGACAGAGACCGTCGCGGGTGGGAAGGGTTCGGGGCAGGAGAGAGAATAACCAGTAGAGAAATACCGGCAGGAGACTTCTCGGGAGAGCCCGTGTGGAAGGTTGAATTTGGAATCTGTAGCTCTTGTTGGGTTGTGGCTGTGATGCAGTCACACCATAGTGACCCGTTAAAGAAGCTAGTTTGCGGTAGCTGGCTCTGGAGCCTTCTGTCTTTTTCCGTTCAGGGTAGCTGGCCTGCCAGGATTTTACCTGTAGGATGAAGCAGAGACCTGGTCTTTGCAGGAAGCGGGTGATGGCCTAGGCTCCTAGACCTCGAGTGGAGAGAGCCCAGAGGGCTTACGGTGGCTCGCTTTTACCACAGGAGCGGGGGACACGGCTCAGCCCGTCCCTCCGAGTGCCACTTCCTTTGTGAGCCTGCCGGCCTGCTCCTCGCACTCTGGAACTTGTCGTGGGCGCTCCCCGGACGAGTGTGGGAGCGGGGTGGGGGTGGGGGGCCCATGCCAGGTATTTCTGCTGATCATCTTGCACTCACAAATCCGAACAACTGACCGAGGATTTCCAGACACTGGAGGAAAACCAAGAGCTTGAGAGAGAACAAGAAACTTCCGGAGTCCCCCTTGAGTGTCAGTAGTGTAATGACTAGGGCCACGTTTCTGTTCCTTCTCTTTTTCCCTCTCTTCCCTTCCTCTCCCTCCTTTCTCCCTCCCCCCCCTTTTTTTTCGATGCTGCTTTTTGTTGGAGTGATCATATTTTTTTCTTTATTTTTTTGCTAGTTATCTGTACAATTAAAAAAATTTTTTTTATGTTTGTCTCTTTTTGAGAGAGAGGAAGAGACAGAGCATGAGCAAGGGAGGGAGGGGGGAGGGCAGAGAGAGAGAGGAAGACGCAGACTCCGAAGCAGGCTCCAGGCTCCAGGCTCCGAGCTGTCAGCACAGAGCCTGACGCGGAACTCGAACTCATGAACTGCGAGATCATGACCTGAGCCGAAGTCGGACGCTCAGCCAACTGAGCCACCTAGGTGCCCCTACAATTTTTAGCATATAATTAAATTTTCTTATGTCTTAAGTTACTCAGTATCTCTTGTCTTCCCCTGTTTGACAAGTGAAGCTCCTTGGCATGCATTAACTACTCTTTGAGTAATCTCTCTCTCTAGTTACTGTGTTTTTGACTAAGTCATGGCATATTTAGTTATAATTATAGAAACAGATGTGTCACAGTCTCTGCATACATAAGGGACTAACAACTGGGAGGTGGAAGAAATGAGAGGTAGCAGGAAAGGTAAATGTGCTAATTTTGTTTCATAGCAGGAATTTGTCAAGTTACTATATGAAGTTGGTAAATCTAGCTAGGGATTTAAATGTAGAATTACTAGAAACCCGAGAGCAATATTGTAGCCATTAATACACAATAAAAATTAAGTGACCTGGGGAAGGGGAGTTTGGAGGTAGGGTGTGTGCGTGCGTGTGTGTGTAGGTACACGTGTACGTGCACACACCAGTTTCTCTTGCGTGGCACAGGTGTAAAGTCTGTTGGCTGAGGCATGTATCGTTGAAAGCGATCGTCGTCACCATAAAAACTAAAACCGAACTGTTACCAGTGTTATCCCTGGAGAAGGAACGTAAAGGGAGCGAGTGGTAAATAATGCTTTTATGTTCTTCGTTTCTGCCCCCTTGACGATTTGCATTGCCTTCGTGTTGTGAGCCCGCAGTGCTGAAGTCATCCAGAAGGCAAGGCATGGGGAAGGGATTTGACACTCGTTCTAGTACTCATAACAACTGTCCGTCGGGAGCTCATTTCAGATTTTTGAGTAGATTGAAGATTGGCATATTTGTCTTCTGCCTACACAATAGCTGTCAAAATAAAGTGCACTTAAAGAGAGTACTGTCTTCTACCGGAATTTTCCACTGTGTTGCTCAGTTTGGTAACGACCACTTAGAAAAACTTGAGTGACTAATGCTTTAATCACACCTTTACACAGTGCTTTAACGGTAGAGAGACGTTTCACATTCAGGATTTGATTTCCATGACAATTTCCACGACAAGGTGGGCACAGGAGAGGTTTTCCTGTATCGTAAGGGGGAGGAAACTAAGACTGATGAAGCCACTCGCCACGGTCACAAGGGCTTGTAAAGTGGTGACCGCACCTGCTCCCCAACTCTTCGGATGCACTGCCCGCCCCAGTTCTCTAGCGGTTCTGCCGCTCAGCTCCTCCCGTCCCGTGACGTCGGGCCGTCCCTCTTCCCGCTTCCTACCTTTCTGCTTTGTCACGTGACCCAAACTCAAGTGCCGACATCAGTGGCCTTGATTTCTTCCCGCATTCTGAAATTTGTGTTCTAGTCGTGTTTCCAGTACATCAACCTGTGTTTATTTTACAAGACGAACTTCACCGCGGTTTCTAAGGAGCGCCGCCCGCGAGCGCCGGGTGTGTTTCCACCGCCTGTTCTTTGAGAGCTGGACGGCCCTTATCCCTTCCCCTGCTGCGCTGACTGCTGCTCAGAGTCGGAGACGCCTTCCAGATACTCCTCCTACCCCTGTTGGCCACTGTTGTGCTTTACCGATTCAAAGCAGTGGAATTATTATTATTATTATTTTCTTCTTCTTCTTCTTCTTCTTCTTCTTCTTCTTCTTCTTCTTCTTCTTCTTCTTTTTAGTAATATAATTAATTACCAAGTTGGCTAACATACAGTGTATACAGTGTGCTCTTGGTTTGGGGGTAGATTCCCATGATTCGTCGCTGACATCCCCAGTGCTCATCCCAAGTGCCCTCCTCGATGCCCATCACCCATTTTCCCCTCTTCCCCACCCCTCCGCCCCCATCAACCCTCAGTTCTCTGTACTTAAGAGTCTCTCGTGGTTTGCCTCCCTCCCTTCTCTGTTTGTAACTATTTTTTTTTCCCCTTCCCTTCCCCCATGGTCTTCTGTTAAGTTTCTCAAGATCCACATATGAGTGAAAACATAAGGTATCTGTCTTTCTCTGACCGACTTATTTCACTTAACGTAGTACCCTCCAGTTCCATCCACGTTGCTGCAAATGGCAGGATTTCATTCCTTCTCATTGCCAAGTATTATTCCATTGTGTATATAAACCACAATTTCTTTATCCATTCATCAGTTGATGGACATTTAGGCTCTTTCCATAATTTGACTATTGTTGAAAGTGCTGCTGTAAACATTGGGGTACAGGGGCTCCTGGGTGGCTCCGTTGGTTGAGCGTCCGACTTTGGCTCAGGTCGTGATCTCGCGGTCTGTGAGTTCGAGCCCCACGTCGGGCTCTGTGCTGACGGCTCAGAGCCTGGAGCCTGTTTCAGATTCTGTGTCTCCCTCTCTCTGACCCTCCCCTGTTCATGCTCTGTCTCTCCCTGTCTCAAAAATAAATAAAATGTTAAAAAAAAAAAAAAACATTGGGGTACAAGTGCCCCTATGCATCAGCACTCCTGTATCCCTTTGGTAAATTCCTAGCAGTGCTATTGCTGGGTCATAAGGTAGATCTATTTTAATTTTTTGAGGAACCTCCACACTGTTTTCCAGAGTGGCTGCACCACTTTGCATTCCCACCAACAGTGCAAGAGGGTTCCCATTTCTCCACATCCTCGCCAGCATCTGTTGTTTCCTGAGTTGTTAATTTTAGCCACTCTGATCAGCGTGAGGTGGTATCTCATTGTGGTTTTAATTTGTATTTCTCTGATGAGTGACGTTGAGCATCTTTTCATGTGCCTGTTGGCCATCTGGATGTCTTCTTTCTGCCCATTTCTTCACTGGATTATTTGTTTTTCGGGTGTTGAGTGTGTTAAGTTCTTTATAGATTGTGGATACTAACCCTTTATCTGGCATGTCATTTGCAAATATCTTTTCCCATTCTGTCTGTTGCCTTTTAGTTTTGTTGATTGTTTCCTTTGCGGTGCAGAAGATTTTTATCTTGATGAGGTCCCAATAGTTCATTTTTGCTTTTAATTCCCATGCCTTCGGAGATGTGTCCAGCAAGAAATTGCTGTGGCTGAGGTCAAAGAGGTTGTTGCCTGTTTTCTTCTCTAGGGTTTTGATGGTTTCCTGTCTCACATTTAGGTCTTTCATCCATTTTGAGTTTATTTTTGTGAATGGTGGAAGAAAATGTTCTAGTTTCTTTCTTCTTCATGTTGCTCTCCAGTTCTCCCAGCACCATTTGCTGAAGAGACTGTCTTTTTTCCATTGGATACTCTTTCCTGCTTTGTCAAAGATTAGTTGGCCATACATTTGTGGGTCCAATTCTGGGTTCTTTATTCCACTGGCCTGCGTGTCTGTTTTTGTGCCAACACCATGCTGTCTTGATGATTACAGCTTTGTAGTAGGGGCTAAAGTCTGGGATTGTGATACTTCTCGCTTTGGATTTCTTTCTTTCTTTCTTTCTTTCTTTCTTTCTTTCTTTCTTTCTTTCTTTCTTTCTTCTTCTTCTTCTTCTTCTTTTTTTTTTTTTTTTAACTTTTACTTATTTTTGAGAGACAGGGAGAGACAGAGCATGAATGAGGGAGGAGCAGAGAGAGGGCGAGACACAGAATCCAAAGCAGGTTCCAGGCTCTGAGCTGTTGGCAGGGAGCGTAATGCGGGGCTCGAATCCAGGAACTGTTGAGATCATGACCTGAGCCGAAGTCGGATGCTTAACCGACTGAGCCAGCCAGGTGCCCCTCACTTTGATTTTCTTTTTCAACGTTACCTTGGCTATTCAGGGTCTTTTGTGGTTCCATACAAATTTTAGGATTGTTTGTTCTAGCTTCGAGAAGAATGCTTGTGCAATTTTGATTGGGATTGCATTGAATGTGTAGATTGCTTTGGGTAGTATTGACATTTTAACAGTATTTATTCTTCCAGTGCATGAGCATGGAATGTTTTTCCATTTCTTTGTGTCTTCTTCAGTTTCCTTCGTAAGCTTTCTGTAGTTTCCAGCATACAAATCTTTTACATCTTTGGTTAGGTTTATCCCTAGGTATTTTATGGTTCTTGGTGCAGTTGTAAATGGGATCGATTTCTTGACTTCTCTTTGCGTTGCTTCATTATTGGTGTGTAGGAATGTAACCAACTTCTGTACATTGATTTTGTATCCTGCGACTTTGCTGAATTCATGGATCAGTTCCAGCAGCTTTTTGGTGGTCTTTCAGGTTTTCCATGTAGAGTATCACGTCGCCTGTGAAAAGTGAGTTTGATTTCTTCTTTGCCAATTTGTATGCCTTTTATTTCATTTTGTTGTTCGATTGATGAGGCTAGGTCTTCCAACACTGTGCGGTGAGAGTGGACATCCCTCTCATGTTCCTGATCTCAGGGGGAAAGCTCAGTTTTTCCCCATTGAGGATGATATTAGCTGTGGGCTTTTCATATGTGGCTTTTATGATGTTTAGGTATGTTCTTTCTATCCCGACTTCCTTGACGGTTTTTATTAAGAAAGGATGCTGTATTCTGTCATGCTTTTTCTGCATCTATTGACAGAATCATATGGTTTTTATCCTTTCTTTTATTAATGTGATGATGTATCACATTGATTGATTTGCGAATGTTGAACCAGCCCTGCACCCCAGGAGTGAATCCCACTTGATCAGGATGAATATTCTTTTTATATGCTGTTGGATTTGATCTGCTAGTATCTTGCTGAGAATTTTTGCATCCGTGTTCATCAGGGATATTGGCCTGTAATTCTCCTTTTTTGTGGGGCCTCTGTCTGGTTTGGGAATCAAGGTAATGCTGGCTTCATAGAATGAGTCCAGGAGCTTTCCTTCCGGTTCTATTTTTGGAACAGCTTGAGAAGGATAGGTATTATTTCCGCTTTAAATGTCTGGTAGAATTCCCCAGGGAAGCCATCTGGTCCTGGACTCTTATTTGTTGGGAGATTTTTGATAACTGATTCAATTTCTTCGCTGGTTATGGTTCTGTTCAAATTTTCTATTTCTTCCCGTTTGAGTTTTGGTAGTGTGTGGGTCTCTAGGAATTTGTCCATTTCTTCCAGGTCGTCCAGTTTGTTGGCATATAATTTTTCATAGTATTCTCTGATAATTGTTTGTATTTCTGAGGGTTGGTTGTGATAAGTTCGTTTTCATTCACAATTTTATCTATTTGGGTCCTCTCTGGTTTTGAGAAGTCTGGCTAGGGGTTTATCAATTTTGTTTATTTTTTTTAGAAAAACAGCTCTTAGTGTCATTGATCTACTGTTTGTGGGTTTTTTGTTTTTGTTTTGTTTTTTTTTTTTGATTCAGTATTGTTTATTTTTGCTCTAATCTTTATTATTTATCTCCTGCTGGCCTTGGGGTTTCTTTGCTTTCTGCTTCTAATTCCTTTAGGTGTGCTGTTAGATTTTGTATTTGGGATTTTTCTTGTTTCTTGAGCTAGGTCTGGATTGCAATGTATTTTCCTCTTAGTGCCTTTGCTACATCCCAAAGGGTTTGGACTGTTGTGTTTTCATTTTCATTTGTTTCCATATGTTTTTTAAATTTTGTCTTTAGTTGCCTGCCGGACCCATTCATTCTTTAGTAGGATGTTCTTTAACCTCCATGCATTTGGAGGTTTTCCAAACTTCCCTGTGGTTGATTTCAAAAAGCAGTGGAATTTAAATGGTCTTTGCTTCAAAAATTAACTTATCTTTTTGGGTTTGCAATACTGAATAAGCAACATCTGGCCTTATCTGAACCCTGTAGTTATATTTTCACCCAAGAAATTTTGGATTTCAACAAATGACTTGCTGTCCAGGAGAACAACAGTGGGACATAAGTGTATTTGGCTCTTGTCTTGGGAGGCCAGAGTGTGTAATACCCTTGATCCTTGATCGTGTGTGTGTGTGTGTGTGTGTGTGTGTGTAATTGTGGTAAAGTATATATAATGTAAAATGTGTCATTTTAACTAATTTTAAGGGTACATTTCAGTGTCATTAGTTACATTCACCGTGCCATGTGACCGTTACCACTATCTGAAGACTTTTTCATTATCCTAAACAGAAACTCAAAGCCATTTGGTGATAACTCCCATTCCTCCCTCTGTCCAGACTATCCTGGACTCTATTTTCTCTCTTATGAATTTGCCTGTTGTAGGTATTTCATGTGAGCGGAAGCCTTTTGTGTCTGGCTTCTTTCACTTAGCATAATGCTTTCAACGTTCATCCATTAGTAGCATGAATCAGGACTTCATTTTTTTTTTTTTTTTTTAAGTTTATTTATTTTGAGAGAGAGAGTGGGAGCACGAGCTGGGGAGAGGCAGAGAGAGAGGGAGACAGACAGTCCCACGCAGGTTCCACATTGTCAGTGCAGAGCTGGATGAGGGCCTCGAACTCCCCAACCGTGAGATCACGACCTGAGCTGAAATCAGGATTGGACGCTTAACCTACTGAGCTGTCCAGGTGCCCCAGGACTTCATGTTTTTAAATGGCTGAATAATATCTCATAATAGTCTGTTGAATTACTTCACATCTTGTTTGTCCATTCATCTCTTGATGGGCATTTGGAATTGTTTCCATCTTCTGGCTATTATGAATAATGCTGCTGTGAACATTGACATACATGCATCTGTTTGACTTCCTGTTTTCACATCTTTTGGGTATGTACCTAGGAGTGAAATTGTTGAGCCAAACGGTTATCCTGTATTTAACTTTTTGAGGAGCCACCAAGTCTGTCTACATCCTGTAAAAAAAAATTTTTATCTATTATTTTTATTCTAGCCATCCTGATGAGTATGGAAGTGGTACCTTGTGATTTTGATTTGCATTTGCCTGAAGAGTAACGATATTAAGCATCTCTTCATGTACCTACCGGCCAGTTGGTTTGTCTTTTTGTTCTTGAGTTCTAGAAGTTCTTTATGTATTCTGGATATTAATAGCCATGGCCAAAAAAGCTTTTAATACGTTGCTGAATTTGGTTTGCTTGTATTTTGTGGAGTTTTTTTGCATCTGTATTCATAAGGAATATTGGTCTGTAGTTTCCTTACAGTATCTTAGTGTGGTTTCATTGTCAGGGCAATTAATGCTGGCCTCATAAAATGAATTAGGAAGTATTCCCTCCTCTTCAGCTTTTTGGAAGAGTTGGAGAAAGATTGGTGCTGATTCTTTTTTAAATATTTGGTAGAATTTATCAGTGGTGACATCTAGTCCTGGACTTTCCCTTTTTCTTTTCTTTTTTTTTTTTTTTAATTTTAGTCCTGGACTTTCCTTTGTTGGGAGGTTTTCAGTTACTGACTCAATCTCCTTACTTGTTTTAAATCTTCAAAATTTTAATTTTTTTCTTGAGTCACTTGGTAGTTTGTATTTTTAGGAATTTGTCCATTTCTTCTGGACTTCCCAATTTGTTGGCATACAGTTTATAATATTTTCTTCTTCTTTTTATTTCTGTCAAGTTGGTAGTAATAGTCTCTCTTTTCTTATTTTATGAATTTGAGTCTTCTTTTTTCTTCGTTAATCTAGCTAAAGGTCAAATGTGTTGATCTTTCCAATGAATCAATTTTCTTTAGGTGTACAATGGGATCTTCACTTTTTTTTTTTTTTTTTTTAAATTTTTCTTTTCAACGTTTTTTATTTATTTTTGGGACAGAGAGAGACAGAGCATGAACGGGGGAGGGGCAGAGAGAGAGGGAGACACAGAATCGGAAACAGGCTCCAGGCTCCGAGCTGTCAGCACAGAGCCCGACGCGGGGCTTGAACTCACGGACCGTGAGATCGTGACCTGGCTGAAGTCAGCCGCTTAACCGACTGCGCCACCCAGGCGCCCCATGGGATCTTCACTTTTAATGTAGGTTTTTCCAGCTTGTAAATTTCTCTCTGAGCGTTGCTTTTGCTGTATCCCATTTGTTTTCAAATGTTGTATTTTTGTTTTCATTCATCTTAAAGTATTTTCTAATTCCCTTTGGTGTCTTCTTTACCTGTTGGTTGTTGAAAGGGTATGTTGTTTAATTTCCACATATTTGTGAGGTTTTCAGTTTTCCTTCCTTCTTTTACCAGTTTGAAGTTTTATTACAGTGTGATCAGAAAAGATGCTTTGTATGGTTTTAGTCGTTTTAAATTTATTAAGACTTGTTTTATGGTCTAACGTGCGATGTATTCTAGGGAATGTTCCAACTGCACTGGAGAAGAATGTATATTTATTGTTGGCGGGAGCCTTCCATTTATGTCTGTTAGGTTTATTTGGTTTCTAGTGATGTTCAAGCCCTCTGTTTCCTTATTGAGCTTCTGTCTCGGTGTTTCATCCATTACTGAAAAAGGGTATCATCTAACTATTGTACAGCTGTCCCTTTATCCCTTCAGTTTTATCAGTTTTTAAAATACGTTTATTTTTTAAATTAAGGTATGATTGACCTGTAACGTTAATTTCAAGTGTACAACATGATAGTCGTTGTGAAGCAGTCATCACCATAAGTCTAGTTACTATCCATCCTCCTAAAGAATTACATAAATTTTTGTTTTTTTGTGGTAAGAACTTTCAAGATCTGCCCTCAGCAACTTTCAAATATATAATAACAATATTGTTGACTATAGTCAACATGGTAGTTCTGTTTTTAATTTTTTGAGGAATCTCCATACTGTATATGATTATGTTGAATGAAGTACATTCCATCCAGACCCATTTTGTTAAGAGTTTTTTTAAATCATGTGTTGATGTTGCATATTGTCAATTGCCTTTTCTGTGGTTACGGAGATGATACAATTCTTATCCTTCATTTTGTTAATGTGGAGATTCATGTCGATTGATTTGTGGATGTGAAACCATTCTTGATCTGGTGCACGATCATTTCAGGGTGTTGTTGCGTTCAGTTTGCTACCATTTTGTTGAGGAGTTTTGCATCTGTGTTCATCAGGGATACTGACCTGAAATTTTCTTTTTTGTGTGTGTGTTCTTCTATGGTTTGAAATCAGGATAATAGCTGGCTTTGTAAAACGGGTTTGGGAGTATTCCCTCCTTTTCAGTGTTTTGGGATGAGTTTGAGAATAGGTATTCAATCTTTTTTGAACGTTTGACAGGATTATTCACCAGTGAAGTCCCTCTGGTCCCAGACTTTTGTTTCTTGGGAGGATTTTGATTACTGATTCAGTCTTCTCACTAGTAATCAGTCTTTTCAAACTTTCCGTTTCTTCACGATTCTGTCTTGGATGATTGTATGTTTCCAGGAATTTATCCCTTTTCCTAGGATGTCCAATTTGTTGGCATATAATTGTTCATAATAGTCTCTTAGACCCTTTATATTTCTTTGGTATCAGTTGTAACTTTTTTTTCATTTCTAGTTTTATTTATTTGAGCCCTGTCTCTCTTGTTCTTAGTGAGTCTAGCTAAAGCTTTGTCAATTTTTCTATCTTTTCAAGGAAAAGAAACTCTTGGTTTCATTGATCTTTTCTGAATAGTGTCTCTATTTTATTTTTGCTGTGATCTGTATTTTCTTCTTTCTCCTAACTTTGGTCTTAGTTTTTCCTTTTCTAGTTCCTTTAGGTTTTATACCTAAGGTTATTCTAACTTTAGGTATAAGTCACCTAAAGTTAGAATAACCTTAGGTATAAATCACCTAAAGTTAGAATAACCTTAGATATAAAACCTAAAGGAACTAGAAAATCTGTTATTAGAGTTATACCTAAAGTTAGATTGCTTCTTTGAGATTTTTCTTGTTTCTTGAGGTAGACCTGTATTGCTGTAGTCTTCCCTCTTAGAACTGCTTTTGCTGCATCCCGGAGATATTGGTGTGTTGTGTTTCCATTTTAATTTGTTGAACTATATTTTTTGATTTCCCCTTTTGAACACCCACCGGGTGTTCAGTAACGTGCTGTTTGATTTCCACATATTTGTGATTTTTGGTTCTGTTTTTTTCTTGTAAGTGATTTCTAGTCATATTGTAGTCAGGAAAGATACTTGATATGGTTTCAGTTTTCTTACATTATTATTAGGACTTGTTTTGTGGCCTAACATAGGATCTGTTTTGGAGAATGTTCCATGTGCACTTGAAAAATACCTATTTTGCTTTGGATGGAATGTTCTGCATATGTTTATTAAGTTCATCTAGCTTAATGTGTTGTTTAAGGCTGTTGTTTCTTTTCTGATTTTTTTGGTCTGGGTTGTCAATTGATTTAAGTGGGATATTAAAGGCCTTCACTATTGCTGTCAGTTTCTCCCATTAGGTCTGTTGATATTTGCTTTGTATATTTATGTGCTCCTATGTTGGGTGCATAAATATTTATTTACAAATGTTGTACCTTCTTGTTGGATTGACTTCTTTATTATTATGTAATATCCATCTTTATCTTTTATTACGACCTTTGTGTTAAAGTCTATTTTGTCTGATATAACTACCCTACCTGTCTTTTGGATTCTATTTGCGTGGTATTTTACATGGTGTATATATTCATCCTTTCACTTTGACTGTATGTGTCTTACATCCGACGTGAGTTTCTTGTAGGCAGCACATAGATGGCTCTTGTGTTTTTATTCTTCCAGTCACTGTCTTTTGGTTGGAGATTTGAGGCCATTTACATTTCAAGTAATTACTGACAGGTGTGTACTTCTTGCCATTTTTGTAAATTGTTTGTGTGTGTGTGTGTTTTGTACTTCCTCTGTTCCTTTCCGCTTCTCTTGCTTCCTTCCCTTGATTTGATGACCTTCTATAGTGTTATACTTATTTTCCCATTATCTTTTGTGTATCTGCTGTAGGTTTTTACTTTAGTTTTACATGAGGCTCACTTTTAAGAGCCTATATAGAGAAGTGTATTATAAAGGTAATGGGAAGTTAAGTTTGGATGCATTCTAAAGCTCTGCATTTTTACTCCTCCTCCCCTGTGTTTTATATTTTTAATGTCACGTTTTGCATCTTTTTATTTTGTGTATCATTTAACTAATTATGGAAGTTTTGTGTTTACTACTTCTGTCATTTAACCTTCATACTAGCTTTATAAAGTGATTATTTCACTACTTTTACTATGTATGTATGTGCTTTTACTACTTTACCAGTAAGATTTTTACTTTCCTATGCCTTCTTGTTCCTATGAAGTTAACATTTCTTGTCAGGGTCATTTAGTAGTGACAGATTCCTTTAGCTATTGCGTGTCTGGAAAACTCTTACCTCTCCTGGAGTGAGTTCTTGGTTGGAAGTTTTTTCCTTTCAGCACTTGGAATATACATGCCGCTCCTTTCTGGCCTGCAAATGAATCATCACATGGGCTGGGTGTGTTTCAGTCTGCTGCTTTTGCCCTGGGTCCTGGACGAATGAGTCTGCACACGAGCCCCCCAAGAGCAGAATCTTTGTTTCCTACGGCCCTGTTTGTCCTCGATGTAAGTCCCATTGGCTTTCGAAGCCAGATGTGTTGAGGGTTTGTCTCTCTGGTGCAGGTCCCAAGGGTTCAGGTGCTTGAAGGGATGCTCCTTATTAGTGAGGTTCCTCTTGACTCCTGATTGTGGGTCATCGGACCAGGGGTGGGGTTTTTGGCAAGATAGTGTCTCTTCCTCTCTTTCCCTTGTTGACGTGACTTTGTTGTGGAGGATATGTTTAACTGATTTTCAGCACATCGCCCCCTCCCCGTTGTTGCGTAGGTAGCTGTAGATTTGTTGCGTCTGTGGGAGGAGGTGAGGTCAGGATTCTCCCACGCAACCATCTTTTTTCAATTTTTTATTGATAGAGTTTGGGGTTTTGTAGGTTGGTGCATATTATGTTTATAATGGTTATACTGTCTTGATGGATTAAACCTTTTATTAATGTATAATGTCTCATATCTACCACCCCCTCCCCCCCCCCAGTTTTACTGAGGTATTATTGGCATATAACATGCAAGTTTAAGGTGGTGATTTGATACATATGTGTGTTGCAAAATAATTACCCACTTTAAGGTTGATTAACATCTCCATTTCCTCACATAATTGCTGTGTGTGTGTGTGTCGCACGATAACATTTAAGGTCTGCTTTTTTAGATCTTTCAAGTCTATAATACAGTATTTTTATAAGATTTGGGGGGGGTATATTTTACATACAATGTTACATTGGTTTCAGTTATACATAGAACTTTTATCGACTTAAAAATCTATCTTGTCTGAAATTAATAGCTTCCCCTCCAGCCCTCTCTTAGTTACGGTTTCCTCAGGATATCTTTTTACATTCCTTAACTTTCAATTGCTTGTTGTTTTGTTGTTGTTGTTGTTGTTTAATCTAAAATGAGTCTTGTAGACATCCTATACTTGGATCATGTTTTTTAAGTCTGTTCAGCAAATCTCTACCAGTTAGAGAGTTGAAGCCATTTACATTGAAAGTAATTATTAACAAGGAAGGACTTCTGCCTTGGTAGAAGGTAGTAAAACCTCGGTTTGCAAGCATCACTCGTGCCCGACACATGCTTGTAATCCAAACACTTGTCTGTCAAAGTGAATTTCCCCATAAATAATGAAAACTCAGCTAATTCGCTCCACAACCTAAAAACATTCATATAAAAATGATTACAATACTGTAATAGAATACAAAATAATAAAGAAAATACAAAATATAAACAAAAATAAATTAACTTGAACTTACCTTTGAAAACCTTCATGGCTGGTATGAGGGAGACAAGAGAGAGGAGGGTTATTGTGTAGGACGACTTTGACTATCACTGCCGGAATCACTGCTATCTGTTGGCTCAATGGCATCTTTTTCTGCACGGGGCCGTTGTCTATGCTCGCATGGATGTTGAGTACAGTACAGAATTCATAAACTCTTGTCATACACTGTATATAATGTAATTGGCAATAAGGCACAGAGGAAAGGGTCTACGTCTGCAGGCAGCCTCACCTAGAAATGGAGCTAAGCATCCCTAAGCCTTCTTTTGCCTGGAAAAGCAGAGGGCCGTCCATAGGTGCTTTGAAGGGACAAAAAATACTCTAGTGCCAGTTGTGGGCACCTTCCGATGTTCTGAAAAATCACTGATTTCTGCCAAGCACCACGGCCTGAGACCGAGCCTCCAAGCACGGGAGGTGATCCCCCACAGTCCCGCAGCAAGAAAGAGAAGAACCACTGGTGCAGTTGTGATCACGTGACATTCGGCGTCATGTACTACTCGTATTGCAAGACGTCGCTCGTTTATCAAGTTAAAATTGATTAGAAATGTTTGCTCCTCTTGTGGAACACTCGCAGAACAAGTTGCTCGCAATCCAAGGTTTTACCCTATTTGTTTGTGTATTTTAGTTTTGTCCTTGTTTAATCCTCCGTTAGTGCCTTTTTGTTATTTACTTGATTCCTGTAATGTACCATTTTGATTCCCTTTTCTGTATATTTTTCAAGTTATTTTCTTAGCAGTTTTCTTGAGTGTTACAATTAGCATCTCAAATTTATAACACCTTAGTTCGAATAGTACCACCTCCGTTTCGTTAGTGTACAAACATTCTGCATCTGTACATCCCTGGTCTCCGCCTTTATGCTGTTGTCACAGACGACATCCATACGTTGTGCACCTATTAACACAGATTCATACTTGTTGTTTGATGTGTCTTTTAAATCCTGTATGAAAAAGAGGGGAGTTAAAAGCCAAAAGTACAGTAATACTGGCAGTTGTATTTACTTGTCTTCTTTGTTTCTTTACATGGCTTTGAGTGGTTGCCTAGTGTCTTTTCATCTTAGTCTGAAGGATTCCTTTTAGCATTTTCTTGGAGGGCGGGCCTGCTAGTAATGAATCCCCTCATTAGGCCTGTCTTGTGGGGCGGGACGCCTGGGTGGCCCCGTGGGTTAAGCATCTGAGTCTTGATCTTGGTTCGGGTCACCATCTTACGGTTTGAGTTCAAGCCCCGCTTCGGAGCCTGCTGGGGATTCTGCCCTTCCCCTTCTCTGCCCCTGCCCTGCTCCTGCTGGGGATTCTGCCCTTCCCCTTCTCTGTCCCTGCCCTGCTCACGAGCTCTTGGGCTCTCCAAATAAAAAACAATGAATCCCCTTAGGCCTGTCTTGGAATGTCCTGACTCTTTGTTCATTCCTGAAAGACAGTTCTGCAGTTACAGAATTGTTTGACACTTTTTTAAAAAAAAATTAACGTTTGTTTACTTAGAGAGTGTGCAAGCGAGCAGGGGAGGGACAGAGAGAGAGGGAGACACAGACTCCGAAGCAGGCTCCAGGCTCTGAGCTGTCAGCACAGAGCCCGACGCAGGGCTCTGAACTCACAAACCATGAGATCATGACCTGACGCAGGGCTCGAACTCACAAACCACGAGATCATGACCTGAGCCGAAGTTGGACGCTCAGCCGACTGAGCCACCCGGGTGCCCCGACACTTTTTATCCCTGTGCCTGCTCGCATCTACAGATTTCTGATGAAAAATCAGCTCTTAATCTTACTGTGGATCTTTTGTATGTGATGAGTTGTTTTTGTCTTGCCAATTTCAAGATTCTGTCTTTGTCTTTTGACAGTTTGACTATAATGTGTCTGAACCTCTGAGGTTTTCCTGCTTGGGATTCGTTGAAATCCTTGGATATGTAGATTCGGGTATTTCATCAAATTGGGGCCATTATTTCTTCACATTTTTTCCTGCTTGCTTCTTTTTGTTCCCTCTTCATTGGGGATTCTACTGATGCAGATGTTGGTATTTTGATGGTGTCCCATAGGTCCCTCAGCTCATTTTTCTACATTGTTTTTCCATTGTGCTGTTTGGCGTGGATAATTTTAATTTCGTCATTTTCAAGTTTGCTGATACTTTCTCCTTTCTCCTCAAATCTGCCATTGTACCCCTCTACTGAATTTCTTTAAAAAAAAATAATAAATTTTTTTTTAATGTTTATTTTTGAGAAAGAGACAGAATGTGAGTGGGTTGGGGCAGAGAGAGAGGGAGGCACAGAATCCGAAGCAGGCTCCAGGCGCCCAGCTGTCAGCCCAGAGCCCATCACAGGGCTCGAACTCACAGGTTGTGAGATCATGACCTGAGCCGAAGTCGGACGCTCAACCGACTGAGCCACCCAGGCGCCCCTCTCTACTGAATTTCTTACGTCAGCTGTTGTACTTAATAATTCCTGGTGTTCTGTTCAGTTTCCTTCTTATTACAGTCTCTTTGTTGATATTCCCTATTTATTCATACAGATGCTCTTGCTTTCTTCTAGTTCTTTGAGCATATTTAAGACCGTTGATTTAACACCTTAGTAATTTTAACATCTAGCATTCCTCAGGGTAGTTTTTGTCAAATTCTTTTTTTTTCCTCCCACAGTGCTGTGGTTTTCTGTTTCTTTGTATGTTCTGAAATGAGAACTGGACCATTTGAATATTACATTGTGGTGACTCTAGAAATCAGATTCTCCTCTTTCTCAGTGTTGCTGTTGAGGGCTGTAGTCATCTGTTTGTGCAGTGACTTTCCCAAAACAACTTTGCAAAATCTGTATTCTTTGCAAAATCTGACCTTGTGTGTCACCTTGTGACCTGACAGAAATTTACCCACAGGTCTAGGTCACCCCTCCCACCACCCAAAACGTCCAGAAAGGGAAGTTTGCGCGGTGCAAGAGGGTGGAAACAGATGCAAGTATGTGTGCTGTTGCCCCAGGCTGCCTCCAGTATGACGGGGTGCACGGCCCCAGTGTTGGGAGGGCAGGGTCCCCAACCGCCCCCCAGTACCAGTCCATGCCCCACACGTGGGCCCTGCGCCCGCCAGTGCCGCAGGGCCGGGGGACGGGCTGGTGGCCGAGGCACACGCCGGGCTCTCTCTGCCTTCGTCAGCTGCCCCCCCCTGCTCGGTGTCCATGTTCTGAGATGGTTGCTTCTGACAGGTTTTCCAGCTCGGTGGGCTCGTGAAGGCCCTGACCCAGGAGCTTCAACGTTCCACGGCGTCACCCCGCCTGTCCTTACGCGTTGGACGTAACCGCACGTAGTCCAGCTGCGGTTCCTTTCTCTGTTTGACAAAACGAAGTGTGGTGGTAACTTTACTTTGTGTTAGGGTGAGCAGGTACAGTGCGCCTCTGGAATCTGGAGTATGAACTCTGTCGTTGTAGTGACAGAGCAACTCAGGGACTGTGATTTCATTTCAGCTTAGTGACACCTTGTATCTGTGTAGTGGTTTTCTTCACAAGGATGTGAAGGACTTTGCAAATAGGCCGTTATCCTATAACCCGGACTTGAGAAGATGAAGTGTGCGTTTTTTTACAGGTGGAAGAAAGTGGAGCATGTTTTTATCATACAGAAACCGAGCATCATCTTACAGATCAGTTACTCGCGTCGGGTGTATGAAGTTGGCCAATACCAGTCCAGGGCTCCTTGTTTTTATAGTGCCAAAAATCCTACCACCTGATAAAATAGGTTGTAAAAACTATAACGAATGTGGCAGAAAGAGCTTAAAACAATGATACATTTCTGGTTATTTGTTCACCAAAGTAGGTGAATCTGTGCGTTGCCTTCACCACAGGCTGCTGTAAAAACCAAATCTTACCCTTTTTTGTTGTAGGTAAGGTGCCAGTGAGGGAGTTCAGATATGGTTATGCTGTAAATGTGTAACTGTCGCGGTGCCTGGGTGGCTCAGTCAGTTGAGCATCCGACTCCTGATTTGGGCTCAGTCATGATCTCATGGTTTGTGGGTTCAAGCCCCCACGTTGGGCTCTGTGCTGACATTGTGGAGCCTGCTTGGGTGTGTTCTCTCTCTCTCTCTCTCTCTCTCTCTCAAAATAAATAAGTAAACTTAAAAAAAAAAAAAAGTATAACTATCCATGAGAGTATCTGATAAATTTCTCATAAAGTTTTTTGGTATTGAGATGAGTAGGATTTATAGAATTCATTGTGCTCGATCACATTAAGTACCGTATCCCATTATGCTGAGTTCGGTCCTATTTTGAGAATTTTCTTTTCGGTATTGTTAAGCTAAATGTGAAGGCTTGGCAGAGCAATTCTTGCTAAGCCCGGCGATGGTGGTGATACACCATTACTTCCTGACAGAGATGAATTAATGAGAGATTTTTCAGTAACTCGTCTCATGAATATTTACGGATCAAAAACATGGTTGTCGTTGTTGGCACTGAGTCATGTTCGTACTTTTTTCGTTCCTTGACTGAGTTAAGAGATTTAAGTGACTCTGAATCTTCTTTTCTTTTCTACGTATCAATATTCTCTACAAATGACACATTTACCCATGGATATATAACTCTTCACTGAAGGTGTTAGAGCAAATAATATGAAGATTGTAGCTTTTAACATGTCTGATAGGAACATTGAGGTTCTAATGGATATGGAGATTCAAATCACAGCCTGATGTTTTTGGTCTGGTCATTCATCATTGAATTATAATGATTCACGTATGTAACTTAGCTTTTGTTTCTTACATGCTGTGTTTGTGTATATATCACCGTTAGATGAAAAGGATTATGGGAGTGCTGTCCTGAGTAATTTTAAATGTGCCGTGATTTGGCCAGCGATTAATTGTAGAACTGAATTTTCCTTAATTGCTGGATGGGGAATTTTACGTGGGTAACATACCACACGTGTGTTCCTGTGGCGGCAGCTGAAGCAGGAAGTAAGCTGCTTTAATTTCTCCTGAAAAGAGGTGTGTTGTTGAGAACCTGCCAGAAGTCTTCCTGATCGGGTTGAAGGTTTGGAGTAGCATGGAAGACGGGAGGAGGATGGGATGTTCACATACGCCGTTGGAAATAAAGTTTGATGGTTTCTCCTTCGCCACGGAACTTACACAGGTGGCTCTCAGAAGGCCCGTGATGGGAACGGAGGCCGGGGCCCTTCAGGAGCGTGACTTCCAGAGCTTGATAACTGGTTGTGTTGTAGTTCAGGGATGCAGCAGGGCGTTCGGACTTCCCCCTTCGTGTCGGAGACCGTACCTCCCTCCTCTGTGGGTGCCATTGGCACCATATGCTGTCTTCCCACGGGGGGCTTTGCTCGGTGCCGCTGTGAAGTCTGGCTCGGGGTTGAGAACCCTTTTCTGCGGGCTACGTTTTCGTTTTGATGGCAGAGGTCGCACCAGAGGAGGCCGCTGCGGAGGTTCTTGGGATGGCTGCACATCAGCGTGGAACGTCCAACGCCCTTGTCGGTTACTTTGGGAATTTCAGTCTTTTGGGCGGTTGATCTGAAGGGCGGGGGATGGGGGGGGGGTAAGAAGGGGTGAAGGAACTGTGTTTAGTGCCTTCTGTTGCAGACATTGTTCCAAATCCATACATTTTTAAAAAACAGGCCATAATAAGGGTGTTTGCCCTGTTCTGCAGATTAGGGAATTGGAGCACAAATTCAAAATACTGGGAATATTTTGCCCAAAGTTCACACTTTGGTTGTGATTCTGTGTTGCTGCTAACTATCTTCGAATGAGAGCATTTTAGATTTGCAGTCGATGCCGCGAGTCTGGTCTCTCTCACCTTGCCGATGAGAAAAGCGAGGCGGAGCGATTTGAGGCAGTGGCGCGGTGGTTGAACTCCTACTAGAACCAGGCCAGGGCACTCGGCCCCCCGCACTGCCTGGGGCTGGAATGCCAAAGTGTCTGCTCGTGCTGCGGGCTCTCGTTTCACCAGCGTGTACAGCTCTATGGAAATACCTGCGGAGAAAAGCTCAAGGCTCGGGCTCTTTTAGTTCCGTCTGCTCACGATGGAACATCGGGATGGGACTGTCCCCCATTCTCCGCTCCCGGGGTCATTCCTGTCCCGATATCCTGGAGTACGAACTGCATACTGGCATAGTTTGATATTGTTTTCTTCTCTGTAACTTTACATTTATTGTTAATAGTTTTCTGCCTGTAGGTCATCATGAAAAGCTAATTGTTCACTGTACACGCCCCAGTTGGATTATGACTTTGCGGTTTTTTCTTACCGTTTTTAAATCTTTTGTAACCCTCTATACCAAAACTCTCTGGATTTAAACCCACAATGAGAAATAAGTTTCCCAGTTAGACCTAATAGACACATACTTAATTCCTGGAAAAAGTCTCACAGACCATTATTTGCCCTTAGCGAGATACACGCCATCATGTCTTCTGTTTTTACTGAAAAAGCAAATGGTAGGCCACCAAATTCATCTCACTTCTCACTAAATGACACTTTGACGGTCACGTTCTACAACCTTCCGCTCAGGACTGGGTAGAAAGCAGTTACTATACTCGGTGAATTTCACCTCTTGTGAAGGTCTACTGCTTTCAGAAGATATTTATGATGCGTGACACTTAGGGTGTGAAATGGCTTGTTTTTTTTGTTTTGGTTTTTTTTTTAGACAAATGTTTGTCGTCTCTGATACAGTTTCAGGGACCCAGTGTCATCCAGAAGTGCAAATGTGGGCTTCCAGCCTTCCTGTTCTCCGTTCTCCCCTTTAAGATACTTGCTTCGTGTATCTTCTGTACTTTGGGTTCATCCTTTGACGGCTCAGATTCACTTTGTCTCTGTTGTGTTCGTACCCTCACGTGGGTTCTTCCTGTGCCTCCAGAACTTTTCTTAGTTTACCAAGGTCACTCGATTGTCTCCTTTTCGGGAAGCCTTTCCTGCCTGTTTTGGCAGTTCTCCTTTGGGGACTGACCTGGTGTGACCCTTCAGTGTTACACTTGGAATGGCAAACACTGGATTCTAAGATAGGATTTGAAACATGAGAATGGGGAAATGTCATTGTATTTTACTGTACTTGTTTTAAACAAATTTATCTGGGAACTAATAGTTCACTGCAACTATCTAGTAAGAAAAAAAAGCTAGCGTACTTGATAAGTATGTTTCTAGGTAGTAGATGTCCGTCCTTTTACTGTGCTACCGTTTTTTATTTCTTCCTCATGGATGGCGTCCTCTTGCGTCTTTCTCGTGATGGCAGAATGGAGGGCAGTCAGAGAGGCGCGTGCTCCATGTAAAAATGACCGTGTGAAAAAGACTTCATCAGAAGCAGCCTTCCCCTGGCTGGCTGGTCTTCTTTTTTCCTGTTTGCAGATGGTGTGTTCAAAATGATAGATCAAAGGTGTGTATATTGCTTCAACGTTTCTTTCACTTGGATTTTTTTTTTTTTTTTTTTTTTTTTTTTTTTTTTGGGCATGAAAAAGAAGCATTGCTCACCTTTCTAGGAATCCACAGTAGGCAGGTTTACGGGGGTGCTTACTCTATGGCCTGCACATTCTCGGATCGGATGGCTTTCTGAGGATGTGAAAATACATCCCGACTTTTTTTTCCAGAACTTAATGTTTGACCTTCCATAGACTATCCAACATTGTATCCTTAACGTCTTAATGAGATTGGACGATCCAGCAGATTCCCACACGTTGCTAGAGGGTGGGGATGAGAGGTGCTGTAGGGATCAAGGTCTTACACGTGAGACGACCGGGGTCCAGACAGGGAAGCATTTTGCCCCAAGTTGTTACGGCTAGCTGCTGGCATGGCCAGGACCAGACCCAGGACTCTAGGCTTTGCCAGGTCCGGGTCAGTGTCATTAATAGTATGCCGTGGTCTCTACAGCAGCTCGACAAGGGACCCTTTCTTCCATGAGATAGTTTTCCATTAAACATTCCCTGTTTTTAATAAAAAGTGTGGATTACTGGCATTATATTGACAGGAATCTTGACTAAAAAAATATTATCCAATATTAACTTTGTTTCTCTGGCACAGCCTTTGAGTTTTTCTTTTTTTTTCTGATTTAATCATTAAGTCTTTCTGTCTTTCTTATTGCTTGTTTGTTTTTAAGAGCAGTTTCGGTTCACAGCAAAATTGATTTTGGATTTCCCATATGATATATGGATTTCTCATATAGACCTGCCCCAGTGTGAGCATAGCCTCCCTCATTACCATCATCCCCCCCCCCCCCCACCAGAGTAGTACATTTGTCATAATTAATGAACTACGTTGAAACATCATAATCAGGTAAAGTCCATAGTTTGTGTTACTGTTTACTTTTGGGGTACATTCTGTGGGTCTGAACAAATGTATGATGACATATTCATCATGGTAGTATTACATGGAATGTTGTCACTGCCCTAAAAATCTGTGCTCTGCCTCTTCATCCCTTTCTCCCCAACTTCTGATTTTTTTACTGTCCCTCTAGTTACCATTTTTCATTAAAAAAATTTTTTTTAATGTTTATTTATATTTGAGAGAGAAAAAGAGAGAGAGCGCACACAAGCGGGGGAGGGGCAGAGAGACTGAGGCAGAATCTGAAGCGGACTTCAGGCTCTGAGCTGTCAGCACAGAGCCCGACGTGGGGCTTGAACCCTGGAGCAGTGAGATCATGACCTGAGCTGAAAGTCAGACACTTAACCGACTGAGCCACCCAGGCTCCCCACCATTAAGTTTTTACTTTCAATTATTATAATTTTTATATTTAAAAGTTTTATTTGGTTCTTTAAAAAAAAATCTGCTTTGGCTTTAGAATCTCATCTTTGTTCTTAAAATCAAGCCAGTGTTACTTTTTGACACACGTTATGCATTTGTTCTGTATCATGTCGGAAATAGTTCTGATGTTAAATGTCTTGAGAGTCTCATTCTGCCGTCTGTGCTTCTGCTGGCTTTTATTCATAGAGTACTCTATTTTCCTGTGGCTTTGGGTATGTGTATGAGTTTTGATTGCGAACTCAGGTCTCTTGGAGTGTTATCTGTGGGAACTTTTTGTGGGGTGGATTGGCTTTATCTTCCAGGGTGAACTTGGTCGTTCTGCTGGTTGTAGGGTCAAGAGGGCACTGTCAACTCAGGGTCTCTCTGAATTACGTTTTCTGCTCAGGTGGTTTTGCTGTAAGATCATACAGCTGGCATGAATTTGGGTTACAATCTTTCATAAGTCAGCTTGGGGTTGTGAGTTTTCGGAAGATGCCCTCCACTCTCAGTGCCAAGGACATGCCGGGCGCATTTCCTTGCTGCCTCCTCCTGCGGTACAGGATTATTTCTTGCTCCCCTGACATGACGATCCGGCCCTTTTGGGATCTCAGTGCCCATGCTCAGGTCTTCTGTTGGCCTTTCTGTCTCCCAAAGTTTTCATTTTCCCTGCATTCCGTTTCATTCAGCTGTCAGAAGAGCGTGTAAAGGTCACTAGTGTTGACAGTTACCCTCAGCGTGAAATCTCTCTTTGGCATTGGCTTAGCCTCCAGGGTTCCCCCATCATTTTGTTTTTTGTTCTCTGCAGCTTCCTTCTTTTCTCACCAGCTCAGTAAATTCTTATTTTGTAATATTAAAATTCATCCACCTTTTGGTTGTTTTCATCAGAGAGTCACGGATATCTAATTCCATCCTTATGATGAATTTTGTACTAATAGGTACTGAGTCTAAAATAACCTTTTGTGTAAGTTACAAAAACGGAGCTAGAAACTCCGGAAAGAACGTCTTCTTCCTGTGTGTGTGTGTGTCATGTACTCCTACAAAACAGATGAATCCTGATACCTATACGTATGAAAGCGTTAGAGCAAAAATTCTTACCTGAGCATGCCACCATTTCTTTCTTTTGTCCTGGCAAAGCATCACTGATTTAGTAAACCACTGTCAATTGTAGTAGGATCATATTTCTCAAGCGTAGGGATAGAGAATTGTTCAGAGCCGTTGCTTTTGGATATTGACTTATTCTAGGTTCAGTTTAAACCTTGGGGTGCTTGTTGACCATTATTTGACACAAAAGGGTTTGCCAACTTCCAACAAAATCTTCAAGGGGTGACGACACAGAGAACTCTTCTAAAGATACTAAAAATTACGCAGCAAACTTTTGGCTTGGTGGCTGTTTTTCCCCAGCTGTGTCTAACTCTAGTGTTGAAAACCAGTCATCGGAAACTGAGTTGCTTCGTCTACTCTTTGCCTTTGTAGTTGGCATGGAGCTAGAGTAGAGTTGTACTCTGATTATTTCCGCAGAGAAAATCTTGAATTCATGCCATAAGAATATCTCCTGCACATTCACAGAATCTGCTATGCAGCGTCCTTTTCATGGTAAGGTGTATGTTACTAGGCTGTGCTTTAATTTAGAACTGTCATAAAGTAAATCCCGTTCTCTCTTTGTACTTTCCATTTGGATCCTCTACCCTGACTCCATCTGTCACTGTAATCTCTCCCTGTTGAATTGTGTTGCTTGGCATTTATTGGTTGGCTTGGGCTTCCTAGAGTTTTGTGTTGATCTAGTAAATGTCCTCAGGAGGGTTGATAAACGTGATCGGTAGTGTTAGAATGTTGAGTTAGAAGAGACTTTAGAAATTGCCTCGTCTTTTAATTTTCTAAACATGTTTAGCTGTGAAAACCTTGATTTGGGTAATGGATTACTTGGAAACGCAACAGATCAATGTAGAGGAGTTGGAGGTTTTGAAAATCAGTGAAGAGACCAACTCCTTTATCTTGCAAATGAAGCGTCTTAAACCCAGAAAGGTTAAATGACTATGGTTTATGGCTGTTTCCACCTTCCCACACTTAGCATCTTTCTCCCAGACCTCCGATTGGATTGTGGTTTTGCTTTGTTGTTAGACTTTTGGACAGTACAGTGACTATACCTCTGCGCTGCTTTGTGGGGTTGGCCAAAGTTGTTTTTTTAATAGCTATCTCATTTTTTCTTGTGCCTTTTGTTTCCTTCTCTTGTTATTTCTTAACTATTGCTTGGAGCAGATATTTGTGATCATTACTGGCTAATGAGAGTAGCTTTTCTTCCCCCCTTGAATTTGAAGGGAAGGGGGAGAAGGCAGCCATCATTTATGGGACACCTGCTTCTGTGCCCCGCACTGCGGATGCTTTCACCAAGGTTTCAATTCAGTTAATTTGTAGCCGCCCTATAGAGTAGTTGGTGACATTTTCCTTTTACAGTTAGGAAACTGAGGCACAGAGAAGCTAGTAAGTTGATCCGTAGCCAAACTACGTTGAGGATGCGGACGGGGAGAGGGATTTCTAAGCAGTGCATGCATGATACGTCACGGGTAGGGGGATGAATGGGTCATCTGGAGTGGTGAGAATACGTGCTCTGTGGCATGTGATTGCTATTACATTGGAGAGAGAATGTTCACGTGTTATCCTGTTCTTCCCACGGGCCAGAAACGCTTTCCGGAGTTAGGTGCACTGACATTTTACTGTCCACATAAATAGATGTGATGAGGTTGTACTTTGGATCATAGAGCCTTTCTTCTTCTTTTTTTTTTTTTTTTTTTTTTTTGTGGGGAAGGGGTTATACTTATTTAAACGAATATTGTTTTGAATTCGTATGGTAAGTGGTAAACATCCGGGTTACTGATAGTTTTCGACATACGTGAGGAAGCTTTGACGTGATGCTGGAGCTGGCAGCGGTGGAGGGTGGGGCTTGCAGCCTTGCCACCGAGACCGATTTGTTCAGTGGGTCTCGAAGTTGCTGTGATCATTGAATTTGATGTCAAAACACAGGGCATAGCCAAATTGGAAGTAAAGGGTGTTTGTAAACTAGCGATTCCGTCAAGGTTTTGTGTAAAGCCTAAAACGAGTTCCAAATTAAAAAAAAAAATAACGAAGGCAGCGTCATGTTTATGTACCAGCGCTGGATGGCTGGAGGACATTAGAGGAAATGTCTTGTTTTGGTAGAATCTGACCACCAATCCACCCAGTCCCTCTAATCAGTGCTGACAATCAGGAAGTTGAGGATGTGTTGTCTAACAAAGGTTGGCCTTCCCAAGTCCAGGGATGGAGCTCAGTCAGGAAACGGCAAGGTCTTCTGAGCACCGAGGTGATGTTAATTTCATGTCCGTGCCCCGGAGGAGGCAGTGTGTGCGTGTGGTTTTACTGCAGCTTTGCGGAGTGGCCTGCCGGCATTTTGTGAGTGATGTCGCATGGGTTTTGTCTGGTGGGATGTTTTCTTGGGAGTTTTCAAGTACACGTACCTAGAGGTATCATGCTTGCAGCGTTGCTGTCATTTTTCCCTCTCCGGCTACGTTGGGAGTCCATTTAGGGGCGTGTGCCAGTACACAGGGCCCTAGTGGCACCCCACCTCCCCTCTTTTTCAGGGACGGAGTTGAGTCGGTCGTATTCCTGAGACCACGACACGTGATTGTGGTCTGTGCCGGGCCCTTCTTCTGTTGGGTTTCGTTTTGGTTTTTCCCTTTTTTATCCTTCACCCCCAGTTGCAATGCCCCAGTGCTCTTCAGCACCCACTCAAGGACGTTTAACATCCATTCTTAAGCCCGCTGGCCGGGTGCTAGTCTTTATGTATGCGTTAAGCTCAGTTTCTCTTTTTTTCATATTTAACATTATGTTTTTGAGAACTAGGCGTGCTTTTGTATGTAAACCTAGCTCCGATCATTCCGACTCTGCTCCAGAGCGGGCTGTCACATTTCATAGACTGGCTGCTTGTTGGCTGTGCGGTCGTCCGTGCCGCCCCGCGCGGCGTTCTTGTCACTGTGGGTCCTGGGTGGGGATCCGTCAGGTCAAACTTGGAGGAACTGTTAGGTCACCTACTACATGCGTGTTTGGTTCGGCTCCCTGAGATGGCTGTCGAATTATACCCCGTTAGGGCACGGGTACAGCAGGGGCTTTAATCCGCTAGCTAGAAAAAAGTCACAAGTTGTAAGTACAGCTTCTTGATCCGCGCTTTGCTTTCCTGAGAAAGTTCTTGCAAACTAGTCTTACTATTAAAATCCTTCACTCTTCACTATCATCCTTTATTTTCTTTCAGTAATGTTACGTGGTGAAAGGGAACACAGTTTTTTAAGGGATGTCTCTGTGATGCACGTACAACCGAAACGTTATGAAAATACTACGAATACTAAGAGTGCTGTTTTGTTTGTTTTAATTTTTATTTTACAGGGCGCCAATGCCTCGGCATTAGAGAAAGAGATTGGCCCAGAACAGTTTCCAGTCAATGAGCACTATTTTGGATTAGTCAATGTAAGTATCCGTTGGTACTCCGCCTTCACAACTATGGTTGCAAATCGTTTTCAAAGTGTTGAATGTGTTTCATAATTTATTAAAGGAAAATTGTTCATTTGCATCAGTAGGCTTAAAGCCAAGAAACTTGATTTGGAATTTTAAAATGCTCTTTTTTTTTTTTTTTTAAACGTTTATTTATTTTTGAGAGAGCAAGCGAGTGAGCACGAGCAGGGGAGGGGCAGAGAGAGAGGGAGACACAGAATCAGAAGCCGGCTCCAGGCTCCGAGCTGTCAGCACAGAGCCCGACGCGGGGCTTCAACCCACGAACCGTGAGATCATGACCTGAGCTGAAGTCGGACGCTTAACCGACTGAGCCATCCAGGTGCCCCTAAAATACTCTTTTTAATGGAAGGGAAACAAGACTGCTCGAAGTCTTAAGGGTCTTAGATTGGAGTTAGCCAGATTTTTCGTATTTTGTATCAAATTTTTTCATAACCGAAATCTCATATGGCCTATGCTACATGATCTCTTGTTTCTTTGAGAATTATTTAAATGTCCAAATAGAAGTGGTCCAAATGTACAGGTGTAATAAAGTTTTGCAAGTGCCTCCATGTGTCTGTGGACTCTTTGTCAGCTGACTTCTGGCAGTGTTCCACTAGCATAATATAAAAATGCAAAATATAGGAGAAAGATACATCCCCAGTCCTTGTGAAGATAATTCTAGTTATTATACATCATTGAAATTTTGGGAGAACTTTCTTTGGAAGTTTTAACTCTTTTTCTGACTCATCAACAAATGCCACAAATCTGTGTTCTACAATTGTGGTAGTTTATGCTGTCCTGTTACGTAGATCCGTGGTGAATGTTTTAAACTCTATGTAAGAGATGATAATACAGGGGACAAAGTAAGCTCCATTGAACACACGTGTGTCACTCACTGAGTGCAATCTGTGACGTTCAAGGTAGATTTCTTGTGTAGGTAAAATGATGTGGGCATTTCCTCTCCTGCTGGGAGTCCCCTTGAGAGTGTAAAGCTTGTAACAAAAGGAGTCTCCACCCCACTGTGCCCACCTCCCCAGAGGAGCCTGCTCATTCATCTACTGGCTCTTTTTTCCGGAATCTACCCCCACATTCTAAATAAAGTGCCTGTATGCTGTTAAAAACAGTCTATCGACTTCTTTTCCCTCACCCTAGACATTCCTTCATGGCTCTCCTTTTCTAGAACTGGTCTTCTTCCTTGGATTTTTCCCTGCTTTGTGGAACATGTTCTATGGTAGCTTCTTTAGGGAGCGTGCATGGGAGGTGAACTTTGAGCTCTCGTGTATTTAAAAACGTTTTGGTTCTTGCTAAAGCTAGATACGCAGCCTTCCTTCAGAATTTGTAAGGGATTACTCTGTGGCTTTCTGGCGTCTGTTGATGTCAAGAGATTTCTTGACATTGACATTGACATTGACATTGACATTTCTTGAGATTTCTTGCTGTTCTGATTTTTCACCTCTTCTGAGTGTGGCCCCCTCCCCCCAACCCCCCAACAGTGTTTTAGGAGGCTTTCAGAATGTGGATGATTATCCATAATGTTCTGAAATTTCATGATGTGTCTTCGTGTTCCTCCCCCTCCCCCCCCCCTTTGTTGCATTGACTATGTACCAACTCATTCAGACATTTTTCGTTTTCCTCAAGTCTCGAACATTTCTAATACTAGCATTTGGATAATTTCCTTCCTATCAGTGTAATCTCTTTGTTCTGTGTTTTTTGATATACCCTTCGTTGCATATCAAAATGCAGACTGATTTCTCTGTTTTTTCTGCGTTTTCTCCCATTTTTGATCATCTGCTTTGTATTCTACATTTTGGATTATTACTCACCCTTTTTTATCTTGTTCATTGCACCTTTTATTTCTTAGAGTGTTACTTTTGTTCTTTGATTTTGTTTCTCTGTGGTTTTTCTCAGGATATTATTTATAGTTTTTATTGTTGAGGTTTTCTTATCCTTACTGGATTGTTTCTGAGACACCCCCTCCCCCCCCCACCCCCCACCCCCGCCGCCATTTTAAACTCTGTTTCCTAATGGAAGCTCTCCTTAAATTTCATTCCTGCATAAAGATGAAATTCTGAGAAGCTGATTGGGGCTCTGTGTATTAGGGTGGAGCTGGTCTACCAAGGGCTTCTCTCCGAGGTGACTGCCCCCCACTCCCATTTCAGTGGCTAGAGCCTTTTCTCTGGGGCTGTTTACCTGGTGCTGAGGGACTTCTTCAGTCTGTGTCTAGGGCTGGCTTCGTTCAGGGTCTTATTGAATCCTGTCCTCTGTTTGGTGCCTCATTCGGTCCTCTGCTGTCCTTAAGGGCTCTTGAACCAGACTCTCCTGTTCAGCTTCTGTGGGGACTAAAACCTACAATTGAAAGAAAGGCGAAGTGCCTAGGGGTCTGAACGGTCCTTTTAAAAGACTTACAACCAGGGGTGCCGGGGTGGATAAGCATCTGACTCTTGGTTTTAGCTCAGGCCATGATCTCAGTTTGTGGGATCGAGCCCCCATGTCAGGCTCTGAGCAGGGAGCTGCTCCGGATTCTCTGTCTCCCTCTCCCTGCCCCTCCCCTGATCGCTTGTGCACGCTCGCTCGCTGTCTCCCAAAGCAAACAAGAAATAAGCATTAAAATAATAATAATAATAATAATAATAATAATAATAAAAGGCTTATAACCGGACCTGTGTTTTCCCACCCTCACCCTCCTTTTATTTTCCCCCCTTTATTTTTTCCTAATTTATTCTTTTACTGTCATTTCATTGGAGTTTTGTCAGGGGTGGGGGAAGTTAATTGAATATATTTGAATGTATGTAATTTCCCTTGTTTAACAAGAAAGTCTGGCCTTTACTTCCGATATCTAAGGTGTTTGTGCTTGCATACAGAGTTGTCTAGTGATCAAAAACCTCATTTAACTTCTGGGAATGGGCAAACCCCAGTTTCTTCTCTCTCATTATTACTTCCCTGTGGCTACCCACCTTTATTTGGTTCACACTCAAGCTAATATGTGTCTCGAATTGTAGTAAAGGTGTGTTCATCGATAGTGTCTCAGAAGAACCCATTTTCTTTAGCACAGGAGTATTTTATATATTGAAGGCTGCCCCTCCGTGGTTCATTTTAATAGCTTTGAAGGAAAAGCTTACACTGAGAAGAGTTCCTGTTAGACTTACCTGATTGGATCCTTTTTGTGATTGGCAAGCGGCATACTTACTAGCACTTGCCTTTGGGAAACAGTACGTGTATTTGGACAGGTAGAAAATCAAGCTTTTTTCGGAAACGTAGTCCCCAGGCCCAATGTGGAAGCCCAGCACGGGACCTGAGCTCTCAGATGGTCAAAACCTGGGCCGAGATCCAAAGTCAGACGCTTAAGCAACAAAGCCACCCAGGCTCCCCCAGACTTTTTTTTTTTTTTTTTTTTTTAATGGAGAAGAAAAATAACCACAGTTGGATTAACAGAAAATTCAGCGTGGTGGTTGATCCCAACGTTGTTAATGACAACGTATTTTCCGTTATTTGCGGTTGCAGATCTTTTTGTCTTGGAAGACTGTTTTCACAAATGATGACTTTGATGGCAGTTTACTCTTCATAATTCTGATGTCTGCCACTATAATTTGCATACTACATAGCGTGGGGATTTCCTGTTGGTTTAACTCTTGTGAATGCGTTCGTATTTCTGATGTTATTGGAAGTCTGAGAGGAGAAATACTAGTGTGGTGTGAGGGCTGAGAGATGGTCTTATGTAGACAAGGGAGCCTTTTGGAAGCTTTCTCTTGTTGTAAAATATCCTGCTTAAATGTCAGCTGTTCATAGGGCCAGCTAAATTCTCTGAAAACAAATTGTTTTAATCTCATGAACCGGATTGCCTTTTTCCCTTGTATCTTGTCGCTGATGAGTACTTATTTTAGTAAATGGAGTGATTTCAGTTAATATCTCTTTCCTACTTGTGCAGCCTACATTTTTAAGAGTCTTTTTTCATTATTTTATTATATGGTTCTATATTAATTTCTAATAACTGCCAAGAGACAGGTGGCCTCATTAAATCGATTTGTGAGGCTGCAGTGGGATGTGCTTTTCCCCAAAATCTTTGTTATAAAATAACAACTGTGTTCCTAGACCATCTTACAAGAGGCTTTTAAGCGTGAATTGCCAGTAGCCATTGGCCGGAATTCTGGATTCGGGGGCCGTTGTGAAGGACGCAAATAAAAATGAAACTTTCTTTCCATTTGTAAGTCATAAAATTGATTAGGCAAATGTCTCTTGGTTCTATTTGCTTTTGCATTGATTTATTCTCCTTTAGTTTCTCTCCACCTGCTGGCCATAGGCTGCTTGAGGGTTGCATTATCAGAGATCCCAGAGAATGTTCATATTAGACCTGACAAAAGAACTCTGGCCCAAGTATTCTGCTGAGATTGGGTCAAGTGGACGGCCCTGTTGGCAGGGTCTATAAAAAGGTTTGTGGTTGACGGCATTTATGTAGAGACGTCAGTTCCTATAAGGAAGGGTGGGACAGTAGAGTGAGGTAGTGTAGGGCAAGGAATGGATGTCCACTAGCATATGGAAGGACATTTTTAGATTAGGTTTACTTGACTGTAGTGAGAGTGGTGGAGAGGGAAATGTGGGGTATAGTGTTAAAAAACAGGGGCCACCTAGGGCACCTGGCTCCGTTGGTTAAGCGTCCAACTCTTGGTTTCAGCTCAGGTCGTGATCTCGCTGTCGGTGGGTTTCAGCCCCCCGTCAGGCTCCGTGCTAACAGTGCGGAGCCTGCTTGGGATTCTCTCTCTCTCTGCCCCTCCCCGCTCACGCTGTCTCAAATAAGTAAATAAATTAAAGCCAACAAATGAACAGAACAGGGCCACCTAAACTGTGCTGGGGAAGAGGACCTTCCTTTAGAAGGGGACGTGCACAGGATAGGCATCATCATCACCAGCCTCCAGCATGGGACAATGGAGCATTTAATAAACATCTTGAAACGTTAAAAAAAAATTTTTTTTTTAACGTTTATTCTTTTTTGAGAGGCAGAGACAGAATGTGAGCAGGAGAGGGGCAGAGAGAGAGTGAGAGAGAGGGAGACACAGGATCTGAAGCAGGCTCCAGGCTCTATCCGTGTGTGCAGTGGTCCTGTGACACTCAAGTTCGACACCAGCGAGTCGATGGTATCATTGTCTCTTATTCGTTTGTGCGGTTGCAATCTATTATAATTTGAACAGAGATTAAGAGATTACATGATTTCATTTCATTCGGTTAACCTAGGTTTTCAAAATGGCCACATGACTTAAAAAGATTGTTTCAGAAATAACAGTGTGGTGACGGAGTGCTGGGGAAGTGCTCCATGCAAGTTGCTAATTTACTTCTTTACAAGGTTTTACGAGGTGTGGGCTGTATTGTAAACCACACTCACAGATGAGGAAACGGATGAACGGCGTGGCTCAGTGATTTCCCTCTGTCAGGTAGCGGAACCCAGCTTGAGCCCAAGGCAGTTCAGTTTCAGGGCTTGTGACTTCCTCACCATGCCATGCTGCTGGCAAGGCAGTTGATCGCTCAGGTGAGTTCCAACAGACGTGGTAGGATTGAAAAGTTAATATCAGGGGTGCCTGGGTGGCTCAGTCGGTTAGGCGGCTGACTTCGGCTCAGGTCCGGATCTCGCGGTCCGTGAGTTCAAGCCCTGCGTCGGGCTCTGTGCTGACAGCTTACAGCCTGGAGCCTGTTTCCTATTCTGTATCTCCTCCTCTCTTACCCTCCCCCGTTCATGCTCTGTCTCTCTCTGTCTCAAAAATAAATAAACGTTAAAAAAAAAAAAAAAAGTTAATATCCTATTTTAGAAAGTAAAGTAAGGCCATAAAAGAACTTCCCATTTGCACCTCTTTTTGTGCGTCTGAGTCTTTGATAGCTCATAGGATATACTGAGCATAAACCCAGTCTGTCAATCACTGTGTAAGCCACAGCTTACCAGAAGGCGTACTCAATTTTATTGCTCTCACTGAAGCATTGATAATCTTTAGTGAAAACAAAATTAATGTAAGTCAGACAAAAATTTAAAATATCTACTTGGCCTTAGTCACATTTGTTATACAGTCGACCTTTGAACAACATGGGTTTGAGCTGCCCCGGTCCCTCTATACGTGGATTTTTTTTTTTTTTTAAACACAGTACTGTAAATGTCTCTTCTCTACCTTATGATCTTAATAACATTTTTTTTCCTCTAGCTTTGTTGTAAAAGAATACAGTACATAGTACATATGACATATAAAATATGTGTCAATTGATTGTTACTGGTAAGGCTTCCAGTCAACAGTAGTCTAAGTTTTTGCAGAGTCAAAAGTTGCCCTCAGATATTTTTGTAAAAAAAATTTTTTTAATGTTTATTTTTGAGAGAGGGAGTATGCGTGGGGGAGGAGCAGAGAGAGAGGGAGACACAGAATCCGAAGCAGGCTCCAGGCTCTGAGCCGTCAGCACAGAGCCCGATGTGGGGCTTGAACTCACGAACCGCGAGATCATGACCTGAGCCAAGGTCGGACACTTAGCTGACTGAGCCACCCAGGTGCCCTGTAAATTTTTAATGTGTTTTTTTTTGTTTTGTTTTGTTTTTTGTTTTTTTTTTTTGAGAGAGAGCACGAGCAGGGGAGGAGCAGAGAGAAGGAGACACAGAATCTGAAGCAGACTCCAGGCTCCGAGCTGTCAGCACAGAGCCTGATGCGGGGCTCAAACCACGAACCATGAGATCATGACCTGAGCTGAAGTTGGACACTTAACCCACTGAGCCACCCAGGCACACCAACTCAGATTTTTTTTTAATGTTTATTTTTTTATTTTGAGAGTGCATATAAGCAGGGGAGGGGCAGAGAGAAAGGGGGGGGGCAGGGAGAGAGAGAGAGAGAGAGAGAGAGAGAGAGAGAATATGAATGAATGAATGAATGAATTCCAAGCAGGTCCTGTGCTGTCAGTGCAGAGCTCGACGCGGGGCTTGATCTCATGAACTGTGAGATTATGACCTGAGCTGAAGTCAAGAGTCAGACACTTAACCTACTGAGCCACCCAGGTGCCCCTACACACAGATTTTGACCATGTGAGGGATCAGTGCCCCTAACTTCCTCATTGTTCAGGGGCCAACTGTATATAATGTATGTTTTTATGTATATAAATTTTATATTTTATAAAAGTAATTTTAATGTGTAGAATGTAACACATATATAATTTTTATTTGTGTTTATTAGGGATGTGTGCTCAAAATGATCTTAATGATGGAGATATGATAAATATTTGTGGAGGGGGCATTGATTTTAAAACTAGGAGAAAAAGGCATTAGGGAAAGCAAGCATAGGTCATTGTGTTCAATGAGCAATTGAAAAATCAGTGATCAGACCTGAGGAGGTGGCAGCTTTTAAAATTTGTTTCCCTGATTTTAAGCCGGATTATACCTTTGATCTTCAAAATAAGCTGAGAAGATAGGGTAGGTGTCAACCCTATAGCAATATCTTATTTAGAAATTGAGCATTCGGGGGCGCCTGGGTGGCGCAGTCGGTTAAGCGTCCGACTTCAGCCAGGTCACGATCTCACGGTCCGTGAGTTCGAGCCCCGCGTCAGGCTCTGGGCTGATGGCTCGGAGCCTGGAGCCTGTTTCCGATTCTGTGTCTCCCTCTCTCTCTGCCCCTCCCCCGTTCATGCTCTGTCTCTCTCTGTCCCAAAAATAAATAAAAAAACGTTGGAAAAAAAAATTAAAAAAAAAAAAAAAAAAGAAATTGAGCATTCGGGGGCACCTGGGTGGCTCAGTTGGTTGAGCGTCCAACTTTGGCTCAGCTCATGATCTCACGGTTCATGGTTCGAGCCCCGCGTCAGGCTCTGTGCTGACAGCTCGGAGTCTGGAGCCTGCTTCGGATTGCGTGTTTCCTTCTCTCTCTTCTCTCTCTCTCTCTCTCTCTCTCTCTCTCTCTCTCTCTCTCTCTCTCTCTCTCTGCCCTTCCCCCGCTCATGCTCTGTCTCTTTCTCTCTGTCAAAAATAAATAAACTTAAAAAAATGTTTTTTAAAATTTTTAAAAAGAAATTGAACATTCAGAAACAGGAGTGTGGAGGAAATCATCCCAGACCATCTTTTGCATGAAAGCTATGCACTTGAAAGGTACATTTTTAGGTCTTAGGAACTTGAATGAAAGCTGCTATCAAGGAAATTGAAAGAAAAGTTTCCGAGTTATGAATAAGATTGAAAGTGATTGTTTATTCTAGAGAAACAGTAGTAGTTTCACACTTTCATTTTTCCTTACTGGAATTGATGAAGATAAGTGCAAGACCATAAGAGAAGACATCAAATAACTGACTATAAAGTTACTTATTGCTTTACATTCAGGAGACGAGCAAGGAATGGGGCTGCCTTCCAGCATTCTCTACAGAATACAGACTCCCTCGGGTTCTTTACTAAGCTTGGAAGCCATTTGCTTCTTTTTTATGTCAGTCAAGTTTTACTGTCGTACGTTTTTCTAATACACTGTGAGATGCTGTCTTTTATTTTTAATCTACCTACTCTGTGGAAGTCATTGGAGTCTCTGTTGCTTATTCTTGAATAAAAATGACCAAATTATGGAGATGGAATCTTCTCTTCAGTTGACAGAGGTGTAGTTTGTTGGTCATTAGCGTCATTAGACCATGGTATGAATCCTAGTATTGCTTTAGACTGGCGAATACTGAGTAATTGGTACGTTAATCTTAATATTGTAGGTTCTGCTGCAGGTGTACTTAGCCCCTGGATAGGCTTTATGAAAGTTTCCATGGTTACATTTATCAATAGTATCAGTGCATCGCCCAGTTATCTACCTCTTTTAGTATTTCTTTGGAAAGCCTCTTAAGCATCTGTTTTTATGAAACTACTTGGCTCTGACCAACACTATGAATGTAAAACCCTCATTGGGCCACACGTTCTGTTCCTTTTTTGTGGTATTGTTTAACTTGTTCCCCCGTTTGAATATCTGTAAATTGATAGTTAGGTCTAGATGCTAGATATCAATTTAGTGTTGTTTTTTTTTTTTTTAATTTTTTTTTAGTGTTTGTTTATTTTTTTTTGAGAGAGAAACAGCATGAGTGGGGGAGGGGCAGAGAGAGAGAGGGAGACCCAGAATCCGAAGCAGGCTCCAGGGCTCCGAGCTGGCGGCACAGAGCCCGACGCGGGGCTCAAACTCACAAGCTGTGAGATCATGACCTGAGCCAAAGTCAGACGCCCAACCGACTGAGCCACCCAGGTGCCCCTAGTGGTTTTGTTTAAAAAACAAAAGAACACTTCATAAGAGCTGCTATGTATTTCTCCAGGAGACAGAGAAATTTTGTGGTTCTTTTTTAATGATGCTGGAATGCACTGAGGGTTCAGATCATTTTAAAGTTCTCCATCAGTCTTTAATGCTTTTAGCATCCCCTGATAATCACTGCCCACGCCATTATTTACAATCATTTCTTTGGAATTTATTAGCTGGGATTGTTCTGTAAGCTAGAATTTCTTTCAGCAGCTATTTAGAGCCTTCTGGAATGTTGTTCTTACAAGAAAGACAAGAGAAAACTTTGATGTTTTCCTTTGATGTATTAGTTTGCGACTTCCCATGGAGAGGTCTCTTTTTTTTAAATGTCATTTTTCATAAATTTTTATGTAGTCAATTGCAGTATTTCTTTTTGACGAAAGTTGGCTCTTGAATCCACACAAAAAGATACTCCAGGCTAATCTATATTTGTGTATTTCCTGTCCCAGACCTTGTATAGATAGCCATATCTGCAAGGCATCCTAGTTTCTTTTTGCGGGTAAAAGGTTTTTAAAGACTATAAACTGTGTGCCAGGTAAACTTGCTGCTGCTGCTAGGCCTTGAAGTGGACAGAAGTTGAACACACGCACACACACAGAAAGACATGAGTTTATAATTGATAACTTCACATTCCAATTTAAGTTTACAAGGCTTTTACTCTTTATTACTGTAGCTTTTTTCCTTCGCATTAATAATTTTGGTTCCTAAGGATATTAATGTAAGTCTTTGCTTGCTTTGTCCTTCAGAAATCTGTAGGGGTTTCAGAATAACAATGTCAATAGACTAATTCTAACAATGCGACTTACTGGATGCCATTTAGGATTCCTTTTTTTCTTTTTATTCTTAGACTATTTCCGTAGGCATGTATGATAAAAATTCTGTGTTTTAAAATTGCTTGAAGTAATTTTTTGTGTGGTTCTCCCCCAACTTAATAAACATTTAGTTTTCACTGATCTCTATTTCCTTTCAGTTTTAGGAATTTCTTTTTTTTTTTTTTTTTTCCTCTGGGTACTTCTTAATTTATTTTTTAAAAAAATGGGTGCCAAGCAGACGTTTTTAAAAATGTGCTTTGAATTCTCTCCACTCTTCCTTCTTTCCTTATAAATAACCATTTTTATTAGCTTTTAATTTATCCTTCCTGGTTTTAAGCATAAGCAAAGGACATGAGTTTGACCTTGCTCATTATTAAAAGTCTCTGCCTAGCCTTTTAGGTTAGTATGCATGACTTCACTGCATGATGGTGCTGTGAGAATTGCCCTCTTTCCTTTTTTATACTCTCAAGGTACCCGCCCCCCTCCCCAGGTCCTCCCTGGCTTTTGGGTGTTTTGTCAGCTGACTTTGGGAGCCAGTGTCTATTAATGGGAAGGGGAAAAGGGAGACAACAAATGTTTGTCAAACTGTGTGTCAGTTTCTCTTAAGGTAGGAGTGTTTTCCCCATTATTAAAGAGTAGGAAGTTGAAGTTCAGTGAGCTGTGGTTACACATTCCAGATCACATGGCCGGTAAGAAGTTGAGGATTTAACTCTGCACCTGACGCTCATTTGTAATATATCCAGAATGATGTGACCCGGCATCTCAGCATTTCAGTGGTGGTTGTGCTGGCACGCTGATGATTTTTTTTTTTTTTTAAGTGTATTTATTTTGAGAGAGAGGGAGCGTGACCTGGGAAGGGGCAGAGAGAAAGGGAGAAAGAGAGAATCCTAAGCAGGCTCCGTGCTGTCAGCGCAGAGCCCGACGCGGAGCTCAGTCCCACCAACCCGTGAGATCATGACCCAGGCCGAGATCGAGAGTCAGATGTTAACTGACTGAGCCACCCACGTGCCCTGCTGATGGTTTTTAATGTAATATTTCACAGGATCTCATTTGACTTTGCTTTTTGTTTTGATTTCTTGAACGGCACTTAAGAATCGGATAGAAAACTTTACTTTTGTGTTTTTTTAAAGAATTTTTGAGAGCTATGTTTTAAAATGTATCATATACAAATGGTTGGTTAGTATCCAACCAACATATAATAATAGTGGGAATTGAAAAAGAAAAAATTACACAGGATTCTAAACCTTAACTACTTTGTTTAAACTATATAATTTTTTGAATTTGTTTTCATAAAGGCCAAATTTATCGCATCTGTTTTCCTTCCATTTTAACCTGCAACCAATGCCTGGAGCATCCATTTAATGTTAAAAAGACAAATTTGCAATCAGAATAATTATTTCTACTCTCAGATACCTTTTAATTTATGAGGGTCATAAATTCCCTGTCTTGTCTCTGTTTTCTTAATTGTACACATGGAAATTCTTTCTCTTGAAAATATGTTGCCCCAAATTTAACAAGATTTTTTTTTCTTTTTCTATTCTAGTTTGGGAATACCTGCTACTGTAATTCAGTTCTTCAAGCACTTTATTTTTGTCGTCCATTTCGGGAAAAAGTTCTAGCTTACAAGAGCCAACCTAGGAAGAAGGAGAACCTTCTTACCTGCCTAGCAGACCTCTTCCATAGCATAGCCACTCAGAAGAAGAAGGTTGGGGTGATTCCTCCTAAGAAGTTCATAACAAGATTACGGAAGGAAAATGGTAATTCTTCTACTTCTGAATATATTCTTACGTAACAGGAAGGGTAAATACGGCACACTGTAAGTCAGTAAGCACTGACCAAGCATCTGTTTTATGCCTGACAATATGTTAGCCATTGAAGAGACCAAAGCTGATGTTCCTGTCTTTAAGGACATGCCAGTTTAGTGAGGAGGCAGCCACACAGTAATTAAAATGAGGTGTGATTCATTTTGGAAGCATGTTAGACAAAGACCAAATTTCTTTATGCCAGGAGATAGAAATGATTTTTTTTTTTTTTTGCCTGCCTGACTTTTCTATCAAGAGTGAAGTATTATGGTTTTTTTTCCCCCCCACGTTATTGTTTTGGTAATGCTTTCCATACGTTAACCCTTAACCCATTCTATCCTTACAATGACCTGATGCAGAGAGCCTGTTATTTCACCCATCTGAGCCATGAAAAGGACAAAAGGGAACCTTTCCAGGAGTCCTACCCCAGGGAAAGGAAAGAGCCAGAACAATAAAACTTTTTGGCTTAGGGTAGGTGGTTTTAACTCCACCTTCCCCTTTAATAAAAATAGTTACTGATTAAGCCCCGCTTTCCTTTTCTCTCTTAAAATGTTTTTCACTTAATTTTCACAGCAAGCCCCTATGTTAGACATTATTCTCTCTCTTGACATGAGATGGTTGACGCTCAGAGAAGTAAAAGTGGCTTGTCGGGGTCCCATATGTCTTCCTGACGTCTAAATCCCTTATTCTGTCTAGCAGGGTCTGTTAAAGAATTCAAATGGGACTTAAATAACATGTGGAATTCTGTTTTGTTTGATAAAGGCATTTAAATCATTGTAGAAATAAAAATCGAGTGGTATTTTAGTTTGATTTCTTATCGAAAGATAAGAGATAAGATTTGAGAAGTCTTTAAGATTGGTTATTAAACATACTACTGAATAATCCTGTCCTTAACTGAGCCGACACCATTCATTATCCCGTGAATTGAGATAGGCCTCGTGGGTCAAATCTAGTTTCCCAAAACATAGCAAGACGCTGAAATAATGTGACAATAGGCTATTTATTGTTCTTGAGTCTGATTCAGGTGTTAAAAGATTTTATCTCCTCCAAATACAGATACAGAGCAGTGGAACCATCGCTCACAAAAATAAATCTTTTTAAGCGTTTCCCCTATGAAAGCCAAACATCTTTACTTTCTCAAATTACAGAATTGTAGAGTGTCTTCTGTTTTTAAGGACACCACACAAACAACTCCATTAGAGAATGGCTGAGTGATTCACGTCCTCTCTGTCTTTTTTGTCTGTACTGGTATGAAACTTCAGAAATTTTGTCCCGGTAGAAAATTCACGTGCATGGTAATTGAACATGCCATCCTTTCAGTGATTTTGTCAGCATTTTAGAAACGTACAACATCAGAAAGCTGAAACACAGAATACACGTTCTTTTTCTTTTTCACTGAATAGTATATTTTTCTTGACATTCTCGTTCAGTGTATTGTCTGTGCTCTTAGTTGGGGCTGCCGTAACAAAAATACCGTGGATTGGGTGGCTTCAACAATAGATACCTATTTCTCACCGTTCTGGAGGCTGCGAAGTTCAAGGGTAACATGCTGGCAGCTTCCCCGTGTGATGTTGGCCCTTTTCCTGGTTTGTAGGCGGCTGCCTTTTTGCTGTGTCCCCCACACGGTGGAGAGAGAGAAGCAAGCTCACTCCTCTCTCTTCTTACGGGGGGTGCTGGTCCCAGCCCTCAAGACCTGAAAGTCCTTCCAAAGGCCCCATTTCCAAATAGCATCGCTTTGGGGGTTAGGGTCTCAACATACGAACTCTGGTGGGGGCACACGCATGCAGTCCTTAACGTGATTGTTAAGTGTGCAGTGACTTGTTAAGTTTAGATTCACTCCTAAACACGGAGCTCAAGTTACTGTGTTTGGAAAGGTGTGTGTGCATTTATGTATTTGTTTGTCAAAGCTGGGATGTTTTTAGAGTGTTTATTGTTTTTTAATAATTCGGTGTTTTCTGAAAGTTTTTATATGTTGAGGCAGAGTAAATTGGTGCACCGTAGACTTATTTTGTTGAGTGAAACTGATTGCAGAATGAGTATTCCAAACTTATCTTTTCGTAGTTTTGTTTCATTTTTCTATACCTCAGGAACAATATGGAATGGAAAAGCATGTTTATTATTCGATGTTGGCTGGCTTTTGTATGTTTTGAAATACAGTTTTGCCTTTCGATTCTTTTCCTGATAATCGTGTAAAGGAGAAGAGGAACATACAAATTAAAGAGGATTCAGGCGCACCTGGGTGGTTCAGTCGGTTAAGCGTCCGACTTCGGTTCAGGGCGTGATCTCACGGTTCGTGGGTTCGAGCCTGCATCGGGCTCTGTGCTGACAGTCAGCTTGGAGCCTGGAACCAGCTTCGGATTCTGTCTCCCTCTCTCTCTGGCCTTTCCCAACTCCCACTCTGTCTCTCTCTCAAAAATAAACATTAAAAAATAAATTTAAAAAAAATACAGAGGATTTAATTGTATACACCCTCCTGAGATTGTCTGCTAGTTGTTTTTAATCTCTGGAACATTGGATGCTGCCTGTTTCAGAATTACCACTAACTTTCACTGTTGGACTCTTGTTCCTTTTTTTAAATTTTATTTTATTTTAGCACATGTGGGTGAGAGAGGCGGAAGGAGAGAGGGAGGGGGGGAGAGAGAGAGAGAGGGAGGGAGGGAGGGAGAGGGAGAGGGAGAGGGAGAGAATGAATATCTTAAGCAGGCTCCACACACAGCGCGGGAGCCTGACGTGGGGCTTGATCCCACAGCATTCAAGACCTGAACTGAAATCAAGAGTTGGATGCTCACCCAACTGAGCCACCCAGGCACTCCTGGACTGTTGTTCTTAAATCCCTTTTCTTCCATGTTACGCTGTAAACTTAAGGTTTTGCATTTTCAGTAGATACTAGCTCAATATTGTGCTAATCGCTGTTGCTTTATATTACTAATCATTCTGATATCCCTTGGAAAGAATCTGTATTAACTTCAGTAATGGATTTGTGTTTTCAAAATTTTAATTCGTGTTGCCTAATCACAGCATATGACAACTGTGGCATAGTGCTTTTATAGTGTGATAGATACAGTGGTGACACTTAGTGCTTTTACGGTATGATACAGGGCTAACACTCGCTCCATAACCGTGTTACCTTTGATGATGGGAGACTAGCTGAATGTTTGTATTGGTTAACTATTAGGTATTTAGCTCCTGCAGAGCACCAGAAACGAGGAGCTGGCATTCTCACGGGGAAGGCACTCAATCATGTAATTTAATGTATTGGCTCTGTGAAAACAAAACAAAACAAAACAAAAACAGGGAAAGGGGATAGAGAATGAGGGAGTTGATAAGTTTTGTTAGATCAGAGAGTTAAAATGAGAAGCCATTGGAAGATCTGGGGCAAAACTGTTCCAACTGGATAGAATAGAAATTGCAGTTGCCCTGAGGGCTTGATGGGCAGCGAGGAAATTAATGTGGCTGGAGTGGAGTAAGATAAAGATAGAAAAGGGAGGGGCCTGGGGCTTGGGTTTTATTTCGAAAGTCGTGGCAAGCCGCTGGGGGGTGCTGAGCAGGGGGTGATAGGCTTTGATCTGCATTAGAAGGAGATCCCTGTGGCTGCTGGGGGCGGGGGGGGGGGGGGTGCCACAGCGGTCGGTCAGTGGGCAGGGGCAGCTTGAGTGGGAGCAGGGAGACCATCCCAGAGGCTACTGCAGTCATCTGGGGTAAGAAATGAAGCCCTCTCTTTCACATCGCTAACGCCCTATAGGCACTCTATTATTTTCAAAGAATTAAAACATAGACTGGTGATCGAATTCTGTGCTAGCCAGCATTGACTCAGCTGAAGAGTTGGGGATCGGTTAGGTTGGGCTTGAAAGTCAGATCCGCTGGTGCCTGTAGCTGTGCACTCAGACTCGCTGGATCTTAGCAGTTTACATAGTCACACTGTTGTTTTGGGCCAGATTTGTTCCTCTCCTGTCATCTTAGCTGTTTCAGCCCCCATTTTTTTTTCATTCGTTCGTTCGTTCACTCATTCATTCGCTCGTTCATAAAATGTCAAGCACATCTAATACGTGGCAGGCACTGTTCTAAGTGCTGGGGAGACAGCAGTGAATGGGTAGAAGTGATCTTTGTTCTCGAGAGACCTGTAAGAACATAGCAGTGGTTCAGGCGATGTGGACAGATACTAATGCAAATATACATGCATATTTATATGTATATTTTTTAAAGCTTATTCATTTTGAGAGAGTGAGAGACAGAGCGTGCAAGGGAGGGAGGGGCAGAGAGAGAGAATCCCAAGCAAGTTGAGCACTCTGAGCGCGGAGCCCAACGCGGGTCTCGAACTCACAAACTGCAATATCGTGACCTGAGCCAAAGCCAGGAGTCGGACGCTTAACCGACTGAGCCACCCAGGCGCCCCTGTATATATTTAAGTGTTGGTCTTCCTTAAGTGAGGAAATAATTAGAAGCCACACCTATTAAGTAGGTTTGAGTAAATAATTTCCCACATTCATTTTAATCCTTTTTCTTCAGAAGGAGCACAAAAGATTTTCTGTGTAATAAAAGCTACTAGCTATTTCTGAATTAGGAAAACATGTAACATTTTTAAGCGTTGATTTAGTTTTCTTTTTTTTTTTTTTTGCATTAATGTTGCAGCTATATTAGAATTTTAGTCGTCTGTACTTTCCATATACATTTATTTAATAATGAAATTGTCTCTCCCACTAGACTGTCGGTTCCATGACGGAGGGAACCCATTTGTTTTTGCTCTCCATTGTATTCCCAGCACATAATCCAGTTCCTGGCACATAGTAGGTTCTTACTGAATATTTGTTGACTGAATGAGTAAATTTGTTTTTAATTTGCCAGAACAAGCTGGAAGTCCACCCTTCCCATTATGCTACTTAGCAGAGAAGAAAGCAAACCATAAGCAAACCAAGATTTTAGGAATTTAATATAATACAATTTCCAGGGATTATCCTGTGGCCATTTAGTTGATTTTTCTTTTTTGGGGGGGGGGGGTCCTGGTTAATGTTTTTAAAGTTGTATTGGGTGCTCTTAGGCATGGCAGGATTCTGGCGTATACAGCATACTGTATTTATAGAAAATGGACTATAAATTATTTTAAACATTTCAGCAAAATGCTGAAAGAGTATTTTCTGGTTTACTTTACATCTCAGTTCCAGAGCATTCGAGTCAGTGGAAGTATGTCTGTAAGTGTGAAGTCATTGTTCTGTGTTTAAAAAAAAAAAAAAGGGGCGCCTGGGTGGCGCAGTCGGTTGGGCGTCCGACTTCAGCCAGGTCACGATCTCGCGGTCCGTGAGTTCGAGCCCCGCGTCAGGCTCTGGGCCGACGGCTCAGAGCCTGGAGCCTGTTTCCGATTCTGTGTCTCCCTCTCTCTCTGCCCCTCCCCCGTTCATGCTCTGTCTCTCTCTGTCCCAAAAATAAATAAATGTTGAAAAAAAAAAATTAAAAAAAAAAACACCCAAAAAAAGATGTTTTAAGTGTTTAAAAAGCAAAAATATTTGCACATTTTGCTTTACAAAAATAATTATTATTCTGAAAAACATGCATAGATGCTAAAATAATTTTTAACAGGAAAAAATAAGACCTCATTATTATTTTTCTTAGCCAGAAAATTTTTCATTTAGATCTTTGCAGGTATTCTTTAATTTCGTAGTTTAAGAATTATTTTTTAATTTGAGAGAGAGCATGCGTGCGAGTGGGGCAGGGGGGCAGAGGGGAAGGGAGAGGGAGAGGGAGAGAGAGAGAGAGAGAATATCTGAAGCAGGCTCCATGGCCTTAGCGTGAAGCTCAGTGCGGGGCTCGATCCCACAATCCTGAGATCATGACCTGAGCTGAAATCAAGAGGGGGTCACTCAACCGACTGAGCCACCCAGGTGCCCCTGTAGTTTATTTTAAATATTTATGGCAAAAAAATGTACTCTTTAAAACTTCGGTTGTAAAAAATACTTGATTTAGTGGAAAAGAGACTAGATGACAGCATAGAGCCTAGCGTGTAGAGACCTCACCATAGTGATTGTTCCTACCTCACTCTGCTAGGTCCTTACAGTGTCTATAAAATATTTGTACTTACTTCCTCTTAGTAACTCTAGCATAATTTACTTCTGTTTCTTATCTTAGCGGACCTGGGCGGCTCTGGGGATGGATGAGTAAGTGAGGGATGAAAAGGGAACTTCAAGGGGTCAAGTGCACTTGAGGAAGCTGCCCGGACACTGAAAGTGTCAGGGTCAGTGCAGGAGTCGGGATGAACAAAGACACCATGAATCAGGCCATCCATCGGTGAGGGAGGGGGAGGCGGCTGACGGCCACAGAAGGATGGGGCTTAAGGCCAGATCTTAATAGCTTTTTTGACTGAGGGCGAGGGTTTTTAATATGCAGATGACATGTGACGAGTTAGAAGTGGCAGCAGGGAGCTCAAAAATGCCAAAGGTTGGAGACGTGGGGAGTTTAGAACAGAAACTGGCTCCTGGAGGGAACAGCAGAAAGGGTGGAGAGAGTAGCAAATCCCAAGGTCGAGGAAGGACATAAGGGACAGTAAATGAACGACAGTAATAGAGGATGGGAGCCTAGGGTTGGGGGACGGAGTAGTATTTTCAGGGATGAAGGATTATTGCATTGAGAGGCAAGGTGAAAGGTAATTGACTTGAGTTTTCCCAACTTTGGCCTAGACCAGTCCAAAGGCGGAACCATCCAAGGTTTCTGAGAGCGACTTGGCTTGGTCTGAGGGATGGAGTAGATGGCCAGGGGGGTCTGCAGTGGAGGGGGCTCTGTCACGGTGATGGGTGTGGTGCTGAACTTCTGCTGGGAGCGGGGGAGGGGAATGGTGTCACAGTGCTTGGCTTCCTCGCGGGCAGAGACCGTTGGACACTCGGAACACCAAATTACACATCAGTAGATGTTAAGTCCACATAGGCCGATGCACTGTATCTTAGGACTCAGGGCTGTTACTGTTCTGAAAAAGAACATAAGGGGTTTGTTTAAGGCTAATCAGGTCCCTCAGGGCAAGCTTACAGCAGAGAAATGAAGCGTGAACGGATGGATACTTCCTGTGTGGCTCTTAGTACATTCTTTTTTTTTTTTTTTTATTTTGTTTTTGCATTTATTTGTTTTTGAGAGACGGAGCACAAGCGGGGGAGGGGCCGAGAGAGAGAGAGGGGGAGACACAGAACCCGAAGCAGGCTCCAGGCTCCGAGCTGTCGGCCCAGAGCCCGACGCAGGGGCCCGAACCCACAAACTGCGAGATCGTGACCTGAGCTGAAGTCGGACGCTCAAGCGACTGAGCCACCCAGTCGCCCCTCACTCCATTCTTCAATATTGTTGTGTTTGACTTGACATCCCAGAGAGGTTAAGTCAATTGCCTATGACGTGCATGTAATTAGTGGTAGGACCGTCATAGGAATCCCAACAGTCTTGCTGTAGCAACTGCACCGTCAATCTGATACTTTTTAAAGGTCTTTCCGACGCCATGATCGAAATCATTCTTTTATTTTCTTTGAGTATACCTCCCCAGTGAACATTCTCCCCTGTTCCCATTCTGTTTGCACAGTGACTTTGCAAAGGAAGATGGTATTCCATTTTACGGACCAGAAAATCCAGACGGTTTTGATTGCCATGAGGTTGAACGTCTTTGCGCGTTCCTTAACCTTTCGAATTTAGCTTCTATAAATTGTTGATTCCAAGTCCTCTCCACACTTTGTATTTCCTTTGGCTCAAGCTCTTTCTGTGTTGGAGAAGTTGATAACTTTTAGGTTTTATGGTTTTTTGTAAGCCTTTTCAATGACTTCTAATCCAGAGAATGTAACTTTATGCAGTCATAACTGTAGCTCTTCTAAAATGGAATATTTTATTTTATCTTAGACTCTCCCAAAGTTTTCTTCCTAATTTATACTCTTTTATTTAAAATACGTTAACTGTGATCTTCCTGGAATTCGTTAAATGGTCCTCGAGGATCTATCAAGGTAAAATTTTCCTGACCCGGTACCTGCTGCACGTGTTTGACTAAGCTGCAGGCGTCCGTCTGTCCGTGCGCGGCTAAGTCACCCCGCCTGCTGGAGTCGGGACTGCCTGGTCTGCATCTTGGGCCTGCATTTCCCAGCAGCGTGACTTTTCCTCTCTGATCCCCTTCCCTCATTTGAAGGATAACCATAACGATGTCGCAGCGGTGTTCAAAAGATCCAGTGGGACCCCGCCTGTAAAGTCCGTACCTTTCAGTGTCAGGTTGTGTCGGGTCAAGCGCAGGGTAAAGCAGTATTTCCATCACATTTACCCATTTGTATAGCTGCGGGGCACCTGTCACCTTTGGAAGGGCCTTAGGGACCATCTGGCTCGAATAGGTCATTGGTGACACCACTGTTTCCTGGACCTGACTGCCGCTCAGACTCGCCTGGAGGACCTTTGAAAAGTCCCGGGTCCCAGCCTCCCCCCCCCCCACCCCCACCCCCCGACTGAATCCCGAGGATGCACAGCCCAGTGATTCAGAATTGCAGCAAACTTTCTGTGTGGTTCTTAAGCATTTGGCTTCCCGTTGGCAAGAGGTTGTCCAGTGTCAGTTTTACAACTTGCCACGTCGTAATATTCATGGAATAATACAGCGGTTTCTGGTCCCTTCCATATGTTACGTAAACGTACAAGGCGGGTTTTGCCCTTTTCTCATGGATCGGTTAGTATCGTTTCTCTAAAAGGAAAGTTCTCATCTCAACTGTCTTTTCTCCAAATTTAGTCCTGTTTCCGTATGTGAAAGATCGTCTGTTTCTTGTATGTGACCGACAATGCCAGACGTTTGTGCTTGGTTCTGATCGACCACGAGATTCTCGTTTTAAATCTAGTTTTAATGAAGTTACTAATTCTGAAATAATGCCCTAATGTATTTTTGGTTTTAGAGCTTTTTGACAACTACATGCAACAAGATGCCCATGAATTCTTAAATTACCTACTAAATACAATTGCTGATATCTTACAAGAAGAGAGAAAGCAGGAAAAGCAAAATGGCCGTTTACCTAATGGTAATATCGACAGCGAAAATAACAGCAGCCCACCAGACCCGACGTGGGTTCATGAGATTTTTCAGGGAACATTAACAAATGAAACCAGATGTCTTACTTGTGAAACCGTAAGTATATGATAAAATTTTAGAGGGAGCAAATTTACTTCCTTTTTACCGAAAGTTCTTTGGAGGATGAGTGAGAGAGTGGAACGCGAGGCTGGACAAACGAAGATTAAAGATGTACCTGTCACTTGAAAGGGATCTGTCTACACTTTTTCCATAATGTTGCTTATTAACAGTGAATACCTGCGACGACAGAAAAAGTAACTTCCTGCAGTTTCGGACCACAGTTGACCCTTGGACAATAGGGGGTCGAACTTCCTGGGTCCACCTGTTTGCGGATTTTTTTTTTTTTTTTTTTTTTGGATACAGTACCGTAAATGTATTTTCTTCCTAACGTTTTCTTTTCTCTAGCTTACTTTACTGATATCACGATACGTATACAAAGTGTGTGTTAATCAAGTGTTTACGTTATCGGTAAGGCTTTTCTGGTCAGCAGCCGGCTGTTAGTAGTTAGCTTTTTGAGGAGTCGAAAGTTACGCCCAGATTTTCAACCGCAGCGGGGGTGTGGGTTGGGGAGTTCGGTGCCCCTGACCCCCCTCTGCATTGTTCAAGGATCAACCGTGTTTGATTCTGTTTCAGTAGAAGGGGCCAGAGAGCCGGGTTCTGGAAATTCTATGTCCGTGTGTCAGGCAAGCCCGTAAGAAACTTACAGGTCAGGGAGGCACCTGCGTTTGTTTTTCCTTTCCCTACAGTTATGTGTCTTGTTGGCATAAAAACTAAAGCGTATTTGTTATACTCCGTGGGGAAGGCGCCCGCTTGCTGGATACTTTGTAAAGACGAGCAGTAGGGAGGAAGCCCAAAAATGGATTCCACTGGATTCCACATGGGATCGGATAACTCAGTCCTTTTGTTATATCGTTACCTCGTTACCTCATTTCTCACTTGAGGAATGAAAGATCAGACTCTTGTTTAATCAGGCATCCACTACTCAGTTTTGCCAGTTGAGCCAACAGTGTCCTTCACGGCATTTCTTCCCCTGCAACCGCATCTGGTTAAGAGTTTGCTCGAGCGGTGTGCGTTTCATATAGTTGTCATGTTTTCTCTAGCCGCCTTTAATCTGGAACATTCCCGTAGTGTTTTTGGTCTTTTATGACATTTGTTTTACATTTTAAAAGAAGATGTGCCTCCTTTTTAAAAACAGTTGAACATTGCTCTTACCGAGTTTGCCTGATGCTTCCTTCTAATTAGATGCGGGTGCGTTCTTGGCTGGAGTGGTCAGTTAGTGTTGTGTCCTTCTCAGGGCATCCTGTGTGGGCACACAGTACCCACCTGCCTCTTCATGGGGAAATTAACTTTGATCTCCCATTCAAATTGTTGTTCAGTTTCTCCGCTTGGTGATGACCGGCCTTTATGCCCTTGTAACTAGTGGGCAGTCTGTGGGGAGACACAAATACCTTGTTCTTCATCAAAATCTCCCCTAGGATCCAGCATCCGCTGAGGATTTTTGCCTGACTCAGCCGTCAGCATGATGGTCGCACTACTAGTTTTAAGAGGAGAGGAGCATCGTCCAGGGGAAAAGAGAGTCCACGGCGAGAAAAGATCAGATGTTTTATGGATGTTTGGAAGAATAACGTAGTTCCTTGGTTGACTAGATCGGATAAACTTGCACTGGCGGAGGCTAATAAGGAGCCGTATTCTTCTTTTTTAATTAATAGACTTCAGAAGAATTGAGTGGAAAGTACAGAAAGTTCCCGAATACCTCCTCTCCTCCACTTCCCCCCTGTTATTAACATCTTGCACTACTGAGGTGCATTGGTTGCAGTTGATGGGCCAGTAATTGATGGCTGCATTATCAACTAATTCTGTAGTCCATATTTTAGTTCGCTCTTGGTATCACCTGGTCTGTGGTTCTGTGTATTTTGACAAACGTATAATGGCCCGTGTCTTTCACTACAGTATGATACAGAGTAGTTTCAGTGCCCTAAAAATCCTCTGTGCTTCACAGATTCACCCCTCCTTCCTCCCCAAATCCCTGGCAGCCATCGGTCGTTTTACTGCCTCCATAGTTTTGACTTTTACAGGGTGACACATACAGTTGGAATCGTAGATAGGAGCGAGGCCTTTTCAGATTTCTCCTTTCTCTTAGCAATATGTACCTGAGGTGTCTCCATGTCTTTTTGTAGCCTGGCAGCCCGTTTCTTTTCACCATGGAATTTCTGTTTCATCGTGTGGACATATCACAGTTGATCCATTCACATACTGAAGGATGTCTAGGTTGCCTCCCACTTGTGATGATTATTGCTTTGTCTTCTCTGGGCCTCTTGCCTCTCCATGTAAACTGGAGAATCATAAAAGATTTAGAAACTGGTTTATTATCCATAAAATCATGTGCTGTGATTTTGAATGGATTGTGTTGACTCTGTTGATCAAGTTGGGCAGAACTGACTTCTTGACAACGTTGAGTCTTTACTGTCCATTTACATGGACTATGCATTTATTTACATCTTTCTTTCTTATGGAAGAAGTCATCTTGTCGTTGTCCTCGTGTTGATCTTGTACATACTTTGTTAGCTTTACATACCTAAGTGTGGGGGTTTTTTGTTGTTGGTCTTTTGTCTTTTGTTTTGTTTTTGGTGCTAATGTAAACAGTAGTGCGGTTTCTTTCTCTTAGAGCAAATAGTGATCCTTTTGATTCAACCATGAATAAAAAGATAGGCTCTTTCAGTGGAACCCTAACCAATAAAGCTGAGTGACTGTTGACTGTGGATTATGCGTTCATCTTTTTAACTATAACCAGAGCGCTGCAGGATGATCATTGTCAACAGTGTAATTTTAGTTAATGAAAGGACACAGTTGTAATAAATAAAATTCTCTTTTGTGAATCCATTTTTATTGGTGAACCTCTTTCACATCAAGCGAAAGAGGTTTAACTGAATGCTTGAATGCATTAACATCCTGTGTGGGTGTTTTTGGGTTAGAGTAAGGATTACTGTTCGTTGTTGTGGCCATTGCAGTAAGAGCTTGACTGGGCAGTGTTTGATGGCAGGAATTGGTCTCAGGACTCACCTTTATTCGATCTGAGCAACTCCACTGGTTTGAACATGAGTTTTATAGAGACATCTTACAAAGAAAAATTCTGTTGTAGCTGAATTCCAAGCTTTAGGAAATACACTGAGCGGTGTTTCAATCGGAAGAGTGGGGAGAATCAGAATTTGGCAGTTGGTTGGTGTTTGGTGTGATGAAAGTTGGTCTGTGTTCGAAGACATGTAGAATTCATCCTCTTCAAGAAGACAGGAGATAGTTAAATTTGCTTAGCATGTTGGGAAGTGTAGTTTTGGTGAAGCGGGCAGAGTAGATTTGGGACCCTGTGGAGGTCTTTGGGATGCTGTGGTGCCAGGCCTTGGAAGCTTATTTTGTAGACTGGGGACGATGGGGGATGAGGATTAGATGTTTTTGAAGGACAAAGTGATGTCACCGATCCTTGTTTGCTCAAATATTTATTTTATTCGCAACGGATGGCTAGTGATCCTTCCCCCCATTCTTTGCTAGGTCCTCCTGTGGCCTGCAGTCTATATTTGCAGATAGTTTCCCAAGAATTAAAGGTATGAATTGAGACTATTTCCTCAGAACCCCAGTCATTATCTTGCAGATTCAGTAAATGGTCATCAGTACCCCATGGCCTTTATCAAACTCAGCTAGAGGGATGAAATTGAGAATTTCTGAAGAGTGAATATGTATCATTTCTTTAGTTTTGCATAAATATTTAAGTGCCAGCTGGGCCAGGTAGACGATGGGTAGAGGTTGGCAGAAGGTGAGTAAGACATAGAGGTCCTGATCTGCAGCTGCTCGTAGAGGAGTACAGACCGGTAACAGGTAGACAATTCCAGTCCAGTACGTTAACGGTTCAGGTAAGCACAAGAGCCCGCGCGAGTCAGAGAACAAGGAGACCTGACCTCTCCACGTAGGAGTGGGCTTCTCGGGGGAGGCAGTGTTTGTGTGGCAGGTGTTGGTAACGCGGTTGTTAATACCCCAGTTGGTTAGGAGGCTGGGTCCCTTGACAACTCTGTCTTCTGATGGTTTCTTCTCGGCCTCTTTCCTTCTCTTCTGTTTAGTCTTTAAATGTGGGTGTCCTCCAGGCTTTCACTCTGGGTGGCTTCTCGCTCTGCATCGGGAGGGTCACAGTCCGTTTTCGTTACCGCCTGTGCTGATGACTCCCCACCCACGTCTCCAGCTTAGACTGCTTCTCTGAGTCTCCCACATCCTGGGTGTGACCTGACGTTAGATCATGGGAGTCCGACAACAAGCAGACGTGTTTACAAACACCTTTGAAAGTTAAATAGTGCCCCACTCGGCGATTGCCTGGTACCAGCACGCTTGTGAACCCAAACATAGTAACTCAGATATATCCAGATGATCCAGAGCCTCCTTCTATATCATAAAGATGGAAATGTAAAATGAAGACCGCCGAGGCAGCGCCTGAGAACCCGCAGACCTCGTTTTGACAAACACCAGGCTCTTAAATCTTCACTCCTTTTTGGCCTGCACGTAAAGCCGCGTGTTAGCCTGTCTCTGCCACGCCACCCTTCCTCCAAAACGGAGCTGATTCTTTTTCCTTAAGCACCTCACGTTCCCTTTCCTCTCTCTCTGCCATCTTCCTTATTGTTTCTTGTTCACTGAATCTCTCGTGACCCAGATCACTTATCTCATGGTGTCACTGTACCTTGTGTACACGGTAAAAACGTACTCCTGTTGGCATAAGGGCATAGTAGATGCGGCTCTAAATCCGTACAGCTACACGATGTATCACAAGTTACTGATGCCGAGCTCCTGAAACAGGTGCGCCGTTGAAGCAGGAGAGCACTTACCCCCCGGGGGTACGGCCGTGGTGGGTGCGAGGCTCGGCCAGAGCCCTGTTGTACGCTCACCCCGGGCGGAGAGTCATCGAAGGAAAGAGCTAGGAAAAGTGACAGTCTGCAGTTCCACCCTAATCCTGTTCAAACGAATAAGCACTGATTTTTTTTATCAGATGATTTTACCCATAATTCAAACAGAACCTTACGTTAGGTTTTTTTAGGGAAGAATTAGAAAAGGTCATCGGTGAAGATGGTAATTTGGCATTTTAGGCTATAATTATTTCCTTGAATGATAAAACAACACGGGCATCAGGCCCTTGCCAAGCATCCTCATTCCGTCTTGGCCTGTGTGTGCGTGCGTGCGTGTGTTTTAAGTATCAGTGTATATGGGCAGTTTGTTTCGTGCTTGACAATAATACCGAGATTCAGGAAAGTGATGGGATTTGACATCCTAGCCTCTGCCAGTAAGGGAATCGGTCCCAGGTGTACTTTGCTGTTTAACCTGTCCACATGATGAGGGTCGTTTACTCAGTGTCCCGTTGGATAATCCAGATCAAGGAGATTTCTTGTGAATTTGGGGGGAAAAAGAATTCTTCATATACCTACTACTAATAGAATGAATTTAATTCTATCATTTCAGAGCAGTGATTTACTGATATTTTAAAAAATCAAAGGTAATTCCCTGTTTTTCCAGATAAGCAGCAAAGATGAAGATTTTTTAGACCTTTCTGTTGACGTGGAACAAAACACATCGATCACTCACTGCTTAAGGTAATTGTAGATGTATCTGTGTTGAAATTCAATGAATGTCTTTGGTTTAGAATATTTTGAAACAAACACACAGTTTTCCGGTATAGACAAAATAAATTTATTTTGAATTTTACACAGGGGTTTTAGCAACACAGAAACTCTGTGCAGTGAATACAAATATTACTGTGAAGAATGTCGCAGCAAACAGGAGGCACACAAACGGTAATTTAGAGTTTTTAAACTGTTTTAGTGATTGCTCTGGCAATGGATGTTATCGATGGGCTTTTCTAGCTGAAAGGGATGTGTGAAAATTTACACTAAAACTTTTGAATGTTATCGTTGAGTAATGAAGACGCATTAACTTCTTACCAGATCAACAGTATCCCACTCTCCACCCTCAGGCCACTTTCTACACTTGTTTAACAATCCTAAACCAGTACGGTTAAAATATTTGACTTTGAGGCTTTGCTGCCTGTGTAGCTTTTTCCTTGGTGGGGAGAGGTAGGGGGAGCTGTACCCGAGTTTCTGCTCTTCCCACATAGGATGTTGTACCTTCTCTTCTTTGGGATTCGGTATCAGGGAATGGAGTTGTCGTCATCATTCTCGTTACCTTACTTCTTACGTTGAAACAACCTCAGAGTCAAAGAAAAGCTGTATGAACCGTACCAAGAATGCCATTTTACCCGAAATCGTTTGAAAATAAGGTCCTGGTGTGATGTCCCACGATCCTGGACACTTGAGTAGCCATTTCCTACCAACAAGGAAGTTTTCCCATGGCCGTATTCACCCACACGGGGAAAGTCACGCTGGCACGCCACTGTTCTCGTAGACCTTATTTTATGAGTGCAGATGTCCCGGTAATGTCCTCTATGGAAAAAAGGATCCAGGCCAGAAACATACATTACATTTAGTATTTGTGTCTCTTTAGTCTCTACATTTGGAACAGTTCTTTGGTCTCTTGTTGACTTTAAAAATCTTGAGAGTTTTGAAGATTGCCGATTCGTTATGTTATAGACCGCCCTCTTTGGGGTCATCTCGTGTTTTCTTAGGATTAGGTTCAGGTTATGTATTCTGGGTGGGAGTCTCCCAGAAGTGAAGCTCTCTTCTTCCCATTGTATCCTCTTAAGTGACACATGGTGTGTGGGGGTCCCTAAGACCACTCCTGACACTCACTAGAAGGACTCACAGGACTCCGTGTATGTAGTCATGCTCAGAGCTGAGACTTATTACAGGGAAAGGTGACAAAGCACGTCAGCAAAGCAGAAAACCAGGTGAGCTTCCGGGAGTCCAGTCCCATGGAGTCACGTGGGCGTACTTCACTCCTGTAGCGTTGAATGTGACGTGGGAAAAGTGTTTTCTGCTAGGGAGGCTCATTATAGACTCAGTGTCCAGTGTTTTAAACCGAAGGCTAGGCGCCGTCTGCCCAGCATGTACCAAAATTCCAGACTCTCAGAAGGAGAACAGGTGTTGAGCATAAGCCATATTGTTTGTTCAAACAATTTAGGCGTGTTGAGACACGCTTATCATTTAGGGACACTCCTCAAATCCAAATTCTCATATATTAACCAAGGATCACCCTTATAAGCAGACCTTTCTAATAGAAGTGGTTTTTTTAAGCGTTTATTTATTATTGAGAGACAGGAGGGTGACAGAGTGTGAGCAGGGGAGGGGCAGAGAGAGAGGGAGACACAGAATCCGAAGCAGGCTCCAGGCTCTGAGCTGTCAGCACAGAGCCCGACGCGGGGCTCGAACCCGCAAACCGCGAGATCATGACTTGAGCCGGAGTGGGACACTTAACCAACTGAACCACCCAGGGGCCCCACAAGCAGACCTTTGTAAAGACAGTCTGAGGCCTGCTAGGTTAACCCTTTGCTGCACATCCCATTACTGGTGCTGTTACTTTTGAGCACTTGATTAAGGGGATGTCTCCCAGAGTTCTTCACTCTTACGCTGTGCTTTTGCTCATGTATAATTCATAAGTATTTTGTGTGGAGGTTATTTTTAGATTGTAAATACACCCATTCCTCATCAGACTTCTAGTATTTTTCATTTTCTAAATCTCAGTTTGGACTCCAGGTTTTTGTTTGTTTGTTTGTTTTTTTCAGCGGGTTATGATCCGTTGCCATTCTTACTTTTTTTATGTGCAGATGATCCCCGATTTGGCCAGCGGGAACCCCTTCAAGCTGGTGCCTGTGTCTTTATGACATGTCCCCTCATCCTTGAGTGTTTCTTTACTTTCTGGCACCACAAGATACTCCTGGCCCATTTTCTCATTTTGTACTTGCCTTGCCCCCACTCTGGTCCAGCCATTTCCCCAGAGAGACCTGGTTCCTTTGAGGAGGAGAATGATGTTTAGAAAGCAAGACTTTGATAGAGGTGTGCTCCCTGCTATCGGGATGTTTCTGTTCTCGAGCCCCCTGGGTGAGCAGAGCTGGAGGGTGGGGGTATATGCTCACATCTATACCTGTTTATCTTGCCTGTTGATCTTTCCGTATTAAAAAACCATAAGTTCCCAATTAAATTCCCAATTTCACATCTATATCTGTGTATCTTGACTGTTGATCTTTCCGTATTGAAAAACCATAAGTTCCCAATTAAATTCCCAATTTCACATCTCTACCTGTGTATCTTGCCTGTTGATCTTTCCATATTGAAAAACCATGAATTCACAATTAAATCCCCAATTTCAGCCAACACCATAGGGTCCATTCTAGTTTTCTCCTTTTTCATATTTGTGGTTTCCTTCTCTGAAAGTAAAAATTGGCTCCCGTTATCTTTCTGTATTTATTTAATTGTTCAGTGACCCTGTAGGTAACCGGTCTTCTCCCTCCACCCCCACCATGCACAGATGTCATACAGACATGCTCTTTGCTCTTTGCTTGGGTTTCCCCTCTCCCCTGACGGCACAGCCGTCTACCTAGTATGGCCCCACCTGACGGTTGAACTGAAATGTTCATGAAAAGAAGAACTTAGGTTTTTTAAATGATTATGTTTTTGTTTTTATTTTGGACACAGATACATTTATTAGGAAGGGAGGGAGGGGTTTTAGGTAGTGGACACAGGTAATCAAAGCAGATGACTCATTGTTCTCTTCTGTTAGTGAAGATGATTGGGGTGGGTACCTCACAAAAGTTTGGGAGAGGACGTATCAGATTAATCCTGAAAGTGTAGAAGGTGTCTAAGACTGTTGGTTAAGGAAGACAGAGTCAAGGACTAAATGTAACTAAGAGGAATCCGACTCGCGAACTTCTTTGGCCACATGGAGGAAGGCGTATCTGTGAGCCTCGCTGGTCTTTGTACAGAATGACAACTAGCCATATACGTGAGTAATTAAAGGTGGTTTACAAACTCAAGCTGTTTGTTTTGCAGACATCCACGAGATTTTAATATATCATTTAGTATGAGGTTTTTTGTTAATATACATGGGGAATATATATATATATATATATACGTATATATACATATATATACGTATATATATGTATATATATATATGCTCTGTAAAGAAATTAGAAAATATAGATAAGTATACATCAATTAAGAATCATTATGAAAGCGCTGTTAACATTTTTGTGTATCCTGGATTTTTGAAGGGTGTCTGTATGCACACATGTAATTCTGGCAATGGAATCAAATTTTTATATGCAGTTTTGTAGCTTTTTTCACTTAATAAATGACAAGCATGTCACTGAAAGTATATTTTTACATCATTCTGAAGAGGTGCTCCATAGACTTTTTGTATGGGCGTACCATAATATACCATAATCTGTGAACTGTGTTCACAGCTAAATCGAATAGCTTAGATTGTTCCCTTTTTTTTTTTTTTTTTAAACTGTTACATTGCTTTGGTGAACATGCATATTTTGTATGTATATGCCCACCAACAGACACATTTTCACACAGTTTTTAGAGTATTTCTGTAGGATAAGTTGCACGTTAGTTTACGGGAAGACAGCAATACAGAAATTATCTGTTTTCTACTAGGATCTAGCGTCAGCCCTTCTGGTAACTTGCGTTGTAATATTGAGCAAGTCTCATTTAATCTTTTTGGGTCTCACTTGCATTAGTTGACATCTGCCAGCTCTGAAAGTCCACAGTTTGTAGTCTCGGAATAAGAGAGTAAGATTGTGTTGGATATACAGATCATAGTTCTTATTAAAGAAACAGAAACCAGTTTGACTTCAAAAGGTTTCAGTCTGGATGAAGTACAAAAACCACGGGATCGTCTCAGTGGACACAGAAGAAGCATTTGAGAAAATTCAACACCCGTCCATGATAAAAACACTCAGCAAACTAGGGATAGAAGGAACATACCTCAACATAATAAAGACCATCTATAACAAGCCCACAGCTAACATCAGACCCAGTGGTTAAAAAAATAAGAGCTTTTTCTCTAGGATCAGGAACAAGACAAGGATGCCTAGTCTTGCCATTATTCAGCATAGTATTAGAAATCCGAGCCCAGGCAGTTAGGCAAAAAAGAAGAAAAAGAAATAAAAGGCATCCAAAAGGGAAAGGAAGAAGTCAGATTATCTCTGTTCACAGATAACGATCTTATTGACAGAAAACCCTAAAGATGAAACGACCACAAGAAAAAAAACCTTGTTAGAACTAATCAATTCAGCAGACCTGCAGATACGAAATCAACACGCAAAAATCGGTTGCATTTCTGGGCACTGACTGAACAATCCGAAAAGAAAATTAACAAAAGAATCCCATTTACAGTAGCATCAAAGGGAATAAAATACTTAGAAATGGACTTAACGATGGGGGCTAAAGACTTGCACCCTGAAAACTATAAAATGGTACTGAAAAATTAAAGAAGATATGTACAAATAAATGGAAAGATATCTTGCGTTTATGCATTGGAAGACTTAATACTGTTAAAATGGTCATACTACCTAGAAGAGTCTACAGATTCAGTTTAACCTCTATCAAAATCTCCATAGCAGTTTTTGATGAAATAGGGGAAAAAAACACCCAAGATTCATAGGAGAAATCTTGAAGGACTCTTAAAGCCAAAACAGTCTTTAAAGAAAAACAAAGCTGGAGGCCTCACACTTCCTGACTTCAAAACCTATTACAAAGCTACAGGAATTAAAACGGCATGGACCGGGATAAAGGCAGACCTATAGATCAATGCAAAAGAGTAGGGAGCCCAGAAATAAACCCTCACTCGCATGGTCGGGTGATCTACAAGTGCGCCAAGGCCGCACGATACAAAAATAGGGAAAGTACAGTCTCTTCACCCGATGTTTTGGGACCACTGGATATCCATGTGCAAAACCTTGCCTTATACCATGTACAAAACTTAATTGAAAATGGATGAAAGACCTAAACATACGACCTGAAACTGTAAAACCCCTAGAATAACGGAGAGTCTTCATGACCTTGGATATGGCCATGATTTCTCAAATATGACACCAAAAAGCACAAGCAACAAAGGCAAAAGTAGACAGATGGGACTCTGTCAAACTGAAAAATGTACGCGTAACATAGGGAGACGATAAATGGAGTGAAAAGGCATGAGTGGGAGAAAATATTTGAAAACCAATACAAGAGGTGACAAGAGGTGAATAACCCAAAATATATCGAGAACTCGTACGGCTCAGCGACAAAAACCAGGCAAAGAACTTGAGTAAACATTTCTGCAAAGAAGATAAACAAATGGCCGCCAAGCATATGAGAAGATACTCAACTAAAGCTAACCGTCGGGAAAAGGCACATCGGAACTGCAGTGAGGTACCCTTCCGCACCAGTTAGGGTGGCCATTATTGGAAGGTGAGAAGGTAAGTGTGGCGACGACGTGGAGAAACTGGTGCCTCGTCCAGTGTCGGTGAGACTATAACCTGGCATGGCTCCTATGGAAACCAGTGTGGAGGTGCCTCAAAATACTGGAAGTAGAGCTACCTCAGGGTCTCGCGTTCCTTCTTCGAGGTATGTATCCACAAGGGTTGAAAACGGTGTCAGAAGAGATGTGTGTGCTCCTGTGTTTGTTGCTGCTTCGTTCACAATAACCAACAGGAGGAAACCGCTTAGATGTCCATCTGCAGAGGAGCGGATAAAGAAAATGTGGGGTGAACGTAAAATGGGGTATCGTTCAGCCTCAGCAAGGAAGGAAACCTTGGCACCTGAAACATAGACGAGTCTTGAGCGTATCATGTTAAGTAGGCCGGTCACAAAAAGGCAAATTCTGTAGGATTCGAGGGATCTGGGGAATCTAGAGTAGTGACATTCTGAGAGACAAAATAAAATGGTGCTTGTCCGGGTCCGCGGGGAGGGAAGGGGAGGAGTTATTCAGCGGGTGTAGACTTTCAGTTTGCAAAATGAAAATCGGGCGATTTTCCCCACAGTTCTGGAGATCTGTGGCACCACTGTGTGCTTATAGGCAGCACTGCCATACTCTCTGTTTAAAAGGGGTGAAAATGCTGGAGTTCATATGTTCTTTACCACAATAGAAAAATGCATGCGATTTGGCTTTCATTCGGAATCTGTGTTTGTATTAACGTAAAGACAGTGTCTTCTTTGCAACCAGCCCGTCTTGGAACAACGTCAAAGAACGACTTCTGGAAATGGTGCCCTAGAATAAGTATTCCGTGATCAAATGAATTGGCTATGTAGTAAAATTTCCTCTTCATTGTTTATTCATGCTTCATACTGTGGACTCTGAGAAGACCCACACAATAGAAGGAATTTATCTTTTGATCTCTCATACGGAATTTGTCCGCACATTGACTCCTTTCACGTAGCACCCCTGTATAGCGCAGTCCGGGAAAAATACGAGGTTGGTAAATGTGGATGAAGCAGTCCTGAGCTGTCACCCAGTGGGAGGAAAAAAGCATAGGGTAGGAGCAAGGTGATGAAGCCGGGGAACCGGACCGAGAGGATTTGAGGGCTTATGGCGTTGTTTTAGGTGCTGTTTTCCTGTCCTCTGGGCTGGGAGTGCCGCTTGGGATTTTAAGGAGCACTCGCCTGTCACTCGCCTCTCCCTGAGAGCGGGATCTGATGACGAGTGACAGTGGAAAGCTGAGCCAGCCTGACCGGCTCTCCACTACACACCCCTCCTCGCTCCCCTCCCTGTACTCTCTCCCCTCCCTGTACTCTCTCCCCTCCCTGTACTCTCTCCCCTCCCTGTACTCTCTCTCCCTTTAGGCCACGTTCAGCCGAGCCCGCCTCCGGGCCCACCGCTGTCCGCGGGCAGCGTTGAGGACGACTCACGCAGTGCCCAGGTGACTCAGCATCTAGTTGTTGTGGCCGCTGCCTGTCTCTGTCCAGCCTGATCTAGTGGTAACTGAGGTTCTTCCTGTTCCTGAGGCCAAGTTCTTCCCTTCTGCTCGGTTTCCCTAGCTAGATGCATATCGTTTTCCTGCGTGTGCAGGTTCTCGTCACGGTTAGTATCACGTCGGGAGTAGTCAGCCCTCTCACACACACCCTGTCTCCGTCTGCTGAGACTGCCGTAACAAAACCCCGTAGACTGGGCGGATTATCAATAGCAGAAATCTATCGATTCGTTCGCACTCTGGAAGCTGGCGGTCCAGAATCGAGGCACCAGCATGTCGTGTTCCGGTGAGAGCCCTCTTCGTGGTCCCCAGCAGGTGCCTTCCTGCCTGGTGGAAGGACTCCCGCAAGCTCTCTAGGGTCTTTCATAAAGACACTAATCCCATCTGTGAAGGCTCCACCCTCATGATGTAAGCACCTCCCGGAGGCCCCACCTCCTCCCACCTCCTAGAACCGCACGGCGGGTAGTAGGTTTTGAACATGAGTTTTGGGGGGATACAGGCATTCAGACCGTGGCACCCCCTCCCCCATTGGGATCCTCCTGAATCTGACCCGTGTGTCTGGTTGCCTCGGTCCTTCTGTCTTTTGACGGGTCGATGCTGTCCGGATGCGCGCCTGGTAGCATCCCCAGGTAGCGATCAGGACTCCCCCCCCCCCCCCCCCCCCCGGCCGTGGCACTGGATCTGCCCTGTCCCCAGACCTGCCTTCGTGGATGACACCCACTGGAGTCAGGCTCCGTCGGGTCCAGCTCTCCTCTCAGTGCTTCCCACTCAGTCTGGTGTCTTCCTCGCGCGCAGCCATAACTTCCGTTTCCCTGTCACACTCAGCCTGACCTTCCCCAGTTAGGCCTCGTTGACATGACAGTCCACGAGAAGGTGGAATTTTCTGTCTGTACGATGACGAAACTCTTCTGCGTGGTCAAGACTCCTCTGCCAACAGAATTCCATTAAGTTCTTATGTGCTTGTGCTGATGGCATGTTAAAGTTGTCTGGGGTAGACTTTGCATATTAGTGCCCTCTGGCCCGCAGTATGTGTGGACCTCTTTGCTTGGCTCCCGCCGTTTACACAAATGGGAAATTTTCCTTTAAAAAATGGTTTCTGGCCATTCTTGTGGAATCTCCAGGCAGCAGACAGCTCTAGAATATGGAACTCGCCTTCGTGGCGCACCCCCCGCCCCTTGCCTGCAGCAGAGTGGCCGGTATTCTAGTCCGGGAGTGGCCTCAGGGCCCATTCTCCGCCACCCCCCACTCCTTTGGGGCACTTTCACGCTGGCTCTTCTTCAGAGGACTCCTCTGGGGCTGGGGCTACCGCGGAAGGAAGCTTCTGGGAATTTCTTTAACCTGTGACCTATGACCAGCAGGGGGAGAAGAGAGTGTGAAAGCCCAGTCACCTCTCCACGGTCCAGAGAAATCTGCAGGGAGATTCAGAGTCCAGGCAGGGTTTCCCCGAGGGACCAAGCTGGAGCTGCTCTCTGTGGGCTTCTTCCTGAGACTGAACCCTCAGCTGGCTTCCTCCTCTTCCCTCTCGGCTTTGCTCACTCGGCCCCCAGAGCAGCGCTCTGATAAATCTCGGGCACACGACTTCTTTCGTCAGGGTCTGCTCGCTGGGTCATGGGGCCCCAGGTTGAGAAGATGTGCCCGCCACCCCTTCTGACGGTGGCTGCTGTAGGCATTGACTTTGTAACCTGGTGTATGACGAGGGCGGTACATTTTTGCTAAGAAAATAGTATCTGCAGTCCGCTCATTCCTGGTCCAGAATACTCTGATTAGGTTGGAAGGGGATGTGCTTGTTTTTCAAAATCACATCGTTGGTAAGCATCGTTTTTCTGCGGAGATCTAAAATTTCCGGAAAACTGAAGTTGGGCTGAGGACGCTTTTCTTCCGGAGGAGAAATGGGCTCTAATTAATATTTTAAAATGCTCCTTACAAATTTATGATTACTTTGTTAACTCAGGGACATAAAGGAATCTTTCCATTTTTGCAGTTACTGGTCTTTATTTACAAAGAACCTGAGGAAAAAAACGTCAGCGTTTCATTTAGGAGAACTATAATATCATCGCCAAGGGAGGTTTATATGTTGCCGGATTCAGTCTGCTAATGTTCTGTTGATTTTCACATCTTTGAGATACCGTGAGGGATATTATTGGTCTGGGATTTTCTTGTAATACCGTTGTCAGGTTTTGGTACCGGCTTTCAGCTGGCCTCAGAAATGAGTTGGTGATCATTCCCTCTTTTACGAAGAAGTTTCTGTAAGACAGGTACAGGCACACCTCATTTTATTGTGCCCTGCTTATTGTGTTGTACTTCGCTGCGTTTTTTTTTTTTTTTAACATACTGAAGGTTTATGGCGTCCTTGCGTCGAGCAAGTCTATTGAGGCCCTTTTTCCAACAGCATTTGCTCACTTTGTGTCTCTGTGTCATATTTTGGCAATTCCCACCAAATTTCCCGCTTTCTCGTTATTATCACATTTCGTATAATGACCCGTGCTCTCCGATGTCACTGGTGTAATGTTTGGGGGTAGCACAAACCACTCCCTCACAAGATGGTGAGCTTCCTCGATGAGAGTTGTATGTCCTCTGAGTGCTCTACCGTCCGTTCCCCCCCTGCCCCCCGCCCCGGCCCCCTTTCCCTCTCCTCTGGCTGCTCTAGTCTCTGAGACACAACAAGATTGAAACTAGGCCCATTAGTAACCCTGCAGTGACCCCTCCGTGCGCCAGTGAAAGCAGAAATCCCACGTCTCTCACTTTGAATCAAAAGCTAGAAATGGTGAAGCTTAGTGAGGAAGGGCACGTTGACGGCTGAGACAGACTGAAAGCTGGGTCCTTTGTGCCGGACTCCAGCCACGTTGCAAGTGCCGAGGGAACGTTCGTGAAGGACGTGAAGAGTGCTTTTCCGGCGCACGCACGAGTGACAAGAAAGCGAAGCAGCCTTATTTCCGACGCGGAGAAGGTGCGAGTGGTCTGGACAGAACAGCAGACCGGCCACAACATTCCCTTGAGCCAAAGTCTGACCCAGAGCGAGCCCTCAAAACTCTCTTCAACTTTCTGAAGGCGGAGAGAGGCGAGGAAGCTGCAAGAGAAAAATTGGAAGCTGCGGGGGGCGGGTTGAGGAAAGAAGCCGTCTCTGTGACGTGGAAGTAAAGGCAGAGCCGCCGGTGCTAATGCAGAAGCTACGGCAAGTTCCCCGGAAGGTCTGGCTAAGATCGTTCACGAAGGTGGTTGGTGTAGACAGAACAGCCGTCTGTGGAAGACGATGCGTGCCATCAAGGACTCGCACACCTAGAGGGAAGTCCGTGCCTGCCTTCGGAGCTCCAAAGGACAGGGCTCTCTTGTTAGGGGCTAACGCAGCTGGTGACCTGAAACTGATGCTCACTGGCCATTCTGAAAATGCTGGGGCCCTCCAGAATTACGCTGAATCCGCTCTGCTCTATAAATGGAACAACAAGGCCTGGATGACAGCACACCTGTTTACAACATGGTTCACTGAATATTTGAGGCCCACCGTTGAGACCTTCTGCCCGGGGAAAAGGCAGAAAAAAAAGATTCCTTTCAAATTTTGCTCTTCATCCATTGATCATGCTGCCTGGTCACCCAAGAGCTCTGATGGAGATTGTGCCCTGAGATGAATGTTTTCGTGCCTTTTTGACAAGCGTCCATTCCACAGCCCGTGGATCAAGGAGTCATTCTGACTTTCTTATTTTTTAAGAAATACCATTTCGGGGCGCCTGGGTGGCGCAGTCGGTTGGGCGTCCAACTTCAGCCAGGTCACGATCTCGCGGTCCGTGAGTTCGAGCCCCGCGTCAGGCTCTGGGCCGATGGCTCGGAGCCTGGAGCCTGTTTCCGATTCTGTGTCTCCCTCTCTCTCTGCCCCTCTCCCGTTCATGCTCTGTCTCTCTCTGTCCCAAAAATAAATAAATGTTGAAAAAAAAAATAAACAGTGAAATGACTTATTAAAAAAAAAAAATACCATTTCATAAAGTTGCAGGTGCCATAGACAGTGATTCTTCTGATGGATCTGGGCAAAGTAAATTAAATCCCTCCTGAAATGGAAAGCCATTAAGAACAACGGGAAGAGGTCAAAATATCTTTTATAAGAGTTTGGCAGAAGTGGATTCCCACCCTCGGGGATGACTTTGGAGGTTGGGGACGGCAGTGGAGGCAGTCACGGCGGATGTGGTGGAAACAGCGTTGCCGGGATCTCGTGACAGGACGCGATGGGGTGAGGACTGCTTCTCACGGCTGAGCAGAGAACGTGGTTTCTCGAGATGGAATCTGCTCCTGCTGACGATGCTGTGGAGCCGGTTGAAGTGACCACGAAGGATTTGGAGTACTACACAAACTTGGTAGTTAAAGCAGGGCACGGTTTGAAAAGACTGGTTCTGATTTTGAGAAAAGTTCTGCGGGTGAAATGCTCTCGGACAGCATCTCGTGCTATAGAGAAATCGTTCACGAGAGGAAGAGTCCGTCAGTGTGGCAGACGTGATTATCTTCTTTTAAGAAGTGCCGCAGCCACCCCAGCGACCTTCATCATCACTACCCCCATCAGTCCGCAGTGAGCCAGGACCCTTCCCCAGGAAAGAGGTTATGGCTCGCTGAAGGCTTGGGTGAGGGGTTGCAGTTTTTCACGATGAAGTGTTTTTTAGTTAAGGTGTCTGCATTGTTTTTTCTGGACGTAATGATAGCGCACATTTAATGGACACGGTATGTCAGCCTAACTCTTATGTGCACTGGGAGACCAAAAATTTCATTCCATTGGCTTTATTGCAATGCTGACTTTACTGTGGCCGTCTGGAACTGAACCCATAATATCTCTGTCGCATGCCTGTCTCTAGGATTTTCCCAGTTTTTCACGATCTAAAATAAGTCTAGAAGTGAATGTGTTTCAGACGTCTTGCATCTGAGAAGATATATGTAAGTTCTAGAAGTTGGGATTACTGAGGCAAAGGCCATAAAGACTCTTACACTGTTAGCTTTCTTTCCGGGAATGAATATCGGTTTATGTTTTTTCTCGCTAATGTTTTTCAAAGGCCAGGGTAGAATAGTAAATGTTTCCGGAATAACAAGCTGCCCACCGCATTAAAGATCTGTAGGATGCAGGTTTAGCGAGATGCTACAGAATGATTTTTGTTTTCACTTCATTAGAGGCAATGGCTTAGTAAATTTCATTTTTTAATTAATGAAGTGTTTTGCTTCATTGAACACTTACGGAATTCAGTGCTGCAACACTTGTCAGGTATCTGTCACGTGCCAGGCATGTTGCTCGATAGAGCAAGAAAATGAAAACAAAATAAAAATGGTTTCTCCCTGGCAAGATTTTAGACCCTAGAAGAAGAGAAAGACCCATAATCATCATAAACATTTGATGGGGTCATAAACTGTACATGCATAGAGTGAATCTAGAAAGTGCCGACGGGGGACTGAAGAGAGGGGTTACTTGTGTGTGGGGGGGGGACAGCGTTTGAGCTGAGCCTGCAGAAGAATAGGCTGTCATTAGGAGGAGCCAGGAGTGCGGAGTCGTGTCGGGGCGAAATGACATTTAAGGGCGTAATAAAGATTATTTAGAGTGCGGAGGATAGCCGGTGTTTTACAGTAAAAAACTTAACCCTAAATTTGCGGGTCATTTTACTCTCTTTTCGAGGATACACGTAGTCCTTATTCCTAATGCGGAGTTACTTCTTATCTCTGGCAAACACCTTTCGCAGAATGGTCTTTCATGCTTTTCTCGTTGTGTCAGTCTGTTACTGAATTATATAGACTGATGGGACAGATGGATTTCAGTTTCCACTCACATCCAAAGGAGTTAGCAGCTCTAAGGAACTGGTTTTCCTCCACCAATCATAGGCATCATGTGCAGTTTGCCTTATCATTAGGGACCTGTATTTCAGAATAAGGATTTCTTAACAGCGGACTGATGTCGTCCATCTATTTTGAAGCCGTATTGAGTATGAATTAGATTTATGTGGTTTGTCGATGACGGGTGGGGTGGGATAGTCTTCAGATGTTCAGAATGTTGCTTTGCCAATATAAAAGTAATTGGTAGAAAGATGCAAAACTGGGCAGTGCTGGGCTATTAAAACTACTAATGGTTTGTCAATGGAATCCTAAAGTTTGATAGTTCTTTTAAGGGCATGGTGTGGATGTCTTTTATGAAATTCTGTCTCCGTGTTTATTTGAATAGGATGAAAGTTAAAAAACTGCCCATGATTCTAGCTCTGCACCTGAAGAGGTTTAAGTACATGGATCAACTTCATCGATACACAAAACTGTCTTACCGGGTAGTTTTTCCTTTAGAACTTCGTCTGTTTAACACCTCTGGCGACGCAACCAATCCTGACAGAATGTACGACCTCGTCGCCGTGGTGGTTCACTGTGGAAGGTAACTGCATCCGAGGGACGAGCTGGCAAGGTTCTTGGTCTGTGGGGCGGGCGTTCAGGATGGTCCCGGCGTGGATCTTTCCAAGGCTCTTGATCCTTCCGGGTCGTCGTGTCAGGATAGGTTGATTGCAAGATGGGTGTTTCAGATACAGTGCGTTTATCATTTCCTCCTTAAACTTTGGTGTACTGAAATATTACTGTATTGAAATATCACTACATTTGGTTCCATGCCTCTGTGTTCACGTAGCTACTAGATGTGTATTGCTAGCCGTAACTTACTGCCCTGTGTTGTATTGTTTATCAGTTTATATATGTTTCCCTTATGAGAACAGGCACTTCTTAAAACAGGAAATGATTTGTCCGTTAACAAAAGAGTAGCAACATTTAGGACGCCTGGGTGGCTCAGTGGGTTGAGCGTCCTGATTTCAGCTCGTGGGTTCAAGCCCCACATCAGGCTCTGTGCTGACAGCGCAGAGCCTCCTTAGGATCCTCTGTCTCCCTCTCTCTGCCCCTCCCCTGCTCGTTCTCTCTCTCTCTCTCTCTCTCTCTCTCTCTCTCTCTCTCTCTCTCAGAATAAATACAGATTAACAGCATTTAAAAATCTTTTTTATTTTTTTATCAGATTTATCTGTAGTAAGATTTCACACGAGAGCGTAGATGGTTTACTTTGCCTGAATCCTTCAACTGTCGAGGACGCTCGTCCTCGGCAAGCCCGTGCCAGTCCAGCTATGCGTTCTCTCTCCTCAGTGGCGCGTAGATTTCTAACAGGTGCTTGCGGAATTCTTAAGTGTGACCCTTTTGGCCCGTCTCAGGCCCCCCCCCCCCCCCCCCCCCGAACCAACCTTCCTGGAGTCCTCAGCCCTGTCCCTCCCACCTCCTCTCTCGCCGGACGGGGTCTGTCCGTTCCACTGCGCCCGCAGCTCTGCTTTTATGTTCTGTTTTGCCCCGAAATGTGTTTGTGGAGGGTTATCTGCTGCACTGACCGTGTCCTCGGGGCAGGAAGTGTTGGTGTCTTTCTGATCCCCACAGAAAGCAACACCCTTATGTGCACACGATAAGCACTCACGCCCACTGCAGTGAGCGTGTTTTATGTTCAGGATGCAAATCCCTAATAAACGGCCTTCCTGGGCGCCTAGTAAGTTTATGAGCCTCAGCCCTTCCTCCTCCTATTAGTTTCTGTAACCGACTTCTGTCTGTTCTTCAAACCACCTGTTTGCCGAAGGAAAAAGCCGAGCTGCCCGATGCCTAACTTTTGTGGCCCCCACCTGCCTCCTCCCTCTCAGGCTCTGTTCCTCAGCCTTTCTGTGATTCTCTCTGCCTTTCTACCACCTTAAAAAAGTACAAAACAAAACAAAAAATAAAATAAAATTCTTAGCCTCTTATATAAACACATGATTCTTTAGATGAACCCCCGAGAAATGGGGAAAATCTGTTTATTTTGGTTTTTATTTCAGAATTTTAGAATTAAAAGCCTTCTTAAAAAAATAGTTCTGAGGGGTTTTCGTCTGTGGGGAAAGAGCGGTCCTCTTGTTTGTGTCGTTTTGTCACCTCGGGTACTCGTCTCCCCTAACCGGGTCAGAGGAGTCGACACCAGGAGGCACAGAGGCTGCTTATTCCTTTATCTCATGTTGCTACTCTTAAGATAATGTTCACATTAACAATACTTTGTGTGGAAAATTATCTCAAATTCTATACTGTAACAATTACAATGGAATTACAATTTAATGAAGAATTATGTAGAAGCTTTTATAATGAATCATATTTAAACGGGGAGAAGTTGAAATCTTCACCACGTCTTTTATAAAGCAAAGGATTTATTGTTTTTGAAGAAACAGTCCCACATGCATTTTGATGAGTTTCTAGATTTCTTTATTCCAGATTTGTTTAAAATGAGACGCAGAGACCATTCTAATAATGGTGCTAAGATCTAGGTACTTAAAAATAGCACTAATACTAACAAAATGTCATTTGTTTTTAAAGAAGTTTATGAAGGTCAAGCTTGATTGATTTCAGAACTGTAGATTTGATAGCTTTGCTTGTTTAACTATCACTCGATACCTTTCCTCAAGAGAAAAACTTTTCCGAAGAGAGTAAGACTTAGAAAAAAATGTTTACTTGTGTTGTTCTGTAGTTTAACTCAGACTGTGACACCCCCACCCCCCTCAAAATGCTAGAAAAAAATGTATTTACATTTTTCATAGAAGCAAATTTGAAAGTTATTTTAAAAATAATAAGTTATAAAAGACAAATAATTTTAATAGCGTAACTTCATATAAATAGAATGCTGATTATATCTTTCAAAGTAGAGTGCTAATTATTTGATTTTAAAATAGAATGCCAGTTCACATCAATGTGGCTTGATATTTTGGGGAAGGATAGGTAAGGAGTATTTTTATCGGTTTCAGTTATGCTGCTTTATAGAACGTGAAATTCGGGCATAGAAGAATGATGTTAATAAACATTGTATGAAATTAACTTTTCTTTCTCTTTGTTTTAGTGGTCCCAATCGAGGACATTATATCGCAATAGTTAAGAGTCATGATTTTTGGTTGTTGTTTGATGACGACATTGTAGAAGTAAGTAGTTCCTGAATTTCTTCTTTTTCTTCAAAGTTGGGTGTGTATTTCACTCTTCTCTTTTTTCTCCCAGCCTCTCATTCATAGGACAGGTGACGAATATTAGGCAACTGTTGAGGTCTTCAGATTATCTGATTCCTACTTCTTACTCCCCCACAGGCAATCCCAATGCTTGAATGGTCAGGTAACCTTTAAAATGCTTAGGATAAAACAAAAGCTTTCGACAACAGAGCCAGCTTAAAAAAAAAAAAAAAAAAGCTTTCATTGTTTAAAAAAAAAATTTGAGGTTAAAAAAAATTATCGAGTTATAATATACATAAAGTACACAAATCTTAAGCAACAACTTGAATTTTTATGTGGACGTGCACGCACCCGTATTTGCGCGCGCGCGCGCGCGCACACACACACACACCGTAACCACTATCAAGATCAAGTGCACTCTCAGCACCCCAGTGAGCCTCCTTTATCCTCTTTCTGGTCCGTCCTCACAGCTTTCCTCCCTTCTCCCCACCATCCCCTTCACCGGCTCCAGGCTCTCTTGAGGCTTATCATTCTCATTATTGTTTTGCCTCTGTTTGAATATAAATGGACTCATTCAATATGCCTTCTTTTGTGTCCGCCCTTTTCCGCTCATCATTGTATCTAGCAGTTTATTCGTGTTGCCAATAGTAGGGTTTTCTTTTTTATTGTAATTGCCCGTTGTCAGAACAGAACAAGTTAGAAGCTTGCCTTTTTGCCCCTTACTGAAATAAAACTGCCTCCATGACCCTGGTGTAAGTCTTATGCTAGACACGCGCACTCATTTTTCTTGGGTGTGTTAGGTGGGACCATCTGAAATTGCCATTTTCGTAGGTCACGAATGGTTGGGAATTCGTGGTTTCTTACAGTCCAGGTAGAAATTCTGTTCCCTAGGAATAGGATTGCTGGATCAAAGGGTAGTTTGTGTGTTCAGCTTTAGAAGACAATGTGACACATTTCCCCAAAGTCTCCGAATCGTTTTACATTCCTACGAGCTGTGTCTGAGAGTCCTGTTTGCTTCACGTTCTTACCAGTACTTGGCATCATCAGCCCTTTTAACTTAAGCTGTTCTTACTGTGCAGAGCTGTTTTATAGCCCCAATGAAAGACACGATTCTAAGAAATGTGGAAGGTTTTATTGGATTGAAGCAGTTCCAAGAGCTCACTTTCGTACTAATGTTTACATTTTGCCCGCAGAAAATTGATGCACAAGCTATTGAAGAATTCTACGGGTTGACATCAGATATCTCAAAGAACTCTGAGTCTGGTTACATCCTTTTCTATCAGTCTCGGGACTGAGGGGGACCGTGATGAAGAGATACTTTCTGCCTCATTTCTTCTCTGGTTACTTTGCAAAGGATCAAGCACTGATTTTTCAAGAAAAGAGAAATGCAGGAAGCTCAGGGGGCAGTAGCACACTTTGCACACAATAAAGCAAAGACTGTGGATTCACACGCTCTTCCTATCATGGTAGTTGATTTCTTTGCTCAGGTATCATGCCGTCCGTGCAGTTCCACACAACAAGGAAGTGAGATCAGAGATAGCAGCTCCTCTCGGGAAACCGCCTTCCAGTAATTGACATGCATTTTCTCTTTATTCGTTGCACCAGTAATGGTTTGAACTCCTTGGGGGTGCAGGAGAAAGAGTGGGAATCTGTGCTGGGTTGTAGCGATCATTTCGGGAGGTGATACTGAACGCACCGCGTAAATTTGCCCGTGTCGAATACACACACATAGAAGGAACATCCGGTGGTCTTTTCAGGCGTAAACCAGAACTACATTTGGGCCCAACACTTGCAGTTGCCTTTCTGATGTAAAAACGAACAGATGACTAGAATCCGGTGTCAGGAAGACAAATATGTTTTGCTTCTCTGAAGAAGCTTATAATAATATACAGTATATGTATATGTAGGGAACAACTGGTCAAAAGTGGCTTTTTGTTTCCCCAAGGGGAAAGACTGGCTTTGTAATTATAAGTTTTTTTCTTATTTATTTTACTTAAAACTGGTAGAGTCTAAGTATTGTATGAAGTGCCCATGATTCTGTCAGTAAATTTGAGCTTATTTTTATTAGTTTTTGTCAATTGAACTCGTCCTTTTGTTTGTTTCTATTTTTAAGGTGAATTTTAAACCATTTTAAATCGTAAGATACCTTAAGAAAAATTACACTGAGAAGAGGTAAATACTCTTTTTCAGGAGGAACTGATATCTCTGACTAAATATTTGTCCTTTTGTCATGGTTTATAAGTCACTGATTTTACTCAGCTTTAATTTTGTAAAGTAAAAAAACTTATCAGAAATTCCCTGTCACGGTTGGAACCATCGATGAAATTCTGGTGCAGTGGTGGCTCACCAGTCTTCAGAATCCTTAAATACCCTGACGTTTCAAGTTGCAGCCGTGTTCGGAAAAGTCGTGTCTTGGCAGTTAACGTTCTTTTCGAATGTCATTCTTTACCCTGGGAAGAAGGAACCTGTCGTAACCCCAGCAGCCTGGGTGCCTAGCTGCAAACCGTGCGAGGATGAAATTTTAAGGAAGCAGACCAGAAACACACGAAGCAAGTCCTTTTCTCCCCATCCCTCCCCCCCCCCCCCCCAATCTTTGCAGATCTACTGGAAGAGTGTTCAGAAACTAAGCTTTGCATTTGTCAAGACTTCATTCTGTCGGGGGTTTTAAGAAGTAATATATGTAATGTAAAGTGTATGTAAACCATTGAGGTTGACGCTTCCCCATGCATCAGTGAGTTGACGGTGGCCGAATGTAACGTGCAGAAAATAATTGACTGTATATTCAGAATCATAGCAATCAGGCCTTGGATGTTCTTCAAGTCTTTTCAGGCAGTGATTTTTTTTTTTTTAATTGCTGTAATTTTCTAAACTTATTTTACTAATACTGTTGAATATGAAAAAAAACCACGAAAAAAAATTTTTGTCTGCTGCTATTTATTAACATTTTATTATCTGTATCTTTTAGCTCAGGAAATGACTTCACCTATATTCGTTCCGTGAACTGATCTTTAACAGGGTCGCTTGGCTAATGGGGCTCTTTAGACAGATACGCTGGGAGAAAAATTACGACGTATTGTGACACCTTGCTTTTTCAGATACAGTCGCTAAAGCCTTATGGCCGGCTGGAACGGGCTTATACCGATCGCGATTGCGTAGCCCGCCTGGTTACAACGTTGCACAGAGACTCACGACTGAGAACGCGGGGAAGGGGGAGGGGAAGGTCACAGGACGGGGGAGGTGGATACATTTTTTTTATTTTGAGGGCTTAAACCAAATTGTCTCGGGATTTACGGCTGTGTTTCCGTAGCTTTCAGCGCAGAGAAAGTAGAGTGAGGCCGAGTCCGTTGTTTACTTGAGTTAGGCCACAGCATGTATGAGAAAGATAGATGAGGTCATTTGCACAGAGGTACAGCACTGGGATACCACGCTGTGTTCGTGTCTCCATTTTGCATTGTAAAAACCACAGTAAAAGGCAAGGCGAAATGTCCTGTCGAAGCAAGTTCTAGCATTTTCGTTGAGCTCCTTGGTAGTCGCACACTGTTCACATCTACACCGTTGTTTAATAGTATGATTTGTCAGGGGAGGGACTGTGGGGCGATGGGTCTCAATTTCCTTTTTACTCTCAGTACAGCCGCGTCTGCGTAAAACGTTTGGAAGCTCACCCGAGACGCAGCAGACTTTAAAAGCACAGGGTTGGGGTTGGGGGGCAAATGCAGGTATGGCGAGAGAAGGGACCCAGAGAGGAAGCATTGTGAGATTGTTGGTTGACTGTGACTGAAACGAGGGGTGGGTTTACGGTGTAAATGGCGGCCGATTGCTAACTATGTACATGTTTGCTGGGATGGCTGTCCCATATTTTGTATATTGGAATAAAAATTTCCACAGGTCATCGTAACCGAAAGTAAATATGCTAAATTCAGTCTCACTGCTAAGTCGTACGGCTCCTGTCTCAGAAACTTTACCTGTAGACGATTGCTCAAGACGGGGGCCGTGAGACTTCAGGAAAAGGGAAAAAAGGAAATGTGTAATATATGGATCTCGTTGCCTCTACCGATCAGTATCGGGTTTTTCTTTTCCGTGGTGGCAGTAGAAAGACCTCACTTTCGTAACATACTACTCTTGATACTTTCTTTAAGGATACTTTTCATTAAAGATTCTCTCATGAGGTATTAAACTGGGAGCCGGGAGGCTAAGGCGCTCAGGTCCTGGCTCCTCAGTGAATTTAACTGTGTGACCTTGGGCAAGTCACTTAACCTCTCTGTGCTTCAGTCTCCCTGTCTTGTAAAACGGGAGTAATACCTACCTCACAGGGTTGTTGTGGGGATTAATTAGATATAATGTCTGTAAAGCATCTAAGGTTCTTGAAGAAGGCGCTATATAAATACAAAATAATATCTATTAAAGTTGGTTTATTTGTGCTTGTGGGTTTTTAAGTGTGTTTTTTTCCCCCTTTTTTGCCTAAAACGTCTTTGAGAATGGGAAGGGCAGACCCTTGAACAACATGGGTTTGAATTGCGTGGGTCCTACTTGTTAAGTGGATTTTGTTCCTCAGACACGGTATCGTAGTACGGTGAACACTTTTTCCCTTAGGAGTTTCTGAACACTTGAGCTTTATTCTAAGAACGCAGGTATGTAATAACGTATCCAAAATGTGTGTTAACCGCCTGTTTATGTTATCGGTAAGGCTTCAGGCCAACGGTAGGCTATTGGGGGGGCACCCGGGTGGCTCAGTCAGTTAAGCGCCCGACTCTCGATTTCGGCTCCGGTCACGATCTCACAGTTTGGGAGTACGAGCCCCGCATCAGGCTGTTCACTGACCATGTGGAGCCTGCTTGGGATTCTCCCTGTCCCTCTCCCTCTCCCTCTCCCTGTCCCTCTCCCTCTCCCTCTCCCTCTCCCTCTCCCTCTCCCTCTCCCTCTCCCTGCACTTCCCCACTTGCGTGGTCTCTCTCGCTCTCTCAAGATTAAAAAAAAAAAAAAAAAAAGTAGGCTATTAATAGTTAAGTTTGGGGGGAGTTGAAAGTTCAACCTGGATTTTTTTGGCTGCACAAACATGGTGCCCCTGACCCCTGTGGTGTTCCAGCTTCAGCTGTATACACTTGGGGAAGTGCCTTTACTGCTCTTGCTGCAAACTTGCTGCTTTTGTTACCCAAAGAGACTTTCCGAGAACAGCATTCCGTGTGTGTGAACCAGCGCCTGTAATCCCGTGCCTGCATTGGTCTTTACGTAGTAGCCTTGCCTTTCCAAAAATTCCGAGTTTAAAAATGTAAATTTAGAATCCTAGACTCTTACTGTTTTTAGCGCTCCCTTAGCCCTTGCGGTGTAGTCCTCGCTCCTGTAAAATCGGTCACTTGAGAATATTCACCTGTGCTTGAGTACTTGCGATCCCGTTCCATTGTTCAGTAACTTAAATTTCCATACCTTGCCTTTATTTATATTTAATCTGCTATACTTAATCCACCGCTCTTCATTCTTGGGAGACCTGTCCTGGTAACACTCTTATTTATTCATCTCTCTGGAACAGTGTTCTTAGAATAAGCTTCGTAACAGGTGAACTAGACCGCCAGTGGGGACCTACGATTGCTTGCTTGCTTTCTATCTATCTATCTATCTATCTATCTATCTATCTATTTTACATTTATTTACTTTTGAGAGACAGAGCACAAGCAAGGAAGGGGCAGAGATTGGGAGACACAGAATCCGAAGCAGGCTCCAGGCTCTGAGCTGTCAGCACAGAGCCCGACGCGGGGCTCGAACCCATGAACCACGAGATGGGTTCTGAGATGGGTTTTGACCTGAGCCAAAGTCGGACGCTCAACCGACTGAGCCACCCAGGTGCCCCTGCATTCTCTTTTTTAGATCTCTGTATCACATGCTTCATACTGAACTTTTTTTTTTTTTTTTTTTAACGTTTATTTATTTTTGAGACAGAGACAGAGCATGAACGGGGAGGGTCAGAGAGAGGGAGACACAGGATCTGAAACAGGCTCCAGGCTCTGAGCTGTCCGCACAGAGCCCGACGCGGGGCTCGAACTCACGGACCGCGAGATCATGACCTGAGCCGAAGTCGGCCGCTTAACCGACTGAGCCACCCGGGCGCCCCCCATACTGAACTTTTAATAAGTGAAATTCGCTGTATTCAAGACAGCTTCTCGAACTGTTGAAAAGCCAGGACTTTCCCTCCCTTTTTTTCAAGTGTCCTTGTCACCCAGTATGTGTTCATGTTCGTTTGAAGCTTTTTTACCTTTTGTCATTTATGTTTTTCTATGATAACTTACCTTTTTTAATTTCCAGAGCTGCTAAAATAACCCATCACTTGTTAGTTGATGGCAGGATAGGCCCTACACTCAGCATTTTACGTTTTCTTAATGTTAAGAAGAAACTAAAACTCTCCAGAGGTTGAGTAATTGCCCCAGAGCCCCTCAGCCGGAAAACGGATCCAGATTTCAAATAGGTGTAACTTCACTGCCAAGCTCTTCTCTGTGGCTTTCATAATCAAAGGGTTCTCTTTTATGGCCGAAGATGCACATAACCTGGAGTTTCCTGCTTCTGCCATTTTTAAGTGGGCAGCTAAGTGACGTTCAGCACCATCCGTGTTGTGCAGCCATCACCGCTCTCCATCTTCCCAAACAAACTCTACCCATTAAATACTAACTCCCCATTTCCCTGACCCCCAGCCCCTAGTCACTTTTCTACTCTCTATCCGTGTGACTGCTCTAGGTAACTCCTATCAGTGAAAATATACGGTATTTGTACCCTTGCATCTGGCTTCTTCCATTTAATGTTTCAAGATTCACTCCGGTTGAAGCAGGTGTCCGAATCTCCTTCCCTGTCAGGACTCTGTAATATTCCATTGCATGGATGCACCCCATTTTTAGACCTTCATCTCTTGGCGGACATTTGGGTGGTTTCCACTTTTTAGCTATCGTGACGCCACTATGAACACAACTATGTGAGGCCCTGATTTCAGTTCTTCCAGGTATATACGAGAAATTGCTCGGTCATACGGTGGTTCTAGGCTTAACTCTTTAAGGAACTGTTTTCTGTGTGGTTTTCTACAATGGCTGCCCTGCTTTCCATTCCCCACCAGCAGGGCAGTAGCATTCCGGCTTCTGTATAAACACTTGTTCTTTTCTCTGGAGGTTTTTTTGGTGGTGGCCGTCCCAGCTGGGGTGGTGGGATAACTCACTGTGGTTTTGATTTGCATTTCCCCGATGATAAGTGATGTTGAGCAGTATTTCATGTGTTTACTGGCCATTTTTAGAGCTTCTTTGGAGAAATGTCTATTCAAGGTCTTTGTCTATTTTTTTTTTTTAATTGGATGTGTATTTTTAAATATTGGATTGTTTATGTGTGGGGGTTCTTTAGAAGTTCTGAATATAAATCCCTTTTCAGATATTTTCTCCCATTTTGAGAGTTGTCTTTTCACTCTCCGATAGAGTGTCCTTTGATGCACAAAAGTTTTTAATATTGGGGCGCCTGGGCGGCTCAGTCGGCTGAGCATCCGACTTTGGCCCAGGTCACGATCTTGCAGTTCATGGGTTCGAGCCCCGCGTCGGGCTCTGTACTGACGGCTCAGAGCCTGGAGCGTGCTTTGGATTCTGTGTCTGCCTCTCTCTCTGCCCCTCCCTGGCTTACACTCAGTCTCCCTCTCAAAAATAAACATTAAAAATATATTTTTAAAGCTTTTAATATTAACACAGTCCAGTTGATCAACTGTGCCTTTGGTGTCCTATCTAAGAAATCACCAAATCCAGTGTCATGAGACTTTTCCTCTGTGTTTTCTATTAAAAGCTTTATATATTTTAGCTCTCAGGTTTAGGGCTTTGATTTATTTTGAGTTAATTTCTAAATACAGTGTAAGAATCCGGCTTCATTCTTTAGCACGTGGATATCCCGTTTTCCCAGCACCACTTGCTGAAGAGACTGTTCTTTCCCCATTGAATGATCTTGGCTCTTTTGTCAAAAGCCATTGGCCGTTATATGTGAGGGTTTGTTTCTGGGCTCTGTTCTATTCCATTGGTCTGTATGTCTGTTGTTAGGCCACAGGCACACTTTTCATTGCACTTACAGCATAGTGAGTTTTGTATGAGGCCTCCAACTTTGTTGTTCTTTTTAAAGATTGTTTTGGCTGTTTAGGATCCCGTGAAATTTCATACAAACTTTAGGGTTTAAATTTAAAAAAATAAATGAAGCTTATGCAAAAATTGCTATTGAGGTTTTGATAGGAATTGCATTGAATCTGTCTTCCAGTCCATGAACACGAGATGTCTTCAAATTTATGTTGCCTTTAATTTCTTTTCTTTCTTTTGTATGGTTACTTATTTTGAGAGAGGGAGGGAGGGAGGGTGGGAGGGAGGGGCAGAATCCCAAGCAGGCTCCACGCTGTCAGCGCAAAGCCGGATGTAGGACTTGATCTTACGAACCGTCGGTGAGATCATAACCTGACCTGAGATCAAGAGCCGTCACCTAACTGACTAAGCCACCCAGGCGCCCCCGTCTTTAATTTCTTTCAGCAATATTTTACAGTTTTCAGTGTACCCTTGGTTACGTTTATTCCTAAGTACTGTATTGGTTTTGATGCTATTGTCAATGGATTGTTCCCCTAATTTTCTTTTTCAGATTGTTCATTTGTGAGTGCAGTTAGAAACGCAGCTGAGTTGTGTGTATTTTGTATCTTGCAACTTTGCTGAATTGGTTTATTCTAACAGTTTTGGGGGCAGCCTTTAGGATTTTCTACCTATAAGATCCTATCATTTGCAAACAGATACTTCATCTTTTTCCAATTTGTGTGCCCTTGATTTCTTTTTCTCTTGCCTCATTGCTCTGGCCAGAGCTTTCAACACTGCATTGAATGATAAGTGGTGAAACCTGGCATCCTTGCCTTGTTCCTGGTCTAAGAAGAAAAAGCTTTCAACCCGGCACCATCGAGTGCGATGTTAGCTCCACGTTGCACATTTTTCATGTATGGCCTTCGTCCTGTCGAGGAGGTTAGTCTCTCCTCTCTCTAGTTTGAAGGTTTGTCTCGAGAAGGGGTATTGAATTTTGTGAAACGCTGTATCATGGAGATGGTCGCGAGGGGGAGGGAGAGTGGCTTCATTTTGTGAATGTGTTACAGTGATTTTCATAGGTTGAACAGTCCTTGCATTTGGGGAGTAAATCATATGTGGTCTTGGTGTCTGATCCCTTTTAATATGCTGCCGAATTTGGTTTGTCGTACTTTGTTGATGATTTTTGCCTGAGTGTTTATAGGGCATACTGGTCTGTAGTGGTTTTTTGTTTTTTGTTTTCTTTTTGGTCACGTGTTTTTAATTGCCTTTGTCCGGCTTTGGTCTCAGTAATGCTGGCCTCATAGAATGAGTTAGGAAGTAATCCCTCCTTTGAAGTTTTTGGAAGAGTTGGAGACTATCCAAAGATTTTTACAGATAGCTAATACTAATTACAGAAAGTTTACAAATAACTCATACGCTCTCTGTAGGTCATTACTATGCCTACAGGTGAAGGCATAGTTTTCGCCTCCGAGGAGTCCACCACCTAGAAAGGAGTCAGGAAGTAGCTTGTGAGGAAGGTCAGCTGTGCATCTGAACACGTACACAGCTATACAGAACAGGTGGAGAAGAATGGGGTAGAAAGGTATCATTGACCTCCACGGGATGCGGGCGGATTGCTAGGCTCGCAGAGAGATCTGGGAATCGAAAACAGTCAAAGGGGTTGGGGATACGAAGTGTAAAAGGAATTGAAAAACACTCATAATATTCTTTGGTAATAGAATTTCTAAGCCTGCTTCCCATACTTTCCTCCCCTTTTTCCTAAGGAGAAACTCTAACTTACTCTCGGGAATTCTCACTCAGGCTGCTCCTATGGACCCGATTCCTGAGAAAACAGGCTTATGCTATTCTGTATCCTAGGCCTCTTATTATAATCCACCTTAATAATCAGCTCCTTTTGGGGTGCCTGGGTAGCTCAGTTGGTTAAGCGTCCCACCTTCGGCTCGGGTTAGTGATCTCACAATTCGTGGGTTCGAGCCCCGCATAAGGCTGCTACAGCACAGAGCCTGCTTCGGGCCCTCCGTCCCCCTCTGCCCCTCCCTCGCTCGACCTCTCTCTCAAAAATAATCATTAAATAATAATAACTGACTCCTTTCTTAAATGTCCTCACCTGTTGCCAATGATTTGCCCTATAATTAAACCCTGGCATCACGACTTAATTAAAACTTCCTACCTCCTAATTTGTTTTCAAATAAGCAACGTTCTGCTTTAAGATCAAGAAAGATAGTCCCACTGTATATTGATTTGCCGAGTCATTCCCATATCTGGGTGCTGAGCAGAATCACTGGGGGAGTTGTACAGATGTTCAGATTCCTGAGACCCACCCGCAGCGATTTTTGATTCATCGGAGAGGAGACCTCCAGTTTTGGCAAGTTCGCGGGAGTCTCTCATCATCTGGGTTTGGGACTCGTTGGGGCGGAACTCCTCGAAAGTTCTGGATCGTCTCTCTGTACGGTTATTATCGCCAATCAAGTGTTGACCTGGAGCGTTATCCGAAAACCCGATCACGTGAGGAATGGTCTTGGGAAATTTCAGGGGAGGGGTGTGGAGGGGGCCCTGGGGAGGGTTCCCCCCTGGAGGGTGTTTTGCTGTGGTGGCTGAACTGAGCCGGAGGGGTGGGAAGGGCAGAGAGGTCATATCAGGCACAGGGAAAGCCTTCTGGTGGTTCGGCCGCAGTGAGGAACCGAGAAACTAAGAAATGAAGTGCTCATCTTCATTTGACTGTAGGTGGGGCTCTCAGACTGGCCGGGAGATTGTGCTAGAGAAGGTCCTCTTCTTCCCGGAGGGGGCAGGGAGCCGGAGGGTGAGCCCCGGGCCCTATTTTGCATCCCAGGGCTCATACTTTGCCCTGTATCCACACACAGTCTTTAGGACTCAGTCATTAGGTTGCCGCAGGTCATTAGGATGGGAAGCATCCCGTCCCCAGTCCCTGACTTGGGAGGAGCGCTGTGGGTGGAATACAAACACCAGACTCCGGATCTGCCTCCAGACTCGCTTTGCCTCCAGGTGGAGCAGGCAGGATGGCCTTGGGCGCGTCTTCCCCCGCTCAATACAGCACTTCCCACCTCGGCTCCAAATGCTTTCTCCGGAAGAAACTTCAGGTCCTTTGGATTTTAGAGGCTGCGGAATTGTGACCGACTTAACAGAAGACCCATGCAAAGTGGCCTGAACCCTAACCTCGCTTTTCAGGAGGGACGCCCTCCTCCCCAGGCGCACGCGGGAAAATGCATGTTGGGTCATTTATAAGTAACATTGCAGGAGAATATAAAGTGGCATCCTGATTTTGCTCGACTCAGCCATGTCGTTCCAAGGTCTTCATCCGCTGCGAGGCCCAGAAAACAAAGCAGTAAAATCATGCTGTCTCTGCAGTTTGGGATGATGAATGCGGTGATTGGATGTGTGGTTTTTTGTTTTTGTTTTTTTTTTTAACAAACTTTTGTTCGCCGGTAGCTTTTCCCTTCAGGTGGAAACCAGTTACCAGGGGCGCCTGGGTGGCTCAGTGGGTTGAGCATCCGACTTAAGCTCCAGTCATCTCACGGTTCGTGGGTTCGAGCCCCGCGTCCCGCTCTGTGCTGACAGTCCGAGCCTGGAGCCTGCTTTGGACTCTGTGTCTCCCCCCCTCTGCCCCTCTGCCTGCCTGTTCGTTTTCCTTCCCCCCTCCCCCGCCTGTCTCTCAAAAATAAATAAACTTAAAAAAAAAAAAAAACCAGTTTCCAAATGCTGTTTATTTTAGGCTGCAGAAATGAACATTTTCTTGACTTCTACTGGCTGGTTTTTTATAACCTGCCAGAGTTTTTGCACGCACTTTAAGGGGAAAAAAACAAGGATGATAGAACGATGAGGAAGGTAAACTTGCAAAGTTGTGTGTCCGTGGGTTAGATTATTAGATCTAATAATGGAGGCTTCAGAAAACAGAACTACCAGTAACCCCTTACCTGCTTTCCCAGTGTTAACGTGTGTTTATCATTCGAAAAGTCGTATCAACTGTTGCACTCTGTTCAACAGATATATTTTTGCATTCCTATCCTAAACACAGTATAGGTAGCGTAGTGTCTGATTTCTGTTCATCATATGTGGTCTTTATATAGCTCTTGATTACAACTGGTTTGAGGGCGCCTGGATGGCTAGTCGGTTGGGCATCTGACTTCAGCTCAGCTCATGATCTCATGGTTCGTGAGTTCGAGCCCCGCGTCGGGCTCTGTGCTGATGGCTCAGAGCCTGGAGCCTGCTTCGGATTCTGGGTCTCCCTCTCTCTCTGCCCCTTCCCTGCTCATGCTCTTTCTCTTTCTCTCTCTCTCTCTCTCTCAAATAAAATTAAAATAATTTAATGTACTGAAAGTAAAGATACAAACTGGGGTTGAAGTTGATGATCCTATGCCCAAAGCAGGCGGGGGTGGGGAGATTTTACTTTCGGAAGATACTCCTGGCTGTGGTGTGGAGAGGGGTGTGGAGGGGGCCAGCGTGGGTGTGATGAGACCTCGGGGGGACGGGACTTGGGACTGAACTGGCTGGCAGGGGATGAGGGAAAAGGCATGTTGGGGTGGGGGGGACTCTTAGCTTGCACACTTGGGGAGAGGGGAGCCTTTTGCTGGGAGCCCACGAAGAGGACGAGGCTTGGGGTCAGATCATTGTGCTCCGAGGTGTGGAGGTACAATTTGTTTACGAGCATTTATTTGCCTTTCATAAACTGGCATCGTCTGGCAGTTTGGGGAGGTCTTGCCGTGGTCGCGTGTGCACCGTTGGCCTTCACGCGCTCAGCGTGTACCCCTACGTGCCACACACGCAAAGCCTTGACTTTAGAATTTAAGATGGGGTACAAAGTTGGAAGGACTGTTGTACTTCTGAGGTAATTACTCGGTTTTGATGAGCCCACCGGACGTGTTACCAAGTCTGTAGCGGTTTTGAGGCATTTGATAACTGAGGACAAGTTGATGAAATTAGCCTCGTGTTGAAGAATGTCGGGTGCCTTTTGAAAGCTTTTCCTGGAAATAATTACATCTGTATCATTTGCCCTTGCATTAAAACAACAACAACATGGGAATGCAAGCTGGTGCAGCCGCTCTGGAAAACGGTATGGAGGTTCCTCAAGAAACTAAAAATAGAACTACCCTACGACCCAGCAATGGCACTACTTACTAGGCATTTGTCCACGGGATACAGGTGTCCTGTTTCGAAGGGACACATGCACCCCCATGTTTATAGCCGCACTATCAGCAATAGCCAAAGTATGGAAAGAGCCCAAATGTCCATCGAGGGATGAATGGGTAAAGAAGATATGGTATATATACGCAATGGAGTATTACTCGGCAATCAAGAAGAATGAACTCTTGCCATTCGCAACTACGTGGATGGAACTGGAGGGTATTATGCTAAGTGAAATTAGCCAGAGAAACACATCATATGACTTCACTCGTGAGGAATTTAAGAGACAAAACATGAACACGATGGGAGGGAAACAAAAATAATATAAAAACAGGGAGGGGAACAAAGCATAAGAGACTCTTAAATAAGGAGAACAAACAGAGGGTTACTGGAGGGGTTGAGGGAGGGGGGATGGGCTAAATGGGGAAGGAATCTACTCCTGAAATCATTGTTGCACTAGATGCTAACTAATTTGGATGTAAAATAAAATTAACAACAACAAGAAAATACTTCCTTTCTTTTATGGAAAACTGATCGATTTTAAGGACCCTGGAGAGGCCTTAGGATTTAAAAAAAAAAACAACAACAACAAAAACGTTGATGGGCAACTTGAAAACTTTTGCAAAGAAGTTATGCAAAGTGGATTTACTGCTGGGTAGATCAAACCCTGGTCTGGCGAGGTCTGAAGAAACTCCCAGAAGTTGGCTGCTGCCCACTGTGGGATGCAGGTGGTGTGGTCCAGACGGAGCTAAGAGGCTCCGGAACCATCTTTCAGTCCCAGCTGCTGTGTGATGGCTCGGTGGTCTGTGCCAGAGAATCTTCTCCAAGTGTCTCTGGCAGAGGTTTCTTGGGGTGTTTCCCAGTCTGGGTCTGAACTGTTGATCACTCACTGACCGTGATGTTTACTGCCTTCTTGGCATGTCACGAAATCGCACGCACCGAGCCGGCAAGCAGACCCTTCCGGCCTCGGGACCTTAAGCAAGTCACTTAGCCCCCTGAGCCCACATTTCCTCGCTCATAAAACGGCAAAAGTAGTACTGTCCTGTAGGAGAAACGCCTAGTTCAGGGCAACAGTTGCTCCCATAGTGTCGTCTAGAAACGTGGGCTGTAACCCAACACATTTCTTACCTCCTTCCTGAACTGGGGGAAGGAGGCATTACGGGAAAAGCGTCGCACCCATTGTCGCAAGGGACGTCAAGATGACAGGATGACCAAGACGTGATTTCTGTCCTCGTGGAGCTTACGGTGTAGAACATTAGCCCATTAAAAAAGAAAGAAAAAGAAAACGTAAGTAAGAAAAGTGCTATTAGGCGCCAGTTGCCGAGATCACAGAGTTGAATGCGACGTCGTATATTCAGTTCAGGAAGAAACCGACAAATCGAGAATTAATTGCAGTGATGCAGAGTGTTGAGAGCCATAATGGGCACATAAATAAGGTAACGTGGGGACAGGGCAAGAGCATCCTAAATCAGATTGCCGGGCTTGGAGGGCCTCCCGGAGGACATGCTACTTGGACCGAGCCTTCAAGAAGGAAGGTTATCCGGATCCGGGAAAGGAGACGGGGAGGCATCCCAGGTAGAAAGAAACAAGGATGTGGGAAGGCCCCCAGCACAGAAGAGCACTGCATATTTGGGAAACGTGGGTTTCACATGGCTCGAGCAGGGTACCTTTGGCAATTCGAGGCAAGCAAGGTGTTGTTCTAAATCCAAGAGGCCTGATGTACGAAGCTAACAAGTTCGGATTTTACGGAAATGGACCCCGGGGCCCTTCGAAGTGTTTGAAGTAGATGACTAATTTCTCAGAATGACGTTCTGGGGGGCTCATTTTAGTAGCCGTGTGGGTGTCAATCCCTCCTGATTGGAAGAGGGAGACCAACGAGAAGCTTGTGGTAATCCGATCAAGAAGGCTTGAGAGCCTGGAAGAGGTGGTGGCAGGAGGAACCGAGCTGGGGGGTTGGGACACAAGATGCTGGCACACAACCTGGAGGGCATGATTGAAGAATTAGCTGCGGAAGTCGGTGGGAGGGGGGGGTTCCGCTCGGTCCCAGGGTATTGCTGTTCTCCAGGGTTCTCTTCCGGGCTCTTTGCTCTCTTCTCCTTCCTGGGCATCTCCATCCGCTCCCACAGCTTCAGTGATCACCTGACGCCAGACCCTATCGGAGCTTCACCGCTAGCCCAGGTGCCTGGGGTTCTAGGCCCATGTGTCCAGTTGTGTCTCCTGGGTAGCTCCACACAGACGTCACACTGACACCTCAAACTCAACTCACAGAATGGCGGCTGGGATCCAACAGGGAGTCTCCCGAGAGGGCGAGGCGGTAGTGCACGATGGTGTTTTGGTGATCCGTCTTCGGAAGCCACGTGGCCTCACTTCTGCCTTACAGCATCGGTTGAGTCCGCTCCAAAGGCTCACTCAGATTGAAGGGAGGTGGACATCTCTCTATCCCGTCCTGTGGTGGGAGGGATGTTTGGGTCACCCTGCAAGAACAGGTGGGATAGGAGGTGACCACGGCCATCTCTGGAAAATACGATCGGCCACAGGCAATATCCCATTCCTTCTCTGTTTGACTCGGTTGGGGAGAGCTGTCATCTAGAGAGCACGTGCATTTAGTAAAAGCATCTTGGTTTTGCCCCTTGCTAAAAGTTCGAGGTGCAGAGGAAAGAGGGAAAGAGCAGGAAGGAATTCTGGGCCTGGAGCTACCAACAGGGACAGGTGTCGGGAGCAGGTCGCATCGCGTAAGGGAGTTTCACCCCATTGCGATTAGTCTTCCCACGGATCAGTCTGGGTCTGAGGCCACTACGTGTGCAGGAAATGGAAACGGGGAGAGGGGGTGTTGCCTTGGACACAGCAAGCAGCACACGCGCTCCCCATCTGCAGTCATTGTAGATGGAACCCTGGCCGATGGAGCTCCTTTGCCCTTGGACGTCTGCCACGAACACCTGAATGGGGGGCCAGCAGCTTGAGAAGGCAGCAGAAGGCCAACAGAGAAGCTTTGGTTTGGAGGCAATATCATCTTTTGATGTCAAAGTATTAAATATAATCAGCCAACACTTTAGTTGCCGTAGGTATGTAGGTATGAATCCGTGCCTTTGCAAAGCCATAGTGCTCTAATAGGTAGAATTTCTTGAACTCAAGATATACAAGAGATAAACCAAGCCCAGGTGGGTAGGCATTTAAAACTAAAACAGAAGACTGAAAACCGGTCCATCAGTAAGAGTTCTATTATGGTTAAGAGAAAACATGTCGGGGTGCCTGGGTGGCTCAGTCGGTTGAGCGTCTGACTCTTGGTTTCCGCTCAGGTCATGATCCCAGGGTCGTGGGATTGAGCCCCACATCAGGCTCTGCCCTGATCATGGAGACTGCTTGGGATTCTCTCTCTCTTTCTCTCTCTCTCTCTCTCTCTGTCCCTCTGCCCCTCTCTTGCTCTCTCTCTAAAATTAAAAAAAAAAATTTTTTTTAAGAACCACATGTCCGCCTCCTTGAAAAAGAGTGTCATTCGGACACTCTGGACAGGAACTTAAACTGAAGGGGTCATTCTCTTCGTTGATTCATTCAAGAAATACGTGTTAAGCACGCGATTTGTGCTCAGTGCTGTTCCAGGCCACGAAGAGGTGAATGAGATTGGCCTTCAAGGAAGGTACGCTCCCATGAGGGCAAACGGGACACAGCATTGGATACCGTGATGCGTAGGAAGAGAAGGAAGAGGGCCATGGGCTGGCGTGACCATGAGGGAGGCCTGCCATAGATCGGGGTAAGAGGCAAGGCCTCTGAGGAGGCCACACCTGAGCCGAATCCAAAGGGTGGAAACGAGTGAGCTGTGCAACGCGCCGGGTAGAGAGCGTTGCGGTCACTGGGCAGGACGGCAGACGCACAGGCCCCGAAACGGGAACGAGTTTGTGGTGCAGAGTGAGGCGGTGTGGCTGACGCCCCGGGAGCCCTAAACGTGACCTGCTTTATCGGCCGTGTTTCAACAGAGCGAGTCTTTTGCTGAGTGCAGACGCTTGAATAGTCGTTAGGTGGGCATTTTGAAAATGACTTGAAAATGATCACATCCATTTTCTGTGCACGTCGTAAGAATCTTTGCTGTAGGGATGAAGGAGGTAATCAAAATAGCTCGCTGGTTTTTCCAGGGCCATTCACGGAGTCAAACGTCTTTTCCCCATGGAGTTGATAACACGTGCTGAAATCCCACACGAACTTGTAGCTCTCGGGGAACCTCTCTTCGGTTTCATTGGTCTGCCTGTCTGGCCCTGATTTCATCTCTGGTCCTTAGTCTTAGCCGCACCTTACTGAAAAATAGTATAGGGGCGCCTGGCCGGCTCAGTCGGTTGAGCGTCCATCTGACTCCGGCTCGGGTCGTGGTCTCGCTGTCCGTGGGTTCGAGCCCCGCGTCGGGCTCTGTGCTGACAGCTCAGGGCCTGGAGCCTGTTTCGGATTCTGTGTCTCCCTCTCTCTCTGCCCCTCCCCTGCTCATGCTCACTCACTCGCTCTCAAAAATAAATAAACATTAAAAAAAAGAAAGAAAAGAAAAATACCATAGACAGCTATATAGCAGTGCCTAGCGTTCTTCTTGTGTGGCTGTTATGATACATCTCAGAAAAGATTTTTTTTGATGTTTCGTCCATGCAGTCCCATGGAATGCATGTGTTCCCTCGATTCCAGTTTGAGAAATACTGAACTTGTACTATCTTGCGTCAGAAAGGACTAGAAGGCCTGGAGCTGACTCTGGAAGAGGCCAGATTCACGTAACATTTGCGACGCGTCGGGCGTCGTAGAGAGCGTCACGTCCCCTTTAATCCTTGCCTTTGCCTACCCTTTGGAGGGATCTCTGTTTCCCTGGGAAGGGTCAGCGCGGTTGAGGGACGATATTACGGTGAGTGTCTGATGGATGCCGAGCAGGGTGCCGCGTGTTCTGGATGGGGAGGATCCTTTGGCCCCTATCCGACCTGCAGTCAGATCAGGCCGCCCCAAACACCCAAAATAGCGGCTCATATTTGGGGAGCACTTCTATGGGCGAGAATCGGGCCCAGGCCTTCACACGCATCATCACAGTGCACCTTGGTACCCTCCCACCCACCCCCCCCACCGGATGTTTTTCTCCTGTGGGAACCCTAGCTTGTTCACAAGTGGTGTGGAAGAAAGTGCAGGAAGCTTGAAGGCAGATGGGATCGCTTCCCATCCTACAGGAGAGGAAACGAGGGTGGGGAGGGTCGGTTCACTCGCTGGCAAAGTCACATTGCTAACAAGGTGGCGAGGCCGGGATTTGGACCCTGGAGGACAGGCTCGGAGCGCACGGACAGCCCTGTGGACCGTACCCCCCCCCCTCCCCTGCCCCGAGTCTTGAGTTTTCCCACTTGGAGGGCTTTGAGTATATGCCATTCCCGCCGCCTCTGTTTATCCTTCGAGGCCGATCTGGAACACCAGCCCTCATGCAGCCTCACCCGCCGCTCAGCTGGATGCAGTTGCTTTCGTTCGTCTCCCCTGACCGGCCGCGCTTGGCAGGCGGGCTTGCCTGGCTACCAGATTGCAACTTGCCCGAGGTTCCGGGGCCACGTCTGGCTCATCCCTAACTGCACGTGGCACCGGGCCCTGCGGACAGACGGGTACGTATCGGATGTTTTGAGCTGACTCTCTCAAGGGGCCAAACCCGAGACCTTCTCTAGGGATGAGAGCTGGGCCAAAGTTGGAGCCCATCATCCTGGACAGACGAGTCCTCTCTTGCGATGCCCTCGGAGAGTGGTACGGAGAAGAGGATGAGGCCCAAAGGCGGGCAGAACTGGCTTGAAAATCAGTCCCGCCACATACTGGTGACGTGCTCTCTGGAGCTCGGGTTCCTCACTTAGCAACTGTGAGTTTTATATAATGTGCTAGGGCAATAAATGCAAAAGGTCCTGGGGGACCTGCCACTCTCCATCCCCAACTCCCGCCATTTGCTCAGCAAATATTTATGAACCTACCCGTTGTATTTACCAGTTGCTTCTACGGAAGAGCATTTCACGGTTCGGGCTGGAACGGATCGATCATCGGAAACTCGTGGAGCTGAGAAAAATGTCTGTGTCGTCATGAGAATTCTCCCCGCACCTGTGCTGTGGATCATGTCCCCAACACCGTGCTCGTCCACTGGCTGTGGACGCCTCATTCTCCAGTTCCCAAGGGGATGCCTTCACGCACAGTGATTTGATCAAGGTCCCACGTGCGCTGGCGTTTGGATAACTCAGCTCGGCTTCCGGGTTTCCCCACGGTTGTTACAGAACCCAGAGCTGGTGCCGCCACCCCTGGGATGATTCCGAACAGGGCTGTCGGTCTGGGGGTGTGGGAACAGGCGGGAGGCCTGTCCCCACAAGTGCTTTTAGGGTAATGCTATGGGTCCCTTATCCCTCGGGAGTTACTTCTGCAATCAGAAGGGCTCTCTGTCTCGGTGTTTCATGCGCCTAATTCCACTGTCCCGTGCACGAGTGTGGTCAGATTCAGGAAGTGCAGTTTGTCTCCCAAATCAGGGCCAGAGTGAAGTCAGTGGGGAAGGCTATCGTTTCCTCCAGGATTAAAATAAGCAAAGAGGATGGGTTCTTACATAATCAATGACGTTGGCCCCTTGGTTAAAGACACAAATATGATTTATGGCCAAATTATCCTCTAGTTCCTTGTTCTACAAAATTAGATTACAATAACAGATGTGTTGGGCCTCTTGAACACGGACAGTTATTCTCACCCAGCAGCCTCTGGAGGGACGGTCTTCCCGGTCCAGATTTTCTATGGATGGAATTTGGGGGGGTAAAAAAGCATTACCAGTCCAAACATTGGAACCACCGATCTTACCGTGATTAAGAGCTAAGCGACGACATGGCCTGATGGGGCAAGCTCGGATTTTGGAATCAGATAAACCTGGGCTGAGACGCTGGCTTCTGTACTTAACCAGCTGCGCAAGCTTTGTTCACGTTAACCTTTCTGAGCTACAAAATAAAATAAAACACTTAAAAGTGGAAATAACAGGGGCACGTGGGTGGCTCAGTCGGTTGAGCGTCTGACTCTTGATTTTGGCTCAGGTCATGATCCCAGGGTTGTGGGATCCAGGCTCGAGCCAGGCTCCGCACTGAATGTGGAGTCTGCTTAGGATTCATTCTCTCTCTCTCTCTCTCTCTCTCTCTCTCTCCCTCCCTCCCTCCCTCCCTCCCTCCCTCCACCCCCACATGCTTGTTCTCACTCTTCCTCTTAAAAAAAAATGGGGCTAACAATATCTACCTTACAGAATTGCTTTTGGGTTTCAGTTTTACTGTATATGAAAGTACATTGTATTTGGCACATATTAGGCCCTCAGTGTATGGTAACTGGTGATATTACAAATGCTTAGTAGAATACAGATCAAAAGACTGTTTAAATTGGTTCCAGAACCTGAGGGCTCTCTCTTCGAGAGATCCACGAAGCCAGTGGTTCTCAACCCTGGCAGCTCAGAATCTTCTGGGGAGCTTCTTTTTTTTTTTTTCTTTTTTTTTTTAACGTTTATTTATTTTTGAGACAGAGAGAGACAGAGCACGAGTAGGGGAGGGGCAGAGAGAGAGGGAGACACAGAATCCGAAGCGGGCTCCGGGCTCCGGGCTCCGGGCTCCGAGCTCCGAGCTCCGAGCCGTCAGCACAGAGCCCGACGCGGGGCTCGAACTCACAGTCCGCGAGATCATGACCTGAGCCGAAGTCGGCCGCTTAACCGACTGAGCCACCCAGGCGCCCCTCTTCCGGGGAGCTTCTAAGAAAAGTCACTGTCCCAGTCTCGCCTCCCAAGATTCTGCTTTTAACTGGTTTGCGCCGAGGCTGGGTTATGGAGCTACCGCAGTGCCCGGGCTGAGAACCCGTGCCCTGCGCGCTCGTCAGCTAGGGCTGGCCGACCGCACGTCGGGAAGCCTCGCAGAGGCGTTTATCTGGGGTCGGGCCTTCAGCCTCTCGAGTTCAGAAACCATCTTGTCAGACCTTCAAGGTCGTCGGTCTCAGACCCACGCTGTAAAGAAAATGCAGAAGCCGTTAATTTATAATTAAAAATAAACCTGCCGGGCGGACCAAGTGGAACACCTGCCTTACGGGACCGTGAGGCCTACACAGCGTGTCCTCCCCTTAAGCAAACGCCGGAGGAAGCCAAATAATGGAGAAATGAGTCAGGGCAGAAGTGGTTACACAATCGAAACGCTGCCTGGCATCTGGTCGGATGGCCCAGCCAACACTTGTGCCCTTGAGGCAGGCTGGAAGCCCTATCTTTCTTCCCGGCCCCTTCTCACCCGCGAGTGGCGTTGTCGCGGGTCGTCCAAGGTTTGCCGCTGAACCCCTCGCGTGTTGCAAACGCCAGGTCATTCAGAAGCGGGCCCCGTAGTGTGAGTCAAAGCAGTAGAACGAGCTCACCTCTGCATCTAAGAAACCGACTTGCCAACACAACCAGAGAGGGGAGGGTGTGACCTCAGCCGTGGTCTGATGTCAGCGAGGGTCCTAAAGGTCCGTGAGAGGGCCCCAGAGGAAAGGATTTTGGCTGTGACCTTCATCCTTCTCGTTCCAAAGGAGGGTTTGAAAGCTGTAGCTAAAATGCCCGCAGGGTCGTAAACGTGTCACATCGCTTTTAGAGCCCAGGACCGACGCCACAGGGGCCCGGCCTGCTGGGACGGAGGTGAGGCATGACAGACCAGGGCTCAGCAGAGAGAAGTTGCTGGGCTTTCAAAGCCCGGGCATCCGAGGGGGAGGGTGACACTCGCCGGGAACAGTGTGTGCGTGAGAGTTACCCTGCAGGGCAGGACCCCGGCCGTGGGGCCAGTAGGCAGGGGGTCTCCGTGAATGATGGGATGGGGAGTGTGGTCGGGACAGGATCCACAGCCAAGGCCGATCGGTGGTCTCATCAGCGCATGCGTGGCAAGTGGGCAGAACAACAGGGTGGATGAGACGCCTGGGTTTGGCATAAAAATGTTACCAAGTGAGGAAAGCAAGAGTCAAAAGCCGGGGTCACTCTGGGTTCAGAAGTCTTATCCCTGAAGGGGATAGTTTATTTATTCGGGATTGAGAATCACCGTTTAGTCATTCTTCCTAGAGAGTGAGAACTATGTTTGGCTTCTTAATCAATGATACAGGATAATTACATTTATCAAAGTCCAACTTTCATCATGGCTTAAACCTCAGTTCCTTTGCGTGCTGGGTATTTCCCTGGCCGGGAGGGGCAGAAGGAGATTTCTTGCCTGGGTTCCGCTTGGATCCTTGTTGCAGTTAGCTGACCTGATTTGGCTTTGCCCGTTCTCTTGGGTGGGGTCCACACTGGTTTCCATCAGAGTGGCCATGGGCTCGTGCCAGGATTCTTACACCGCAGAACAGGTTTCTTTTTCCGACCTCCTCCGAGCCGACTCGCCAGAGCAAACTCCCTGGCAGGTGCCCACAGCCCAATGAACATGGCGGCCCTCCAGCTCACCCAACCCCCTTGAGTTGAGTGGTGTCTATTCCTAAACCAGCTTAAGTCCACAGTACAGGTTATAGTGATCAAGTAATTTAATTACCTACTCTGCCAACCAACTTAATATTACGTAAATCATGATGAAGAGTGTAGAAAAGGAAGAGTTGTCTCTTTGAGAACTAAGTTAAATGATTTGGAAAGACTCTCAATAAAAGGGCAATTATTTGGGGAGAAAATAAGAAGAATATGGAAGAATTCTATACTGGAAGTCCTTTTGAAGAGTCTTTAAGATTTCGTGCCATTTTATTTATTTTTTTAATGTTATTTTTGAGAGAGAGAGAGAGAGACAGAGTGCAGGCAGGGGAGAGACAGAGAGAGAGGCAGACATGGAATCCGAAGCAGGCTCCAGGCTCCGAGCGGTCAGCACAGAGCCCGACGCGGGGCTTGAACTCATGAACTGTGAGATCGTGACCTGAGCTGAAGTCGGACGCTCGGCCGACTGAGCCACCCAGGTGCCCCTCATGCCACCTTAAAGAAGTTGAAATTGTGGATAACACAGTATAGGTATGATTTATGCAAAAAGAAGAGACAGCAAGGATCCCCAGTGAGGGCACCATGCTCAAAGGAAAGGCTTTGGCCCTATGTCAAAATATTGGCACACAGGGGCGCCTGGCTGGCTCCGTTGGTAGAGCAGGGAATTTTTGATCTTGGGGTTGAGTTTGAGACCCACATTGAGCATGGAGTTTACTTAAAAAAATACGTGTATATACATATTTAAAACATCGGCAAATAAATGATAGATGTGTTTTCAGTTAAAACGTTTAAACTATTCCTATATATATATATTTTGTTTTCATGGATTCACCATTTAAGGTATCTTTATTGAGTGCCTACTGTGCATCAGAATTCTAGGTTCCAGGAATGCAGAAATGAATCAGGCTACCAAAGGATCATCCCTGTGCTCCGATGATCGCTCTGGTGAAGGGGACACGGTGAACAGCATATAGTGTAGACCGCCGTGCACATGTATGAACGACAGGGTAAGTGCATTCATGGTGGACGGGCAGCCATCGGACAGGCCTTGCCAGTGAGGAAACCAGAGTGGAGACGGAACTCCGTGGGCAGCGGGGAGCCGTGTGGAGACCCAGGGGACACTTTCTGGGGCAGAAGGGCCAATGGAACTAAGACCCCGGGTTGGGCCTGAGCTGGTATTTAAGGAACAGCAAGAAAGCCGGCCTGCCTGGAGGAGGGGGTCGGAAGACGAGAGCCAAGGGTTGAGGTGAGCCCGAGGCAGGACCGAGTCGTCCGGGCACGGGGACCCTGGGAGAGACTTTGGATCTTCACCTGAAAACGAGAGGAAGCCACTGGGGGTTCTGACCAGGACACGGGCAAGGTCTGGTTTCTGTGTTTCAAAGGTCACCCTGGGGCCGTATAGAGAGTTGATGACGGGGCAAGAGTGGAAGCTAAAGGCCACAAATGGGCCAGACAGGGAAGAGCCAGAGATGTCCGAGGGGGCCCGGTGGAGAGGCGCTCCCAGAAAGCAAAGCCGGGGAAGGACCGGAGGACGCCACGGAGGCCTGGCGAGGCCCCTGGGGAGAAGCCCCCGGGGCCCAGGGGCAAAGACTCATGGGAGCACAGGAGGTAGAGCTGGGAGTCTGAGCCCTTTCGAGTGGCCGGAAGGGAAAGGGCAGGAGGCACGAGGCGTGGAGAGGAGAGGGCCTGTGCTGGGAAGAAGGGCAGGGAATAGGCCGGCAGGCGGGAGCGGGGAGGTGGCCTGGACCTCGCCCTCCTCGGGATGCGGGGCTTCCTGTGAGTTAGAAGAGAGATGACTTTGTTTATGGCCGTAAGGTAACAGGGCAGAACTTGATTTACTTCACCACGAGAAGCAGTCTTCCCGACTCGGGAGCTATTTCCTTATTGTCTTCTGCTCTGGGTTCCTTCTCCCTGCAGGGGTCTGGTGGGGCAGCGGGGGGGGGGGGGGGGGGGGGGGTGGGGGGGGGGGGTGGGGGGAGCCAGGAAGCCGGCCAAAGCCTCCTTTTTGTAGGTCTTTGCAGTAGATTTGACCCGGGGTGGGGGGGTCTGGAGGCCTGTGACGGGGCCTTCAGAGCATCAGGGAGATGGCCCGGTGCCCGAGGGGGGTGATCTTGCCCGTTTTTGGCAGTCACGGCCGGGGAATGTTACTCGGCAGGGTTCCCACGGCAGAGGAAAAGTAGGCCCAAGGCTTACATTTCTCAGGCTTTATGTGGACTCTCTGTGGTTTGTCAGCTTTAGAAAAAATGTCTGTTTCTGGGAATCTACCTTATGTATAGATGTCAGCAATCGGACTGGAGAAGAAGAGGTTTCTGGAAACCTCGGGACCTGGCTGGGACCCCAGTGTGGACTGGAAGCGTCCGGGCATCAGGTCACTTTGGAGGATCAGATATTTCTGACTGAGGGATGGAAGGAGACTGGTTCAGAGATTTTACCCCAAAGGCCTGGTCTTCTGCTCTGGGTTCCTTCTCCCTGCAGGGGTCTGGTGGGGCGGGGTGGGGGGGGTGGGGGGTGGGGGGAGCCAGGAAGCCTGGCCCAAAGGCCTGGCCTTACCTTTTTGCCATGTTCGCCTCCACCCTTAGGTGCTGGACTTTGGGAACAGACGAGGTCAAGGGGTTGAAGATCCACAGTCTTTGAATTCTGCCCCAACACAGCCCATCCTCCCCTTGATGTGCCCAACACAGGGAGGGAGGTGAACATAGGCTTTTTCGGACCACAACGCCTAACGTGGACCCCAGTTAAAGCCAGTGTTGGCTCTGGGGAGTCGGCCTCGTGCCTGGGCTGGAGGCCGGCCCGGGGCCCAGACCCAGACCCAGACCAGGCTGAGTGGTCATGCCCTCCGAGCCCACACCCGAGTCTTTCCAACAGGCACCCCGGGAAGGTCCTGCGCCCCGGGGGAGAAGCCACAGCCAGAGCCTTCACGACAGGACCTGTAGCCTGCAGGTTGCCTGCCGTGCCCTAGGCCCCCCCCCACCCTGGGGGTTTGGGGGGACTCCTGTGCCCGAAGGTGGGAGAAAGAGCAGGCGAGTGAAAGGAGCAGAGAAGGACAAGGGCGGAACTTCTTGGCCAGGACAGCTCCCAGGGGGCACTTGGCCCAGCCTTTCTTACGTTTTTGAAACACTGAGCTTGTGGTGGTAAATACCACGGACACACATAAACTTGCGTAACAAGAGTTTAAGAAAGAATTATAAAGGGACCCCCCCCCCCCCCGCCGGGGAATCACTGCTGAGTCAGGAAGTGGAGGGCAAGGTGCACCCCAGGCCCCCCCACCTGGGGAGCCCCCCACCCTCACCCCACCCAGAGTGACGACCGTCCTGGCTCTTTGCTTTCCTTTATGGTGTGATCGCTTATGTATGTATCTTACACGACACACTCTTGCTCTGACTGGTTTTAAACACTATGGGAATAGAACCATGCCACACGGCTTCTTTTATCTTGCCTCTTTCGCTCAACACGTTTCTTTGAGACTCATCTGTACTGTTAGGTCACTGCCCTGATATTCACTGAGGTGTGTGGTCCTCTCGTATGCATATGCCTCGATCGCTTATTCACTTGGCTGTAGATGGGAAACGGGCTGTGGTGCGGGGCTGTTGGCAATGGATATCGTTGACTGTGGCCATGGGGGGGGGGGCATGTGCACAGGGACCTCGGCGGTGCATCCCTAGACTTGGAAGTTCCGGGTGTGCATATCCGTGATTTTAAAGATAATGCCCTACTGTTTTCCAGAAAGGGGGCGTGGCTTGTTTTTATCTGTTTGTCAATTCCTGAGAGGAGTATGTCGATGTCTCTCCCTGGGTTTGTACATCTGTTTATCGTCTGCGTTCGGCTGGGGTGTTTTTGCCGTATACATTTGAAGCTAGGTTATTAGATAGAGATACAATCGTTATATCCTCTGGGTGAGCTGATCGTAGTCAGAACAGTTTGGACTTTTATTCCGGAACACTTCTTTTTTTTTTTCAACGTTTATTTATTTTTGAGACAGAGAGAGACAGAGCATGAACAGGGGAGGGGCAGAGAGAGAGGGAGACACAGAATCGGAAACAGGCTCCAGGCTCTGAGCCGTGAGCACAGAGCCCGACGCGGGGCTCGAACTCACAGGCTGTGAGATCATGACCTGAGCCGAAGTCGGACGCTCAACCGACCGAGCCACCCAGGCGCCCCTATTCCGGAACACTTCTAAGAGCACTCACTGTGCATTGCCAACTGCACTGAACAACAATCCCCAGGGGGAAATTGTCCAAATGTTATTTTATCACGAGGAAATGACCCTCATTACCTCTGCTAATGCTTTCTGCGTCGAAGCCTATTTTGTACTTCTAACCTTGTTGCCTCCAGGATCTTGGGAGAAAGGGAGGCCCAGGCAAGGTGAAGTCGCTAAGAGGAAACCAAAGAGGGCCGGAGAGAGAGGAATAAAACCGCTCCCCAGTGAACGCCTGGCCCCTCTGGGCTCAGGGAAGCTGAGGGAGCCCCCGCTCACTCCCTTGGGGGGACTAGAAGGAGGCAGGAGCTGGGAAACCCGACTGTGTGCACACGGGGCCTCCCCACGTGCTCACACCCCCGCTCCAGGCGGCTCGTGGCCTGCGTGTGCGAGGATGTTGTACTCCCTGCCAGCCCAAGACGGAGCTCCAGACCTTTGTTGATTCGTCACTCCCTTCTTCGTGTTGAGTTACCCACTCAACAAATCCTTATCAAGTGTGCAGACGCTGAGCCCATCCAGACTCCTCTCCTTGAGTCTCCTGGCTGCTGCTTCATGGGCAGCGGGCAAAACCTCCCATTCTTAAAAGCCCCGGGTGGCCCTCCGTGGTCCTTCGGCGACCAGGAAGGCTTTGGCCAGTTAGCAGCCGAGAACAGCAGACTAAGGCTTCCCGTTCCTTCAGGCCCGCTCTCTCCTCACGGGTTGGAAACTCTGATGTGGACGTTTCCTTCCTCCAGGACAGTTCTAGGCTCCTAAGACCTGAGAAGGGCCGGTGACAGGGAAATGCCCTGCCAAACTGGCTGGATATTTTCCAGCCTGAGGGTGCCGCGAAGTGAGGAGCGTGCTTGTCCCTGATCCTTTGTCCTCAACTGGACAAGCTCTTCCTTAGGCTTCACCCCAGCAGACAATTCGGGTGTAAAGCCTCTGCCAGTTGCCACGGGGGCTCTCGAAGCCTGAACGCGCGGGAGCCGTCACCCGGACTGAAGGTGACTGTGTAAAGTTGTTGCCAGATTTTGGGGACACTGGGACACCTTCGAGGATGACGAGGAGCTCTGTTAGCACGCGCACCATAACAACAGCTGTAAACCACGACCGTCCTGGGCAAACTGAGGCATCTGGTCACTCTCTCTAGAATGGAGTTTCTCAGAAACGGTCTGCAGTGAAGAACTCGGGGCGCCTGGGTGGCTCAGTCAGTTAAGTGTCGGACTTCCGCCCGGGTCGTGATCTCGCGGTCCGTGAGTTCGAGCCCCGCGTCCGGCTCTGTGCTGACAGCTCAGCGCCTGGAGCCCGCTTCGGATTCTGTGCCTCCCTCTCTCTCTCTGCTCCTCCCCTGCTCACGCTCTGTCTCTCTTTCTCTCTCTCTCTCAAAAATAAATACACTTTAGAAGAGGATATTTGCCAGTGGGGAGGCATTTATGACAGTGGAGTGAGTCAGCCATCGCTGGCTGGGCCTCTGTTCTGGGTGACTCGGGATGGGATGGCATTCGGGGCGGGGGGTGGGGGGGGCCCGGCCTGTTACAGGTGGACAGGGACCTAAACCCTTCAACTGAGAGGCAGGCTCCCAGGTAGACCAGAGGCGGGGATTGGCTCCAGGATCTGGGCTTCCCTGCGGGGCTGGCACGGTGCTGACCCGACGTGTCTCAGCCCCCACCTAAGTATCAGGCAGACCACGTGTGTCCCACCTTCACACCAGGTGTCCTACCTTCTCGAGGTGCTCCAGGCGTGGGGTTGGTGGCTGCGGACGAGGAGGGGGGCGCTGCCTGACCCTCTAGGCTGAGGGCACGGCGCCGGGGAAAGATTCCACCTGCGTTTTTGGTTCGAAAAACGACAAGAGGAAAACCCAGGGAGACCAAGGCAATAGACTTGACCTTTGGTCCTTACAGCTAGAGACTCATCCTAATAGTTGTGTTGGTCCTAACGATGGCAGCAAACAGTAGCAAACGTTTACTGAACCCGCTTAAATGCAGGAGTTTTAAAAATGTGTATTTATTTACTTTTGAGAGACAGAGCGTGAGCGGGGGAGGGGCAGAGAGAGAGGGAGACCCAGAATCCGAAGTGGGCCCCGGGCTCCCAGCCATCAGCCCAGAGCCCGACGCGGGGCTCGAACCCACGCACCGTGAGATCTGTGACCTGAGCCGAAGTCAGACACTTAGCCGGCTGAGCCCTGCCCTGGCGCCCCAAGTGCAGGGTTTCATTGAGTTCTCACGGTAGCCCTCTGAGGTTGGTGTCACTGTCCCATATTTCAGATGGGGAAACAGGCAGAGGGAGGGCAAGTTGCTCACCGATATCCCCCTGCTGGAAGTGGCAGTGGTGGAGACCACAGCCTCCATGACGCGCAGGAAACGAGAGTGATGACAGTGGGTCAGACAGGAGTCCCCTTGGGCTCCCGCCACCGAAGCCCACGACTTCCCCTCGGCTTCTCCCGGTCCTTCCCCCTTCTGACCGGTGACAAAGGAAGAGGGGGCTCGACCTGTGCAGGGCCTGCCTGTCTGAGGGACCATCCTCCCGGCCCTGTCTCAGCCTCTCCCTCCCGAATGGGTCCTTCCCGTGACGAGAAAATGTGTTCAAGTCCCTCGTGAAAAAGGACTGGAAGCCAAACCCACTTCCCTCCACCTCCCCTTTCTTCTCCTCCCACCACTCAACTTCTAGAAGAATTTGTCTGGGTTCTCTGCGCCCGCTTCCTTTCCTTTTACTCCGTGACCTGACGTAAACTGCATTCTGTCCCGTCCCCCCTCCACCAGTAACCTTACACCCGACCCCACGTCGATCTCTGTCCTTGCCGCACGGCCTTCTTGCAGATTCCATCCTAGTTGGCCGCTCCTTCCTTGCTGAAGGGCTCCCTCCCTTTGGTTCCCCCGTTATCACCTGTCCTTAACCTCCTCCTGTTCTTCTAGCTGTCCCTCCATCGGCTTTACGGGCTCTACCCTTTCTGCCCATCTGTGACCGTCAATTTTGTCAACTTGACTGGGCCCCGGGATGCCCAGACATTAGGTTAAGCATTATTCTGGGCGTTTCTGTGATGCGGTTTCAGCACGAGATGCACACGTGAATCAGTGCATCGGATAAAGCCGATTGCCCTCCCCAGTTGGGGGGGACTTCATCTAATCCACCGAAGGTCTAAGGTGACAAAAAGGCTGAGAAAGGGTGAATTTGTTTGAGCTGGGTCATGGGTCTCCTGCCTTCGGACTCAGACTTGGACTTGAATTACACTGTCCCTCCCGGGTCTCCAGCTTGCTGACCGGAGGTCTTGGTTTTTTCCAGCCTCCGTAATCCCGCGAGCCAATTCCTCATAACCAACCTATCTCTACCTCTCCTTGTCTACATATCTATCTACCTGTGGCTGCTATAATATATATAATCTCCTATCGGCTCGTTCTTTTCGGAGCACCCTGACCAAAGGGTTGGATTGAGCGCTCTTTACTCCTTGCCCCCATAACATTCTGTCTGTAATAACAGAATTTGTTTCCCACATGTATTATCTCTCTGACGCTACAGACAAGATTTCAAATCTCAGCTCCACGTGAGGCCTTAAATTCCCTTTCAGTGTGCGCTGTGTCTCTTTCTCTCTCCACCTGGCCCCTTCCCGTCACTCAGTCGCATTTGCAGGGGGGCGTCCTTGGAGAAGAGAATAAGAAGCCTGTGTGCCTCTTTTCTAGAGTTAGAAATTCTTTGACAGGTTAACAGTTAGCCCTAGGCCTTACTCTCTATCTTGAACTTTTAGATGAAGTAGCTAAAGTCCTCAGGCTGACATAAAACAAGAACCTGTTTCGGCTTTCGTTTTGGGTGTGTCAAGACCAGTCTTCGGGCGCCTGTCCAGACAGGGCAGTGTAAATGTTGGAAGGCTTGTCCAGGCCCAAGGGCCGTGGGTGGTGACAGCAGGAGAGAGTTTTGACAGATGCTTATAAAACAGAAAAGGGCAGAAAAACAGGTTGGGAGGGTTCATGGGCCGATTACGTAGAACATTCCATCTCATTCCTTATGTGTTTTTCCCAGCCACACAGAGCTGGATTCCCCCCAACAGGTCGTGCGCTTCACCCGGGACACAAAGTGGCGTGTGACGTGACAGAGGAGAGGAGTCAGTGCTGGCCTCCAACACGGTCAGCCCACAGTATAATCCTGGATCGGGCCGCAGAAGCTCCTTCTCTTAAGAGATGTAGGAGCACTGCCCCCAACATCCATTGGCTTCCAAAGCATAGCGTGTGAAGATATGCTCGTGTGCACCAAAACGTTTATTACACATCATTAAGGGTGCTGCCTACAGCTGATTGTTGGTATTGAAAGTGGCTGGCGAATATTGGGGTTACTCAGACTGACCCAACTCCACGGAGCTTGTAGAAAGCTGAAGCTCTTCTGTAATTTTGCAGGGGGCTCTAGGGACAAAAGCAAAAATGCCCACAGTCCTGTGGCACCAAAGGACCCCACCATTCTTGGGGAGGGTTTCTCCTGAATTCTTACCCTCGTGGCTGAGCATGTCCGGCCCGTCTTTGTGGGGGGATAACGCCAAGGCGGCATTGAAATCGGTCACTTGTAGGTTGGAAGTTGACGGATTCTTGGCGCGTCCGGGCCCCACACCCGACAGTCCTGAGACAGAGCCCGAGGACTTTTGTGAGTCTCAGTAACGCTCAAGCTACCGCTCGATGACTCTCTTCAGGGTCAGGCCTTTTGTACGGTAGGCTGATGGCTAATCAAGCCGGATCTTTTCATGGCTAAGAAAATCTGAGCCCGGAGAATTCTGCCCCCAGTTAGCTAGCAGCAGACCTGGGTGTCAGACCCTAGTGTTACTCACCTGGGGCTTGCGATCTCCCTGATCTTCCATCACTCCTTTGATCTCGTTCATTCTGTTGCCCCTTTCCCTGCTCTCCAGCGAAGCCAGGGATGAAGAGCCTCTCGTGCGCTCAGAGGGGTACGTTCCTGGCAGTCCTGGGAAACCCAAACACCTGCCAAATGCCTTGTACTGAGAGAGCCCCATTAGGCGCCTCTGATCCCTCCCCATCTGCTCCTGTGCCCAGGGAGCGTCGGGTGCCAGGCTGTGGGCTTCTGGTCAGCAGCGCCTGGGTCTGGTTCATCTTTGTCTTCCTGGGCTGAGTCCCGACTGGAACACGGTACTTTCTTGGTATGGACATAACCTCCCTCCTTCCTCACCTCCTGTGACCCATGTCCTGCCGACCCTTCTTCCCACATCCCAGGGTCCTGAGTGCTCCCTCTAGCTATCTAGAGGCCTTCTCCAGAACATCTGCGGCCGCTGGAATAGATCGCCACCAACCAGGGGCCTTAAAGCAACAAAACGTGCTCTCTCACTGTCCTGGAGGTAGAGGTCTGAAATCAAGGTGTCGGTGGGGCCACGCTCCCTCTGAAGGCTCTAGAGGGGAATCTGGTTTCTGCCTCTTCCAGTCCCTGGGGACTCCAGGTGTTCCTTGGCTTAGAGTCGCCTGTCTCCAAAGTCGCCGCACCAGTCACAAGGCTTCCTCCTCGTCTCTCTGTGAACTCTCCCTCTGCCTTTCTCTTATGAGGACACACGATGACATTCAGGGTCCACCGTGAGTGATCTCATCTCAGCATCCTTAATGTAGTCACGTCTGCAAAGACCTTTCTCCAGCGAGGTCATATTTACCATTTCCAGGGATCGGGACTTGCTGTCTTTGGGGGCCAATGTTCGGTTGACCCCGGTCCTTGAAGCACGGGCAGGGAGGGGTCCAAAGGGTAAGTGAGGGCATTGAGGTGGGCGGCAGGAGGGGCCTCACCGCTGTCAGAGCAGAGGCAGGGGGCAGCTGGGACTCGGGCGCGCAGAAAAGGAGTCGGGGGTGAGTGGTCGGAAAGGGCTCCCAGGAAGAGTAAGGGGAATGTGCAGTAAGTCCCGAGAGAACTAGAAAAGTGACTGGGGACCCAGAGAAGGGTTGCCACCAGCAACACAGAGGCCAGGAGCTTTGTAAGGACGCCAAATTCACGCCCCGGAGGGACACATTCTGATAGTTTAAGTAGCCTCTGTGTGTGTGTGTGTGTGTGTGTGTGTGTGTGTGTGTGCGCGCGCGCGCACGCAAGAGAGAAAGAGAGAGCGGGAGGGAGGGAACACGGCACAGAGAGCCCACCTTGTCCACAGTGGACGTTTTGCCAGGCAGGTTTGCCAGGACAGGGGGCTTGGCGGTTGGCGGTACTGGTTCACGGCTAGCCTGCCCCGGAAGGAAGGCTCCCTGGGGAGAGCACAGGTGGACGGGCAGCTGGGGCACACCCGAGCCTTATGGTGGCAGGGTTTCATTTTGCTAAGCAAGGGTGGAGGAAAGGAGTTCAGAAGTGCTTTTTTAAAGCAGCCATGGAGACGGGGATGGCAAGCTAGAAGCTCACGTACAAGTCAAGGCCAGCAAGTAAATGAAGCTTTCCTTGGTGAGATTCAGGATACAGGGGGCTCTACCACGAAAGGAGAGTTCCAGAGGCGCAATAAATACGCAGGCCCGAGGGAAGCAAGAGCTGGGGGAGTTTGGGTCAGTGCACGGGAGCCCGGGCACTATGGGAAGGTCGAAGGAGATCTAGGGGGGTCTGGTGGGACCGATCTGCCTCAAGGTTGCAAACACAACTCTAGTCTCTTCAAGACAGAGCTGTGCCGGGGCCCCAGACCGTATGGGGCGTCAGTGCTGGTAGCTTCTGTTCCGTATTAGTTGACTGTCCTATGTTTGCGAGACGTAGCTAAGGTGGGCATGAGCCAGCGAGAGGCAGTTCCAGAACAAAGGAAGGAGAAATGGCCTACTCATCAGCCAGGGCCTGATGTATGGTTGTGTCCCATAGGGGAGTCTTCTATTTGCGAAAGCAAAGGTCTTCGCTTAAGCTTGTGCAGTCTGGGTCGCCGATGAAAGCCTCTGCAATCGAGGTGTGGGGGACCACCCTGTATGGGGGACCACCCATACAGGACCCAAGGCTGGGGGACCGTCCTTCCGGCAGGACAGACGGGTTCTGCTCTCCTGTGGCAAACCCTCTCAGTGGAGAGATGAGACTCTAGGCCCCTCTGGGGAGGGGACAGGAGCTGCAAACACGGGAAGGCTTGGAACCTCGGAGTAAGGGGTGTCCGCATTTTAGGCAGGAAGTGACTTTTGACTCGTGTAATTCAAGATCTATTTTGCCACAGAAATAAATACAAAGTAGGAAGACCATGGCTTCTTAACATGTCTTTAACGATTACTGTTTATTTTATTTTATTTTATTTTATTTTATTTTATTTTATTTTATTTTTTGGCTAAGAGCTGCTTTAAATCTTCTCAATTGTTGGCTTTTAATAGTTTGCAAAATTCTCTCTCCTAAATTAACAGGGAGTGGGGGGAAATAAGGGTACAGCTAGGGTTTCTCTACAGCATGTTTTTTCACATTTAACTTCTGCTCCAAAGCTAATGAATTTCAGGCAAATTTTTCACCACCTGCACATAGTGAATACTTGGATGACATTTTTATAGGTACCAAAAATACTTTAAGTTATGATGTTAGCCAATGATAAAATAATAGCACGCTAGTCATCAAAATCACTCACAGGCTTTGCAATGTTCAAGAACAGCTTGGCTCAGGGGATTGTGAACCCGGTTTCCCACTAAAATGGCACCCACTGTTGTGATATACTGATGTGTACAATAAAAAATATACATTTGATTTTCGTCCCTGTTCCTGGCACAGAGCTCCTCACATAGTACACTAAATTAATATTTGGTTTTCCTCCCTGGTTCTTGGCACAGAGTTTCTAGGAGCTTGGAATTTCCTGAAGGATGGGAGTGAGAAGAACTCCTTTGTTATTCGTAACAAGCCCCTTCCAAACATACTGAGTTTATGTTAATGAGGTGACTCTTGGGGGGATGGGGCTGGTTGCCGAAGGAACCACCCTGATGATTACAGGGTTGGAGCTTTCAGCCCCATCCCTCCACCTCTCCTCTTGGGGAGAGAGGCTGGAGATCCATCACCCATGGCCAACTGAGGGATCTGTGTAATGAATCCTCCACTAAGGCGGAAACTGAAAGGGTTGAAGAGGCTCCAGGTAAGTGAACACGGGGAGGTGCCGGGAGGGTGGTGCTCCTGGAGCGGGTGTGGAGGCTCCGTGCCCCCTCCCACACACCTTGCCGGATGCACCCCTTCCATCTGGCTTCTCCTGGGCTGAATCCTTTATGATAAATTAGTAATAGCAAGTAAACTGCTTACCTGGAGGCTGTGAGCTGTTCTAGCAAATTATTGAACCTGAGGGGGCCCGAGGGGGGTGGTAGTCGTGGAAACCTTTGATGTGTAGCCAAAGTGGTGGAAATATGGAGACCCGCTCCGTGTGATCGGTGGCTGAGGTTGGGAGGCTGAGGTTGTGGAACTGAGCCCTCAGCCTGTGGGGTCTGGGTAACTCTGGGCAGTTAGGGCCAGAAGTGAGTTAGACCGTAGGGCACCCAGTCAGTGTCTCTTAAGAAACGGAAATTTGCTTGATGTAGAAAAACACACACATTTGGTGTGAGAGTGTGAGGAACACAGAAACAGGTTTTTCTCGTAACCAAGGTTACCAGCCGAGACACAGCTTATTACCTCCCTGTCCTACCAACTTTGAAGTCCTGTGACTCTTGATGAATTCTTAGCATTTGGAAACACTTGAATCACTTCGAATTTTGCAAGCAAAGTGAGCCTTTATGAATATTTTACATGGTACCTTTCAGCTTTGCATAGTTTTCATTAGCATGACATATATTCATTCGTTCAACAGATCTTTTTGGAGTATCTTCTGTGGACCGGACTCTCTTCCGGGTGTTAGAAACTCAGCAGTAAACAAAAAAAGTCCCCACCCCCTGAGGACGTCGTGGTCAGTTTGTAACTATGTGTGGTGACGGCTGTTACCAGGACTTTTAACGGCAGATCATTTGCAACATGTACACGCATCAAGTCATTACGCTGTATACCTGAGACGAATACAATTTTATATGTCAGTTATATCTCAGTAGAAGAAATCTCCAAAAAAAAAAAAAATTAAATTATTTCTTTAAGCAGAGGAAGGGAGAAGGAAAGGTAGAGGAGGAGGTACCCTTCCAGAAAGGATGCTGCAAGGAGTTGTGTGGATATGGGGTTGGGATCTGGGATAGGCGGAGGGAACGGCAGGGAGTAGACATGTCCTTGGTGATTGTTTGGCTCACGAAGGACTTGGTCTGACATTGACACAGAAGGGGGGTGCAACCCACTAGTTACGGAATCAGACCTGAGTTTCAAACCCAGCTCTACCCCCTCCCACCTGTTAACTGTATGTCTTTGGGGGAGGGAATTAATCTTTCCGAGTCTGTGTTTGCTCCCATCTGTTGTGTTGGGATAAGGGTTCACTTGGCTCATAGGGCTGCGGTACGAATAAAATGTGATAATGAGCACGATGCCTTGATCTCTGAGCCTAATACATAGGATGGGCTCAACGCACGATGCACAATGGCCGTCTCTATTATTATTATTATAATCACCAGGAATAATCAGCCCTTTGAGAGCAACATCGGTGCGGTTCCCACTGTCAAGGCAGGAGGCTCGGACAGCGCCCAGAGGCCGTCTCTCCTGGGAAGAGTTTTACCTCTGCGTCAACTTGTCTGTGGATAATCCAGCCTGTCCGCTCTCCTGACAAGTGCGGGTGGGGGCCGAGGGCAAGAGAGCCAGGTTCAGGACAACCGAAGAGGGAGAACGGGCGTGAACAGGACCCACTTTTGGAGGACCCGCTCCTTGTTCGGCACCTGCAGGCCTGTCTCCAGCTGGCTCTCTGGAAGCCTGGTGATTCGCCTCCGCACACGCTGTTTGCAGAGCCCGCGGATGCTGTTTGCAGAGCCTGCTCGGGGCTTCCTCTTAGCTTCGAGATGCCCAAAGCTTTAGCCCAGCCCAGCCTGAGGGGACCGCAGCGAGAGGTCAGCACTGGGTGGCACGCCTTCGAGTGCAAAATAGAGAATGGGCTTTGGCAAAAAGAAGCGCTGATGTTTTTCCAAATGCAAAATTGAAGGACACAGCCCTCCCTTACACCTGTCGGTGGCATGCCAGCTGTGTTATAACGCCTGTTACCTTTCCTGTCTCTCCCAGAAGAACGGGAGCCCTTGAGGGCCAGCCAATGTAGTTTTCTTGTGTCCCCAGAACCTAGTACCTAATAGATACTCAATAATGAATGGATGGATGGGTGGAGGGATGGCTCAAATGTCAAGGGAAGAAAAGAATTCACAGTAACAAGTAGCCTTAATGTAACCATGTATTTTTTTTTTTAATTTTTTTTTAACGTTTATTTATTTTTGAGACAGAGAGAGGCAGAGCATGAACAGGGGAGGGTCAGAGAGAGAGGGAGACACAGAATCTGAAGCAGGCTCTGGGCTCTGAGCTGTCAGCACAGAGCCCGACGCAGGGCTTGAACTCACGGGCCGTGAGATCATGACCTGAGCCGAAGTCGGCCGCTTAACCGACTGAGCCACCCAGGCGCCCCATATAACCACGTATTTTTGTGTAAATGTGTGTGAATGTAACGCAGTTGTATTTCTTGACCTGTGACCTATTAGTATATCATGACACTTTCCCCTGCTATAAAAACTCTCAGAGTCTCTTGTTTTAAATGACCGCGCAAGATTCGAACGTGCGGCTGGGCCGTGTGCGCTGCGAGCCATCCTCCACTGTTGAGTGGCTCCCATCTGCCCCCACCCGGAGGCTCTCCTCCCCCCCACCCCCCGCCGCCACACCCCCATCCTTCCCAGCCGATCCTGGCGCTCTCGGGCTGTGTCACCATCCAGAAGTTTTGTGGTGACCGACGAGACCTCCCCTGTGACCTGACGAAAGGGAGGCAGGCAGTCTGGGAATTCTGGGAATTGAAAGGCAGAGTTGCTCGGATGATGAGGGAAGGTGCATGGCGGGCCCTCTTGGGGAGTCTTGCTGGGCAGGTGGTCGAGACCAGGAAGGGGATTCTCACTCAGTTCTCGCTTAGTCCCGTTTGACCTGAGGTGGAGGAATCACCCTCGCCCACCCTCACCGTCCTCACCTGTGTTTTCCCAGAGCCTGGCTAGGCCAGTTGCTGGGTCTTGTGGTGGGGGGATAGGGTCTAGGAGGTTCTCTATTGGATTCCCAGTGCTTGACATTATGCCTGGTATACAGCAAGCACTCAGTAGATGTCTGCTGTCCCTCTCTGTGGCTCTCCCCCCACGTGTCTGCCTCACACACTGCCTCTCGTTCTCTCATTACACCTGCTGCTACCCCTTCTCCTCTGTGCCCTGTCCCTCTCTCTGCCCCTTGCTGTGGGGACCGCCATGGGGTTTCTGCAGACCAGTTCATCTGAGCTGCCTTTGTTTTTTTTTAAGGTTTTATTTTTAACTCATCTCTACACCCAACACAGGGCCTGAACCCACAACCTCGAGATCGAGAGTCGCACACTCCCCACCCCCGCCCCCCAACCCCGGCCGAGCCAGCCAGGCGCCCCTCTGAGCCGCATCTGTTTCCTCCACCCTCAACGGGCAGACTGTTGAACTGGCCTCATTAGAATTACCACTTGAAAGCAGTTTACAAGAGGGGCTGGTTATGGAAACCGAGTCAGCAGAGGGAAGGCGTCTAATGGAAAAAGAGGTGTTCAGCCTGGCACCTTCCACTCTGACAGCAGCTGGTGTTGTCCTCTGAGACAGAAAGTGGCCGCGAGGAGTGAGTCACTGAGCGTGGCCACATCTGTGAGCCTGTCAGCCCGGTGTGTGTGTGTGTGTGTGTGTGTGTGTGTGTGTGTGTGTTGGGGGTTGGTCAACGTGGCTCTGGGCCACGAGTTCCCACATGTGCCCTCCGCACAAATGAGCCAGCATTTCCTAAGAGCTGTATTCTGTCCTGGGTGGGTGTTTTTTCATCTGGAGCCACTTAGATTCTCTCTTGACTCCCTGCCTTATCGAGTTGGTAACTTTAGGGCTGATGTTGAATGTGACTTTAGACGAATTTTTTTTTTTTTTTTAACGTTTATTTATTTTTGAGACAGAGAGAGACAGAGCATGAATGGGGGAGGGTCAGAGGGAGAGGGAGACACAGAATCGGAAACAGGCTCCAGGCTCCGAGCCATCAGCCCAGAGCCCGGCGCGGGGCTCGAACTCACAGACCGCGAGATCGTGATCTGAGCTGAAGTCGGACGCTTAACCGACTGAGCCACCCAGGCGCCCCTAGACGAATTCTTAACATGATACAAAAGAATGTAACTCAGACACCACTAATGCAGTCTTTAATACCTTTTGTGTGTGCTGTACCGATACGAAGAACGTTTTCACGCTCCTATCGACTCCCTGGAATTATGCCCAGGTATGTTAAGAAAGGCATATAAGTACGTACATACCCCCCTCAAACGGGTACTAGCTGGCAGAGGAGACGCAGCCCCTCCCCGTGGTGCTTCTCCTCCTTTGCCTTCTCCTTCTCCTCTTCTCATGCTCTTTTCTGTGTTTTAAAGTTTTTTTCTTTTAATTTTTAATGTTTATTTTTGAGAAGGAGGGAAAGACAGAGCATGAGCGGGGGAGGGGCAGAGAGAGAGGGAGACACAGAATCCGGGGCAGGTTCCAGGCTCCGAGGTGTCAGCACGGAGCCCGACGCGGGTCTCGAACCCACGAACCGTGAGGTCATGACCTGAACTGAAGCTGGACGTTTAACTGACCCAGGCGCCCCTAAAGTTTTTTTTTATTTCTTATTTTTAATTTTTTAAAATTTACATCCAAATTAGTTAACATATCGTGCAATAATCATTTCAGGAGTAGATTCCTTAGTGTCCCTTACCCATTTAGCCCATCCCCCCCACCCCTCCAGTAACCCTCAGTTTGTTCTCCATATTTATGAGTCTCTTCTGTTTTGTCCCCCTCCCTGTTTTTATATTATTTTTGTTTCCCTTCCCTTATGTTCATCTGTTTTGTCTCCTAAAGTCCTCATATGAGTGAAGTCATATGATTTTTGTCTTTCTCTAATTTCACTTAGCATAAGACCCTCCAGTTCCATCCATGTAGTTGCAAATGGCAAGATTTCATTCTTTTTGATTGCTGAGTAATACTCCATTGTATAAATATACCACATCTTCTTTATCCATTCATCCATTGATGGACATTTGGGCTCTTTCCATACTTTGGCTATTGTGGATAGTGCTGTTATAAACATGGGGGTGCATGTGTCCCTTTGAAACAGCACCCCTGTATCCCGTGGATAAATGCCTAGTAGTGCAATTGCTGGGTCGTAGGGTAGTTCTATTGTTCGTTTTTTGAGGAACCTCCATACTGTTTTCCAGAGCGGCTGCACCAGCTTGCATTCCCAAGGTTTTTTTTGTTTGTTTGTTTTTTTAAGTAAGCTCTATGCCCAGCGTGGGGCTTGAACTCAACAGCCCCGAGATCAAGAATCACATGCTCCATGAACTGAGCCAGCCCGCGCCCCTATTTTTTAAAGTCCTTTTAATGTCCATTTTTTCTAGGTCATGAAACCTGTATTCAGGAGTGTTCTAAGTGTTTATGAACTAAAGTACATCAAAATCAATAAATACTCTAGTGCAGAAACAGCCAACGGTGTTCCGGAGGAAGGACACCTCTGCGGGAACAGTCGTTTTCACTTACAGTCAGTTCTGCGGGAACACTCGTGAATCCGTTCCAAAGCGGCTGGTAGATCGGGGAGCAGTTTGAACATAACGCGCATGCTGTGTTTGCCCGTGAACATCGAACTATCACCAGCTGATCTGAACTGGGGAGGAACACGCAAGACGCGTGCACGCGTGCACGCGTGCACACGCCTCACACGGCGACTTCAGTTCACCACGTGTGTTACCCCAAAAGGTCCTGCTCGGCTGTGTTTTTGCACGTGTGAGCTTTTCTGCATTCAAACAAACGAACAGACATTCCTCCAACGTCCCAAGCACGTCTCAGTGAGCTGGTTCCAAACCCCGAAGGGTACGTGCGAGGAGGCGCGCATTATTCATACATGAAGATCTTAACGGAAATCGCCGAGTCCCGCGGAAGCGACGCCTCGAGTGCCAGTAATGGCTCGTTTCGTGGTCTCGGGCGTTCCTCCAGCTCCCAAAGCGCTGAGCGCAGATGAGAAAAACGAGAAAGTTGAAGACAAATTTCCCGCGGGGAGACGGACTTGTGAGAGGGGCCTGTAATGTTGGATTCGATTTGCAATTTCAGGCGTTTATCATAAACACATGCCACGGAGGACCTTGATCGCCAAGGCAGAAAAACACGCCTTGAAGGTTCCAGAAGGTTGCTTACCTTTGGTCCTTGTTGCCAAGGGAAACCAAGGACAATAAACCCCGCCCCTGGCCATGGCTCCAACAACTCTCTGTTCAATTTCAGGCAACGCTGTTTTCACCACTCAGGGTCCCCCCGCCCCCAACCCTCCCCAGCCCCCTCCACAGGCATGAAACCCCAGTTTCAAGGGGGAAAACGCCATGTCCGCTGTAATGTTTTTGTATTTATTAACCACTTCACGTGTTCACACCGCTCCCGTTTTTATTGGGGTCCTATCTTCTTTCTTGGGACATGTCACTGATGACATTTAAAGTTGTTCCTCAACCCCATTTACTCCCGTTAGCCCTGTTTATTGAGTGATTCTGCGTAGTCGGGTGATTTCTAGGAACACGTACGTCACATGAAGGCACAATGGACTGTATTTGGAAGTGGCTTGTCAGCTGCCTTACTTAATTAGGCTTAGTAATCTTGCCACATGGCCCTTAGTGACTCATGAGGTGTGGGGGGAAGGCTGGGCTGGGGTGGGAGGGCCCGAGCCGGTGAAGGTTCGGAGCACCTCACATTTATTTACTTTTTATTATATGGGTCTCCAAACATACACAAGTGCTCCTGCTTTTTGAAATGTTGAGAAATACCCATCTGGAGCTTCTCACGTCAGAGAGTTCTGGAACTGGAAGGACACCAGAGCAAGCATCGGGAGGGGGGTGGGACCTACCCGCGAAACCAACCGAGGACCAGGAGAGAAATTGTGGTGGGTGGCGGGTGACCTGGACAGACTCTCGGTTCGTGCAGCAGGGTCAGAGATGGGAGCTCGAAGTGTGGGCTGGTGCTGGCAGAGAGGGTATCCTGGGGACACGGGGGGTGGGGAGGTCTGGAGGGGCCTAGAGGAAGAGGTCTGGAGGGGTCTAAGGGAAGAGGGGGGAGGTGGGGGCTTATAAGCAAGAGAAGCCACACATTCGAAGGCCTGGGTGCAAGAAGGAGGTGACCAAACGGCACCCCTGTACAAGACCAGTAATTCCTCTGGGCTCCTGACAACCAGTCAGGCTCTGTGGGTGACGTCCACATTGCTTCGAGGTCTCAGACGGAACCAAAACAGGCTGCTGTTTTTGGCCTGTGCAGCCAAAGGGAATGCATTAACGTTTGCTAGAAATGCCCTGGTAAAAGCCACCAAATCCATCCCTGAAGTGAGTAGGGAGACAGAGAGAGAGAGAGAGAGAGAGAGAGAGAGGGCATAACTTATCTGCGGTGACTTCCGTGGATCGCAGGAGCCTCCTTGCTTCACTGGACACCTAGTTTTAAGAATCAGGGAGAAACCGTGCCAGGCGGGGAGGGCAGAAAGAGAATGGGGCGGGACGCCGGGGACCTGCCTCGCCGACTGGGCTTCTCCCACACGAGGGACTGGAGGGGCCAGGAAGCGATCAGGTCCACACGTGGCCCATTCCATTGTTCAGCGGCAGGGGATGTCAAACCTCCCTCACGTTCCTCAGGGTCCGACCTCACCCTCTGGCATTGCTTCCTGCCCTGGTCTTGAGGCCGGCGTCCCCTCGCTTGTCTGGAAGCACTACCTCTCCTCTAGGAGGGTGTGGGTGGTGCCACTGCCCTGACAGTCTTCCGCTAAGGGATCCTGCCCACTAACCACCTGCATCCATTCTCCCCCCTACCCCAACCGCTCTCGCAGACGGACAGTGTGTCCGGGGCCCTTCCGAGCGATGTCGACATAAATGGTCCAATATCTCTAGAATACGTGGGCACGTGTGACCAGTTGTTCTCAGCTACGGGGCCTCGGCTGAAACACCAAGACGGTGAAAGATGTCTTCGGTTACAACCCTACACGCGTGGACCTGGGAAGTGATCCCTCTATTCCTTTGGTTCCTTTTGCGTCCCACGGGGCGACTACCGTGTTTTCACTGGTAAGACCTCGTTGCACGTCTGATTCTCTAGAACCGTGGCGTATCTGTGACTGTGGGAGATCGTCTCGGGTCAAAAAGAACAGAGAACTGCGTTCGGTTCTATTATCTGTAGTAATGTTGGCACGGTAATTTTGAAACGCACGACGTATACTGTAGGGTAAAATGGGTAGATTTGTTGACGCAATGAGTCACGATTGTCAAGGTGAGAAAAAAGACACACATATTAAATATTAAATACTAATTAAATATTGATATGAAAGTTAAGAAAAAACCCTTTCATGTTAATTTTGAACTGATAAGATTGGTGTGAATTCACGATTAAAAATAAAAACTATTTCCTAGCTCGGTCCACGGACAGGCATCGACACTGTTGACATATAGCAGCAACGAGCACATTTGGGTCCAAACCCTGGTTTCTTAGCCTTTGGTTGACAGCTGGGCAAGTGTCTGTATAATATATATAGTACAATTAAGTTGAATACTGACCCTCACTAAAGGACCCAGGAGCACCTGCGGGGCTCAGTTGGTTAAGCATCCGGCTTCGGCTCAGGTGGTGATCTCACAGCTAGTTCGTGGGTTCAAGCCCCGCGCGTCGGGCTCTGTGCCGACAGCTCAGAGCCCGAAGCCTGTTTCAGATTCTGTGTCTCCCTCTCTCTCTGCCCCTTCCCCGCTCATGCTGTCTCTCTCTCTCTCTCTCAAAAAATAAACAGTAAGAAGAAAAAGAAAAAAAGGATTCAGGGCTTGTGGAGAAACGGCTGATTCCAGATCTGGGTAGAGGAAGGGCATGAGGGTGACCTTGATGTATCATGTGTCAAAAAATAAGGGAACTGCCCAAGATTAATGGAGTTGTACCCAAAACATACAGACCTGAAGGGGTCTCCTACTAGCCAAATTTGGGACTATTTGAGCATCAGGAAAAAAAAAAAAAAAAGAAGAAGACTAAGATTGATTATAAATAAATAAATATTTTATTAGTGGTTGAATAAATAAAAACCCATGACTCCATAGTTCTACGGACAAAGAGAGACGCAATTGTTATGTAATGGATTATGGCAGTTACACTAATTTCTTTCCCTGAATATTTGTAATTAAAGGGGAAAAGTTAAACATTTTATCCTGCCTTTTGAGGAAAAAATGCATTGCATTCCTCATTGACCAGAGGCAGTTCCTTACAGAAAAACGTCAGTTAATACATATATAATAGAAAAGCTAATTGAATTAGAAAATGACCGTTTGGTGAAACCGATTGAAATAATTGGCTTGGACAATAGATGGATTCCACAAACTGCCATCCACCAGTCATATCAAAACCATCTGTCTGATTTTATATATCCTGTGAGTTGAAAATGTTTTTAAAAAATTTAGGTAGTTGAAAAAAAATCCAGAGGAGAGCAATAGTTCACGACACATGAAATTTATATAAATTGAAATTTCAGCGTCCATAAGATATTACTGGGCCACAGCCATGCTCGTTCACCAGCATATCGCCTCTGATTGCATTTGTGCTACAACGGCAGATTCGAGACAACTGAGATAGAGACCATGTGGCCCACAAAGCCTAAAGTATTTGGGATCTGGAACTTTACGAAAATACTTTGCCGACTTGCGCCACGAACACTCATAGAAAGGGAATCGAGGCAGAGGATTGTGCGCACGGGGCCGACGTATCGCTCTATAAATCATTGCATCTATAAATTAATTGCAAAAGGAAAAATGCACTTTGTGATGGGAAGGTCTGTGGCCACCACCTTACCAAGTTATCAACACTTAGCTTCCGTCAGAGAGGAACAACCTGACAGTCCGTACCTGCTGGCGTGGGGCAATATGAAGTCCATTGCATCACCTCGGAAGTACTCTTGCTAAACGTTTAACCTGACAATTTTTAAATAGCTTTACGGAGTTGACGGACAATAAACCGCGCGTGTTTAAAGCGCACAGTTTGATACGTTTCGACACTTTATACCAACGGGTGAAACCACCACCACAGTCAAGATAACGAACGCATCTACACCGACAGATGTTTGATCGCGCCCTTTGATTTGGTTAGTTTTAAACACTTATTTATTTTGAGAGAGAGCGAGCGCTCGTGCGTGTATGTGCACCTGAGCGGCGAAGGGGCAGAGAGAGAGAGAGAGAGGGAGAGAGAGAATCCCAAGCAGGCTCCTTGCTGTCAGTGCAGGGCCCATTCACATGCCGATGGGCATTTGGGTTGTTTCCAGGTTGGGGCTATGACAAATAGAGCTACTGTGGACATTCATAAAGAAGTCTTTGTATGGCCATGTATGGCCATATGTATGGCCTTTCTATTTCTCTTGCGTAAAGGTCTAAGAGTGGAACTGTAGAATCGTATGATAGGTTGACGTTTCACTTTTTAGGAAACTTCCAAACTGCTTTCCAAATGTCCAGGTGTCACCTGTATCCTTGCTGCATTTGGCATGACCAGTGTGTTTAATTTTAGCCATTCTAATAGATGCCTAGTGGTATTTGTGGTTTTAATTTGCTTTTCCCACAATTAAAAACATAGTGAATATGTTTTCATGTGGTTTTTTTTGCCAGCTGTACGTCTTTTGCCCATTAGAAAAAAAAAAGGAAGTTGTTTTCTTATTCTTGAATTTTGAGAGGTTTTGAAAAAAATACATTCTATTTGCAACAATATGGATGGAGCGTGAGGGCATCATGCTAAGTGAAATAATCCAGACAGAAAGGAAAATACTGCATGGTCTCACGTGTCAAATCTAAAACAAAAACCCAACCTCATAGAGAAAGATAGGATTTGTGGTTATCAGAGGTGGGGGGGGTAGAGGTTGGGGTGGGAACGGGATGTGGAGGAAAGTGGTCAAAAAGTCCAAATTCCTTGGGGCGCCCGGGTGGCTCTGTCAGTTGAGTGTCTGACTTTGGCTCCGGTCATGATCTCACGGTCTGTGAGTTCAAGCCCCTTGTCGGGCTTTGTGCCGACAGCTCAGAGCCTGGAGTCCGCTTCGGATTCTCTGTCTCCCTCTCTCTCTGCCTCTCCCCACCCCTCACTCTCTCTCTCTCTTTCAAAAATAAATAAACATTAAAAAAATTTATTTAAGTTAAAAACAAGGTCCAAATCCCAGTTATAAGATAAATAAGCACTTGGGGTGTAAGGTACAATATGATGACTATATTGCCATGTGGTATTATGTATTCCAGATACAAGTTCCTTATCAGATATATGAGTTTCAAATATTCTCTCCCAATCTGTGCCTTGTTTTTTTTTCATTCTCTTAGTAATGTTTTTCAAAAAGCAGAGGTTTCAGTTTTGACAAAATCTAACGTATTCCTTTTTCTTTTACGGATCATTTCCCCAGCGTTGCCTCTGCATCTTGGTTAAAAATCAGTTGTCCATATATATGTATGTGTGTGAGTCTGTTTCTTGACTATTCCATTCATTGATCTGTTTGTGGGTTGCATTCACTTGTATAGCCTTATGCTGAGTCTTGAAATGGAGTAGTGTTAATTCTTAAACTTTGATCATCTTTTTTAAAAGTTTTTTTTTCTTTTAAGTGTATGTATTTATTTTGAGAGAGATTACGTGAATGGCGGTGGGGGGTGTAGAGAGAGAGCAAAGAGAGAATCCCAAGCAGGCTCTGCACTGTGCTTGATCTCATGAACCGTGAGATCATGATCTGAGCCGAAGTCAAGAGTCTGACACTTAACCAAATGGGCCACCCAGGCACCCCAGTCATCCTTTTAAAAGTCATGTTGGGGGCGCCTGGGTGGCTCAGTCGGTTGGGCGTCTGACTTCAGCTCAGGCCATGATCTCACGGTTTGTGAGTTCGAGCCCCGCATCGGGCTCTGTGCTGACAGCTTGGAGCCTGGAGCCTGCTTCGGATTCTGTGTCTCCCTCTCTCTCTATCCCTCCCCGACTAGTGCTCTGTCTCTGAAAAATAATAAATGTAAAAAAAAAAAAATTAAAAAAAAATAAAAAAGGATATCATCTTACGTGGGCCTGACTTTATTAGGGAAGTTCTTGAAAGAGGATGAAACACTGGGGAGACCCTCCTGCTGGCCTCAAGAACAAAAGCTCCCACGAGTTCTGCAGGTGCAGTGAACTGAATTCTGCTTGCAAGCTGTTTTGAGTTTTTAAGAGGTCCCCAAGTATCGGATGAGATCGCAGCTCCAGGTGACACCTTGCTTGCAGCCTGGGTGACCCAAGCAGAGGATTCAGATAAGCTGTGCCCAGACTCCTGACTCACAAAAACTGTGAGTGTATTTCTAGGCTGCTAAGGTTCTGATAGTTTGCAGCTATAGCACTAGCAAAATATACACAGGCCTTGAACATCTTTTGTCAGGCTTATCCCTATTTCATATTTTTCTAACAATTAAAATATCAATGAACTTCTCTTCTCTTCTCTTCTCTTCTCTTCTCTTCTCTTCTCTTCTCTTCTTTCTCTTCTCTTCTCTTTTCTCTTCTCTTCTCTTCTCTTCTCTTCTCTTCTCTTCTCTTCTCTTCTCTTCTCTTCTCTTCTTTCTTTCTCTTCTCTTCCTTCTCTTCTCTTCTCTCTCTTCTCTTCTCTTCTCTTCTCTTCTCTTCTCTTCTCTTCTCTTCTCTTCTCTTCTCTTCTTTCTCTTCTCTTCTCTTCTCTTCTCTTCTCTTCTCTTCTCTTCTCTTCTCTTCTTTCTCTTCTCTTCTCTTCTCTTCTCTTCTCTTCTCTTCTCTTCTCTTCTCTTCTCTTCTCTTCTCTTCTTTCTTTCTCTTCTCTTCCTTCTCTTCTCTTCTCTTCTCTTCTCTTCTCTTCTCTTCTCTTCTCTTCTCTTCTTTCTTCTCCTCTCCTCTCCTCTCCTCTCCTCTCCTCTCCTCTCCTCTCCTCTTCTCTCCTCTTCTTTTCTTTTCACAAATGTTTATTTACTTATTTTGAGAGAGAAAGAGAGAGGGAGTGCGAGTAGAGGGGTGGTGCAGAGAGAGAGGGAGAGAGAGAGAAAATCCCAAGCAGGCTCACGCTCAGTGAGGAGCCCAGCTCTGGGCTTGATCTTACAACCCTGAGATCATGACCTGAGCCAATATCAAGAGTCTGAGGCTCAACTGACTGAGCCACCCGGGTGCCCCTGAACTTTTTTTCTTAATTTCATTTTCAGGTTGTTCTTAGCTAAAATATGGAAACGCGGTGGATTTTTGCATATTGATCTTGGATTCTGCAGCCCTGCTAAATTTATTCATCCTAATAGTTTTTCATAGATTTCTTAGGTTTCTTATATACAAAATAATAGAAAAAAATGTTCTTATGTAGGATCCACATATAGAATAATGTGACAAATAAAAATGTTTTCTTGTCTTTAATCAGCATGCCTTTAATTTATTTCTCTTGCCTTATTGCTCTGGCCAGACCCTTCAGTTCCATGTTGAATGGAAGTGGTAAGGGGGAATGTCTTTGCCTTGTTCCTGATCTTAGGGAAAGCATCCGGCTTTTCACTCTTAATCATGGTAGTAGTTTAGGGATTTTTGTAGGTGCCTATTAGCAGATTGAGGAAATTCTCTTCTGTTCCTGGTTGTTTTTTTCTTTTCTTTTCTTTTTTTCTTTTCTTTTCTTTTTTTTTTAATGAGAAATGGATGTTGGGTTTGGTAAAAAAATTTTTGCAAATTGGGATGATCATGTGGTTTTTGTCCTTTATTCTACTAATATGGTGAACTACGCTGATTGATTTTCTCATGTTAAACCAACTTTGCATTCCTGGGACACATCTCACTAGGCCATGATGCCTCATCCATTTGGTATATTGTTGGATTCTATGTGTTCATACTTTGTGTAAAATTCTGTATACTGGTTTACAGCTTTATTTTCTTATAATGTTTCTGGTTTTAGTATCAGATAATGCTGAACTCCTAGAATGAGATAGGAAACGCTCTCTCTTCTTCAATTTTCTGGGCAAGTTTACATAAATGTATGTTACTTTTTCCTTAAATATTTGATAGAAATCACCAACTTTACCACCAGAATTGCCCACCTTTGGGCTTGTCGTTTTCCTTGTGGGAATATTTTAAGTTAACAATTCAATTTCTTCACTTCTGAACAGGTCTTTTCGGATTTTCTATTTGTTCTTGAGTCAGTCTTGGTAATCTGTGTCTCCCTGGGAATTTTTCCAGTGTATCATGTGTTGGTGTCATATTTTGGTTTATAATAAGAGAGCTATATTTGGTCTTCTTCCTGGCACAGAACTCTTAAAACCCTGGAGATTTTCTAAGCGAGAAGAGTGAGAAAGGTGTCTTTTGTTATGTTAATAAGGCGACGTGTGGAAAGCCCCTAGAGAACCCAAAGATGGGGACTGGTTGCCAGGGAACCAACCTGTTATTCAAGGATTGGAAATTTCTGTCCCCCACCACCACCTCAGGCAAGGGGGAAAAGGGCCGGAGACCCAGTTCGACCAATGGCCGATGACTTAATCAATCATGCTTCTGTGTGAGAGGCCTCCATAAAACCTAAAAGGATGAACATATGGAGAGTGGCCTGGGAGAGTAGAGCTCAGAGGGAGCATGGAGACCCCGCCCCTTGCCCCACCCCTTCTCCTGTGGATCTCTTCCTGTTCCTGTTCCTGTTCCTGCGTTATATCCTTTCATAGTAAGTCATCTAGGAAGTAGCATGTTCTCTGAGTTCTGTGAGCCACTCTAGCAATTTAGTCAAACCCAAGGAGGGGTCTGGGAAGCTCTGATTTATAGTCAGACATTCTAGGGGCACCTGGGTGGCTCAGTCGGTTAAGCGTCCTACTCTTGATTTCGGCTCAGGTCACAATCTCAAGGTTTGTGGGATCAAGTTCAGTGTTGGGCTCTGGACTGGCAATGGAGAGCCTACTTGGGATTCTCTCTCTCCCTCTCTCTGACCCTGCCCTGCTCGTGCTCTCTCTCTCTCTCTCAAAAAAGAAAGGAAGGAAGGAAGAAAGGAAGGAAGGAAGGAAGGAAGGAAGGAAGGAAGGAAGGAAGAAAGAAAGAAAGAAAGAAAGAAAGAAAGAAAGAAAGAAAGAAAGAAAGAAAGAAAGAAACCCACACTATAATGTCATTCTGAAGCACAGGTGGCAACCTGCATTTGTGGTTGGTGCCTGAAGTTGGGGGGCTAAGCAGTCTGGAAGGACTGAATCCTTAACCTGTGGGACCCGATGCTATCTCCAGGTAGATAATGTTAGATAATGTCAGAATGGAGATGAATTTGTGGGATACCCAGCTGGTGATACAGAATTACTTGGTGGCATGGGGGAGAAAAACCACACGCTAGACTCGACATACAGTTATTCATAATTTTCCTTTATCATCTTTTAATTTCTGTAGACTCTGTTCTTTTCCTTGGTTAGTCTGACAAAAGTCTGTCAAAAAATTTTTTATGGTTATTTTTGGGAGAGAGAGAGACAGAGAGAGAGACAGAGCATGAGCTGGGGAGGGGCAGAGAGAGGGGGAGACACAGAATCGGAAGCAGGCTCCAGGCTCCGAGCTGTCAGCACAGAGCCCGACGCGGGGCTTGAACTCACAAACCACGAGCTCATGACCTGAGCTGATGTCAGACGCTTAACTGACTGAGCCACCCAGGCGCCTCCAAAGTCTGTCAATCTTGTTGACATTTTCAAAGAACCAGCTTTGGTTGCTTGATTTTCTCGATTGTGTTTCTGTTTTTAATTTCATTGAATTGGTCTCTGATATTTATTATTTCTGTCTAATTACTTTGGGCCTGATTTGTTTTCCTAGTTTCTTTAGGCAGAAACTTAGATTGTTGGTTTTTGATATATAATTTTTCTAATGTTATGTATTTAAAGCTATAATTTTTTTCTCTAAGTATGGCTTTTTCTGCATTTCATAAACTTTTTTTGTGTTTCACTTCCATCCAGGTCAAGATATTTTAAATTTCTCTTGTGATTTCTGCTTTGACCCAGGGATAACTTAGAAGTGTATTGTTTAATTTCCAAATTGTTGGCCATTTCCCAATTTTCTTTCTGTTTCTGACATCTGATTAATTCTGTGGTGGCTAGAAAACATATATACTATTATTTAATTCTTTTTCTATTTATTGAGACTTGTTTAAGAGTCTAGCATATGGTCTATTCTGGAGAATCTAATGTGTATTTGAATATGTAACCTTGCTGTTTTGGGGAGGAATGTTGTTCAAGTCTTTATATCCCTATTGATTTTCTGTCAAGTTCTATCAATTTCTGAGAAAGGAGTAATGAATTCTCTGGGTCTAATTGTCACATTGTCTATATTTCCTTTCAGTCCTGTCAGTTTTTACTTTATGTGTTTTGGGGCTCTGTTATCAGGTGCCATTTCACTATTGTATCTCCCTGATGGATTTTTTCATCATATTTGCAAAAAATGTTGGCCATCGCTGTTTCAAACATTTTCTCTGTTCTTCCTCTTCCTCTCCTGTTTTTCGTAGACTCCCACGGCTGGTATGTTGGCATACTTGTGTTACTGTCTCTGTCCTCTGTTCATTTTTCTTGAGTCCTTTGTTTCTTCCTGTTCTTCAGATCGGGTAAGTTTTTGGTTTTTTTTTTTTTTGGGTTGGATCATTTCAATTGATCTATCTTCAGTGTCACTGATTCTTCTGCCATCTCTAATCTTCCGCGAGCCTATCTAGTGACTATTAAATTTCAGTTATGTTTTTTAACTGTAAAATTTCCATTTGAATCGTTTTAATAGTTTCTACTTCTCTACTGAGATTTTGTGAAGTCGTTGTATTAGTCTGTTCGGGCCACCATAACACAATACCATAGACTAAGTGGTTTGAGCAACGGAAATTTATTTCCTCAGTTTGAAGTCTAGATGTTCCAGATCGAGGTCCCACAAGATTGGTTTCTGGTGAGGACTCTCTTCGTGGCTTGCAAACAGCTGCTTTCTTGCTGTGTCCTCACACTAGTGGAGAGAAAGAGCGAATACCTCTTTCTCTTCTTTTGAGGGTTCAAGGCCGCCCCTATGATCTCATTTAACCTTTATCACCTCCTCGCCATCACTGTCTCTAAATACAGCCACGTTGGGGCTTAGGGCTTCAATATATGAATTTTGGGGGGACACAAACATTCATTCCATAACAGTCATTGACAGAATATTTTCTGTTAATTATTTGACACGGTTTCCTTTACGTCTTTGAATGCGTTCTTACTAGCCATTTTGAAATTTTTGTTTACTCAATTCAACATCTGATTCCACTCAGAGTCAGTTTCTATTGACCGTATTTTTTCCCTTGAGTACAGGCCATAATTTCCTATTGTTGTTTTTTTTGCATGTAATTTTTTTTTATTATTGAAAGCCAATTTTTTAAAGATAATATAAGGACTGTTGGTGTTGTTTAGTAACTGCTCCCTGTTCGTGTACTTCTGGGGATAAACCTCTTAGCTTATGGTGGCGATGTGTGCCTCAGGACAGAGACCTCATGGTACCATGTTCGGTTCTTGAGAACACCCATTTAGTGCTCTTGTGTCAGAGAGATCTTTACTGTAGTCTCCCCTGGCCTTCTAACAACTACCTTTCCTGTTATAGTTACCCAGTATTTGAAGTGTGGGTGTTCGGGGGCAGAGGGAGAGGGAAAGTTCAGGGGCGAATCAGCTTTCCTTGGTTGTTATCTGCTCACCACTCAACCCACTGGCTGCGACTATTGCTACACGTTTACTACGGTATTTCCTCATCACAGGGGCTGTATGGCAGGCAGGAAGCACCTGGGTCCCGGGTCCTATGGAGGAGAAAGGAGCACAAAGTAGCTTCTTCACCAGTAGAGGCACCATGCCTGCCTCTCCCCAGGCCACTCCCTACTAGATGAGCACCCCGTCTCTCTTCCCTCAGAGCTTGTCACTGTCTTTAGTTCTTGAAATTTACACATTTTCCTTGTAGGTCTTTGACCTCGCCAGGGTTACGCATGGTGAAGGGGCTAGCAGCCTGAACTGTTTCACCATCTTGTCAGGACCCCTACCTCTTGATGTATGCCCATCTCTCTTGTAGACTGCTGGCTTCATGAAGGTTCGCCTTGTCCCTCACTGTCGGGGCCTAGACCGGTGCGTGTTATGTCGTAGATACTCAATAAAAATGTCCCGAATGAATTGCCTACTTCCTTCTTGAAAGTCTCTGTTGTTTACTGATTTTTTTTACTCCTTCTCAGGGTCCTTCCCAGACACATTCCTCTCTAAGTGGCCTGAAATATTTTATCTAGGTCTCTGTCCTCAAACTACATCGTTACTCTTTCCCTAGGAATCTCATCCGTATAAATAAACTACACAGTGACGACTCTTGATTCTGGAATTTGGGCAGCCTAACTTTCTTTCGTGATCTAAAACTGTAGTCTAACAATGATGGGCCTGGCTAGATGTCCCCCTGATGATCCAAATTTAGTGTGATCAACATCAGAACGACGGCTATTTCCCTGAACCTGGCGTCCATCCTGACGTTCCTATCCGGAGGGGGCTCCATGGACCCTTCCCCCTCTGTCACTACGTCCATGTCATGTCATTCGTGGGCTCATAAAACCCTATGGACTCAGTCTCCCTTATATGTTTTATACTTATCTCCTGCTCCCCAACCGCATGACCATTGCTTTGGCTCACGCCTCAATCACTTTTCACCTAAATTACTGCACGGACAATGGTCATCTTGCCTTTAGTTATAGTTGTCTCTCGTCTATCCTCCACGTGGGTCCCAGAGGGAACTGTTACAGATGCAAGGCATATTATGCCATTAATTAATTATACCATTATGTCATGAAATCCTGTATCACTTGGCTCCCTGTGACCTTTTAGATAATTTTGAATTCTTCAGTAAGTATCTCGGGGACCTCTATAGTCTATATTGTGTGTTTTTTTAAAAAAATTTTTAATGTTTATTTATTCTTGAGAGAGAGAGAGAGACAGAGCATGAGCAAGGGAGGGGCAGACATAGAGAAAGGGAGACACAGAATCCGAAGCAGGCTCCAGGCTCCGAGCTGTCAGCACAGAGCCCGACGCGGGGCTTGAACTCACGGACAGTGAGATTGTGACCTGAGCCGAAGTGGGACGCTTAACCGACTGAGCCACCCAGACACCTCTTCTATGATCCATATTGTCAACTGCATGAGGGGAGGGAGCATGGCTATCTCATTGTATTCACAGTGTCCAGGAAAGCACCAGGCACATAGTTGGTGCTCAGTAAGTATTTGGTGAATTATTGAGTGAATGGAGATTCTAGCCCCTGCATAGCACTCCAAATTCATTTCGTAACATAGCCCCCACTCCACTTTTAACTACACTAAAAATTACTACAGAGTCACATATCATCTTGAGACAGCTGAGATGAGGTAGGTCTGGCACACAGAACAAGTGATCTCTCTCCCCACCCACCCCAACTATCTATGGCTGCTGATTGAAATGAGGGCAGAGAAGCTCCTTGTGGAAAATGCTCAAAATACATCTGAAACTGGGCTCCACACAATTCGGGAGCGTTCAGTCATGAGGCTGAGACCCGAGCGCGGAGCCTGTGCTGGCACAAGGGAGTCACAATGTGAGGAAGGGCTGTGAGGCATTTGAGAAAATTCACCAGGGATCTGTACAAGACAAATGGGGGGGGGGGTAATGTCTTTAGGAAGAGCCTGAGGCTGGCACATGGACCCGGCCCTGGTGCAGAGGAAAAGACCATGAGTGCTGACCTGTGGAACAACCCCCTGGGTCTCAGCACTTCCCAGCCAAGCAAACCTGATGGGGGCCATTCTCATTCTCGCTTCTCAGCATCTGCCAAGACGCTGGGGTCCCATGAAGTCTGGGGTCCATCACCAGAGATCTACGGCATGGAGCAGTGGAGGCTACATGGCAGGGCGGGGGCTCCGGGGTACAGATAGTGAGTGGCACTCTGGACCGCATATGAAGAAACAAAAGACACCACCCTGGGACTGCCAGAAATGAATGGGAGCACAGAAGGGGTCTAGTGGTGGAGGTGGGAGCTGAGAGCCATGCCTGCTTGCATCTTAGTTCTGTGACACTGTTACTTGCCTACCTGAAGCCACTCTTTCTCTTCTTTTTTGCTAAAGAACCCTGGTTTTGTTCAGTCCAACGCTGGGGGTAGTATACCCACGGAAGTTCAACCCCTTGGGGATTAGTCATGCTCGTTTGAGACATCATGGTACCCCATTTTCCCTTGGCCGTGACTAGTTCACAAGTGGGCACATGACCCCATTCTGGACAATGAAATGAAGAGAGGGACTGCCGGGGGGTGGGATGGTTAATTTTATGTGTCAACTTGCCTGGGCCATGGGGCCCCCAGATATTTGGCCAAACGTTACTCTATAATGGTGTTTTTGAAAGAGATTAACATTTAAATCCGTAGACTAAGGAAAAGAGACGGCTCTCCCTAATGCGGGCGAACCTCATTCCATCAACTGGAGGCCAGATGGAAACGAAGGGCTGACTTGAACTTGAACGTTGGCTTTTTCCTGCTTTCCGACTTGAACTGCAACATTGGCTCTTCTTGGGTTTAAGAGCCCGGCTGGCCTTCGAACCAAAACTTACACCATTGACTTTCTTGGTTCTCAGGACTTTGGACTTGAGCTGGAACGACACCATTGGCTCTCTTGAGTTTCCAGCTTCTGCAGACGTTGGCACTGAGAAGGTTCTGTGATTGTCTGAGCCAATTCCTTATAATCTCTCTCTCTCTCTCAATCTCTCTCTCTCGCTAGATAGGTAGATTGGGGAATCTCTCTCTCTATCTACATATAATATATACATATTCTGGGAGAAAAATGTAATATAATAAATATAATATACTTAATAGAATATAATTAATATAATGTGATTAATATTCTGGGAGAGATTTTCTCCCCCTGGTGGAAAGAAAGCCCCATGAGGAGAGACACCCTTTGTTGCGTCTCTGAGTCTGTTATGGGAAGATGAATGTCTAGAGCTGTAACAGCCAACTTTTGATCGTAAGAATGTAAGATGAGGACAGCATGAAAGAAAGACAGAAAAGCCTGAGCCCTTGGTGACCTCGTTGAGCCACCACACCCAGCACGGAACCACCCGGTCCAGATATCTTGCTCTGCATGATGAGATTTCCCCTTGATGTTTAATTCTTGCTACCTAAAGTGTGGCCCACAGCTCATATTGATTATATTATCAATTACATTCTGCATTTCTTTTTTCTTTTTTTTATTTGAGAGAGAGAAAGAGAGAGTGTGGGTGGGGGAGAGGGACAGAGGGAGAGAGAGAGAAAATCTCAAGCAGGCTCCACACTCAGCGGGGAGCCTGACGATGGGCTTGATTCCATGACCCTGAGATCACCACCCGAACTGAAATCAAGAGTCGGATACTCAACTGACTAAGCCACTCAGGCATCCCCTACTTTCTTCCTTCCTTCCTTCCTTTCTTTCTTTCTTTCTTTCTTTCTTTCTTTCTTTCTTTCTTTCTTTCTTTCTTTCTTTCTTTCTTTCTTTCTTTCTTCCTCCCTCCCTCCCTCCCTCCCTCCCTCCCTCCCTCCCTCCCTTTCTTTCTTTCTTTCTTTCATTTAGTTTCGAGAAACAGGGAAAGACAGAGCATGAGCAGGATAGGGGCAGAGAGAGAGGGAGACACAGAATCTGAAACAGGCTCCAGGCTCTGAGCTGTCAGCACAGAGCCCAATGTGGGGCTCGAACTCACAAACCGTGAGATCATGACCTGAGCCAAAGTCGGACGCTTAACTGACTGAGCCACCTGGGCGCCCCATCTTCTGCATTTCTAATGAACTAGCCTCCACCCCAGATCTTCTCAAGCAGTGTCTTCATTTTTCGAAAAAAAAATTTTTTGTATGTTTTATTTTTTTATCAGTATCTTCATTTTCACGAGATCCCTGGTGATTTGCATGCATACTGCAGTCTGAAAAACCCTGGCTCGAGTGACTTTTAGCTGGGTGTTATTTTTCTCACGTCTGAACACTTAAGATAGTTGCTGCGACCTCATTGGGATCTACTGACTGAGGTTTGTGACTCTTTGGCTCGTGTGGTTTTCTGGCCATGGGGTGCCCCCTTCTCTCTTGCTTATTCTTTTGGACAATCTAGTCTGTCTCTCCCCCTCCCACTTATTCACAGGCTAACATGTCTCCTTCAAGACTCAGCAAAAGCATCACCTCCACCAGGAAGCCCACCTGACTCCCTCCGGGTTGAATCAGGAGCACTTCCTAGAGCGGTTAGTGTCACGCCTTTTCTTTGCATGTCTGCTTACCTGACTCCTCAATTCAGCCTTGAGGAAAATCTCTCTCTCTCTCTTTTTTTTTTTTTTACTCTTTGTACCCTCCACACCTCTCCTCTGTCTGGCACAACAGATGAAGAAGTTTCTGGAAGATGGAACGAAGGGTGCTTTGCTGGCCTGCTGCTCGCCGCCATGTCCCACTCCCCCCGGGGCTCCGGGCCTCCAAGGCGCTGACAAGGCCTGCAGCCCAGGCGGGATGAGGGAATTAGGGGGCCTGCTGGCCCAGCAGCTGTGTCACCCTCCTGTCCCTCCCCCGCGCCCTCCAGGGAGCGCACACGTCAGAAGCAGCTGCTCTCTTTCCCCGGAACAAATGTCACCAGGCAACCAGCTGGCAGCTGAGCCAGAAGAAGACCCCGCAGAGAAGGGCTCCCGGAGCCGAACGCGCTCGGCCTGCCCGCGCCTGTGAGTGCCACCAAGCTGTTCGGGGCTCTGCTGTCATTCGGCTGTCATTCTCGAAAGCTGAGTGGAGGGGTAACAAAACCTAATGAGGACAGGGCCGGGACAGCAGTCTGCTAGTTATGCAGTGAGAGCCTCAGTGCATTTCCTGGCACTTTCCTGTGAACAACTGATGAGAAATGTGCCCTGTCTCCCTTGCCAGCGTCAATGCCATCCGTTTTTTGTGAGCTGAGGTTTTTAGCAGAAGCGGCCTGGCTTGAAGCTGGGCCCAGCGTGGGGGCCCCGGCGGGGCGCGGGCTCCCAGGGGTGCGAGCGGAGCCAGAGTCCGGGCTGCAGCCGGGGGACCTGACAGGCGAGGTGGGGGGACGGCGGGGCCCGTGCCTGCCCCTCATTAGCGGGAGACTCGGGCCATACGTGGCGGACACACATGTGAGGGTACCCTTGGGAAATCAACTCCTGAGCTGAGCTGCACCCCTCCAGCTGGTGCCTGCCTGGCCTGATGTGCCAGCGTGCTAATGGCTTGGCCTGGCTTCGAGCAGAGGAGAGTACGGGGGCTCAGGATGCGGCAGCACGAGTGTCTGACCGCAGAGGGGCCCGCATGGAACATTCCTTTGGGAGGCAGCGGACAAAGCCATGATGAATTCACTTACCTTCCAAACGTGTGCTGAGCAAGCCCTTGTGGCCAGGAGCTTAGGGGCCTGTGGTGGGTGGTCAGGATTCAGATCTGGACGACACGTTCCTGCCCCGAGAGAGTGACCCGTCCAGACAGACGGATAGACACATCCGATCAAGGGGGACAGGTGCTGAAATACGGGTGCTCACAGGGCTTGAGGGGAGCAAATAACGCAGGCCGAGGGATCAGAGAACGTCGTGAGGAAGGGACACCGAGCTGTTTCTGGGAAAGACAAGGCAGGAGAGGAGGAAACTGACATCCACTCGGAGCCGATTACAGACTGAGAAGAGTGCTGGCCACGTCGCCCACATCTTTTTTCTTTTTAATGTTTATTAATTTTTGACAGAGAGAGAGAGAGAGAGAGAGAGAGAGAGAGAGAGACGGAGCATGAGTGGGGGAGGGGCAGAGAGAGAGGGAGACACAGAATCCGAAGCAGGCTCCAGGCTCCGAGCTGTCAGCACAGCCCGACGCGGGGCTCGAACTCCCAAACCGGGAGATCAAGACCTGAGCCAGAGTCGGATGCTCAACCGACCGAGCCACCCAGGTGCCCCAGTGTCACCCACATCTCGTCCCGTGAACCTCCACAGATGGGGAACCAAGGCTCAGGGAAGCTTCCTGGCTGACCTGAGGCCACATGGAAACCTCTGGAGCCTTATGCCGTGACATGCTGCCCATCAGTTATGCCAGCAATGAAGGGAGGAGCACTCCAGGCTGTACTAACCACACTTTCTGGTGTCTGCACCTGATGTTTTGGCGTCTAGAGCCCTGCTGACCAGAGAGGGACTACCCCTCCCAGTGTTAGCTAATTCGTAAGGAAAGCAAAAGACGGGCCCAGGAGCTCACTTTTTGCACACAAACCACCCAATCTAGAGCCCCCGCACACCTCACCACCTCTTTTAACAGTGCTCACTCTCAAGGCCCCTAGCCACCTGCTCTAATCCCCCCAGGGCCAGGGATCAGACAAGTAGGGACAGCCCTAGGCCCCCAGAGCCTGCTGAAAGGACTCAAACCAGCCGATCCTTTGCCCTACCTCAACTGTTCCTTCTCCCAGAAACCGCAGTAAAGTCTCCTGCCCACATTTTGCCTTTGCCCCTTGCATCCGGAGTGACCCAGGGCCTCCCCGCGTGGCATGGCATGCCCCCTGCTCTTGGAAACTGTGACTAACAGAATGTCTTTTCGGTGGCGGCCATCCCCCATCTGTAGGCCTGACGATGCCTGAATAATAATAAAACCTACATTTAAAATGCTGAGAACTAGCCTTGCACCCAGGGGTGCTGAGGGTGCCGTTGAGGTTGGGAGACAGATGGTTCTATATCACAGTCCCTTCCTCAGTAGTCACGAGAACAGTCAGGAGAGAGAGAGAGAGAGAGAGAGAGAGACAGGTGGGGACCCTGTGTAGTAATCCCAGTGTAACAGGAAGGGAGAGTTACCTAGGGCCATATTGATAGGAATGGAGTGGAGGGGACAGACCCGAGAGCCACTGAGGAGACCATCATCAAAGTTTGGGGACTGGTTTGGTGAGGATGCGGGCTGGGAGGACGTGAGTTTTGGCAGCTAAATTCATCCATGGTGGCTTCTTACCAAGATCGGAACTGCCGAGTTGACCACCTCGAACATCCATTTGATGGGAGGCATACATAGACCACTGGGCTTCTGGATCCAGGGCGCAGGGGAGAGGACGAAAGCAGAAGATGAGAGCTACATCCAAGGCTTGCCCTCTTAAACAACAACGTCAGACCCATCTATCTTTTCGTCACTAGTTCTTGTTAAACATTTCTCACAAACATTTAACGGAAAACCTAACCGAAGGATTTTATGTATCTTCCGGTACTGGTCCCCAGAACTGCAAATATCCATGCGGCAGAGAACAAATGTTCTGTACATGTTCCAGCTAGGAAACTACCGTGTTCGAAACAGAGATCTCAAAGATGCTCTTTGTCCACCATCACTTAAAAAATCACCGCCTCCAGGGGCGCCTGGGTGGCTCAGTTGGTTAAGCGTCCGACTTCGGCTCAGGTCACGATCTCGTGGTCCGTGAGTTCGAGCCCTGCGTCAGGCTCTGGGCTGATGGCTCAGAGCCTGGAGCCTGTTTCCGATTCTGTGCTTCCCTCTCTCTCTGCCCCTCCCCCGTTCATGCTCTGTCTCTCTCTGTCTCAAAAATAAATAAACGTTAAAAAAAAAATTAAAAAACAAAAAATCACCGCCTCCAGGTCAAAGGACCTGGGAAAGCTTCTGTTTGGGAGCAGAACAATTGCAACGAGGCAGAGAATTCCGATTTGTAATCTGAGGTTGATCGGGCAGGCATCCAATATTCTGGAATCACAAACACTCAAAGGTCAGACCGGCCCCAGATGACTGACGAAGAAGAGAAAACATCCGTGTGCTGGTTGGGGATGAAGGAGCAGGCCGGGTTCCTGTTCCGCACCAGCTCCCAAGAGGCTGTAGGAATCTTCCAGCCCTGACACGGGGACCAGGTGTGATGTGGGGCCCTGGGAACCGACCTCGAGGCCCTGGTGCTTTGCGGGCAGCTTCCCAACAGACTGACAGATGAAAAAGTGTGTGTACAAGGATATGGTGAGTGGGTAAAAAGGTACCAAAGAAATTTTATCATAATAGCAAATGGTGCCACAGTGGAAAAGCCTCTCCAAGATTCGGTGCTTGGGAGATCCCAGAGTAGGGGATGCGATCCTGATTCCCAAGGAACTTCCAGGCTAGTGGAGGTGCCCGCCCCTATGGGAAGGACCTTCAGGCATTTCCGGGGTGAAATAAACACGTATGGACGATCTGTTCTGTAGCTGTAAAAGCCCAAGCGATTTGAACTGGGGGCAGATCCCTGCAGATGGTCCAGAGGGGGCTACGGAAAGCGGAACATTTGACCACAGCCCACAGGTCACCTTAAGTGCAACCCAGGTTCCAACAGCCTCCCCTGGACTGTTGGCGATGTGAGATTTTTAAACAACCTTATGTTGTTTCAGCCGCTTTTAGGTTAGGTATTCTGTTACTTGGGATGAAGTCATCCTAACTAATAAAAGATGAAATAGGTAATTTTCAGAGGAGGAAATTACCATCAGCTAATAAAGATATGAATAATGTTTTGCTTCGCTAACAGTTAAAGGAAATGCAAACCAGAATGACACTATTATTATGATTTGATTATCAGATTTGCAAACATAATGACGTGTGGTGAGATGGCTTTCTTGTCTATACCTGATGAGAGAGCTCACTGGCATGACGTGTCGGTAAAGGAGTTTAATGACGTATCTGAGGATGTAAAAGATGGAATGGGACAATACCTCTTTGATTCACTCTCCTACTGCTGAAAAGAATCAGAGATGCAAACAAAGATTTATTTACTGTCTACTCGACATCTCTACATTGAATGTTTTACAGGCTGTTTTTGTTTTCTCTTGCCGCTGTGACAAATTCTCACAAATTTAGTGGCTTAAAACAACGCAGATTTATTATCTTGCAGTTCTGGAGGTTGGAAGTCTAAAATCAAGTCGTTGGCAGTGCGGGATCCTTCTGGTGGCTTCAGGGGAGGATCCGTTTCCTTGTCTTCCCAGCTTCTAGAGGCTGCCTCTGTTCCTGGCTCCTGCCAATTCCTCCTGTCGCTCTGACCTCTGCTTCTGCGGCCACAGCTCCTTGTTTATCTCTGAGTTTCTTGCCTCCCTCTTATAAGAATCTTTGGGTTACATTGGGCTCACCTGGATGATATCCCCATCTCTAGGTCTTTAACTTAAAAAAATTGTTTTTAAAGTTTATTTATTTTTGAAAGAGAGAGAGAAGCAGAGAGAGGGAGACACAGAATCGGAAGCAGGCTCCAGGCTCTGAGCTGTCCACACAGAGCCTGACGTGGGGCTCTGACTCACGAACGGTGAGATCATGACCTGAGCTGAAGTTGGATGCTTAACCCACTGAGCCACCCAGGCGCCTCTCTAGGCCCTTAATCACATCTGCAGAGCATCTTTGCTGTGTAAGGTCACAGAGTTATAGATTCTGCAGATTAGGATGTGGACACCATGGTGGGGGGGGGGGGCATTGCTCTGTCTACCACATAGGCTTTTCAAACTTAAAATATCAAAAACTTCAATTTTGTGTTCTTTTTCTCCCCAAACACTGTCCCCGTTTTGCTTCAGATCTCGGTGACAGCGTCATCTGCACAGTTGTCCGGCCCAGCAACCTGAGTGTGAACCCTGGCTCTTCCCTCTCTCATCTCCCATATCCCGTTGCCCCCTGTGAATGTCACCTGTATACCAGGCACCGTTCTGGGCACAGAAGACACAGAGATGAGGGGACATATGGGGGCTCCGCTCAGAGGGCAAACACACAAGAACATACCACATAGCCTTCAATGCTTAAAAAAAATCAAACAGGCAATGTGATGTGTAGACGGGCCGCAGCATGGGTGGTCAGAGGAGGCCTCTCTGAGGGTGTAGGATTCAATCTGGGCTTTGATAAGAAGGAATCAGTCATGCAAAAGCCTCAAGGCAGTGCAACCCAGGTGGGGGAAACAGCTTGTGCAAAGGCCCTACGGTAGGGGCAAGCTTATACTGCTCAAGGAGCTGGAAGAACGGAGAGATCAGGGCAAGAGAGAGATGTGGCCAGAGAAGGCAGGGCTAGTGGACCAGAGCACGTCCTGTGGATGTGACTGTCAGGAGGCCTAGACCTCGTGCCGCCATCCCACTCTGCCCTTGTAACCTGACCGCCCGTCGCCTCTCACCTGACCACTGGCGTTGCCCTCCTCTTGGCCTCCCGCCTCCACCTTTGCCTCTGCCGATCCATTGTCTACACAACAGCCAGAGGATCTTTTAAAGAAGATGCAGTACTTTGGCATATTTGACACTTGTCCCACCCTCCTCCCACCGTACATTCCTCTCCTGCAGAGGCTGGACAGGTAAGTCCTGGGGTGATGGTCTAGGAATCCCTCCTCTAGGCCCAATCTCCAGGCTGTTCCTCCAGCCCTTCCAGTAATCTGTGAGCAACTAGTTCCCTGGGTTAGATTCCTTTCTGCTTAAAACAGCCAGAGTGCTGGGGTGCCCGGGTGGCTCAGTCGGTTGGGCGTCCGACTTCGGCTCAGGTCACGATCTCGCGGTCTGTGAGTTCGAGCCCCGCGTCGGGCTCTGGGCCGACGGCTCGGAGCCTGATGCCTGCTTCTGATTCTGTGTCTCCCTCTCTCTCTGTCCCTCCCCTGCTTATACTCTCTCTCTCTCTCTCTCTCTCTCTCTCTCAGAAATAAATGAACATTAAAAAAAAAATTAAAACAAAACAAAGCAAAAAAACAGCCAGAGTGCTTTCCCTTATCTTCCATGGACCTTGGACTACAAAAGGACCACTCTGATCACATCACTTCCCTGCTCGTTGACCAAATAATAAACCTCAACATCCAATGCCGATAAGGCCCCTCATCTTAATTTTGGCACATTCTCCTTTCCTCTATCCTTGTCGGGTCACAGCTAAATGTCACTTCCTCCGAGAAGCCTCCCTCTAAGGCTACCCTAACAAAGTGCCACAGACCTGGTGGCTTAAACAGCGGAAACCTACTGTCTCAAGTTCTGGAGGCCGGAAGTCTTCAGTCAAGGTACCGGAAGGGATGGTTCCTTCTGAAGGCCGTGAGGGAGAGTCGGCTACAGTTCCCTCTCCTTGGCTTGGAAGTGGTCATCTTCGTGTTCGTGTGGCATTCCCCCTGTGTGTCTCTGCATCCAAATGTCCCCCTTTTATAAGCACACCCATCCTATTGGATCAGGGCCCCACCCAAATGACCTCATCTTAATTACCCCCACGATGATCTTATTTCCAAATTGGAATTCCGTTCTGTGGGACTAGGGGACGGGACGTCAGCGTACGCGTGTGTGTGTGGGGGGGGGGGCACAATTCAGCTGATGGCAGTCAGGTTCCAATTAAAACCTGTCATCAAACTCCACTTCCTCAGCAAAGTGGTCAGGACAGCAGTGCAGGCCTTTGGTCGGTTAATGCTTTGCAGCCAGGCCACGAACTCCATCAGTCAGGAGACTGCTCTGTTGATGTTGTGTCCCCAGTGCCTTGCGCAGTGACTAGTCTATGGGAAGTGAGCAAAGATGATTCCTTAAATTAGTCAATTAATGAATTGATAAATCATGATTCTCTCTAATAGCTAATGAAAGACCTAAAAGGCTAACGATAGGCACATGGCCAAATCAACCAAGATAAAGTTTATTACATAGCTATTATGGTTGTTGATTACAATGCTACTAAAGTCTCTTCCTGAAGAATTATTTTCCTCTTTTTGTCCCCACCTCCCCGCTGGTAACCATCAGTTTGTTCTCTATGTTTAAGAGTCTGTTTTTTTTCCCCTTGTCTCTTTTTTTTTTTCTTTCTTTGTTTTGTTTCTTAAATTCCACATATGAGTGAAGTCATATGGTATTTGCCTCTCTCTGACTGGCTTATTTTGCCCGGCATTATTCTCTCTAGATCCATCCAGGTTGTTGCAAATGGCAAGATCTCCTTTTTTTTATGGCTGAGTAATTTTCCATTGTACATATGTACCCCATCTTCTTTATCCATTCATCTATGGATGGACTCTTGGGTTGCTTCCATAATTTGACTATTGTAAATAATGCTGCAATAGACATAGAGGTTATATATCTTTGAGAGAGAGAGAGAGAGAGAGAATGGGGGAGGGGCAGAGAGAGAGGGAGACACAGAATCCGAAGCAGCTCCAAGCTCCGAGCTGTCCGCACAGAGCCCAACACAGGGCTTGAACTCATGAGCCGCGAGATCATGACCTGAGCTGAAGTTGGACGCTCAACCGACTGAGCCACCCGGGTGCCCCTGCATGTATCTTTTCAAATTAGTGTTTTCATTCTTTGGGTGAAATTACTGGATCCCATGGTGTTTCTATTTTTAACATTTTGCAAAACCTCCATACTCCCGTCCACGGCAGCTGCCCCACTAGCAACACGCGAGGGTTCCTTTTTCTCCACATCTTTGCCAACACTCGTTGCTGGAGAATTTTTAACAATGTCGGGAAACGCTTACTATTTGCAACTGAATGACAAAGTAGAATGTAACTTTACGCAATATTATTTGAAAAAAGAAGAGGAAAACGAGCTGGGGTTCAGCCTTGACCTTCGCACTAACTGGAAACCCTGATACGAATTCTGGTCAGGTTTGTAATTTTCCACATTGGATTTATTCAACTCTTCTGCTTCATGTGCTCAGTGCCTTCCTGTCAAAGCTAAAAAAATGATTTGGATCCTGTTCACTATCCTATATTCTTTGGGGCATAAAAATGGGGATATGGGGGCCTTGATCGTACTTCTCTGGGCAAAGACAGTCTTATTTTTAGTCTCTCATTCTGCCATTCATAAAATATGTCTGATTATATGTAGAAATGATCGGTTTGAACTTATGTTGCATGTTTGTTCCTTAAAAGTAAAATAATTTTCTCTGACTTCAGAATACACACTTATTATCAACAATGTAATATCAAAGTAAAGTAGAATTTAAGCTCTTCTTCACTTTCTTACAATAATCTTGTGTTACATCATGGCAATATTCTTCCAGAATTTACTCTAAATATACACAGATGCATACAGTAACAACATATAAGCATTGTGCAGAAAGAAACCCACACTCTTTGACGGTGTGCAAATTGCTTTTTCATTTTAACACATTTCTTTAGTCTTTTTTTCTTAATTAGTTAATTTATTTTGAGAGAGTGAGAGCAGAGGAGAGGCAGAGAAAGGATGCAAGAGAGAATCCCAACTGGCCCCACGCTGAGAGGGGGGCTCAACCTCGTGAACTCTGAGATCATGACCTGAGCCGAAACCAACAGTCAGACGCTTACCTGACTGAGCCACCCAGGTGCCCCTAAAACATTTTTGGGCCACTGTCTACACCATTGTCCATGCACCTCTCTGGTTCCGTTTATCTTGGAAGGTCTCAGACTTAGACCTGGTAACTTAGGATCTGAGAAAAGGAACCGAGATACAGGAAGGGACTGGTCTTCTTTCCGGGGACGGAATGGTCAGGGTCCAGGTGCCCGGACTGGTTCGTACTTTGTTGCTTATTGTTTTTCTTGGCCGTGGAGACCATGTTCACTCTCCACACATGCTCGCGTGACTGGATGAACCATCTGTGGGTCCTGTCTGGGTGGAAGCTTGTAGGTAAGGAGGAGAACAGAACCAGGGCTGTCTCATACTGCAGCCAAAAATCCTACCACTTTGCAGAATTCTCTAGAGCTTCCAAAAATGATTTATACACATTGTTTTTTCTGTTTGGTAAGTAAAAACTTATAACTTTAAGTGTGTCGATATATCAATAGATCTGAAACATCAGTTTTATTTTGAAGCATCTGATGGAAAGCAGAGGTTAACTGCAGCCTGTAAATAGCTTTTTCCTCACCAATTTGGAATAACCTGAAGGTCTAGGTTTTAATCTATGTTTCAAGACTGATTTTCGGAATGAACTCTTGCCTGCTCTGTTTTCCAGCCTCCTCCTGTCTGAGGGAGGGCTGGTGCTGGGAAAACCTCGTGTCACATTCCCAGGGAATGATGAATCCTACCACACTCGGGGTAAACAAGGATGTCAGCTGCCAGCAGTGGGAAAACAAATCTCCGTGGAGAGGAAAACCTGAAATTTGAAGTGCTTTTTTTCATGATTTCATCGCTTTGTCTTAAAATATTATATACGAGAACTTATCAATGATCTCACACTTAGGACGCTTTTTAATCCATTTAACAGAGTGCCTCTGTTCACCTTTTTTCAAGGTGTAGTACAAAGTTTACCAGCCAGCAATTAGGACAAAGAGGCTCCGGGGAGCATTATTTCTGTCCACGATGCATTCATCACCCATGTTTACTGGCTTCACCTTTGAAGCCAAGCAAGACACCCAACATGTCCTTTGATGTCAGAATCAGAAGATGTGTTTCCCAAAGCAGCAATCGCACATTTTTTCACACAGATGAGCACTTGGGTAGAGCAAGCGACAAGGACACACAAAGAAGGACCTTGAGCCTGGCCCTTGACCTTGAACTCTCACTGGCACATTATGATGGTATTTTCCTAGTCTAGCATCTGGGCAGCAGACAGGAGGAAACTGCACGCCAGCCCACGTCCTGGGATCACTCCACAGTCCACCTTACACCCAGCCCTACGGCAGGGAGTTCAGCGTTTTTCCCGTCAATTTGCACCTGCAGCGGGGTCCCGGACACGATAGGAACGTGCTTGGCAGATGTCGCTCTGTCACTTAGACTTAATTCACTGGGAATTTCTTTCTGTTTCCAGTGCAGTTTCTTTCTTTTTTTCTTTTAATTTTTTTTTTTTTTACGTTTATTTTTGAGACAGAGAGAGACAGAGCATGAGCAGGGGAGGGGCAGAGAGAGAGGGAGACACAGAATCGGAAGCAGGCTCCAGGCTCCGAGCTGTCAGCCCAGAGCCCGATGCGGGGCTCGAACCCATGAACCGCGAGATCGTGACCTGAGCCGAAGTCGGTCACCTAACCGACAGAGCCACACAGGCACAGAGGCGAATCGAGGCTGCATCTTCATTGTGTGTACTGCTGCGAATTTTTATCTTTCTTCCCCGAAGACCGGCAGTGGTGGTGGGCACAAGCCTGGGTGGTGGACATTCAGTTAATATTTCCTGATGAATACAGAAAAGTACAGAAATAACCTCCTGGGTTGTGCTGCACCTGTCCGTAGAGCACCGCTGCCTTCTGGGACTGGCAAAGCCACCTGGCGTGGTGACTCAGACCTAACAGTACCTTGAGCGCTGTGGACTCAGGGCTTTCCGGACAGTGGGATCTGGCATTATTTGTCCCCATTTTGGGCAAACAGGTATTTCTTGTTTCTTGAAAGAGATAGTTAATTCCTTCGTGTCAGAGACCGTGGCGGGTACCCTTCTCCCAGAAAGAGCCGGGAAACGAGCTGTCCAGAGCAGGGATGAAACGAGAGAGAAGAAATGGAGAAGCAGGAATAAAGAATTTATTTGGTGCTTGCTAGGCGCGATGCGCGCGGCTGGGAGTTTCACACGCAGCATGTACATTTCACACCAGCCTAAAAGACTGAGTTGGGATCCTTCTCTCAGGGAGGTGGGGCGTCTCCTCCCCAGGTCACGGAGGCTGTTGTGTGGCAAAGCCGTGGTTTGAACACCGGCTTGACGACTCCCGTCTAAAGTTGTTCATGCTGAGGCACGGCCCACACGTACTGAGAGCCTGGCTTAGTCCTCCTGAAGACGCCGGTGGCACACGCAAGTACCCACAGCCGTTACTTTGGAAGGGGCCAGAACTCATCCGAGGAATTTTTCCATCATTTTGTATTAATGGAAAATTTTAATATAGAATTTACTATATTCCATGCTAAGTGCTAAGTGCTTTCCACGCCTTATCTCATCTTGCAGACACACACAAATGGGATCCCCTGAGGCAGATGTATCACCCCCATTTTACAAGTGGCGAAATTCGGACTCTCACTACTGGATAGCCAGGGGCGCCTGGCTGGCTCAGTCGGTTGAGCGTCCGACTTCGGCTCAGGTCATGATCTCACGGCTTGTGAGTTCGAGCCCCGTGTCGGGCTCTGTGCTGACGGCTCGGAGCCTGGAGCCTGCTTCCGATTCTGTGTCTCCCTCTCTCTCTGCCCCTCCCCTACTTGTACTCTGTCTCTCTAAAATAAATAAAAACCTTAAAAAAATACTATATAGCCAAGGCAATCTTGAAAAAGAACAAAATTGGAGGACTACAAAGCTCCAGTAATGAAAACACTATGGTACTGTCCAAAAGGTAGATATATCGACCAATACAATAGAATAGAGAGCCCAGAGACAAACGCTTGCATTTTTGGTCACATGACTTTTGACAAGGGAGCCAAGAGACACGCAGTGGGAGAAAAGACCAGCTTCTCAACAAACGCAGCCGCCTGAAGAATGACGCTGGGCCCTCACCTAACACCATGTACAAAAACTGACTCAAAATGGATCAAGGACCTAAACATAAAAGCTAAAACTATAAAACCTTAAGAAGAAAACAGGATAAAAGCTTCGTGACACTGGATTTGGTTACGAGTTCCTGGACACGACCCCCAAAGCCACAGGTAGCTAAAGAAACATACAAATCGGACTTTGTGAAAATGAAAAAAAAAAATGTGTGCATCGAAAGACACTCTCAATGGAGTCATAAGGCAACCCATAAAATGGGAGAAAATATTTGCAAATCATAGCTGATAAGGGACTAGTGTCCAGAACATATATGCAACCAAAATACAACAACACAACCCAAACAACCCAGGTCATAAACGGACAAAGGACTTGTGTGGACGCGTCTCTCCAAGGAGGGTGTTCAAAGGGCTGTTGTGCACATGAAAAGATGCACAATCAAAACCACAAATCAGTAAGCAAATGCAGATCAAAACCACAATGAGATAACACTTCACACCTGTGAGGGTGGCTATGATCAAAAACAAACCCGGGCGCCTGGGTGGCTCAGTCGGTTAAGCCTCCGACTTCCTCTCAGGTCACGATCTCACGGTCCGTGAGTTCGAGCCCCGCGTCAGGCTCTGGGCTGACGGCTCAGAGCCTGGAGCCTGCTTCCGATTCTGTGTCTCCCTCTCCCTCTGCCCCTCCCCCGTTCATGCTCTGTCTCTCTCTGTCTCAAAAATAAATAAACGTTAAAAAAATAAATAAAATGAATGTAAGAGACTTTCAAAAAAACAAAACCAAAAACAAACCAATGACAAGAGAAAGTAGCAAATATAGACGAAGATGTGGAGAAGTTGAAACACGGTGTGCTGTTGGTGGGCATGCACTGCAGCCACAGTGGAAAATCACTCGGTAGTTCCTCACGCAATGAAATAGAGACTTACCATCAGATCCAGCATTTCCACTTGTGGATATGTATCAAAAAGATCGGGCAGGATCTCGGAAGACATTTGCACACTCATGTTCACAGCAGCATTATTCGCAATAGTTAGAAGGTGCCAGCTACCCAAGTGTCCAAGAAGCCAATGTGGCAGGTGACACCCTGGAATATTATTCAGTCTTCAAGGAGAAGGAAATTCCAGCACGTGCTGCAACAGGGATAAACCTTGAAGACGTCAGGTGAAGTAAACTCAACCAGGCACGGAAGGGCCAATCGTGTAAAGATTGGGCCAATCGTGTCCCATTTAAAGAAGGGACTGAAAGTAGTCAGATTCACAGAGACAGAGAGTAGGACAGTGGGTGGTTGGAGATGGACGGTGGGGATGTCTGGGTGGTGTATAAGGCCACTGAACTGTGCCCTTAAAAAGAATTCAAGTGGTAAATTTTATGTCAGAGGTATTTTACCATAATAAAAAAAATTGAGGGGAAAAAAGGGATTGTGCACAATTGGCCCTCAGCCACACGACTCAACCAGTTAAGGATGGAGTCTGGATTTCAAGTTGGCTCTTGCAGATTCCAAGGTTCTGACTAAACACCACGCAGTGGGTCTGTCTGTGTGACTGAGCCTGATCATATCGTGCTTGATCGAATATTTTGCAGTTGAGGTGGCTGGCTTTGTGGCACGCTAGCCTGAGAACCCTGGAGAACAACCACCCGCAGAGCAGAGAGAGTGGGGGACATCTGGGAAGTCTGTCGAGCCCTTACGGGAAGCCGTGGGGATGGCAAACGTGGGGGGGGGGGCCGTGGGCCGTGTCCTGGAGGTCACCATGCCCTCTATGCTCCCCTCATGTAGATGGAGCTTCACGACCCCATGGCTTGGTCTCCTGGGGCAGGTGGGGAGGAAGTGGGTGGAGCTTGAGGACACCCTCCCTCCCCCCCACCCAGCTCCCCTCTCTCTGTAGCTCAGCCATGATGTCTTCTGCCCCTGCTGCAGAGTGTATAAGAAAGAAATTAAGACCTGGTTGGAAAAAAATGACACAAATGAGATAGAAGTCCCTCACCGGGCCTGGAAAATTCTACGGAATAAGTAGAACTATTAAGGATGCTAAGAGAACAGATACCAAGTTCATGAATGTGAGAAAATCTCTATCTCTGTTCATCACTTTTGCTTTTCAGGTACAGACACCGGGATAGTGTGCAAGCTATTATTAATAATCGCTGCTGATATTCACTGAAACTTACTGTGTGCCCAGTGCTGTGATGGCCCATTATTGGCACCCTCCTCGATCGTCCCTCACCTCCACGAATCCCCTCAATAAGCTACTTTTTTTTTTTCCCCTCAAGTCAGTTTAAATGGATTTCTGTTACGTTCGGCCAAGGATCTGCGGCCGAAGTGGTTATACCCATTTCATAGATGACGAAACTGATGCTTGGAAGCGTTTCGTGATATGTCCAAAGCTATAGCCACTGGAGACACCCGAATTGGACCCCAGGTCTGGCTTGGCACTGAGGTCAGTCTTTTCTGCACGCTCCCTGCCCAGGTGGTTGGACGTGCAGTGTGTGGTCTGGCAGGCAAATATCATCCCTGGTCTACACAGAAGGGAGAGGAATGACACGGGCAGGGGCCTGAGGTTGGCGACTGGACGGGCCCGCAGGGAGAGAGTTGGCCAGGGGGCGGAGGTGAGTAAGGGGTGCCCAGGGAAGGGCTCGTCTTGAGGAAGAAGCTTCTGGGACAGAGGCTCCTGACATACTCAGAACATTCAGGTCAGCCTTGCCCCTTCAGCATCTAGAGGAGGCTCCCCTTCTGGGTTATTGATATCGCAAGTGCTGGCCCGGGCCTTTCTCGGACGTAGATTTCTGAAAGAAGTAGGATTCACAATATTTCATATTGACGATCAGTGGCCTGAAGGGAGTTTTGGCTGGAAAGCTCCGAGGTGAATTTTGATTTCCCACCTTCCTGTTCCCTGCCCTGCCCCAACCCCCCACCCCCCACCCCCGGCCCCACCCCACACCCCAGGGTCGGGGGTGGGGGGCAGAGTCCCTGTCTGCTGAAGACAGAATGTCCCTGCGGAAGGACAAACAACCTCTCCAAGTGCTTTCCCCGAGCCCGCAGATTCTACTTGGGAACATGTAAGTCTCGATTTGAGTTGTTTGCTCCCTGAGTGGCGGGTCCACCCGTGGTGCCAGCCGTGGCTGAGGGAGCCCCACGTGAGGGCCACATGGGCCAGCTCTGGCCTTGGAGAGCTTTTCCACACCTGAAAGACAGTCTGTGTGGTCGGAGGACACCCGTCCTCTGCTGGAGGACGCCTGCTCTGCTCTGAGAAACCGACGATGGCTGGAGGGAGGGGCAGGGCTGAGGGCCAGGTGGGCCTGCAGCCGTGGATTTACCGTGACACCAACCTTCGGAGTCTGTAGGCTTCTTCCAACACAGCTCAGCCACCTGCGAGCAGCCAAGGAGGCAGCCGGGCCTAGGGCTGGGGTTCCGGGGGGAGGGGACAGCGGGCAAGGGCATGAAGGCCACTGGTAAAGGGGGTTGATGGGATCGGCCAGGAGGGGGAGCCCCTGAGGGTAAACCGTGCCGGTGGGCCCGCGGTTCTTGTCACCCCCATTGAGGACACAGGGGCCCGAGGGAAGCATTGCGCCCCAGCGTCCCGCCCACTGTCTACCCGACTCTGGGCGAGCCACAGGGGCAGAGGTGACGGGGTCCGCATTAATCACCAGGCTCTTCCGGCCGGGTTCCCCAGTTTATAAGATCAACTCTCCCTCGTGACCCAACCAGATTCACCCCTGCAGTTCACACGTGAAGACCCTACAGCAGAGGCGCAAGGGACCCATTCGGTGACCTCGACCAGTCCGATGACTGAAGAGCGGTGGCTGGAGCCCAGCCAAGTCTCAACAGCATGGCGGTGCCTGGAGCCTCTGTACCGCAGCCGGACGGATTTTTTCAAAAGCGCTAGTCAGATGGAGTCAGTTCATGGCTTGAACCCTCCTGTGGTTTCCCATCACATCAAGAATACGAGGCGAGCCCCCTGTCGGGGTCTCCCTGGCCTTGGGCTCTGCCTGTATTGGAGCTCGTCTGGCTTGCTCTCTGCCTTACAGCTGCACTGGTAGCCACCGCTCCGTCCTCCCACCGCCGGGCCTTTGCACTTCCTGACCCCACAGCCCGAGACTTTTCCCCAGTCTTCCCAGGATTGGTCCTTTCTCGTCATTCAGAACCGGCCTACACTGTCTACTCAGAGAGGCCTCTCTATTGAGTGTCACAGCACTCGGAGCCCTCCTCCACAACCAGGCAAGGCTGATCCTGTTTCTTGGTTTATTTCTTTTTTTAAAAGATTTTTAAAAGTGTTTATTTTTGAGAGAGAGAGAGAGACAGAATGGGGGAGAGGCAGAGAGAGCGAGAAGGAGCAGAATCCGAAGCAGGTTCCAGGCTCCGAGCTGTCAGCACAGAGCCTGACGTGGGGCTCGAACTCACGGACCACAAGATCGTGACCTGAGCTGAAGTTGGACGCTTAACCGACTGAGCCACCCCTCTTGGTTTACCTTCTCTATGGCGTTAGCCATGGTTCAGACGACCTTGTTTCGTGATTGTTACTTTACTTCTCCTCTGTCTCCTCCGTGAGAATGTAGGATCCCCAAGAGCGAGGACCACGTCTACTTTGCTGCTTCGTCCCTAGAGCGGAACCCGCCTCGGATCACCCAGATGATACTGGGCTTTGTACGGTGTCTCGCACACAGTAGGCACTCAGCACATGTATGTGCTGCGTTACTGAACAGGATTTCCCAGAGTCCCGAAGCCGCTCCTTTGGAAGAATCACATTTTCTGTGTCTGAAGACCACCGCGGGCATCCTGTCTTACCTCCAAAGCCCTCCTGGAGGTGCACCTGCCTCACTCAGGGGCGGAAGGTGTCAGTCTCCCGGACACCCGTCCCGACAGGCGGGTGGGGCCCGCTCTCCCGCCAGCGTCATGTCCCCCGGGCCTGTTGCCCTGGGAACACACCAGAGACGGGGCGATTTGCCAGGAACCTTAGCTCCAGCCTTCGGCTGTCTAATTCAATCCATCTGAAGACGGAAGGAAATATCACCTGGTCAGAAACTGTCCCCACATCCAAACCTCACAATTAGCAAAGGTGAAGCTTCCTGAGCTGAGTTGACAGGGTCTCGAAACAGCCCCCCCCCCCGCCCCGACGAATCGGCATGGCGGCTGACAGGTGCAGTCACTTCGACCTGAACAAAGCTGGAAGGACCCACCAAGGGCTGCTCTGTAGTCCTTTCTCACCTGGTACATTTCCCTGGTGTTCCGATCCTTGCGGTCTTAAGTCCCAACACAGCCCGGAATGCAATCTGCGTTGCTAACTGACGCAATGTGCTTGAGGGGCTTAGGTCGCTTGCTTCGTGGGCGGGCTCTGAGTCTCGGTGACATTATGGAGAAGCGATGGAGTGCCATGCCCTCCTCTACACCCTTGACCGTGTGTTAAAACTAACAACTGATACCCAAGTGTATTGAGAATCCTCTAGAATCTCTAGGAGAAGCTAGACGAGTTTTAGGAATGGGGTTTGAGTCCGTTGGGAAGGCCCACCTTGGTGGAGCCATTGGTCCCTGGGAACCAGCTAGCTCTAGCATCTTGGGATGCACACCTGGGCAGTGGCCACTGAGGCACATGTCGAGCACTCCTTTCCGAGGGACGCAGGCCAGCCGTGGCTCTCTGGCTGGCCTGCCCACAGGATGAGGCTCTGCACCCAGGGTCTTTGCCTGCTGGCCAGGGCTCCCAGATGGCAGGGCGTGTGCTTGTTTGGAGAGGGGAGGGGACAGGGACACATGCCTGTTGGAACATGCACCTGTTTGTCCTAACTCCTCAACCCCGCGAATGGGCTAGGGGTGGGAATTTCTTCCCTCAGTGGGACGGCACGCAGCATCCCACAGGCTTAAGGCAACACTTGGGGCTGGTACAAGTCACGAGGACAGGCCTTCAAAGTTATCTGAAGCTTTGCTGATTCCAGAGACTTTTTCCAGCCGTCTTTTGCCACCCCAAACCTCACCGAGGACCCCTGAGGTTCCAGGAGGTGGCCCAGTCTCCCCAGGACTCGATTTCGACATGCTGAGCCCTATCACCACCACAGTCACCTCTTGCAGAATTAAAAAAGGGGGCTCTCCCCCAGGGCACCTTGGTGGCTCAGCCTGTGTAACGTCTGACTCTTGGTTTTGGCTTGGGTCATCATCTTGTGGTTTTGTGGGTTCGAGCCCCACATTGGGCTCGGTGCTGGCAGCACGGAGCCTGTTTGGGATTCTCTTTCTCTGTCTCTCCGCCCCTCTCCCACTCACGCCGTCTCTGTCTCTCTCAAAATAAATAAATAAACTTTAAAAAGGGGGGCTCTCCCCCAGAGATCCCCGGCCATGTTGTGCAGCCAGAAGGGGGACCTCCCCCCCCCACTTTTGAAAGTTTACCTCATTCTGCCCGTGATGACACTTTAAGAGCCAACAAATCAAGGCAGGATAGAGTCAGGCACAGAGAAGGGTTCCCGGCGGGATGCCAGGTTGGAGGGGCTCCAAGCAGGGGTCTCAGCTCTTGTGCCGCAGGCCTGTTTGACAGCCCGGTGATGCCCACGGGCCCCTTCCGCGATGACGAATTTGCATGCAGAAGACACAGTGCACGGGATGACAAAGCAAGCTAATTCTGTTAAGCTGTAGTTGTAAAGATGTTTTTAAAACAAATCTATGACACGGCACATACGTGTGCTTCTTTATCGGCGAATTAAATGGCACACTTTGGCAGCGGGCCTACAAGCAATCCTAGTTTTGAGGGAAGATGCTGAGTGCGAATGATGTTTTGAGCCACCTGCGACATTTATAATGCGACGCGTAAATGACTGACTTCTACTGGCGACAGCAACACGGCCACGTCTGTTACTGCTGTCGTTGTGTGCCTGGCATGGGTTCCCCTCATCACTTAAGGACCCGTGAAGTTGTGGTTAGAGATGAGTCGATACAGAGGCACGGTTTTTTCCTGCACCCAAGCTCCCAGACATCCCGAATCTGTCCCCAGGCCTCTGGGCTCCACGGACCGCGGGAGAGGAGTCCCAGGTGTTGGGGCGCTGGTCCCTGTCAGCTGGCCGGGGTCCAGGGCAGGAGAGGGACCGGGGCAGACCCCCTCGCTGGAGGGGGCAGAGGTGGAGAGCCCAGCTAATCTGCTTCACATAACTGGGTTATTGCTCGGGCCTTGTTTCAACCACAGACCCTGGTTTCTTTTCTCTGTCACACGGAGGGGAATGAGCCCAGAGAAATGTTCCAACGGGACCGGCAACAAGGTTCAAGTTTGGGGAGAGCGATTGTTCCCATAAACCCCACAGTGTGAAAGACCTGGGGTGGGGGCGCTTGGTTATTTTATTCTAGTTACATATTTCCGCTTTGTCCACTCGAGCCCCACCTACGCTATGAGAAAAGGAGGCGGCTTCCTCTTGTTCTTAACAGACAATAAAGTGGAGAGCAGGGGCGCCGTTTCCCCAGAGGGGGCTGGGACACGGGGGCGGGACGTGCCGCGCCCAAGTGACAGGCAGGCAGCCGGGTTTCCTGCTCTGCTCAGTTACTGAGCCATGGGTAGGTGGCCTAGTCCACCTGCCAGCCTCAGTTTCCTCGTCTGTGACAGGGTGCTAACACCACCCACCCTACCACCTCCCAGGCTCTCTGGGAGGATCGAGGACCTTAGTGATGGCACAAGGGGACGTACCCAGTCCCCAAAGTGACTGACAGGTGTTTGCAACAGGACAAAAAGCAGATAAGTCCAATTGGAATGAAGGGAAAATATGGGCAGGGAAGCGTGGGAGAATGTGTGGTTGCCCAAGATCCTGTAGAGAAGGTGAAGGAGGCCAAACGTGGGTGTTGGGGGTGGGGGTGGGGGGTAAAGTGGGGAGCGCTCAGTGAGGGTGGGGGCGCAGGAAGGAGGGGCTGACGTTGACCGGCCACTGAGGAAGGCAGAGGTCTCTGAGGCAGGGAGGAGGCCCGGGTTTCCAGCTAGGAACGGCAGAGAAGGAGCCTCAGGCCCCCATGGCAAAGCCATGCCATCTGGGACGTGGGGCCTTGGGGGTGACCCTAATATTCCCGTGGAGCTTCATAGATGGATCTGGACTTAATGATAAGTGCACTGACAACGGCAGTGGATGGGATGGGAGGGAGACGGGTAGAAGACGAGAAGAGGGTCCAGGGCGGGGCCCAACATTCAACGGGAGAACGAGTGCGTGAATGGCAGCCACACACTCCCATGCAGGGCATCACACGAGGAGGTAACTGCCACTGCAACTTGTCCTAACGCGTCCTCGCTTCCATTTCTGCCATTCTCTATTATAACTGCCCTTCCGATCTGCCTCTCTCACCCTCTGCCCTCGGTCCTTCAAAAAGAAATAAATGTGGAGGCGCCCGTGTCCGGATGTGGACCTGCGGCGTCTATTGTGTTCGGAGGACGAGTGAGCAAACGAAGGGGGTGATTTGAATCCCTGTGGGTGCCGCGGGGTGGGGGGGGGGGTGGTCAGGGGGCAGGCCCCTCCCCGCCCCCCCCCCCCCCCGGCTGCCTCCGAAATGCCCGGTAGATGTCATTCGTGTCCTTTATGAGAAAGCCAGGAACCCGCGAAGACGTTCTCATTTGCGAGCCTTTGGCGGGGGTCACGCCAAAAGGAGTCACTGGGTGTCTCTCCCGGGAGAGCACGCGGAGTGTGACTGCTTGTTGGTGTCTCTGCTGCTCTAGCAATATTCGTGAGCCTCTCGATGGGAGACAGCGTATCTAAGGCAACTGCCAACACGTATCGATGACAACAGTGTTAGGAAGCCGTTACCGAGCACTTACCACAACAGGTGCCCTTCCAAGGGACTCAGGTCTATGACATAGGTGTTATTGTGCCGTGTCATTTTATACTTGAGGAGACTGGGGCACCGAGAGGTTAAGCGGACCATCTCGGGTCATTATTTAGTCGGTGGCGGAGCCGGGATTCAAGCCCGACACCCGGACGGGGTAAGCACTTGATGAATGATTGTCGCACGAATGAACGAATGAATGGACACCTTGCACTTTCAAAGCTTGGAGCCTGCACCTCGATTGGTCTGCCACCCCCTTGGGGAGCTCTCGGGCTCAAATCTGGAGCTGGCCCTGTACTCGGAGGGCAGGGGGAGGTCACGGAAAGAGGTAGGCCACTCCAGATTGGTAGGTGACAGTTGTCATGAACAAAGGGAATTCACGAATGATGCTTGTCTCGAACAGCAGCAACTCCACTGCCGATGTTAAAAGTTTACCCAGAGAGAGGCCCTCCTTGGGCTCAGTCATGCATGCCTCATCAGTGTTCTTGGTGTCACATCACTATCTCAAGGCCCCGTCCTTGGGGCACCTCTGGGATCAGGAAAGGCAGCCGGAACCACATTCCAAGGACAGGGGACAGAGTGAGGAGCCTGTGATGGCCTGGGTCCAGCTCACGGGTCAGCTGGCGGTCACGGCTTCTTGACGATCTTCCCCAACAGCCTCTCCTCGAGGGACTCTCACCACTTACAGCTTGGCTCAAGGGTCCCCTCCTCCGTGAGGCCACCTCGAATTCCTCCCCCGCACCTTTCCACCCACAGAACTTTGGGTCCCAGCCAGAGCTTGGTCCGTTTACGTGGTCACTCGACGTGCCAGGCGTGCATGTCACCTGAGAGCGAGGACAGGAACATCTGCATCACTCTTAGTGCTTTGGGCTAGTAGGTGCTAAATACATGTTTATTGACTTGAACTAAATTGAAGCTGTAACAAGGGCCAGGGCGTTTACTGGAAGAAATTAAGAGCAGCCAGAATACGGAGATCGTTAGAAATGGGGCCAAGGCCAGTGACCTTGATGGCTGATAGGCAGCCTGGATCCAAGAAGTAACAGGGTCCCAAGAGGACAAAAGATGGCTCCTCTCCTCGGAGGTGAAGGAAAGAAGGCCTTCTCTGAGTTAGTGAAGTGGGTTCAGCTCAATATGCAATATTCAGTCTGTGCTGTGAAATGTGTATTTCCATCAGCCGTCGCTCTCCGGGAGCCACGGTTCCTGAGTTCAAAGCAGGAGTTGACAGGTTTGTATCGGTGTTACATGAATAAGGTATGGTGTTGGTTCAAAATTCAAGTCGAGAAAGCTGAGGCACGCAGAGAGGTTGGGCGATCTGTGCAAGGTCACACAGCTTCAAGGGGCAGACCCGAGAAGGCGTCGCAGACGTTCGGGATCTAGAGTCCCGCTCTTAACTGCAACACTTTGCGAAGTCTTTCGATTCACCACACAGGAAGAGAGCCCATTCCTTGCCTCTAAGCATTCCTTGTGACTCATAATGAAATGTGAACTTGATGCTCAGAGGTCTCAGTGGCCTCGTCTTATAACTGCAAGCTGATTCAAGGAGCAGGTGGGACACACAGGAGAGGCCGTCTAAGAACGTGCCCACGCTGTCCTCCGGGGCTGCCAGACCCTGTGGTGTCCACGGGCATCGAATGAGCCACTGTGCAAAGCCACTGGCCCCGTGGGTCCGTTTTCACATCCCGGGCATCCTCAGTTTTCAGAAAGCAGAGGGTGAGCTCTGTGTCACTGCAGGTGACCTCCCGGGGTTCGCTGAGCACCTTTGCTCAGAAGAGGTGAAGGAAGGGAAAACAAAGGTTGAGAGTAGGAAAGAGCTGAGCACAGTTACATGAGATGGGGAGGAAAATACGAGAGAACGCCCATATTTCAAAGGGGCTTCATTACAAATACTTCAGCCTTGAGCTGAGATCTTAGGTGACACCTAAGGTCTGACCGTTGGCTTGTTATCAGAGCTTTAGTTGAAGAGTGTTCTTTTTGGTTGATCATCTCTGGGAATCCTCGAGATTGTAAGCAGTGCACAATCCGGGGATGTTTCCCCAAAACACAGAGCGGGTGGTTTCAGGGGAGGGGCTGACGCCATCGGTCACCGCTGACCCCATGCCTTATGCAACATGAGGCACTCGACAGAATCTGCTGCCATGGTCTTATTTATAAGACAAAATCAGGGGTGCCTGGGGGGCTCAATTAGTTAAGCATCTGATTCTTGATCTCAAGTCACGTCTTGATCTCAGGGTCGTGAGTTCAAGCCCGGTGAGTTCACACCCTGCGTGGTGTGGAGCCTCCTTAAAAAAAAAAAAAAAAAAAAAAAGGACAGATGCAATGATTTTTTAACTGGACAGATTGAAGTTCTTCAAGCCTCAGTTTTTAACTCTGTAAATGGGGAGAATCCTAATAACGGCCTCACTGAACTGTTGTGGAACCTGAGAGAGGGAATGCACGCCGTAGTCATCACGGAGCCAGGAGCGAGGTTGCGCTCGGGAAGCGGTATAGACGTCACGGGGGCCTGGGTCTAGCGCACGGGGAAAGCTTTGGGTGCCCGAACTGCACAATTCGGCAGTGAATCTTCTAATCCTGGATTCGGGGCCGTATCCCCCACTTGCCAGCTGTTCTCACATATGCAGGATGACAGAAGCAATACCCATTTGTCGAGCCCAGTCCCGGGTGCAAGGGACCCACCCAATCGTGAATGTCCGTGATCCAGACACTCAGGGAAATCATGAGTGAGGAATTCGTAGCCAGAAGGCAGAAACATGCCTCTGGTGGCCTTTATACTTCATATTCTCCAGCACAGAGCACAGTCCTTAGGACACAGAGGGATCTCAAGTAAATGTTTCCTGATGATACAGTGAAGGTAATATCTTAGCAGTTTGGGACTTTCTCATTGCAAAGATAGTGTCCCGCGATTTACTTTTCTTAGCTTTTTTTTTTTTTTTCTTTTAAAGTTTATTTATTTATTTTGAAAGAGAGAGAAAGTGAGCACGAGCAGGGGAGGGGCAGAGACAGAGAGGGAGAGAGAGAGAGAGAGAGACAGAGAGAAAGAGAGAGAGAATCCCAAGCAGGCTCCGTGCTGTCAGGGCAGGGCCCAGTTTGAGGCTTGAACTCACGAACCGTGAGATCCTGACCTGAGTTGAAATCCCGAGTAGGACGCTTAACAGACAGAGGCATCGAGGTGCCCCATCTTTTTTTTTTTTAAGTCTCAAAAGCACCACCTCTCAAGCGATTACTGCTAGTCTAACTTAGTTGTAGCCTTCCCAGTTTCCAGTATCTGTTTGTCCGCATATCCAGTATCCAGCTGGGGATAAGAGAAGAAAAGTAGAAAGCTGAGAAAAGGAGCTGCGATTCCTACAGGGCCGTTTGCTCATTAGAATGTTGGAGTAATGACAGATTTGCCTCATTCCACAATGTGGGGTATGGGGGGGGGGGTGAGTCACACCTTCTTTGAATCGCTGTGCAAGTCTGGGCTTCGAGAAGTAATTCATCAACCCGGTGGCGTTGCCTCAGAGAATAGATTGGCTTAGCCTGACATCTACTGGTCACACTTGTAGTTACAGGTTTGTTACATTTTTGTATCCTAACTTGCACATACACACAAATCTACAGTACCCGTGATTGCTTTTAATTAAAAAAAAAAAATCAAGTTTCTCCCTGTTACCAGCCACTTCTCATATCTGGTCCTTTCCTTCCCCTGGATTCTGAGAACCAGAAAGACTTGCCCTCCTTTCCTTCCTTCTCTTGATTTACCATTGACCTCTTTTTTTTTTTTTAAATGTTTATTTATTTCCTTTTGAGAGAAAGAGAGAGAGCACAAGTGGGGAAGGGCAGAAAGAGAGAGACACACAGAATCCGAGGCATCCTGCAGGCTCTGAGCTGCCAGCACAGAGCCCAACACAGGGCTCGAACCCACGAACCGCGAGATCATGACCTGAGCCGACGTCAGACGCTTAGCCGCCTGAGCCACCCAGGCGCCCCACCATCGACCTCTCTTTGCAGTCTGCCCAGGGAACTTCTTTTCCCGGTCTCTTTTTTTGCACTGCGTTACCTCTTGTTCGCTTTCCAACATCAAGCTGCAGCATCCCTCTCCGTTCTGGAACACGCTCCGGAACAGAGCTGAGTGTTCTGATGATGTGAGACCTAAATACAACACTTCCTCCAGACCCTACGACCAGCTTGGTTCCTCTCCAGTCGTTCAACTCCTTCAGGGAAGGCATTTCCAAAAGCCCTCCAGGAACTCATTGCAATGTCTTAGATTCCTGGAGCTGTGGCGAGACCCGTATCTGAACATGATCGTCACCACAGCCTTTGAGGGACAGGGCTCGGTGGGGAGTGGGACAGGTAGACGTCTGTGGAGGGAGGGGGGACGTATTCACACTTATTTTTTCTACAGCAACATGGATTCATGTAACCGACATTTCCATCTACGAAATCATTTGGTGAGGACAAGTGCACACACAGGCTTGAATGGAGAAGGAGCGGGGAGAGCGGGACAAGGACCAATGCTCATTCGTTAAAAAAAAAAAAAAAAAAAAAAAAAGAATCAGTCTTCCATGAAAAGAATCAATCACAGCTACACACATCAACATGGATGAATATCACAGAGTTGAAAGCCAGACGCCTAGAGCCCCTCGTGTGGGATTCTAGTCACACAACGTTCACCACCAGACAACACGAATCTAGACATCAGGGTACGGCTTCCTTCCGGTCAGGGGGGCACGGGTGGGCTTGGCTGGGCACGGGGAGGTGGCCTGGGAGCCTCGAGGGGACTGCAGGTGCCCTCTGTCCAGATGTGTACAGAGGGGAAAGTTCTCCCAAGGTTTATGCACTTTACTATCTGTAAATGACACCAAAAAGAAATAAAGAAAGAAAACAACGTGTAGTCGTGCTTATCACCGAGCAGGGTCCTCCGTGGCCGTTTGCTAGCATCATGGGACAAAGTGCAGCCACAGGGTCATCTGGGCTCTCCAGGAGCCTGTGCTCTGAAGGGAAGGTCAGCTGGGCAGACCCATGTGCACAAGTGCTGGGGCCTGAGCAGAGGGGTGTGTCAGCCAGGACGGGGTGGGGGAAGAGGGGAGGAGCAAGGAGTTATGACAGCATCTCATTTGGGTCCTTTAATTTTTTTTAAGTTTGTTTATTTATTTTGAGAGACAGAGAGAGTGCACAAGGAGGGAAGGGGCAGCGAGAGAGGGAGAGAGAGACAAACCCAAGTAGGCTCCACACTGTCAGCGCAGAGCCCAGCGGGGGGCTTGAACTCGCGACCCGTGAGATCACGACCAGAACCGAAGTCCGATGCTAAACCTCCTGAGCCACCCCGGCGCCCCCGGGGTCCTTTACTCGAAAATTACTTTTCAAAAATCTCCGCCTCGGCATCACTTTTTAAAATGGCAGCGATTCCGTAGCGGCCGGGCTAATCTAGCTGTGGCTGCCTTCCCGGGGTTCTGACTGCCGTGAGTCTCTCTAGAGGGCTCTCACTTCCCAGGAAGTGCTCAGGCCCTCCTTCCCCGCGGGGGCGGGTTGAGAGGGTTCCACTCAGAACCCGAGATCGTCCGAGACACCGACAACTTAGCTTCTGATGCGGTGTTTGTGGGGCTGGGCTTTGGGAAAACCGGGTGGAGAACATCGTCGGTTCCCGAATTCCCTTTTCCAGGACTTGGAAGGCCTGGCAGCTGGCCTGGCCTCGAGGGCCAAGCAGCCCAAGTTAGGAGGACAGGATGCTGGTTAAACTGAGCAGGATCACGGAGCAGGATCACTTTGTGGCCCGAGGACGCGTAACGTAAACTTCCCTTCGTCAGCACGCTGGCCGCGAGACTACGCCGGGGACAGAAGTCCTGGGCTCTTTATGGGTGCTTCAGGGTGACACTCGGAGTGGCTGCTGCACTTACTCATTTCTGGTTATCGGCAAGCTGGAATGCTTCAAACTGCCAGCGGACGGGCAGAGATAAACGTGGGTCAGCCTCAGACTGAGTGGCGCCCAGGACACGGTTCCCGCGTCGAGGGTTTCCTTTCCTTTCTTCTTCTTTTTTTAAATTGCACAGTGATGTCTTATTTTTTGACGTCGAGCTATTTATGCAAGGTGTAGAAAGAAAAAGAATCCCCTGAATCTAAGGGCATGAGAATCCTGCTGCTCTTTTCTTTGCTTTTTTTTCTCCCCCTCCTCTGCATTTGACGCCGGAGGTAGAAGAAAACGCAAGATGGACAGTCCAGGTGTGGGGGACCTCGTATGGCCCAGGAGAGCAGATCGAGGAGACACGTTACACTCAGCCTTGGGCGGGAGGGGCATCTATCTGCATGTGGGTTAATTTCTGACATGAGCGCGAGAGGTAAAGATCGCGTCCAACCAAAGTTACCTTTGAGATCCCCTTAAAGCTCTCAGAAAGCGCACCGAAGAGGTTCTACCTGGTTCCACAATCCTGCAGGATCATTCCAATGTGCACGTAAGTCTGAGAGCCGCCGAACTCCAGTGGGTGGAATACGTTTCCTCAAAATCAGCAGGTACAACGTGGAAACGATGCACTCCCAGTCGCCAAAACCAGGACGAGCGGCGTCCCTCCAGCCAGGGACGGGAGCTGGCCGCCACCCGCTGGCCCCAGAGTCCCCTCGCCAGCTCCGAAGGGCTGCGATTCCCAGAAGCACAGGTAACACGGTCACGCGGCTCCCAGGTTGGCGTGAGGACAGATGGTCCAGCTACGTTTTACCTCGGCAGCTTTAGCTAAATTATGGAAGCTGAGATATGCAGGGAAACATCTTCAGGAAACACACACGGGAGGCGCAATAAAACACCTCGGGGCTATGTGTGCTCTGTTTATGTAGCAGTTTGTAAGGTGAAAAACACATCAGAGGAAACCACATTTCCTCCGGATTTTTATCTCGCTCCATTTTATTACTCTTTCTCCTTGGCTATCATGCAAATTAGGAGTTGGGGGGAGGAGATCTCCCGGAAAAAGAGCTGCAGGGCACAGGCGAGGATCTTTGCTGAGGACACAGCCAGTACGGCCCCTGCCTGGCAAGAGTTCTGCTGTCATAACTCAGGGCAACTCTGAGACGCTGCGTATGGCCCGCAGCAACAGCGGGGGTGACTGGGCCCCGTCCAGGCCGGCTGCCCACAGCCCATCTGGTCACCCCTTCTGAGCTCGGCGGCTCCCCGCTTCCCGACAAGAAAGAAAAGCTGGCGATGACTTCTAGGGAGCAGGCAGGAGGCCTGTTCTGCCTTCACTCCCCTCCCCCAGGCTCCCTGCGGTGGGGGCACCGCGGAGGGGAAGCGGAGGAGAGTGGGAGCAGAGTTGGAAAGTTCTAGAAAGCTGACTTCCTCACTGGAATGTGGTTGCCAAATAGGAAAAACTGGCAAGCCAAGGGAGTTTGGGCAATGGATTGTGAGCCCCACCCCAACAATGGCGTGCTCTCAGAAGTTGCCCCCTGGGGCGCCTGGGTGGCGCAGTCGGTTAAGCGTCCGACTTCAGCCAGGCCACGATCTCGCGGTCCATGAGTTCGAGCCCCGCGTCAGGCTCTGGGCTGATGGCTCGGAGCCTGGAGCCTGTTTCCGATTCTGTGTCTCCCTCTCTCTCTGCCCCTCCCCCGTTCATGCTCTGTCTCTCTCTGTCCCAAAAATAAATAAAAAACGTTGAAAAAAAAATTAAAAAAAAAAAAAAGAAGTTGCCCCCTGCCAGTGAGCAGGGCTGCAGGGGACAGCCTGGGGGAGGGCCCTCACTTCCCTTCAGAGCCTGGTATCTACGCTGACTCTGTTCACCCCACGTGAGCAGATACCCCACTCGCGGCCCAGGGTCAGGATGAGTGTCGCCTCAAGTCCTGCAGAGCTCTGCTTCCTTAGTCTAAGCCAACAAGTCTAAGTCAGTCACACTCTGACTGCTGTGGTTCAGGGAGCACATGTGTCCTCTCTGTGCCAGAGAGGTGGCCAGAGACAACCCCCCCCTCCCCGCCCCGCCCGCCACAGAGGAGCCAGTGTCACGCGTGTTCTTGGGCCATCAGTCAACCTCACTTTATGACAGCCCCAACTGTCGACGTGGACGTTGACCCGGCCTTATCGAGCAGCCTTGGAGAAGCTCCCAAAGGCTGGTGAGCCACCACGACATGGCCTCACCGGGCCCGTCGCCCCGTTCGTGAGCAAGGGCTGTCGTCTTCCTGTTCTGGGTCTGGGGCAGCACAGCACGGGCTTAAAGCCGGGAACAGACCTCCAAATTTCACTTCACCCACTCCCTGCTCCATGGAGAGAGCCCTCGAATGATGGCGGGCGGAAGCAGGGCTTTCTTAAGACTTGCTGAAGAAGAAACATAAATGCCCCCCCCCCCCCGCCACAAAGCGGAGTCCCTCGTCACCCCCACAGTCCTCAGGACCCAAACCCAGCCCTCGCGTGGCAGCAGCAGACCCACCAACAGGGGCCTTATCTTTCCATCTCTGTTGTTAGAAAATCCAAACACGCACCAATGCGTTGAGACCAGAAACTCAAAAGAGTTTCTCACCATCACACACAAAAGAGACCAGAGTTCCTTCCTGGGCGCGTGCACGGGGCCCTGTGAACCCGGTTGTGATGAGCGACTGTGGCCCTGGCTGTGAACACCCTTCCGTGTGATCCTCAAGCTGTTTTCTTCGTCCGCTACAAGCCAGAGCTTCTAACGATGCAGGCTTCTCTTGAGCCATTCAAGGGCCCAACAGTGTCCTGAAAGCAACGGAGAAGCACGTGTCACCTGTCAGCTGACCCTCCAGAGGTAACCCCCGTTCACATCTTGGGTGCCTGTTCCCCATCTCCGGCCTTTTCTGCTTTGATGTTTGATAGGCAGCAAACAAGCAGGAGCACGTGGCATTGGAGGCTGTTCAGAAAGACGCTTTAAACAGCCATGGCCCAGCTCACAAACCCTAGTGCTTAGAAGAATCGCCTGGAGAGCTTGTAAAACACAGATTCCCAGACCTGACCCGGGAATTCTACATTCCATGGGGGCTGAGAGAGGCAGCCTGCCTTTCCAAGTGCCCCGGGCCTCTTTGGCCTCAGCTTCCTGCAGAGGCCGGGACCTGACTGGCCCTCCTCACGGCCTTCATCGAGCAGGAGGGAAAGAGTGTTCTGGTAACTGCAGAGGCAGGAGCCACAGTAGCCGGGGGCTCTCTGGAAGCAGCAGGGTGGGGTGGACCCTGCATTGCCCACTTCCTGGCCCTGTGACCTCGGGCCAGTCACATGCCCAAGCCCTGCTTCCTCCCTGACATGAGGACAGTCACTGCACGTTCCCCATGGAGGGTGGTTGGGTAAGGGTATAATGGGGTCAGTGGTCACGGGGGGCTTGGTCCCTAGTGAGCCCTCAGGCTGACCGTAAGAACCACAGCTCGGGGCACGGGGCGGGGGGCTCTAATGTGATCTAGACGTCTCCCTCCACAAGGTGTAGAACCGTGGGCACCGACCTCATGGGTCTGAGGTGCCAGTTACATAAAATAAAGCTTGTAGCATGCTGAGCACCAGTCCCCGGGCCCCCCGGCAGAAGGTGGGTGATTCCACATCCCAGGTATAGGGGGATCTCTTCCGGATCAAGCCCTCACGTCTCTGGGTCGTTCCTGCTTCCCAGGAGTCAGGACTGACTATGGGCACGATGGCCATCGCAACCCAGTTTTGCCAGCTCTTGGCTCAAGAGATTGCTGACAAGGTTTCCAGCTACCAAACTGTTGTCACGCCTTGTCATGGAGACCATGAGGGGTGCAGGGGCTGATTTATGGAGAGCAAGGAGACAAGATGCCACACACGACCGACACGTTCCTGGCAGACTGGAGACGGCGAGGTGGCCGATGGGGCGGGCGACGTGGTGGCCCGGAGCCCAGGACCTGGGGCCTCAGCAGCTTGGCAGGATGTGACTGTGGGCAAAGGACTCCACCTCTCCATCCGTAAGAAGGACAGGCTGCTCCTGCCTTGCTGGTCAGATACGCTGACTCCACACTTTTATCCAAAGAGCCGAGAAGCAGAAACCTTTACCCGGTTTAGGAGTCATTTCCCCTGCCCCTCACCACCCCCACCAGCGAAATGGAAATTTCCAGATAATTCATAAACTTGTCCACTTTCTACTGTTATCCCAAGACACTTGAGTAAAAATGACGCGACCACTAAATGGCTTTCAGGACCTTACTGGTGGATAGGAAGAAAAAATACATATATATTATTCATCTAGTCGGATTTCATTGGAGAAAGAGAGAGGATGGAGGGTCAGCATGGCCCGTGGGCAGGGATGTCCTTCCAGGGGAGGGCAGGAGTCCTGTTGAGGACGATCAGCTGAGCTCACCCAAACCGAGACAGGCAGCAGGACACTACCTGGACCTACCCCCGCCCAGAGCCTCGGGACCAAAGGAGGAGTCTGAAGGTTTGTGGTGCATATCACATACTGTCAGTAATTAACTCTCCCTTCCCCCCCTTCCCTTCCCCCCACCCCATGCCTCTGGCAGGAGGAGGAGCTTGAGAAATACCTTTAAACAGGGGCGCCTGGGTGGCTCGGTCGGCTAAGCGTCCGACTTCGGCTCAGGTCACGAGCTCACGGTTCGTGGGTTCGAGCCCCGCGTCAGGCTCTGTGCTGACAGCTCGGAGCCTGGAGCCGCCTTCGGATTCTGCGTCTCTCTCACTCTCTGCCCCTCCCCCACTTAGTCCCCTCCCCGCCCCCAAGTAAACATTAAAAAAAGAAACATACCTTTAAACAAACCTAAGAGTCTTATGTTAACCTGTATGTCTTAGTGCTTTGTATACACTCATTTAATTCTTGGGCCAACCCTATGAGATAGGGACTATTGTTATCCCATTTTACGGATGAGGAGGCTGAGGCCCCGGGAGGTTCATGGCCAGCCTGGGCTCACACATCTAGGGGCCACCCGGCTACCACGTCTGCCTGGCTTTCCCCTCTCACCTTCCTTGGCTGCTGCCTTGGGTTCTGTGGGCCTGGAACCCGCGACTTCTGATTCTCCCCACTGCAATGATGGTGAGTCAGGTGGAGGTACCAACAGCACCCCTTCTGTCCCTTCCATCTCCTGGGGCATCTCGTCTCCTGGCCCCGTCCCACGATACCTGATCCCGGCCTGACACCAGGCTCCGGAGGCCCCCCCAGAGGGAACACATCCCACATCAGCCCTCCAGGCCACTGATGAAGGCTCTGAGGCCAAACCCCAGGAAAAACCGAGGAGTGGAAATCTGGGATCGCGAACAAAGGCAAGAGAGGCAACCCTGCCGTCTGAACCTCAAAAAGGGTTTCTCGAAGTATGAGAAGACAAGGGACAGCGGGGGAACGTTGGGGAGCAGGGCGTCGGAAGGAGGCGGGGATCAGGGGACGTTTGAACAGCTGCTCCAGGCGGCCCCAACGAAAGCAAACGGCAGTTCCTGCTGCAGCCACTGAACGATCACCCAGGTGAAAACCGCTCCTCGCACCGGGTGCGAAACCGGGAGGTCTCTCCGGAGGCCCAGGGCCCTGGCCTCCCCCCATGCCAGGCGTGGCTCTGAGACCAGGTCGAAGGCGATGCCCACGTGTCGATGCAAACTCAGGGCCCCGTGCCATCTGGAGTCCGGGCGGAGTGAGGACGCCGTGGGAAAGAAGGCTCGTCTGGGTGGGCTGGGAGGGAGAACGCTCAGTCCTTCCTGTTCTTCTGGCCTCCGGGCACACTCCTGAGGACAGTTAGCATGAGCGTCCCCTGGGCTTGGCGCCTGGGGGCCTTCCCAAGAAGCGTGTCCGGGCTGCTTGTCGTCAGTAAATAGGTGCCCTGAGTTTTAGTGCTAATGTTCCAGCAGATATTTATTATCCCCTGTTGCAAAACACAGAGCTGGCCCCACGGGGGTCTGAGACACCCCAGGAGTTCCCTGGGACGAGGCCTGACTGCAGAGTGCAGAGCGAGGGCGGGCGCCGGAAGGCGGGACTTGGAAGGGAGTTGTGCTCCTCAGTCCCTCTTCCCTTCACTCTCACTGCCCAGGGGGCGCCCACACGACCCTTGCAGGGGCTCCCGGAAGAGAGCTGGGGAGTGACACTGACCCGGCAGTGGCCAGGCTCCCCTCCAAAACGGACTTTTCGCGGGGGCCACCTCCCTGCAGTGAGTCCTCTTACCCACCAGGGCCGCGAGCGCTTTTCTGCTCCTGGACCTTTGTGAAGGTGAAGGGCAGGGCGCCGGTTTCTCCCCGCACCTGAAATTCTTCGCATTTACACCAGGTCCCCTACTGTTTGGGTGCATTGGTTACTCTAAAGACAGAGGACTTTAAAAAAATTTTTTTTTTAATTAAAAAAATAGGAAACCGCCTTTGCTGACAAATCTGCGGGTTTGGTAAACTGGGGAGGATCGCGCGCAGGCCAGACCCGTGAGTGTCTGGTGAGTGTGGAGGGTTGGGCAGGCAGCTGTGGGATCAGCACCAGCAAGAAGGGCCAGGCCTGGGTTGCCCTGAGGACAGCAGCAACACAGACCCCGGGGGTGGTCCCTCACCTACTCCGTTGGGCATTTCTACATTCGTCCAGCAGTTCCTGGAAGCGGGGCTTGGTGGCCCTGGGGTACAGAGCTGCCACAGTGCATGAGGGATGCCCACGGCGCCCCGTTGGGGAGGAGAGCCCGGTGGTGTTCACAGTGCCCCGCGGCCAGCGGTCAAGCCGAGCTGGGGACGAGGAGTGGGGAGCCCCTGGGAGGAGAGCTCCTCAACATCTTTACTTGACCAGGGGACAATCAAAGTGCAAATTCGGGACTCTCAGAGAGTCCTCAGATTTGGGGGAGGATTTGGAGAAGCCTGGGGGTTCAGAGAAAGAATACTGAGTTTACTTTAGTTGTTATTCCTATTTCTTTTAGAACGAGAAGGGAAAGATCTCATCCAGTTACAAATTTTGAAGGGGTGCCTGGGTGGCTCAGTCGGTTGAGCGTCCGACTTCGGCTCAGGTCATGATCTCACAGTCTGTGAGTTCGAGCCCCGCATCGGGCTCTGTGCTGACAGCTCGGAGCCTGGAGCCTGTTTCAGATTCTGTGTCTCCCTCTCTCTCTGCCCCTCCCCTGCTCACGCTCTGTTTCTCTCTGTCTCAAAAAGAAATTAAAAAGAAAACAAAAAAAATTAAAACACAAATTACAAATTTTAAGGAGCTGGCGAATTGAGAGAGAAGGGATTATTTCGGATGTTTCTTCTCCCTTCCAACCTTGAATAATATATTCCTTATGCACAGTTCTTGTGCCTTGGGTGTAAGGATTGTGGTCTACCTCATTTTCATGTCCACCGCAAGTGTTTGTCGAATGAGCGGTTATCTTTTGGTGGAGGAAAACACTGGCTCTCAGAGAGGGTAAGTGATTTGTCCTAAGTCATTTAAGCTGGTGAGTAGCAGGGTCAGAGCTAGAGCCCAGACCTGAAAACACGGGTTGGCATCACCCACTGCATCTGTCCACATTATCCACACTCAGTGTTTCCATAGAACAATGTTACATCTCTTTGGTTTGGAGTCTGATGGGACGGTTGAAGGATGACACAGCCTTTGATGTGACTCACCGCTCGTGCCCAGGAACTGTGCTGGTTCACAGTCCGCAGGCAAAGGAGGGCTTATGTGTATGTGCAAAACACTCATACGTATTTTTAACCCTATGTTATGAAATTTTCACACATTCGCAAAAGCAAGTACAACGACCCTCGTCAACTGACGTACTGCTGGATTCTGCTCACTGCAAACCTGATGTTCACATTTTTTCCCCTGAGTCCTGTATTTCCTATAAACTAGTAGTTAGATCTAGAAGCTTTGATTTGGCTTGATTTCTTTCCTTCCTTTCTCTGTCTGTCAAGAATACTCACTTTACAGGGGGCGCCTGGGTGGCTGAGTCGGTTAGGCGTCTGACTTCAACTCAGGTCACGATCTCGCGGTCCGTGAGTTCAAGCCCCGCGTCGGGCTCTGGGCTGATGGCTCAGAGCCTGGAGCCTGCTTGGGATTCTGCGTCTCCCTCTCTCTCTGCCCCTCCCCTGTTCATGCTCTGTCTCTCTCTGTCTCAAAAATAAATAAACGTTAAGAATACTCACTTTACTGGTGGTGGTGTTATTTCCACCAGGAGCACATACTGTTGTGGACATTTTAAATTATATTTAAAAGTAGATCAGTATTATCATATACCTCTGAAAAATGGGAAAACTGACTTAGCCAATAGACACTGACTGGAACGGGAAACGGTTTTCTCTGGGTGGTGTCATAACAGAAGTTATTGGTAAATCCGATAACAAATGAAAGAATATAAGAACACTGCTCAGTGATTGGCCTCTTGAAATAAGAAGATTCCAGAACTGAGTACTGGTCTTACTTCACGATGGCTACCTGCTCAACTGGGGCAGGATGTCAATATTTGATAACATCATGGGACAGCCTTGATTAATATGGGATGGGGGTGTCACTAGGAATCAGTACCAGGTTTCTCAAGGAACCATACATGACTTCTTTTCTACAAGAGGAATTTGGAAAGTGTGGGAAGAGTCTCCTCGCTCTTAGGTAGAAATGACGATTCTAGTGGCACCTGGGTGGCTCAGTCAGTGGAGCATCCGACTCTTGATTTTGGCTCAGGTCATGATTCCAAGGTCGTGAAACTGAGCCCCGTGTCAGGTTCTGTGCTGAGAATGGAGCCTGCTTAAGATTCTCCCTGCTTTTACCTCGGCCCCCTCCCCAGCTCTCACACCCATGCACATAGGCTCTCTCTCTAAAAAAAAGAAAAAAAAAAAAAAAGGAAAGGAAAAGAAAAGAAAAGAGAAGAAAAGAAAAGCAAAAGAAAAGAAAAGAAAAAGAAGAAGGAAAAGAAAAAGGAAAAGGAAAAGAAAAGAAAAGGAAATGAAAAGAAAAGCAAAAGAAAAGAGAAGAAAAGAAAAAGAAAAAGAAAAGAAAAGGAAAGGAAAAGAAAAGAGAAAAAAAGAAAAAGAAAAGAAAGGAAAAGAAAAGAAAAGGAAAGGAAAAGCAAAGAAAGAAAAGTGAAGAAAAGCAAAAGAAAAAGAAAAGGAAAAGAAAAAGCAAAGAAAAAAAGAAAAGAAAAAGAAAAGAGAAGAAAAGGAAAAGAAAAAGAAAGAAAAGAAAAAGAGAAGAAAAGAAAAGAAAAAGAAAAGGAAGAGAAAAAGCAAAGCAAAGCAAAGCAAAGAAAATGAGGACTAATCATTACCTCCAGTTCAGGGAGGGAAGTGGAGAAGATAAAGGAATGACGGACAGTGTGAAAGTGTCTGCGAGTTAGGACCCTGGCAGAGAATGAGAACACATTGTGTAGCTTCATGAACGAGCAGGAGCCAGAGCTGGGATACCAGCTCGTGGTGCCATCTTGCTAATGGACAACCACACGCCTTCTTTGTGTTTTCACTTCTATCTGAAAACTGGGAGACTCCATTGGTTCCCAGCTGACACTGGGAATTTTCTAGAACACCGAGGCTCCCTACAGCCTTCACCTTACAGTGCTTATTATTATTATTATTCTTTCTCTCTGTTGGTCCTGCCTCCCCAGTGAAAGAATTCTTTTGAAGTCTGTGCTGAGCCTCACAATAGATCCGTAGCAGGGGCTTAGCAATCCTCATTAGGTGAAATGAGGCACGAGTCCCGCATTGGAAGAAGGTTGCTGGAGAACTCCACCGCAAGATGCCAAAATACTGAAAAAAATAAGAAAGAAGAAAATCTCTCGGAAAATCCTTCCTGAGTTTCACTCAAGCAGAGCGGCCCTCGATGTCTTAGGACATGCCAGGCAATAAAGATAAGCGCTAAAGCCTCCTCTTCTTGGAAGGGCTTATCAAGTCTCGGGTTTGGGGAAAAGCCACCTCCCAGGAAGACGCTCTCATTGGCGTCTTCGCCATGGACTTTACCGGGGGCCGAGTCCCTGGGGGTTGTGATGTCAGTTCCCCTATTCCCTTGGGGAGGTGCAGTGTTTGGCCACTGAAAAGAGCACGCCCTGGATGGGGCAGGAAGCGTTTGCCCAGGAGTCAGGGCGCCAGCCAGGGCCCCTCCCCGGGTCCTCTGCACTTGAGATAGCTCAGGGAAACTTTCTCATTATCACTGTGACCTCCAGGGCCCCTCGCTGCTGGTTAATCATTCCCCGGGCAGGGCTGTATTCCTCGGGCTCTCTGACCTGTTTCTGCTGCCGGCTGGATTTATTACTGGCCAAGGGGCCTTGGCTGGTGTTTGGACTGCGGGCTGATAGGCAGTCCACTGGCTCTAGTTCATCTCTTGCTGGATACAGGAGTCGGGCCCCTCTTGGGAAACTGGGGTATCTGGGTCGTTAGCCCCCCGCCCTTCTCGGGCTGCTGAGAGGCCCCGGCACGGAGCACCCACCTGTCCTCTTGGAGAAAGCCCCGAAATGAAATTGGGACACCAGAAGTCTAGGCCTGGAGTGGGAAATCTCCGAGGCGGAAATTGCAAAGAGGCCAGGCTGAGTCATGGCCGTGTTTCTCCCCTTGAGGACTCTTTGCTCAGGGTCCAAATGGCGAGGGGGCTGACTGGGCATCCTGTTGTGAAGTCCTTTCTTTCTTCGTGGTCTCTCTCTCTCTCTCTCTCTCTGTCCACATAGGAGCTGAGACAAGCTGGGGGGTGTTCAATGCATTGTTTTGAAAGCAAGCTGACTTTCCCCAGAAACACCTTCTAGCTTTCTGATAATCACAAGAAAGTCCTTAGTGATTAAATAAAGTTGGGGAGGGTTTCAGAGTCATCTGCCCAAATGTCTCCCTCAGAACCATCCAGGCTTTACAGGGGGGCCATTCTCAACAAAACGTGCTGAGTGAATATGCCTCTCTGGCCATCTGTCCCATCCAACCATCTCATGCGTGCCCCTTAGCCACAGGGACACCCCTGCCCATGCCTCCCGCTCCCACCACCCCCCCAGCCGGCTCCCCCCATGTCTGTTTTCCCACCTCCTCCCCTAATTGGCCACTTCCTAGACCCTGCCCTCCCAGCCAGGCTCCTTCTCCAGACTGTCCTTATTCTCAACCTAAACTGTCCTTCCCCCTGTTCAAAGTGGCACCCAGTGATGTCCTTACACCCCTCATGCACCAGCCCCACAGCGTTCAGAGCTGGGTTCTGCACGAACCTGCATTTTCTTTCCTCTGACTTAACTGGGTTGCCCTTGAGGTTAGTTCATCCAGGCTGGGGCTGGGCAAACCCCTCCCCCCTGCCCGCCAACCTCTTTTTCTATAGCTCCAGGGGGCACAGGGCTCTTTCCCCAATACAAGGAGGCCACAGTGGGTCACACTGTGCTCCAAGCAGGCCTCAGTGCCACACTTGTGTCACTGGGAAGTCAGGTTAGGATTAGGGTTAGTAATGTGTAGGACGAGAGGACAATAGTGTTTCACAGCGACCTCTTTTCCCTCCTGGATGCACTTCAGGAGCTGCTCCCCACTCCCACCCCCTCCCACGTGCAGGAGGCAGGACTCGGAGGTGCCACCACCGGGTTCGGGAATTGGCACCTCTTTGGCCCGAAGGCTTGCTGCATGAGGGCAAGAGAGGGGACCAGGGCCGATCTGGGCAAGAGTGTCCTGGGCGTACCCTCCAGCTCCCCGCCTCTCGTCCCACACTCCACCAGCTGGCTGCTGTCATTCTTCTTGGGCCCCGCTGTGTAGACCTCTGGAGAGGCCGGACAGCCCCCGCCGGGGAGGCTCCAGGACATCTGAGGAGACGGGGCTGGATGCTGGGGCCCAGCCTCCCGGGCGGCCCCACTTGGTGCAGTGGGTGTCCTCCTGGCTGCTGTGAGCAGATAGGAGAAAGGGTGACCAGGGTTGAGCACAGAGAGGCCGGCCGCCGGACTCTGGGCCCCAGCGCCCCCGGCCGCGCCATGGCAGTGGCGACGTGGAAGAGGCACCCCCAGGGCCTTGGCTGCGGCACCGCGAACCCAGCTGGAGAGACAGAAGCATCGTCCTCCAGGTGGGGGGTGTGGAAGGTCTAAGCGTGGACGAGACCAGACGACCCTTCCCTCTTCCGCCGCCGAGTTCGCTCGGAGGGGAGCCCTTCCAGCTCCTGCACAGCCAAGGGCACCCCTGAGACGTGGTTGCTGGGACCAGCGTTCTTCTAAAGCTGCCCAGTGGTCCCTTCCTCCCGGGCCTTGTTTCTGAGCTTTGCGAGACAAAGAGGATTTGTCACTGCAGATGAAGCCTGCTTCCTCCCTTTTATTACATAGTTGATAGCATTAGCCTCCTCTGATTTCTTTTATTACCCTCAATTTTTATTAATCCTGTGGTTGCCGGTGCTAAGGATCTCATTAAATAATAACTGAGCTCTTGCTGAGAGGCTCCACTTTGATGAGCTAGATAACGTCTCTTTCCTCCCTGGAGAAAGGGGGGTGCTGAGTACAAGCCTGCCTCGGCATCACCTCGGCTGTTTACGGGGACGGTCTGGGTCCTGCGACGGCGTGCCTGGTGCTTTACAGCAGTGTGAGTGCAGAGAAGGCCCCTCTGTGACCCGTAAACTCCATAGCCCAAGGGCTCTGAAGCAGTCGCAGCTGATGGGGAAGAAACTGGGGGGAGCGTCTCCCCGAGAGACGCTGTACGGCCCGCGTTCCCATGGGGGATCTGGGCACACTCTGCCGAGGGATGGTGGAGCCCGTGTGACTAGCCGATCTCTCAGGACAGCGCAAGGGGACGGGGAACCCGCACCCCACTGTGAGATCAGGCCCCAATTTTCCTCAGAACTCACCTTGCCCTGCGACTTGGCTTTTAAGTTTCCAGAACGGTCTATCCTTCAGCATCCCTCCCTTCCTCCCCGCGCTGGCCTTGCTGCCACACTGTGTGGCCTAGAGGAGGACCACCTGCAGAGCACGGGCTGACTCAGTGATGGTCTTGTGGGAGCTGCTGGGAACAGAGAGCGCGTGGCCTCAGCTGTCCCCGTGTTTATGCCCCACTATGGCTCAGCGGACGGGTTCCAACTGGGCGCGGGGCTCACACACACGAAACATGATAGAGTGGCCTTAGCTGCTTTGACTTCGCCAGCAGGCAGCTGTCACCGGGTGTCAGAATGCCACCTCCGCGGACGCCCCGCAACCTGGCTGCTGTCGTTCGCGCTGAGCGTTAAGGTGGCCAGACGGGGCTGTGTCTGCGATGTGCCCCCAGCATTGCCTCTTTCTCCCGCCCCTTCCTCTGACCCTCCGAGGACTCCAGATCTTCATAGGGATGCGCCCTTCCTACCGGAGACTAGCTCCTTTTTCATTTACAAAGAACGAGGAGGGCCTTTATGGGAACTTGCACGGGGTGCAAGGAAGGGTCTTAAAGGACCACGCTTTCCATCGGGATCGGCTGATCTCAGGTTCACCGGCGATGCCCAGGGCGTGCGCTGGGGGAGAAGGGCCAGCCAGCCGGAGTGTAATGGGAAATCGTTTGTCGTCTGGGAAGGGGGAGGGAGGCCAGAGAGGGAGGTGCAGACTAATGCCTGCAGCCTCCAGGACCCAGGAGGTGAGGGCTGGGGGCGTTGGTGTCATTCTCAGACCCCCTTGTGCTTCCTGCTTCGTGGGAGGGGGTCCCACGGGGGCAAGTGGCCCACTGCCAGCCCAGTGACACCAGTGCCTCTCTCCTTCCCCAGTCAGTGCTGCCCCGGGCTCCCGCACCCACACAATTTCTGCCAGCCAGCTACCTGCGTGGCTCCAGCGGGGGGGGGCCGTGGGACTTTACGAGCCATCAGCCTACATTTCAGTAGCATGTTCTCTCTTGCCCGGATTTTATACCCACTTCCCTTAAAAGCCAGTACAAACATTCCCTTCTCATACTCATGGCCTGCCTAACTCAGAGAGAAGAAGAGCCTTATAGATTCCCCCCGCATCTAGTTCGTTCCTCACGCCCCTGTGTACCCAACAGGTGTGTGGACATACGCCCTCTACGAGTCTCGACACAGACGTCTTGCCTGTAATGGCCCAAACCATCAACAACCCTTGCGCCCACTACCAGCGGAATGGGTGCATAGGCTGTGAGACGGTCCCACCGTGGCATACCATTCAGCACTGGGGACTGAACGAATGACAAGCACATACAACCGCACGGATGAACCGCACGCGCGTTACGTTGAACGAGAGAGGGCAGGCACAAAAGAGAACGCGCCGTGGGGATCCTCTTTACATGCAACTGAACAGCAGGCAAAGCTCGTGTGGTGTTTGGTCCCCTTGGGAGGGAATGACTGGAACAGGCACGAGGGACTTCTGGGAAGCTGGCCACGCTCTGTCCTGTAGTCTGGGTACAGGGTACACGGGCAGGTTCACGTGGTGAGAATTAATCTTGCGATTCATGCGTTTTTCAGGGTGCATGTGATATTTCACAGACGCAGTTTCCCGGAAACCCCCCTCCCCACCCTCCACCCCCCCCCCCCCCCGCCCCGCAAGCCAAGTCCACTCTGGACCTGGTGCCCTTTAGGAACCTGTCATTTCAACCAATTACGTGCCATCTAGGTGGCCGATTTCTTCAACTGTTCCCGAGGACTGCTCTGTGATATACACACAAGCCCCGATGGCTTCTGTACCCATGCCATTATATGTAGCAACTTCTTGCTTTTTCATGTGATTCCAAAGCCCTGGCAGCACTTACTGGCATGATTGACAGGAAAGGCATTAATTTTCTCTTCTTCCTTGATTGTTGGGAGCCAAGGGGCAGGTGGTAGACAGCAGGATGCTCATCACGACGGCCTGAGGGGCTCTTTCACGCCAACGGGCCGTTCCAGCCATCCTGTGCCTGGCTGGTCGCCCTGAGGTGAGGAACCTGTGGTCTAGGGGGACTGTGGCCCCTCCAGGGCTCTCAGAAAGGCTCTCGGTGACCCCATGTCAAGTGAGGTCTTCTCCAGGGAGACAGTTTTCCCAGATGTGATGACTAAGCACATGGTTTTCGGGGGTCTGGCTTTCACCCTGGCAGCACAACCTGCGAGGACGACCAGAAGACAAGGAACAAGGAAGAGGAGGAAAAGGAGGGGAAAGTGGACCATTGACACGAGGAAAGACGGGCAGGAATTATCCAAAGAAGCCAGGAGCATCCCCCGCCCCTAGCCTCCTACTGCCCCTGGGCTCTCTGCTGCCCCCTGCTGGTCACAGCCTCTGGGTGGGTGGTGGGCGCTCCAGGAGGAGCCCTTGGCACCTGATCTCCCTGGATTGCATCAGAGAGCCCTCTGCCCTCCCCTGTGGCTCTCATTGCCTGCACCCCAACCCCAGCACGCCGCGCTTGGCTTCCAGACATCTGCCTGGTTTTCCTTTCTTTGGCTTCTCACTCTTGGTGTATCTAAGAAAACAGACTCCGAAAGATGGATTTCCAGCCATGTGTCCCGTTTGCCCTGGTAACCGGCGTCTCCCCTTTCCCCCAGGAAGTATGTCTGGGGCTGTGTGTGGAGCTGCTGATGAGCTGATGGGGCTCAGCTCTCCGCCACCGCCCCTTAATCTTCAAGGTGCCCTTTCTTTTCTGCAGCCCGGAGCCACCTGGCTCGATCCTGATGCCCCGTCCTCCTGCAGAGTCACAGGACGTGCACTGAGCCATACCCATGCCCGGGGACCGCTCCCAGCCACAGCTGGAGAACCGAGGCCCGAGGGAGCAGACCCTTCCGGGGCAGGCCAAGGGCCGCAGCGGCTGGCCCGGGGCGCTCTCCAAGACTTCACTTTTGGCCCCATGTGGGGGAGTGGGAAGGAAAGATCCAGGGCGAAACCAAGTTTCTGCACCTGCCTCAAGAGTGGCGCTCACAGGTTACGAATTAACCGGGGACTGGGCCCTGTGGCCAGCCCTGGGCTGCAATCTAAAACTGAATGGGCGTGTTTATAGCCAGCAGCCTACTACCTCTCCTGGCAAAAATGCGCCCTCCCCCCCCTTTCATGTCAGCCTTGTCACAAAGCTGAGGTGACAGGTGGGCAAACAGCAGGGTGACCGAGCTAGGAAAATCCCCTCGCCTCAGCAGGTCCACAAAGCTCCCCTCCGCCTGACCTGAGCTGCTTTATCGCCTGGGAACAGTTTCTGCTGATAATGGGGCCCGCCAAGGGTGGGCTGTAGAGATGTGGGAGGCCCAGGAGGGGAGAGAGGAGGAGATGCAGGGGTGGGAGGCGGGAGGGAAGGAGAAATGCGCATCATCTCCACGGAGACGGGCCTTTTGAGTTTTTTGCACTAGCGTTGGGAAGCAAGGGAGGAATAGCCATCTCTAAGGGCCCCGGTGGGAGTAGGGTGACAAAGGGTTTTGCGGCCCCTTGGACGTTTGTTGTGAACACTGACCATGGGGGCAGCTGCGTCCCAGTGCAGTCAGAGCATGACTCTGAAGTGTCCCGGGCAAGTGGAATCCCCCCCTGGCCCACCACGGATCTTGGAATCCTGGGCTGTGAGATGAGGGAGGGCACATTAAGCAATAAAATAAAACCCCAGTAATCCACGGCAAGTTCGGAGACCCCAGAAGAACCCCTTTGGTTCTCGGGCCCTATAGATGCACATAAACTAGACATTGAGACACATCCACACTCCTCCACTTCCCTCTCTCTCCTTCTTTCCCTGCCTTCCTTCTCTCCTCCTTTCCGCAAGTATTTATTAAGCACTAACTGTGTGCAGGGCCCCGAGCGAGCAGCTGGGAATAGGAAGGAAAGTAAGCACGGTCCCCGCTCTGGGCGATTCCCAGCAAGGTGAGGGGAGAAATAGACACGCAGGGCACCCCTGACCCCACGCGGAACCCTGTGGGATTGGGGGAAGGCACCCCTCTGGGCAGACACAGCAGCTGGGCACGGGGTCGGGGGAACCAATGGCATCTTTGTCCAAACTAGGGAAGGGTGCCCTTCCTCTGGGCAGACACAGCCCTGCACAGGCCCCTGAGCTGTGCGGGGAGGCCAGGGCCACCCCTCAGGGCACAGCCTGGCGGAGGGGTGGGGGGGGGGAGGGAGCACACTGAGCTTCTTCCCCGCATGTGGGGGATGGCGGCCTGCCGTGTCTGAGGGTGCGGGCACCCAACCCTCAAACTTTTTTTAATTGTGATACGCCACACCTAACATAGCCTTTCCCAGCCTATCCGTTTTTAAGCATGCAGGCCAGTAGGGTGAAGGACATCCATACTGTTGTGCAACCCCTTTCCAGGACTCTTCGTTTGGCAAAACCCATTGAAAACCAGCTCCCCATGTCCCCGCCCACCGTCCCGGGGCAGCCACCACCCTCCCTTCTGTCTCTATGAATCTGACCTCCGTAGGGACCTCGCATCAGTGGAACCGCACAGTATTTGTCTTTTCGTGACGGGCTTATTTTACTTACGGCTCCTCTGTGCTGCAGCCTGTTTCAAAATGTCCTCTGTTTTTCAGGCTGAAGAATATTCCATTGTATGGCTACCCATTTGTGTACCCATTTATCTGTCAGGGGACATTTAAGTTGCTTTTACCTTTCCACTCCACAAATACCCAGTGTCCCAACTTAAAAAAAATTTTTTTAATGCTAATTTATTTTTAAGAGAGAGAGAGAGAGAGAGAGGGAGAGGGAGAGCATGAGGGGCAGAGAGAGAGGGAGGCACAGAATCCGAAGCAGGCTCCAGGCTCCGAGCTGTCAGCACAGAGCCCGATGTGGGGTTTGAACTCACGGAGCACAAGATCGTGACCTGAGCCAAAGGTGATGCTTAACCAACCGAGCCACCCAGGCACGCTACCAACATCCCAACTTTTAAGCCATTTGGTGCAACATTTGCCAGCATGGTGGACTCCCACACGGGTGTGGAAGGAAGACAAGGGGTGCCGGGATCCTTGGGTGACACACTGGGGCTGGGTAATGAGCCCCAGAGTAGGATATTTGGTTGAAGACGGGAAACCACAGGGGGTCAATGGCGGCCGGCCCTTCCGTGTCCCCAGCTCACCCACACAGAGGAACATGCCATAACCTCATGGCAGCTTTGCCCACCTTGGCCTTGGCCTGGGATTCTCAGGCTGGGGTCTTTGTTACCCTAACTGAGGCATCCCTGCGTTCTGGTTTTCCCAGGCCTAACCCGTTGTAACAGCATCTACTTACTCTCATCACGGCCCCTGCCTCTGACCTCCCATCGTGCGGCCCTTCTCAGTGCATCTCCGTCCTATTCAAGCAGGGTCAGGGCTAGGAGCCTCGGAAACAAGATTCACACCCTGGTTCCCCATCCCTGGCTCCTAGCCCCGACCAGCCATGCTCTGGAACCCTAGACATTGCTAGGCCTCTGTTGCCCCACCTGTAAAATGGAGGGAAGTGCCCTCACTTGATGTGTTTTTTGTGATCATTAAATGGGCAACACCGTAAGAAAGAGAGTTGCAATTTTTGAGGCATCGAGGTGGGAGACGTTGAGACGAGGTGGGAGGCATTGAGGCAGACGAGGTGGGAGTGGATGAGAATCGGCAGGAGAAGCATCACATGCCAGCCTCCAGGGCAAAACCCAGCTTCACACGATGTGTTCTGCGGGCGTGAAAAGCGTATGAAGATCAGAAGCTATGTATTTTGAGCGCCAGGAAGCAAATTTACCGGCCAAACGATGACGATGATGGCTAACCGCGCGGGGTTTGACGCTCCGGGTCACAAGGGTAGTCAGTGTGGGAGCCAGCCAGGGAGCGTGGGCAGGTGACAGAGAACGTGCCCTTCGCCATCGTGCTTCCCTGCCTCTGGACTCGCGGAAAGTGCTGGGGCCGCCCCCCTGTCCTGCGGGCCCCTGCACCCCTGTTCTGCGGGGCGGCCTCCTCCTTACCCCTCTCCCCGACACAGCCCTCCCTGAGAGGCCAGTCCCCTCCCCTCCCCGAGGTGGTGGCTCATGGCCCTGGAGTTCTCGGGCCCGGAGACACCGGCAGACGGGAGGACACATCTGCTGGGGCTTCGTGAAAGACCGCTGCTCACTCGGGCAGAATTCTCCGTGAAAATCCAGCTCTGGTCCCTTGTTCCGGAAGCATCTGGGCACCCTTCAGATCTGAACCTGAACAGAACGGTAGAATGATCGGTTCGCTTCTGCCTACCTCGGTGAGCGTTAGCCAGACCACAGTGGACCGGCGGTGATGACTGCCACGCTGGCTGTTTCGGATGCTGCCCGCTGCGTATCGTTGGTCTTCAGCTACAGCCGAGCCTCGTCTCTATTTCTTCCGCCGGCCCAGGTACCCTCCTCACCAGTAACCGGAATACGGAAGCTGCCCCTGGAGCCCAGCTGCTGGCTGTTGTTCCGGACGGCTTAAATAGGCACCGACACTGATCCTGGGGGTGAGAGGGCCTCTAGGTCTGAATCCTTGAGCACTACGCCCTGGACCGCCGTTCTCATTAGCTCCAGGTGCCCAGAGATGGGGCAGGGGCTTGACAAGGTTGGTCAAGGTGACCTCCACCCTCCCGACCACAGGAAAGTGTCATGGAATCGACGTAGAGGACTCACAGAACGCTCACACCACTCCAGGGCCCGTGTGTAAGGTTGTGTAAGAATTTACTTTACGTTAAGCCACGAAGCGAGCGTGGAGAATGAGCCGAGCTTCCCAGCAGGTGGCTGCTGAGGAGGTGGCCCCAAGGGGAAGTCTCTCTCTCCCAGCTCGGGGATCTGTGCTTCTCTTTGAGGCGCTGTTCAGCCCGGCGCGGTTCGTCCAGGAGGCCCCCCAGAGGGCCCCCCTTCTCCTTTCTCGTCACTTCATCATGGTCCATGGGGGAGAAAAACAGAAAGACCCGGAAATTTTTTTGTTTTAAGATATCGATTTATTTGTTTTTGAGATAGGGAGAGAGAGACAGAGAGACAGAGAGAGAATCCCAAGCAGGCTCCCCACTGTTGGCACAGAGCCTGACACGGGGCTGGAACTCACGAACCGTGAGATCATGACCTGAGCCAAAACCAAGAGTCGGATGCTAAACCGACCGAGCTACTCAGGTGCCCCTGGACATTGTTTTTTTAAATCCGATCAATTCAAATATCCTTGTGCTGTCACCTGTTTCACCTTGAATGCAAGGCACAAGGTAGACAAATGTGTCCAGTGGTATGCGGGCTTCCGCCTCTCTTGCTCTCTCTCTCTCTCTCTCTCTCTCTCTCTCTCTGCACTCAAGTGTGCTGTTTACCTCTCCTCGAAAGTCAGTCCCATGGCTCAGTCTTTCTTTCATTCACCTGTCCCTCATCCAACGAATACATTTCCCCCTCCTGTCCTATGGGTCAAACAACATTCCCGGCCCCGAAGCAAATCGTGTTCCCCTGAAGAGTTTCCTCCATGTGTAGAGTATTTCCCTCTCTTTCTCGTGGCTCTCTTTATTTCTTGATTCTTTGAAGGCCTCTGGCTTAGGCAACTCAACTCATCTGACACTTGGCCAAGAAAGTCAACGAAGAAAATTCGCGGAGAGTAGGGGAAGAGTTAGGACTCTGTCTACTTCTGCTAAACTCAGAGAGCTCAATTAATTTCCCCGGAGAATAAAACAGAGGTTAAAATAAATATTTCCAAAGTCATATTTTATGATGTGCTACTAAAACGCTACTCCTTCCTCTCCTTTTTCTAAACTCAACTATAGACTATGAGTTTACTTTGTTGCATCAAATGACTCTATTTCTCTGTGACTGGGCTTTTATTATCCCTCCGGCCCAGGCCTTTGTCTTGCCCGAGCCCTCTGTGCCCACGCATATCAGTGCAGTGAATTTTGGGCAGGGGAAGGGAGGTGGTTTCTGAATATGGGTAAGACTCCAAACAAATTCTGCTAATCTCAGGGTTTGGTGAAACTCTTTACTCAGAAACTTTACAGCCAGTGGGAATTGATAGTTTGTGTTTGCTCTTCAAATAAAGGAACATTGGAGGTAGAGAGGGCATTTTCAGTGGAGCTGCTGACTTTTGAAATCTTGAGCCCTCTTCCTTATCAGGCCCGTTTATTACAGGTTTCATAAATGTTTTATGAGGGAATGGTGAGGCCCTGCTGACGAGGGGTGGTGGCAGCTGTCTCCAACTTTCCACATTGTTGACAAGATCAAAGGACAGATTTACCACCTCATGAGATTGGGTGGATAAGATAGGGCGGAATCCCGAGTTGACTTCTTGCCTCCATGCACACGGGCAAACAACATGGGCTTGATCTGACGCCGTTTTCTTCCCTTGCCTGGAGTCCTCCGCACCATTTGTAGAGCCATCCGGACCTCCCAAGCCATTCCTGTCCCTGAAAGCCAACTACTAATTCTCTTGAACAATTTTAGAATTAAAAAAAAAAAATGTATATGTTATTTTGGGGGTGGGACAAAAAGACATATGTTTTAAAGATTGAAGTTATCCGAGCGCTCCGATCTGTGCTCGTCCAAGCGACTCTGTCTCTAAAATACGTACAACGGAAAAGAAGAAAAGCTGGGTGCGCGAAAATAATTTATGGCCAAAGAAATCATCGCTAGAACATTGTTATTTTCAGGTAGAGAAACTGTCTCGACTTGATTCCCAGCCATTGTTGACATTTTGCTATAATTGCCTTGACAATCTTTGAGGATGTTCTTTTGATCTCTAGTCATTATTACTGGAAATGGGATACTTCTTTTAACACTAGAAAATTCTTTCTTTCTTTCTTTTTTTTTTTTTGGAAACAGAGGGAAGAGTTCTTTCCCGAGTCAAAAGTTTCTCTGATTTTCCAGCAATACCCATGCTACTCACCTTCCCCCTAACTTCCCCGGCCCTTCTGATCCTTGCTGCCCCATTGGTGTCGGGTCACGTGGGTGGGCCCTGAGGCCTCTGTCTGTTCTGGCAATGGTAGGCACACATCCAGGCAATTCATGACAGCTGTTGAATTCATTATGGTTGGCCCCGGCGACACATGAAGGGGGGCTACTTTGTAATCCACGTTGTTCTGGAAGGTTGTCCAACAGATCCCAAGAACACGTGTCAAGATAGATCTGCTTACCTTCATCCCTCCTCGCCCATAAGTCTGCCTTCCTTCAGGGCAGGGTCTCATCATTCATCCGCTCTTCTAAGTGCATTTGCTCTCTAATTCCCCTGAATGTGAGAATGTCGCGTGGGTCTAATTTATTATAGCTACGCCCCTTCCTCAAATTTGTAAATTCGCGGAGTATTGAGTGGTAGTGGTGGTATTTCCACCATTAGTCAGGGATTCTGCTATGTGCCCCCCAACCATGCATGTTGATCCAGACCATTGCTCCATGAAATGCCTCAAGCCACCTCTGGCTCAGGCTTTTGCTCCCGGGTCCAGGCTGAAGAGCCCACCCCCTCCCCAGCTCCGGGCCCGGGCTCCGGCCAGATTCCATCTTCCAACTTGCATTTGGAAGGACAAAAGCACACCCAAGTTTTGCAGATGCTTCTCAAGGGGAGTGGGGGCTTGTCACAGGGACTGAACGACCTGGACTGGATGGGGTTAGGCCTGGAGAGAGAGGGGAAAAGACACAGGGAAAAGGATTTGGGGAAAGTAAAACAGGAAAGGTGGGTCTTATTTATTTCTTTATTGATATTTTTAAACTTTTATTTTTTATTGATTTCAAGAGACAGAGGAGGGGCAGAGAGAGCGGGAGAGAGAATCTGCCCTGACGGTGCAGAGCCCGATGCGGGGCTCAAACTCATGAAACGTGAGATCATGACCTGAGCCGAAACCAAGAGTCAGACGCTTAGCCGCCTGAGCCACCCAGGCGGCCCAGGAAAGGCAGTTTTAAAAGTCACATCTGGAAGTTCAGAAGCAGCAGTGATGCCTAGGAGGTAGATTTAACTCACTGTGGTGTCTCAGTCTCTTTTCTTGAGCCACATCTAAAAAAAAAAAAAAAAAAACGAGTCCCAGCCCCTCTGCCCCCGCATCTGTGTAGCAAAAACAGACCTTCAGAGATAGCATCAGGCATAGGCCATCTCCTTGAGAACAAGGGGGATTTGTTTAAAATGCAGATTCCTGGTCAGCAGCAAATGAAGGTGCCCTTGGAATCTACATTTGAACACAGACACCCAGATAGTTCTGATGCAGGACGCAGCTCGCGTCTTGCAAAGGCTGATCTGGTGCAAGGAACAGGTCCCGAGTTGGGAGGCGCGAAGAGGCATCTTCTGGTCCCTCAGGTGCCTCTCACCTGCAACGTGGCCTCGGACAAGTTTACCTTGCCTTGCTGGGTCCTCGCAGCCCCCACCTCACGCCCCCTGACACCAGCTTCAGGACTTGGGGAGCCTGGGCTCGTATCTAGTTATGCTGTTGGTTCAGCTTTGGGGAAAGCCGAAGCTTTGAAAAGTATTGTGTCCGTGCTTTGATTATGAAGGCCACGTTGGTCGAGGAATGGCTCTCACCTCTCCCTGATGGCATCATATGCCAGCCTGACCCTGCGTTCCTGCGACCCACAAGCCCAGCTGGCCACCCTGACCGCGTTTCTGTTTTCCCAGCTGCACGGGCCCTCCCACACAACTCCAGGCAAAGCATTGCACGGTTAAGGGCCTGGACACGAGAGCTGGCCGCCTTTGCCTTTTCCATCAGCCTCTCCCAGCCTCCGTTTCTGCATTGGTACAACGGGGACAAGAATAAGGCCTCCCTCGTGGGGCTCGAGGGATTCTTTAAAGGAGTTAGTTAATATATACGAAATGCTTAGCGTGGTGAGTAACTGTTAGGTACAGTTGTTGCTGATGTCGTAGTTACAGCGCTCTACAGTTTACAAAGAGCTTCCATGGGTACTACACGCCCATGCAGTCTTCGTAAGGTCTCTTGGAGGGGGTCAGCTCCACCGCACAGATCAAAAAACGGTGACTCCGACGGTCACAGTGCTGATTTCTTCGGCCTCCAAGCCCGGGCTATCTCTGATTCACAAGGATAGTGTCTCATTTGTGTTGATCGAGTCCCCCTGTTTTGAAAGTATTAGGGTTCATGGTTACCAAAGTGTTTTGTGCCCACAACAGGACTGAGCGTTTGTGGGAGCTGTGGTGACAGTGGGTGCGGTTGTCTTAGGAACCAGGACACGGGGGGGGGGGGGGGGGGGGGGGAGAGGGGGGGAGGGGGTGTCCTCCGTGGGCTGGCTGGCGGGATTGCAGTGTGCTCTGTCCCTGCCTCCCCTATCCCTCTGTCCCTGCCTCCCTGGGGCCACAATTCCCTATTCATATCAGGAGGGAGGCAGAGAAGTAGAACCAGGAAGCAGGTGACCTTGGGTGGGGGTGAGGAGGGAAAGGCAGATCTGGAGGAAGGACTCCAAGCCAGACTTTCTACACTGGGAAACTCAGTGTCTACGGTCTAGAGTCAGCAGTTCCACTGGGGCTGAGTTCTGGCCTGGGCCCTGGCAATCAGAGTTGCACATGGGGCACAGGGCTGAAATCTTTGAGAAAAGGGGTGCTTCTTCTAACGAGACAAAAGCATCACGTGGGCTCAAGGCCCCCTGCCTGGAGCTTGAGGCAGTGCAGGCTGAATCAGCCCCTGGGAGCCTCTGAGTGACGCAGGGCCCTGAGGAGGGGAGGGGGGGTTCTAGGGGCTGAGAGGTGGACACAGGCCATCTCCCCTTTCTATCCAGAACCAGCAAGGTTCTCTGATGCGGTCCCCCTGTCCCACAGGGATCCTGTTTGAAATGAGCCCCAGGCCGCCTTAGAATGCCCGATGGTCTTAGTTCCAAGCAAGTTGGGTGCGAAAGCACCAAAGGTTTTGACGCTGTGCTCTACGTAGGGAGAACCCAAGTTGACCAGCACTCCAAGGGCATTAGGGAAGCCTGATGGGCCTCAAGCACAAGGGAGTGGATTAGAAAGAAACGGAGGTACTTCTGTGAGCGCGGTGGTTCCTTGGGGGGGGGGGGGGGGGGTCGGGGTACCGGGCTCAGAAGCACAATATTGGCCGTAGATCCCTTCACAGTGGCCACACGGTTGGCCAGGGACATTCCGGGAGGCAGTTTCTAGGGGACAATGGCCTGGGCTACACTGTCCTCCTCTTGTCTGAAAAGTACATCCTGCAAAGGCAGGAATTATTCCTCTGCAGGAAACCGGTGAGCTGAGCAGCACAGGACGTGGGCAGTGTGGTTTCCTTTTGTAGTGTGGCTGCCAGAGGCCCCCCCAGACCTGCCTCGCTTGGCCCCAGGCCCCAGGAGCGAGCAGAGTCTGTGGATGGGCTGAGCGTGCCCCACCTCGGCCCCGTGGCCCCTGCTTTTTATGGTCAAGTCCGTGGAAGAGGCTGGGCCCGGGCTCGGGGCCGGGGTGGGGGTGTCGAACGAGGCAAAGGAGGCAACTTTTATTATCTGGGGAATTGTTTCCGAAACACTATCAACTCAGATTATTGGCTGCAAATTTTCACCTGAAATCAGAGAGTAATAGGCTTTTACGGTGCAGTAAAAAGCGTATTAACTAGTTCTGGGGTGTCTCACCTCCCATTTACGCTAGTGTTTTATCAATATGGCCATAACTTGACACTTCTGGATAGAGGACAATTGTAAAGTGTCCATAGATCCCGTAAACCACACTGAAGAGAGATTAGTACTACCACTAAGTTTAAACCCCAGTAAAAGATAATTAAATTGATGGATGTGGCTGTAAATCTCCCTTTTATCAAGTGCTCGCTCTCGTGCGGGCGGTCTCAAGCCTTATTATTTTACAGCATCATTAATGCCCTGGCAGAATCAGCGCCCCAAGTGGATGCTGCTATCTGCCGAGTGAGGAGACAGTACGACATCTCAAATGTACCCCCTGAATCTCTGCGGGCTGTCCCCTCCCTTCCCTTCTCGACTGCCCGTGCGCAGCTGTGACGCAAGTCCCCAACCCAGGAGCAAGTGCGAGGGAACAGGGCCTTCCCTCCAGCCCATTGTCCGATCTGGCCCGCCAGCTCTTTAGTGGGGAGCCCTGGGTGTTTTGAAACCGTTCCGGGTGCTCTTGAATGCCACGCTGTCCAAGAAGCTCCTACGGGGCCTCTGCTTTCTGCCGAGACGGTCTTACGGGACCAAAGAAGGCTGCTCCTAAGGAGGGTAAAAGTACCAAACTGTGAATCAGTGGAGGCAGCTGAAAGACGCATACACTCCTCATAGGTGCCTTGCTGAAAGGGTGGGTCCCCGGACGTGGCCTGTATGTGTGAGGCTCAGTCCCAGCAAAGGGTTTCCCTTCACAGAACGAGGCGGGAGAAGTCTTTTCTGCCTTTGACAAGGGTGGGGGCGGCACGAGGGCTGAGCTCGGCAGGTTGGTGCTGGGGCAGCACAGCCAGGGGGCCAACCCTCTCTGAGGATGCGCCTCTGGGGCTGTCAGGCTAAGGAATAAGTACAGGAACAGGACCCTTCCCACACGTCCGCCAGCTAATGAGTCTCGGTCAACGACAAATCCTATGAGAGCCAAAGCCTGGGCCGAGCCTGTGGGCCTGGGATCCACTCTGGGCCAGGGCAGAGCTCCCCAACGTAGGGTCTGTGAGTCTGCCAGAAGCCGGCTCGGCCTCCGTCGGGTCCCTTCCCTCTGGGGCCACTGGGATGAAGTGACATCTGCTTCTTGCCACCAGCCCATCTCCCTTCCAAGGCAGTGCTGGCACCCGGATGTGTGACCATGGCCAAGAGGAACAGCTAGCGGCAGGGGTGGGCTCTGTGACTCTGGCCTTGCCCTGGCCTGCCTCGGCTCTGGCTGCTACCCTCAGGGGTCCAGGTGCCACCCAGGGTCAGGTGGTGGTCTCTTTAGGCATTAGTCCTTCTGGACCTCCCGGAGGCCCAAGGTGCCTAAAGAAGGGACTTACTCAGATCAATGCCTTTTGAACCAGCACCCCATTATGTATGGAACAGAGACCCTGGGGGCCAAAACTCCTCTGCATACCTGCCCCTGACCTTGGCAGTGACCCTGAATCGAGGCTGCGGGTAACTGGGCCCAGGGCCCTCTGACCGCCTTGCCTGACAAGGCCAAGTTCTCGGGCCCCTGGGCGAGCCTCGATCTTTGGCTGGCCTTGACTGCAAAAACGGGAACATGAACAAGGAAATAGTCCCACAGAAGAGTCATCTGGGAGAGACTGGATTTGCCCGCAGCAGATAAACACGGTTTTTTTTTTTTTCCTTTTTATGGCCTAAAGCTAAGCGATATGTACCTTGGTTGGAATTAGCAGGCTGAAAGTTCAAGAGATAAGCAGCTTCTCTTGGCGTGAGTATTCAGCAGGCCCAGCAGTGGGGTCTTGTTTTGGGAGGCCTCACCTTTTGAACTCGGGGCCTGACTCCCCTTTGCTGTTTCATAATCTCCAGTGGCTGCGAGACAGGCCAGACCCTGTCAGCGTGTCACAACACTGGTGTGATTTTGTCCCCGAGTTCAAGGGCAAGCCGGGCCACTCCAGAGGGTGGCACTGAGTATTGAGGGTCCTGTTGTGTGCCGGGCCCCAAGGCTCTAGAGGATTCCTCGGGTCCAAGGCCTTCCTGCCGGGAGCTCTGAGCCCGAAGCAGAACTTAACAGCAAGCTCATAAATCCTGCCTGTGTTTATGGTGCTTCCGGAGAAAAATGGTCTCAGTTTGGACGAAGTCATTTTGAACACTTGGAATTCCTTGGTGTGCTTGTTAAAATGCTGTTTCCTGGGGCCCCTCCCCAGGGGCCGCCTTGCAGAGACCTGTGTCCACTCAGCTTGGGGAATTTGACCCTGGAGTGTGAAAAGCAGGAACCATATCCGCAGAAGTGAAGGCTGATGTGGGCAAGATAGCTTTATGTCTGTAAGCAAACAGGTGGTTGTACTTGACAAAGGAAGGGTGGGTCAGGGGCTAATGAATGAACCCAGAGCTGTGCTCCCCTGCTTTGGATAGTCGAGTGTTTTGCTATGACAAGCTGTGTCATATGTGTGTGCTATGAGTGTGTAGAAATAGACACGCAGCATGAGGTACGTACTGATCGAAGCACAGAGGTCCTGGGCCAGGAGGAAGCACGGAGATCACCAGTCTGGGAACCCAGGTGAGGCCTGAAGAAAAAAGGGTCTGGTGCCATGAGCACAAAAAAGGCTGTTCTTGAAAGGTTCTAATAAAAACTATTTGGTTCAGAGTCTACTCATTTACCACCGCATTCTGTAGGTGCTTATTCAGTGCTTCTGTGCCAAGGATATAACTGAGCAAGACCCTGCCCTTGGCCTTTCTAGCGCTCCCAGGAGAGTGAGGAGACAGCCAGGAGACAGCTGAGTAGAGGGACACACAGTAGGCCAGCCTCTACTCTCCAGTCCTGCTGTGCGTGTGTGTGTGTGTGTGTGTGTATGTATGCGGCGTGGACACACGGACCCATCAGACTTGCTCCCAAACCTGAACTCCCTGCCTCTTGCCCTTGACAAATTATGACTTTTAAGAATTGAGCGTTTGACATTTTTTTTTTTTTTGCCTCTCGCAGGATATTTTCCAGTTAAATGAAGATGTGCGCCCTTTGGGGAGGGTGTGGAGGGAGGGGAGAAAGAAAGAACCGAGAGAACAACAACAAAAAGGGAGAACAATGACGGCCAGGAACAGACGGCCCCTCGGGTGCTGCGACCCAAGCCAAGCTCTCCCAGGTGGGGGCTGGAGTTGACTTGGAGAATGCTCTCCACGCTTAAGCTAATAAACTGACTATCTTGAAGAGTAAACACCATGCTGTTTTGCCAACTATTAGATTTTTACTACTCACCAATAAAGTGAGAGCATTATTCATTTCAAATAATACGCCACTCATTGTTTCCTAAAGATTAGCAACTAAAAAGGATGTCAACAATTTTCACTCTTTAAATTAAGCATAATAGGCTTTTATAGCACAGTATAAAGATATCGAAGGGAAAGGCTGCAATTGCAAGCCTGATTTTCCCTTTATCTAGCGATACAGCCCCAATTTGACACTTGGGAGCCGAGGAAGCTTGTAAAGATCCCGCAGACCCCATAAAGCTGGTGACACTTGGATTAATCTTACAGCTCACTTTGGGCACAGTAAAGTGATAATTTAATTAACTAATGGGGCTGTAAGCGCGAGGGTTTATCTAATGAGCTCCCTTCTCCTTTGCCTCCTGGTAATTCCAGCGCTGGGTGTTTACATATTAGCAATAGCCTGGGCCCAGACGTACCGGGAGCATCTTGTACAGACGTCCCCGGCCCGCCCCCCACCCAGCCCCGACGGCTTCCGTTCGCGGTGTTTCTGTGGAGCGGTGACACCGTTGCTGCTCCCGGATAAAAACGCAAGCTTATCAGAGCTAGTTTTGAATAGCTTCATAGTTTCTCCAAGGTGCATATTCATACATAATACAAATGCATATGTTAAGAATAGAGATTCCCGCTCGTGTAGCGTGTCTGTGTGGATACACGCCTGCGCGGGTGCGAGTGGATATGGGTGTGCGTTTATGCGCGTGTGTGCATGCTGGTGGATCTGGGAGGGAACTTTGAACTCTGCCCATCAGCCTCAACTCCGACCTGGTTCATGTGGCAGGGAGACTTGCCAGGAGGTGAGAGTCCCAGCAGAGACCACTGGGAGGCTCCCGGGGTAGCCCCTGTCACTCTTGAATTATTAGGCCCTTCTTTCTGGTCTGTCCCCTCCTCCCACCATTCTGCACGCCCCATCGGCTGCTCTGCGGTGAAGCTCACCTCCTGCGGAAGGATTCCTCGCACAGCTCTGCATTCCTTGGGGCCTCGCTCTGCTCTGGGGTAATTGCAATCCCAGCTGAGAAACGTCACCCTGACCCCAGGGCTAACCTCTCTTCTTCAGGGCCCCAGGAGGCCACTAGGCTTGGAGGCGTCAGTTTATGGCTCCGGGACCTAGAGACCAAGAGGGTGAGCTCCGTGGGAGGCCTGTGTCCCCCTGGGGCATAGGACGGCTCGCACCATCCCGCAGGGACATGGAAACTCCCAGGTCCAGGCTGCCGAGCCACCCTTTAGACGGCACCTGCTGGTTTTCATCCACAGTAGGCCTTGCAGAGGGGAAGACGAGGCCTGGTGAACGGGCTCATTTACAGATTTCAGTCCTAAGGGAAGCTTTCACCACCTGTGGTCTCAAGGCCACTATCCAAATTTTGGTGACTCCTTGTGTTTGCCCTGAGCACCTGTCGGCCTCGGACTCCTAGCTGCCTAGCAATGGGGAGGCCAGGGGAGTCAGAACCCGAGTCGCCAGCAGAGGGTGGAGAGGAGTCGTTTGGAGAAGAGTCTAGCCACTCCGAGAGGCTGTCCCTGGCTGTCCCTTCTCTGCTTCACTCTGGCAAGGACCATCCGATCTGAGGACTTTCCAAAGCATCAGAATTCATAGGGGAGCTTTTACCCTGATGCCTGAGTTCCACCCCAGAAGTGTGGATTTCTGTTGTTTTTGGTAATTTCTTTTTTTTTTTTAAACACGTTTCTTGAAAATTTGTAAGCGTTAGCTTTTAAAACCTTGTGGTGAAATACAGACAACGTAAAATTTACATTTTAACCGTTTTTACGCGTACACTTCTATGGCATTACGTACATTCACACGGTTGGTGATCATCCCCACCGTCCATCCATCTCCTGAATTCTTCTGACCTTGCAAAGCTGGATCTCCGTCTCCATTAAGTTCCAATTCCTCGTTCTCCTGTTTCCCGGGCCTCGGGAAACCACCCTTCTACTTTCTGTCTCTGTGAACTTGACCACTCCAGGAGCCTTGTAAGAGTGGAATCACACAGGGGCGCCTGGGTGGCTCCGTCGGTTAAGCGTCCGACTTTGGCTCAGGGCATGATCTCACGGTTCACGAGTTCGAGCCCCGCGCCGGGCTCTGTGCCGACAGCTCGGAGCCCGGAACCTGCTTCGGATTCTGTGTCTCCCTCTCTCTCTCTGACCCTCCCTGCTCGTGCTCTGTCTCTGTCTCTCAAAAGTAAATAAACATGAAAAAAATTTAAAAAAAGAAAGAGTGGACTCACACAGTATTTGTGCTTTTCTGCCTGGCTTATTTCACTTAGCGTCACGTCTTCAAGGTTCATCTGCATAGCACGCGTCAAAATATCCTTCCATTTTAAGGCTGAATCATACTGCCGTATGTTTGTTGATCCGTTTATCTGTTGATAGACATTTGGGTGTTTCCATCTTTTGGCTGTTATGGATAAGGTTGCAACGATGCATACTCGTAAACATTTCCCGGGAGGTTTAGTGAGCATCCAGAGTGGAGAACTACTGAGTAAATGTCCGTTATTGTTGACCACATGTTATCTGCTAGGCACCACCGTTCCGAGTCCCCACTTATCCCCCACGACAACTCAGTAAGGCGGGAGACTCTCTCTTTCCTACAGACGAGAAAATTAAGCACCTGGAGGCGAAGACCACTCAGGTAGGAGGTGGTGGGGCTGCAATTCAAGTCCCGATCTTCTGGTCCCCAGAGCTCCTGCCTTTCACCACATTGCTGTTTAGCTCTTGGCTAAATGAGCTCATTTAGGGGTCCTTCTTCTTCAGGAAGACAAAGTGACAAGGGACAGGCGGGTCGTTCCAGGTTGCGTGGGGTCAATACCATCTAAAAACAACTATCAGAATGAAATCTGGGTTTTATCATTGCGGGGAACTTGATTTCACAAGTCCCTCCCCCCCCCTTTTTTAAAATAAGGTGGTTTAATAAAGAAAAGCATTTAATTTTAAGTAATCATAGTTCTTTCCCTCTTAACTGATAGTTTAATAGTTAAACTCATTTAGTTTCAAGGGGTGATTGGGTGACTCAGTCAGGTAAGCGGCCGACTTCAGCTCAGGTTGCGTTCTCGAGGTTCTTGGGTTCGAGCCCCGCGTCGGGCTCTGTGCTGACAGCTCAGAGCCTGGAGCCTGCTTCGGATTCTGTGTGTCCCTCTCTGTCTGTCCCTGTCCCGTTCCCGCTCTGTCTCTCTCTCAAAAGTAAATAGACATTAAAAAAGACCCTCATTTATTCTAATAATACTCAGGTTTAATGTGTTTTCAGAGGGGCCAAAAACTAGACTCCATTCCGCGTGTATCTCCCGTACTTGGGGAAGAGCCTAGAGCAGGGCCTTGCGTTAGAATCAGAGTAGAACAATGCCGCCATCTTGTGGGCAATTACAATGTGGCTGTTCACACCTACAGCAACTTCACCCTCAAGTGAGTGAGAGTAAAGAATTTCTGTGCCCAGGATTGTCTAGATCCATTTCTAGTCAAGGGGGTGGCGGTGGTGTGTGGAAAAAGTCACGCTCTGTCAAAAGTAATTCATGCTGTTGAGGACCGAAGTCAGAATCATACCCTCCAGTGACAGGGGCAATGGCACAATGGCAGATTCCAGTCCTTGTTCCCTTTGCCACTCGCAGACTCTACTGCCCAGGAGGGAAGAAGGCTAACTCCCCAGGAACCAGGCTTCCACCCCACCACGCAGACGAGGAGGACAAATCTGTGGGTGGAATGCCCACCCCAGTTGTCTTTAGTTTGAGAAGGTCTAGAATGGGCAAGAACTACCCCACCCCCCTCCCTCCCCTCCTCCTTTTCTTCATAACTACTTTATTGACATACAATTCATATACCACACAATCCACATACTTCAAGCGTACAAACCAGTGGCTTCTCGCATATTCGCAGAGTTGGGCAGCCCACCGCCATGGTTTCATCACCCCAAACAGAAACACCATACGTACCCTTTAGCCATTACTCCCTCCCACCCCCCCAACCCCTATCCGTCTCTCTGAGGCCCTGCCAACCACTAACTGGTTTTCTTTTTCTTTTTTGTACTAAAAAACCACGGCTGCCTACAAATTACATTTATCTTTTTTTTTTAAATGAGATCTCAATGGATGTACAACATTTTCTTAGTTGTAAGTGACGGGCGTGGAGACCCTTGCTTTTTTCCCGATGTTACAGGAAAAGCTTTCAACCTTTCACTGCTGAGTGTGGTGTGAACTGTGGGCTTGTTATATGTGGGCTTTATGGTGTTTGCTGAGGCCTTTGTTATGAAAGGATGTTGTATTTTGCAAATGCTTTTTCTGCACCTGTGGAGACGATCACGTGATTTTCAACTTCATTCTATTATGTGGTCTATCATATGTATTTCTTTCCATCTCAGGGATAAATCCCACCTGATCACAATGAGTGATTCTTTTAACGTGTTGTTGAATTTGGCGTGCGAATGTATTGTCGGGAATGTTTGCATTTTCATTCGTCAGGGATGTTGGTCTGTATGTTTCTTTTCTTGTAGTGTTCTTAAGTGGCTCTGATTTCAGAGTAATGCTGGCCTTAGAAAATGAGTTTGGGAGTACTCCCTCTTCTTCAATGTTGTCAAGGAATGTGAGAAGGATTGATGTTAATTCTTCTTTAAATATTTGGTAGAATTCACCAGTGAAACCTTCTGGTCCTGAACTTTTCTAGGCTAGGAGATTTTGATCACTCATTCAACCTGCTTACTTGTTATTAGTGTCTTCAGATTTTCTATTTCTTCATGATTCAGTCTTCGTAGGTTGTATGTTTCTAGGAATGTATCCATTTCTTCTAGACTATTCAATTTATTGGCATATAATTGCTCACAGTAGTCTCTTATGATCCTATGTATTTCTGTGCTATCAGTTGTAATGTTTCTCCTTTTTTAATTTCTGATTCATTTACTTGGGTCTTCCTTTTTTTCCTGTCAGTCCAACCGAAAGTGTGTCAATTTTGTGTATCCTTTCAAAAAACAAGCTATTAGTTTCATTGATGGTCTATTGTTTTTTCCGTCCTCTATTTCTCGTATTTCTCCTTTGAATTTTGTTATTTCTTTTGTTTTGGTAACTTCGGGCTTAGCTTGTTCTCCTTTTTTGAGTTCTTTGAGGTATAAAGTTAGGTTCTTCATTTGAGACTTTACTTTGTTCTTAATTTATGCATTCATTACTATAACTTCTTTTTAAAAATTTTTTTTTAACGTTTATTTATTTTTGAGACAGAGAGAGACAGAGCATGAACGGGGGAGGGTCAGAGAGAGGGAGACACAGAATCTGAAGCAGGCTACAGGCTCTGAGCTGTCAGCACAGAGCCCGACGCGGGGCTTGAACTCACGGACCGCGAGATCATGACCTGAGCTGAAGTTGACTGCTTAACAGACTGAGCTACCCAGGCGCCCCTAACTTCTTTTTTTTAATTAAAAAAATTTTTTTTTAACTTTTGAGAGAGAGACAGAGAAAGACACAGTGCTAGCGAGGGAGATGCAGAATCGGAAGCAGGCTCCAGGCTCTGAGCTGTCAGCACAGAGCCTGACACAGGGCTTGAACTCGTGAACCATGAGATCATGACTTGAGCCGAAGTCAGATGCTCAACCAACTGAGCCACCCAGGAGCCCCAATTGCTATAAACTTCTAAGAACTGCTTTTGCAGCAACCCATCTATTTTGGTGTGTTATGTTTTCATTTTTATTTGTTTTGTGATTTAAAAATTTTTTGAATGTTTATTTATTCTTGAGGGAGAGAGAGACAGAGCGTGAGTGAGGGAGTGGCAGAGACACACACACACACACACACACACACACACACAGAATCTGAACCAAGCTTCAGGCTCTGACCTGCCAGCACAGAGCCTGATGCGGGGCTCGAACTCACAAACCGCGAGGTCATGACCTGAACCAAAGTTGGATGCTTAACCGACCGAGCCACCCAGGCGCCCCTGTTTTGTGATTTTTCAATTTCTCTTTTGATTTCTTCAACTTATTGTTCAGGACTGCGTTGTTTAGTTTCTACCCGTTTCTAAATTTTCCAGTTTTGCTCTCGCTGTTGATTTCTGCTTTCATTCTATTTCGTTTAGGAAAGATATTTGTATGATTTCGGTTTTCTTCAATTTGCTAAGACTTGTTTTGTGGCTGGAGGATGTTCCGTGTGTACTTGAGAAGAATGTGTATCCTCCCGCTGTTGGATGAAATGTTATATACACGTGTGTTAGGTCCCTTTGCTCTAAGGTATGGCTCCAGCCCAATGTTTCCTTGTTTATTTTCTGTCTGGATGATGTATCCATTGCTGAAGTGGGGTATTGCAGTCCTCTGCCACTTTGTTGCTTCTGTTCCTCCCTTCAGATCTGTTAGCATTTGCTTAATGCATTTAGGCGCCCTGACTTTGGCCTGCATATATTTACAACTGTTATATCTTCTTGATGAGTCGACCCCTTTATCATTATACGATGATCTGCGTTTTCCCTCGTTACCATTCTGGCTTACGTTCTATTTAGTCCAACATAACTATGGCTATCCCTGCATTCTTGTGGTTTCTACTTGCCACAAGTAGAAATCTGTGGAATATCTTTCTCTATCCCTTCGTGTTGAGAGTGTGTTCGTCCCTAAAGCTGAAGTGAGTCTTGTAGGCAGCGAATAGGTGGGTCTTTTTTTTTTTTTTAATCCATCCAGACGCTTTGTGCCTTTTGATCAGAGAATTCAATCTATTTACATTTAGAGTAATTATTGATAAGTAAGGACTTACTAACGTCATTTTTTTAAATGCCTTTCTGGCTCCTTTGTAGTTCCATTGTTCCTTTCTCCCCCCTTGCTGCCCACCTCTGGGAATTGGTAATTTTCCTTATGCTCCAATTCCCTTCTCTTTATCCTCTGAAACGCTGCTATAGGTGTTTGCTTTGTGGTTACCGCGAGCCTCACCCAAAACATCTTATAGAGAGAACAGTCCGTTTTAAGCTGATAGCAGCTCAATTTCAACCACATACAAAAACTCTACCCATTTACTCCCTCTACTTTTATGTTTTTGACGTCACAATTTACTTCTTTTTATATCTGTATGTAATGTACCTTTACTTTTACCATGGTGTTGTATATTTTCATATGTTTTTATGCGACTAATTAGTGTCTTTTCGTTTGATTTTGCAAAGCTCCTTTCACATTTCTTGTCAGCCTAGTCCAGTGGTGCTGAACTCCCTCAGCTTTTGTCTGGGAAAGTGTTTATTTCTCCTTCATTTCTGAAGGATAATTTTGCCAGATGGAGTGTTCTTGGCCGACATATTTTTTCTTTTGGCACTTTGAATATATCATTCCGATTTCTTCTGGCCTGGAAGGTTTCTACTGAGAAATCTAATTGCCTAATGAGGCAATTTTTTTTGGAGGTTAAAATCCTTTTTCTCCCCCCCCCCCGACTTTCATTCTTTTTTTTTCTTGTTCTCTCACCAGGTTATTTCAAAGTTCTCATCCCCTGCTTCGCTGATCGTATCTTCTATTTGGCCCATTCTGATATTAATGCTCTCTATGGCATTTTTCATTTCATTCATTCAGTTTTTCAACCCCACAATTTCTGGTTGGCTCTTTTTTTATGATTTCTATCTCTTTGTTAAAACTTCTCCTTTTGTTCATGTACGGGTTCCCTGATGTTGTTGAATTGTCTTTCTCTGTCTCCTTGTAGTTCATCAAGCTTCCTCAGAACAACTATCTTGAATTTCTTATCGGGTGAAGCACACGTCTCCATGTCTTTGGGTCTGGCCTCTGCAGGATGATCTTTTGGTAATGTCCTGTTTCCTGGATTCCCAGGTTCTTTGAGGTTTGGCATTGTTATTTTTGCATTTCAAGTAGCAGTCCCCTCCTCCAGTCTTTACTAAGGGCCTTCAGGTGGGAGATACTTTTCATTGCTCCTTCTGATGTCTAGGGCCTTTTCTGACCTCGTCTGGGTACACCTGTTCCATGCCACTCGTTCCCTCTTGTGGCTGAATTCTCCAGCTCGTGCGTCTTCTCTGCGTCTTACAACACCCCGGGCTGGCTACTGACAAACCTCTTTTTTTTTTTGTTTTCCAGAAGGTGGCGCTACGGCTCAAGATCGTAGTTTTCTTCTTTGCTCGTAGGCTCTGGCTTGTTTCCTGTGTGTCCTGGTCTGCTCCAGCTCACTCTCCCTGCCGCCCTCCCGAGTGCCCACGAACAGCTGGCTACAGAGTGGGAGGGGTGGGTGTGGGGATGCCCACGGGCCAGTTGGGGGGATCCTCGGGCGTTTTTCAGCAGCTCACGGGTGGGCTTTCCGCTGGAGTCCAAAATGCAGTCGTCAGGAACTGTGTTCCTGTAGAGCCCTCCGATCTTTGTATCTGCCTCTTTCCCAGTCTCTTCCCTACCTCTTACCCCCCCCCCCCCCCCCACACACACCCCGGTCTTAGAGCTTCTACGTTAATACTTTGGGAAAGACATGGGTTTCTCCTGCACAGCCGAGAAGCTGGATTCTCACTCACACTCTCCCCTTTTCCCCACCAGAGAGATCCCTGCTGCCCTGTAGCTCTAGCAAATTTCCTCTTACCTATTCCAGTGGGTCCAGATGTGTTTTCCTCTTTTTTTGCACAGTGGAGTGCTGGAAGGCATCTTCTGTAAAGCCTGGACTTCTACAGAGGATCTCTTGTCCATGGGTGCCTGCCCCAGGCAGCGTTCTCCAATTCCTCCCAGCCTGCGGCCAAGAGGGGCTGAAGCAGTTTACAGGCAACTGCCAGTTCCACAGCCTGTACTGTTCCATCTGCCTATGACCTGATTCACATGTGGGGGAGACCCTTCCTGGGACCCTTGGTATGTGGTGCTAGGTCCCCCAAAGTCCCCCAGAGGCACTTTTGTTCGTGGACGGATGCTGAATTTTAGGTGTTGAAGTGGGGACAAAAGGGAGGGACGTCCTATGCCACCATGATGCTGACTTCTCCAATTTTGTCCCTTATATTTGGCGTCTTGACCCCTTCGGGGCTATTTTTTGTGTGTTCGGTGTGCGGTAAAGGCCCGACTTCATTCTTTTGCATGTGGATGTCTAGTTGTCCCAGCACTGTTTGTTGAAAAGACTGTTCTTTCCCACATTGAATCGTTTTGGACCCTTGATGAAAATCAACTGACTATAATTGTGAGGATTTATTTCTGGACTATCAATGCTTTTCCACTGATGTATATATCTTTCCAATGCCAATGCCACACCAACTTAATTACTGCAGCTTTGTAGTAAGTTTGTTTGTTTGTTTATTTATTTATTTATTTATTTAATTTGTAATGTTTTTATTTATTTTTGAGACAGAGAGAGATAGAGCATGTGAGCAGGGGAGGGGCAGAGAGAGAGGGAGACCCAGAATCTGAAGCAGGATCCGGGCTCTGAGCTGTCAGCCCAGAGCCCGACGTGGGGCTCGAACCCACGGACCGTGAGATCGTGACCTGAGCCGAAGTCGGACGCTTAACTGACTGAGCCACCCGGGCGCCCCTTATAGTAAGTTTCGAAATAGGAAAGTGTGAGTTCTAGTACCTTGTTCTTCTTTTTCAAGTTTTTTGTTTGTTTTTTTGGTGGTTTTTTTTTTTTTTTACTCTTCTGGGTTTCTTGAATTTCCATATAAATTTTAGGATCAGCGCATCAGTTTCTCCAAAGAAGCCAGCTGAGATTTTGATGGTGATTTTATTGAATCTATAGATCACTTTAGGGAGTTAATGCCCTTTTAACAATATTAGGTCTTCTGATCCACGAATGTGGAATGTTTTCCCAGGTATCTATATCTTAATTGTTTTCCAATAATGTTTCATAGTTTTTACAATATAAGTCTTGCACTATTTTGGTTAAATTTATTGCTTATTCGCCTTGTTGGCCTTGCTGAATTCGTTTATTAGTTTTAGTAGATTTTAGCTGACTCTGTATGGTTTTCTATATAAAAGACATGTCATTTGTGCCCAGAAAGTTTTAGTTCTTCCTCTCCAATCTACATTGCCTTCATTGTCTTGCCCAAATGCCTGGCTAGAACCTTCAGCACCCTGTTGAGTAGAATTGGGACAATAATCTTTCTTGAGGCCTACCTGTGGCCCCATCCAACTCTATGTTGCCTGTTGATATGTGGCATCTTTGGGAATTGGGTGGATCGGAACAGGATCAAGGACTGGCCAACAGTCAAAGGGCCAAAGCTTTTGCTTACGTGGTGTATATCAATCTTTTAAAAAAATGTTTATTTATTTTTGAGAGACAGAGAGAAAGACAGAGCACGAGCTGGGGAGAGGCAGAGAGAGAGGAAGACACAGAATCCGAAGCAGGCTCCAGGCTCTGAGAGGTCAGCACAGAGCCCGACGCGGGGTTCGAAGTCACAAACCACGAGCTCATGACCTGAGCTGACGTTGGATGCTTAACCGACTAAGCCGCCCAGGCGCCCCTAATGAAACTTTTAATCAACAGTCTGAGTATGACAGAAACAGTTATTAATACACCTACCTGTATCACTATCCTGAATTCCTTCATTTTGACCAAAAATATTCTCCATGAAATGTCATCAAATAGCTTCCTGAAAACCACAAACATTATGTCTGCATTTTTCACATCTACCAGCCCATTGACTTGATAGGGTCTCAGGAGATTCTCATACACACACACCCCACATACTCTTCCCTTCTGCCTTCTCCAGTCCCCCAAAGCTGGATCAGTTTCAGCCGAAGGTCTGTTCATTCTAGTTTCCAAATTAATCAGAATATAGAACGCACCGTATTTGGTGCGAATGTTGAGGTTCGTCAAGATCATTAACATGTCAGGCCGCTGAAAGATGGGAACTCATCAGTCTTGTTCATTTCTGTACTCCAGACCCCAAAGAGGGTTTGCCACACCGATGGTACTCATTATATATAGTCAACCTTTGGACAACACAGAAGTTAAGGATGCGGACCCCTGGGGTGCCTGGCTGGCTCAGTCGGTGAAGTGCCTGACTCGGTTTCGGCTCAGGTCATGATTTCACAGTTTTGTCTCTTTTCTCTTTTTTCTTAAAGACCATAGCTCCCAGGGTCCTTGATTCTTGGTGCCACTGCTCTGGGCCTCCATCCAGTGTGGTGCAGATTCTTCCGAGCCTTCCAAGCAGATGATACACCAAGACTGAAAGTCATACAGACAGTGCTGAGAATGAGGGACACCAGAGTTCAACACCCTCAAAAGACCAACGGTCCAAAAGCAAGGCTGCCCCTCCCCCCGCCGCTGTCTTGCCAAGGGGTCAAGAAGGATGGAGACCAAAGTCGGGGGGGGGGTGGGTTGCAAATCTGGGGCCTTTGCTCATGAAAGCCGTTCCCACTCTCGTGGAGCTTGGGGTGGAGTAAAGGTGGTGGCAGGTTCGGAGTGATTAGGAAACGAGGAAAGAGGGGAAATGCTTACACACAAGGCCATTTGATGAGAATGAGGAGTGCGGCCGATGGTTCAGGAACAGCGCTCACAGGGTGGATCTCGATCGGCGGGGCGGCTGTGGGGGTCTAGGGAAACCAGTGTCTGGATGGGCTGGTGTCATCGTGAAGTGCGGGGCTGAGGTGTCTTCACGGGATTCTGGGCTGCTGGGTCTGACCACACCATTGGCGGCTCCTGCCTTTAGTCCCTTGGCATCTCGTGTGCAGGTGGTCAGTGTCCAGAGGGCATTGCAGGCTACACGGAGGAGAGGGAACTACTTCCCTGCCTCTGGCGACGTGGCCTTCCTCCGCAACTCTAAGGGTCTGCTCGGTGACCCCTCCCCCCAAATCTGCTATGGCTCAAACATCACAGAAGTTTATTTCCGCCTCCAGAACGGTTTAGTCCAGCTGGAGGACGCGCCCTCCAGCAAGCTGTGATTCAGGGTCCCAGGAGCCTCCTGTCAGGTGGCTTCTCATTTTTCTGCACCAGGGATTTGTACTCCTGTGTGTCAGCCGGCCGGTCCACAGGAAGGTTTTACGGGCCCGGCCGAGTGGGTGCCTCAGTCCCGCCCCCACGACCACGTCTAACCGGGAAGGAGCCCGGGAGATCACGTCGTCACGCGGCGACGAGAAGACATGGTTCTGATGGTCACCTGGTGGCAGTTCGTGCCGTGGGACGACAGGGAACAACGGAGCGAACGAAACCCCAGCCGGGACCGTTGTCACAGAGCGTGTTAGCGCTGGTTACAGCTTGTGCCTTGTCGCCTTAGGACGGGAAACCTGCCTGGAGACAGGACGGCGTTTGTCAGATGGCCGTCAGCTCTCAGTGCCGACCCGTTACTGGCAGAAGCAGCCGCAGAGGAAGAAAGCAGAAGCTGTCGTCTAAATCCTGAGCCACCGCCCTCAGGCAGCTCAGGGTCCAAGGGGCACCCTGCTCAAAAGAGCAGGACCCAGCAGGGTGAGCAGGCTTAGCCACAGCAGGAGGGGGCCCAGGGACAGCTGTTTCAGATGAGACTTACGTGGTGTCAACACGGGGTCTGCTGAACCCTCACCTGGTGGCCTTATGTGTCATACTGAAGGTTGTGGCCATTCTCTTTGGGGAGCTGCCTGGGGGGGGGCGGTTCTTCCAAAGGGGGCCTCGTGGGGCCTGGTGTGGCAGGTGCACAGGCCCAGATAAAGAACCCAGAGGGAGGGGCGCCTGGGTGGCGCAGTCGGTTAAGCGTCCGACTTCAGCCAGGTCACGATCTCGCGGTCTGTGAGTTCGAGCCCCGCGTCAGGCTCTGGGCTGATGGCTCGGAGCCTGGAGCCTGTTTCCGATTCTGTGTCTCCCTCTCTCTCTGCCCCTCCCCCGTTCATGTTCTGTCTCTCTCTGTCCAAAAATAAAAAAAAAAAAAAAAAAAAAAAAAACGTTGAAAAAAAAAAAGAACCCAGAGGGAGCCTGCTTGGTTGCTCAGTGACCCCTCCTAAAACCAGAGGCAGAAGTGGCTGTGACAGGAACCCCACCACCCCGCTGCCCCCCTGCACTGCTGACCCCCAGCCCCACACTCCTGCACGTCCACAGCCTCTCTGACTGGCTTTCTCCCAGTCCCTCTCGGCCTTTCTCTGAGCAGTGGGGAGGCCAGGGTCATGGTCCTTGTGCTCAGACAGACCGGGGAGGCCAGGGTCATGGTCCTTGTGCTCAGACAGACTGGGGAGGCCAGGGTCATGGTCCTTGTGCTCAGACAGACTGGCACTGCCGTGGGGAGTGAGCACCACCAGCAACGGGGCCTGGCCACCCTGCTCCAGGCTGGTGCTCGGGAACGGCCTCATCCTTTTGGAACTTCACCTCCAATCCGCAGTGCCCCCGGCCCGGAACCCAGAAGCTTCTCTCTACCGAGAAACTTATTATACTTCTGCTCCTGTGCCCCTGACTTGATCGTCACCTTTGGGCTTCAGGGTCCATCCTGGCCCGTTTTGTAATATGAGGCACCGGGGGGGAGACATAGGCCCCCAGCACCAACAGCCAGCAGACTGCTCACTGCCTCTGGCTGCGTTCCTGCCCTGTCCCAACATCTTAGGCCGCCGTTCTCATCGGCAGGCGACCGGCAGTTGCCTGGGCTTTGTTTTCCACGACGTCCCAACTTTATCAGGTTTCAGGCCAAAGAAGGGGATGTTTTATAATTTTTAAGGGATGATGTCATGAGCAAATAATGACAACAATGACTACCCTATGTCGAGTGTTCCCTTTGTTTTAGATGTTTATTTTTTGGTCTCTGAAGTGACCCTTTAAAGTGGCTATTAGGCTTTTTCTCATTTTCTGGAATTAGCACCTGCAGCTCGAAGGCCGGCCCGCAGGGAAACAAGGCCTCGAGGCTGGTCCGAGCGTCCACCTTCCCAGCCACACAGTTCGGCTCCCCTTTGCTGGCGGATGCGCTCGGCCGACTCCTCCCTGCCCGACAGCCACGGCTGGGGTTTCCCTCTCGAGGCGCCCCGGAGACCTGGGGTCTGGGGCTGGGGGCTCTCAGGAGGGCTGGGGATTTCGGGAGAGGAGGGTCCTGCACAACCCTCCCATCCTTCCTTCTGGTTTGTGGCGCACTACCGCCCCCTACTGGCAGTTTTCTTTCTTCTCTCTCGGGTCACTTAAGCAAAATATCTTCCCATTTATTATAATAGCTGTCATATCGCAATGGCAACTTGCTCAAGAAGATGTGACTAACCTCTCTCATAGTTGTTGTTTTGTTTGAATCGCCCTTGCTGGCATTCATATTGTCCATGATGTGTTATAATCATCATGATTATCAGGGCCCCTGTCTCCGGCCCACCTCTTCCTCATGACCACACCGTCCCCCACCCTTCCCTCTCCCGGTCACCTGTGCACCTCCGATGGGGAGTGCCCCTGTCCCCAACAAGTCCTGCAGTCCTCCATCAAGACTTCCCTGAAGACGGGGCAGGACCCAGGGGTGATGTTCTTTCAAGACCTAGGCCCCACAGACGCATCTGGAAGAATCCCTAAGATGCCAACCACGAGGAACCTCAATCATTCTACGTCTTTTGGGTGTGTGTGAATTTCAAAGACATGGCCTTTTGGGCAGAACGACTGGATAAAGGACCCCCTTCCTCCAGGTTGGATACAGACTCTTGCCAAGGAGACTGGCATGGAATCTGGCACGGGTCCAATGTCAGCCCTCACATTTTCCCTCGACTGGGTGCCACTGTGCAGTGCACTGACTGCACAACTGTATGTGTCGACCCCGAAAGTTGCTGCTGCTCCAAGGCCCTGACATGGAAAAATATTTGACATTTGTATCCCCCAGTGGTTACTGCCCTGGCTAGAAGACCCTGAGGACTCGATATCATAACAGAGGCTCCTTTTATTAAGGTTCACCGTGTGTTAAAGTCTGATTTATGCTTGCTTTAGCTCCTTTAACTCCGGGCCTCTGCAGCCGGCCATTGCCCCCACTTCCAGGGCTCATGCTTCTTGTTGTGCCCGCTTAGACTGGGCCCCTGAGATTTCTCTTTATTTCCTCTCTGAACCAGGTGGAATCTGTCTTTAAGGACAGGGAAGCTGTCCACCCGTGCCCATTGCATCGTTTGACTCTTCACTCAGACTTCTCTTGTCTTTTTCTTTTTTTCCCCGCAGCACTGGCTGCCAGGGCAGGACAATGAACCCTGTTTACTGACCTTTTACCGTGAACCTGATGCAGTAATTCATTCACGCTTCACATCGATCCTTTGAGGGAGCGATTGTCAGCCGCCTTTTGTACCTACACAAATTGAAGCGGGGGAAAGCTTCCAGCTCCCCCAGGCCCCCCAGCCAGAGCCCAGCCCCAGGAACCCTGACCCCCAGGGGCTGGTTCACCACTGCTGCACCCGGCCATGGCCTCATCATCTGCCGGAATGGAAGTTTTCAGGACGGACCTCTCCTTTCTTTGGAGGTCCTTCGAGTAGGAAGTATGAGGGTGAGGAGAAGAAGAGTCAGCTAAAAGGGACACAGTGTGCACTCGGCCAGGGTGACCCGGACACAGGTGCCCGCTGCGCCACCCCGATCACGTGGCTTGGGGCAAGTGACCGAGCCTCTCCCTGCCTCGGCATGTTCATCTGTAAAGTGGGATTGGTGATGAATGGTACCTCGGTGATACGGCACTGGCACTGTCGTGAGGAGTGAGCAAATCCGGGTCAGGTGCTGACGACAGGGTCCGGCCCATATTGAAGGCCTGCTAAGCGGCTAATTGCCCCTCTTGTTACCATTATTATGGACGTAACCCTCCCCGCGGATGTCACCTCATGGCCTGGCAGCTCCTATGAGGGTATCTTGTGCCCTCTGGTGTCTTTGGTATGATGCCTGGCCTGCCAGTCTATGGGGATGAAGACCTTGCCCTGGGTCAATGACAAAGGTGTCGTTGCCCCCACGTGTGTAAAGAATGTAATTTCATTAGAAACCCCCGTAGGTCCCCAAGTGCCCGCTGTCCACTCAGCAGTGCTGTGGCCTTTCTCCTCAACGTGGTGTTCCTCTGGATCGTTTTGCAAGACGGTGGTCCCCAAGAGGCCGGCAGGCCACCCGTGGTTCTTGAAAAAGAGCCCCCCCCCGCACCCCCAAACCGCACAGCTCACCGCCAACTCTGGAAGGTGATATCCTTGAGTATTCCTGCCGAGTTCTGTGGCTCCAGTCATGCAGATTCTTGTGCTCATCCTCAGATTAGCTTTCTAGGTGTGCAAAATGGCTTGGTGTTGATCCCGCTGCATTTCAGGGAGGAGAGAAGCAGAGAACTTTCCCGCGGCACCGTCATCTCGGCCCCTCCCCCTTGAGTAGTCCTTCAATACATTCGGTTTCCACTCTGGGCTCAGGCGCCGAGGAGGCAGCAGTTACCACAATCCACCACTAGAGGGTGCCCCACAGCCACCTCTTAATGTCGCCCAACCCCCTCCTTCGCCGCAGGCCCCCTCTTCCACGCTGGAGACCAAGGTTTCAAGACCTTTCTCCCCGGAAAGTAAACTGCACACGAGGATGTGACCTACTGTCCTATTCTAGTTGTGCACATTTTAAAAGCCTGCAAGTCTGTGGTCTCCTTTTCATTTCACTTCTTAATTGTTCATGTCCTTGCGGTACTCTGCCCTCCAGGGAAGGCTTGGAAAAATGGGTTTGGGAAACAGTTATTAATAACCAATAATTAATAACCGCGTGCCAGGTAGTGCAATAAACACTTTTTATTCACTACCGCAGCCCCGTGAGGGGCAGATGCCGTTAGGCTCTTTTCCTTTGTGATTCCTGAACTCAATTTTTTTTTTTTTTTTATGAAGGAAAACTTTATAACGAAACATTTTTTTTTCTTTAGGAAAAATTGTAAATATGCAGATACTTGGACTTTTCAATGTGGCATTTTCCCAAGTAAACATCCTGAGGAGGCAGTGTAAAAAGCCATGTGATAAATGACTACTCATTACCCAATAACGAATTATAGGTTTTATTTAGTGACCAACAGCGTTCTTTCCAGGCATATTGTGGAAGCATGGGAACGGCAAGGGTGATGTTAGATTTCTTAGATTACTGTTATTCTAGCCACGCTTTCCAGGGCTCTTCATTCTTCCTTGCATTTCCATGCTTCCAATGGAGATTATTATTGTTTCTGTCTAAAGAATAGTCTTTAGCCTGTGTATGCCAGAAACCAATTTTCTCAGGTTTTGATGCCTGGAACTATTTTGAGGTTACCTCAATTTTTTTTTAAGGTGGTTTTTTGTTGTTGTTGTTGTTTTTTAATTTTAAGTAATCTCTACACCCAACGTGGGGCTCGAACTCACACGCTTCTTTTTACGCCTTGTGGTTTACTGCTAAAACTCACCCTCTTAGCGTTTAATTCCTTGCGCATTTAATCACGATCATGTAAAGATGCGCATTTGAAGCCTTCACCATGCGCCTGGATCTCCTGTGGGTCAGTTTCTGTGGTCTGGTTGTGGGGGCCAAGGCCATGGCTGTTGTCTGTCTCAGACTGATATGTTATCCCCCCAGCCCAGAGCGCCAACAGGCCTTACTGCCTGTGCAATTTCAAGTCTCTTAGGCCCTCACTAATTTCTTCTAATATTATACTCAGATGGTTTCCGATTGGTTTATATTTCCAAAACTTGTTGTTATTTCAATTTAAAGTATCTTTGCCAGGGGCGCCTGGGTGGCTCAATCGGTTGGGCCTCCGACTTACGGCCTAGGTCATGATCTCTCCGGTCCCAAGTTCGAGCCCCACGTCAGGCTCTGTGCTGACAGCTTGGAGCCTGGAGCCTGTTTCCGATTCTGCGTCTCCCTCTCTCTCTCTCTCTCTGCTCCTCCCCCACTCACACTCCGTCTCTCTCTCTCTCTCTCTCTCTCTCAAAAATAAATAAACGTTGAAGTATCTTTGCCAAGGGCCAAATGGAAGGACAGGGCAACTAAAGGGTTTTGCCTAATTTCACACGGCAGTCGGTGACTCAAGTGGGCATTGGTTAATTTTTCTTCAGCTCAGTATGTCAAAGCCCATCCTATGTTTGGAGAACAGGAGTCAGGGCCTGGCTTCTTCTCTCTGTACAAACACATGACCTACTCTTGGTCAGTTCCCACCAGGACTTTGCATCTAGAGTGAGTGAGGCAGAGGGTAGGGGACCGCACAGACTTCATCCCAGCGCTGGTGACGGAGGTGGTCACACTGATTCTGATCCAGCAGCAGGAGCCACGGCATCCCTGTCAGATTCGTCCCTGTGCATGATTTCAGCGGTCCTGGTAGTCACCCGACCTGACCCTTTGGTTCCCTTTCAATTCTGTGAGTTATCTGACACCCTTTCAATCCATCCTTGTTCTGCGTAAGCTAACCAGAGAGGGTTTTTTATTGTTTGCAACCGTGGGTCGTGACTAATTCGGTGGCCAAGCAGTTGAGAACCTGAGGGGGCCAGGGGGCTGCTCCTTCCTCTGCTGTAGACTCAGCTGAGAGACGGCTGTGTTTCAGACCCAGAAACCTGGCGTGATTCGGGCTCCTGCCCAGGGAGGCTACAACGGATGCTGAACAATGCTTCAGGGTACTCACTAAATTGTGTGCGATTTTCCTGAAAAAGTAAAATAATAATTTAGGCCCTTTAACAGGCTTGCAAGGACTCATTAGGGAGAGAACAATGAGAAACAAATTAGGGAGAGAACAATGCATGGAATACGGTTGACACGGACGGAGGCTGGGCCTGTGCCCCGACCCGGCTTGGCCGGCCCGGTGGACTGAGCCTGGACTGGGCAACCGTGGACGAAGCCGTGGAGTCCCCCTCGTCAAGGCCTCCCCTCCTGGGAAGCTTCTCTGGGTCTTTTCCAACGCCTTTGTGGAGACCAGTGTTCTTGGGGCAGCCGGGTTCTGGCAGATCCTCCAGCCGGGGACCTGGCTCAGCTCCTGATCCTGAACCTGACTCTCAGCTGCCCTGCACCTGTCTGGCTACCCCATAAAGAGTGCTAAACTCAGTCCCCATTGCTGGGAGGATTGAGGACTGCGATATTCATCGCCAATGTTTCTGTTCTGCCTCTCCATCCGGGCTGGGAGTTCCAGGAGCTCAGGGCCAATTCTTACATCTCTTCGTATACCGTGCACACGGTGGGTTTTAATCAAGGTTATTTGGCAGTGATGTCATCTGCCTCCTCCTTCTCCTCTTTGCTGACGCCTGCTTCCAAACCGCCATGCTCGGGGCGCCCGGGTGGCTCAGTCGGTTGGGCGTCCGACTTCGGCTCAGGTCACGATCTCGCGGTCCGTGGGTTCGAGCCCCGCGTCGGGCTCCGGGCTGACGGCTCGGAGCCTGGAGCCTGCTTCCGCTTCTGTGTCTCCCTCTCTCTCTGCCCCTCCCCCGTTCATGCTCTGTCCCTCTCTGTCTCAAAAATAAATAAACGTTAAAAAAAATTTTAATAAAAAAATATACATAATGAATTGACTACAACCGTGGTAAGTGCTATGTGACAGGGTGCTATGAGGATGGAAACCTCGTCTACACTGGCAGAGCTGCAAAGACCTCTCTGGATAGGTAAGCATTGGAGTCCCAACAATAGGCACTAGCCTGGCACTCAAGGAGGTGGCGGGGGGATTCCAATCAGCGGGAACTGACCCAAGGGGAAGGGGTTGGGCCAAGCCCACCTGAGGAAATAAGAAAATGCCCAAGTTGCTACAGCAGTGTTTTTCAACCTAAGATTAGGACCCATCAGAAGTAGAACATCAATTTAGCAGATCACAACCAGCATTTAAAAAAAAAACAAAATGGAGGGGCACCTGGGTGGCTCAGTGGGTTAAGCGGCCGACTTCGGCTCAGGTCACGATCTCGCGGTCCGTGAGTTCGAGCCCCGCGTCGGGCTCTGGGCTGATGGCTCGGAGCCTGGAGCCTGTTTCCGATTCTGTGTCTCCCTCTCTCTCTGCCCCTCCCCCGTTCATGCTCTGTCCCTCTCTGTCTCAAAAATAAATAAAACGTTAAAACAAACAAACAAACAAACAAACAAACAAATTGCCATGCTACTGGGCAGGTGGATTCAACTGGAAGAGTACATGTGAGGCCAGAATGTTGCTTCCCGTCGGAAGTTCTGAGGTTGGGGATGGCAGGGAGAGGAGGGCTTCGCCGGTGGATGGGTACGTCTTGTCCTTTTTCTTTCTATCTGGCCAGTTCCTGGCTTCATGCTGCTGCATGCACATCGGTTGCTATGTCCTTGATGGTCTGCACGTTGATGGTATACCTTGAAGATTCTGGCATATGCCCCACATACTCCAGAAGCAAGCTGGGGGCGTTCTCCCGTCTGCGCCCTGGTATTCACACAAACCTGGGCTTCTCATCCAGCTTTTCCATGCCGGTACCTTTAAGGCCAGGGGAGAGTGCATGGAAGCCAACATTAGTCTTCTAACAGGTTCCCCACCTTCACTCTTTCCCAAGGTTGCTATTTAAAGCATAAACCGGATCAAATAGCCCTACTGTCGAAAGCTTTTCCAAGGCTTCCTGTCATCCTGGCTTTTTTATAAAAGCCTGTAGAGGCTGGCTTCTTTCTACCTCTCTGTTGCCATTTTGCACCTTTTACCTCCTTGCTCACGACTCTCCGGCCACGCTGGCCTCCTTTCTACTTTTTGAACTCTTCAAACCTCAGGCCCTTTGCACTTGCTGTTTTCTATGCCTGGAACACCACCCACAGGTCATCTTACATCTTGTTGCTTTGTGTTGTCATTCAGCTCTCGGTTCAAATGTCGCCTCTTCCCTGACTGTTTGTCTAATTCTGCCCTCCCTTCTTCCGGTCACTGTCTATACTTTGCTCAATTTTATTTTCTTTACAACACTTACCTTTCCCTAAATTTATCTTATTCACTTATTTACACACCTAGAACCATGCCTGGTGCCTAGTTATTCACTGATAAAATTTTATTCGATAGACGGATCAGGGAAAAGACTAGTGGGAGATGTTTTTAATGTCCGTAGCCACGTTTTAAAAATTTAACATGAAATCGTCAGCCCACTTGAGAACATTTATGTTAGTTTACTCTAAAACTATACTTTAAATTACCTATGGAGTGAAAATGCTTGGTGTATGGCAAATTGAGAACATTAATTATTCAACAAATGAACAAATTCACTATTGAATGAATGAATGAAAGAATGAATGAGAAGTTGATGCTCCAGAGAAGTGCACCATTTTAATCTTGTGGCATCTGGCATTTCCTGGCACGATGCTGGGTACACAGACCCAAGAAGAACACAGTCTTGGGAACTCGAAGGGAACATGATGCTCGGTTAGTTTCTTTCCTCCTTATGGGGAAAGAAGAATTTTCTGAGTCACAGAATGCTTCCCAAAGCCAACGGAAGCAAGACTTTCCAATTGTTGTCTCCTTGGGATTTCACACCTCTCTAAGAGTTCAGATAACTGAGGACTAGGTTCATGATCATTACCATCAGCAACCCAGACCTCCCAGAGAACAGAAGGAACAAAATTTCCGCCCCTGCAAGAGCTTTCACGGCAATCCCTCCCTCCCTAGGTGAGCAGATCTGAAGGAGGCCCCCTTCATGGTCTCTGCCCCAGTGCGTTTTCTAGCCAAATTTCCATCTCCTGCACTGCATCGGCTGCCTTTTGGATTATTTTCAAGAAAATAACACCTTCCAGGCTGATTGGCCCCTTGCATCCATGTCCTTTGGGCGGTCCTTCCTCCTAGGCGTATGTTCAAGAAACCTCTCCATGCAGATTATTGGCATAATGTTAAATAGAATCAGACAAGAGAAATGTTGGGGAAAAAAATCAGTTTGTGTCCTTAATCAACTGGAAATGCCTCTTATCTTTTTAGTTAGATGCAGTCTTTCTCAATTTGCAACTTCTCATTTATAGATTTTTATAGCTTTTCGGAGACAATTTTCTATGGGTTTTTTGCATTTAAAAAAATGTTTATTTATTATTTTGGGAGAGAGAGTGCGAGCGCGCACAAGCAGAAGAGGGACGGGGGAAGGAGGGTAGAGAATCCCAGGAAGGCTCTGCATTGTCAGTGCAGAGCCTGAAGTGGGGCTCTATCTCACGAACCTGTGAGATCATGACAACCAACTGAGCCACCCAGGTGTCCTGGTCTTTTGCATTTCTGTGTGTCTTATTAGCAGAGGCAATGATGGTCTTTGTTCTGGATGAGTTTTCAAGGAGGTTTATATAGCAAACAACTTTGAAAGGTAGAAAAAGTTGGGGGAGGCACAAAGCAGATTATTTTTCTGACCAGTCTCTATCCAGGGAAGAGTTTGGGCAGGTTTGTCAGGAACCTCTTGTAGGATTGAGGGTTTCCTAACTAACAGGGCTCCTGAGTTGTGACAAAGACCCACTGTGAATTCACCACCCACTGGACTGCTCCACAGTGCCCTATGAACTTGAGGGTGTGTGCAGGGGAACATGCTATTGACGTGCCATGACTAATAAAGTCCTTTGTCTCTGACCCAGGAGTCTCATGTCTTCTACCCACATCCATAGAACCGTGACAGCTAATTTAATGGGAAAGCAAGGTAAAATCTCAGACCCTTCTTGACACGCCTCTGGTCTATATGCTGTAGCTTAACTACGAGTATATATTAGTAGTCTACATTACACATACAACCGCACTGAATTTCAAGTAAACACGTCTTGTCTCCTCAAGGGCAAGCAGGTCGCACTTTCCAAATTATCTGATAAATATGGCATATGTGGTAAGTGCCCTGTATCTCCTTGCTGTCATTTCATCTTTTGGATGGTCTGAAGTTGGGTATTTGCCTCTGTTACGTCCACAAAGACCACCACCGAATGTTGACTCTATGGTGGTGGTGGTGGTGGGTCTCCCAGTTATTGGGGGTCTCCACATTTAACCTTAGTCCATTTCCCCTCCTACCTGGTGCCATTCCCCACCACCCAGTGAGCCAGACAGCTTGCCAGGTGGATGGCAGGGGGGGGACTGTGAATAAGAACAGACCCAGATGAATGGAATGGGAGCCTTAGGGCAAAAGTCAATGAGGGAAATATTGCGACAGGATGGGCTGGGAGGAAACACCAAACCCCAGCTTCAGACAAAGGACTGATGTCCAGACGTCCAGGAGGTCACTATGCCTGGGAGACAGAAACTCATTACCCTGGGTATCAAGAATACCAAGAATAGGAGACCTGGGATCTAGGCCACCTCTGGATCCATTCCAGGCTGTCCCTCGGCAGGAGACAGAGGGCTACAGTGAAACAGAAATGAACCAACACGAGGAAAACACCAAACCCATCTCTGAATCAGGATTTGGCAACTTCTCATTCCTCTTTTCATTGTGTTATACTCTATGGTGCTATAGATAGAAGAGGCAATAATCATGATTTTATACAAACAAAACAAAGCACAATAACTGCTACCAAGTGTAACTCTTGCAAACAGAGAGAGCCAAGCGGGCAGAGGGATGGGCCTCGAGTCTAGAGCCAGAGGTTACTGAGTGTGGGTCTGGGCTCTGCCACCTGTGAACAGAGGGGACTCATTTCCTCACTTCTTAAAAGGGGCATGAGACCATGACCCTGGTCATTGTGTGTGTGAGAGCTCTCAGGCAACTGGGGTGCAGAAGTGGGCGTATTGCAGAAGGTTCAGATGAGGTGGAGGGAGGGGAAAGTTACCCTTCAAGGGGGCTACTGAGGACACTAATGAAGTCCCCTTCTAAAATTGCTTCCCCCAAAATGAGATCCCACACTTCCTGGCTCTCAGTCATAGCAATATTAATAGTAAAAGCCCTGATTTAATAGGTGCGTATGATAAGCCAGATGTTTCACACCTATGTGTTGTTACTTCCAATCTTGAATCATCATGACCTTTGTAATATTTACAACAACTCTGAACTATTCTCATACTTCAAATCAAGAAACTGGTTCTCGAGAAACCTGCCATGCATGGCCAAGGTCATAAATAGAGAGCTTAGAGCTGGGAGTTACACCCCGAGAATGTCTGACTGTGAAGTTGGCTGGAGAGGGAGACGCCACCGTCCTGGGAGAGTTCTGCTGCTGTCCAGAGTGGCCCTCAGTAGAAGAACGCAGTTCTCTCCTTGGCAGCCATACACCTCAAATTGGTACCACGGTTCGTTAGAGTGAGAAGTCCTTTTCCATATGTTGTCTAGTTAACCCTCACATCCATCCTGCTGGCTGGTTTTATTATTTGCACAGGAAGTAGTGTGGCTCCCAAAGGACTGTGGCAGCAGCAAAGTCTACAAGGAGATGCAGAGGGCACCCAAGAAGCTTTGCCGGGACAGGGGATCGGGGGGAGACCGTGACGTGGCCAGTCACATTGGTGGGGTTATGGATGCTGGGGGGTGGAGAAAGTACCCCAGGGAGGACTGGCCTTTGAGGACAGAACGACAGCATAGTTTTGCCAGCTATGTTCTGTAGGCTAGGTCTGCTCTGGCCCTGCCCCTCTCCCCCAGCTTGGACCTGGCAGAAGTGTGAAGCATGGAAGCCCGTTGCTTGGACCCCTTGACAGAGCAGGTGGAAGGTCCAGGCTCCAAGTAGACTGGAGGATAACCTGAGGGTCCAAGACATGGTTCTAGAATAGGACCCCAGCAGGACCAACCTCTGACATAATCTTGTTCATTCTTCAGGGGGCTCTAGACCTGCCCTCAGTCCACAGAAGGGCACAAAAGTTACCCGAGGCCACCCTGGAGGCAGGGCAGCCTCATCCATGGGCTCTCAGAGTCTAGGAGCTATGCATTATTATTCTCACCTTGCATACCAGGAGCCTGGGTTTAGAGAGCCTATCTTGCCTCTCTCTTCCCTTGCCCACAGTGCCATCAATGCTTGGCCAGGAAGGTGAACTGATGTAAGTGGTTAACAGAGAGGAGTACGTGTTTCTGACGTGATAGGCATTCAAGTCTGACTCTAATGGGGGATCCGTGTGGCTTGGTTGAGTCAGGGCAGAAGGCAAGGCTGAGTGAGAGAGGGAAGGCATCCCTAGGCAGCAAACTGGCAGCCTGGGAGAACAGAACAGGCAGATCATAGTAAGGAGCCAAATGGTGCAACTTTACTGATGGTAGAGGGTCTGGAAGTGTGCACAGAGTCAACGCCAGTCTTTCCTGGAGTGAGAGAGCCCGGGGGATGGATGGAGTCATGGGAAAGTGCATTCCCCAGATGTGAAGAATGCAGAGGCAGGACCATTGGCCCAACTGTGGATGGGCTGGGAGCCTGTGAGAAATGGGTTCAAAGTTCCCTCAGAGCTGTGGTTTCGGCTTTGTCCACTGGAATTGCCTGAGCAGCTTTAAACATACTGGTACTTGGATCTTACCCCACAGATTCAGATGCGATGGGTCTGGGTTGTGAGTCACCTAATACACTTCTTTAGTATGATGCGATTTGCATCCATCAGCCTTTGTCATGACACATCCTTAGTAAATGGGGGACAGTTGGATGCCAGGGCTTAAGATTGTGGGACCAGGCTTCACCTTCGTAGGAACAGTTCTAAACTTATGTGCAAAGTAAGTTTGTTTGAAATGCAAAGTTCCCATCTCTGGGCCTAAAGACTTGAAGGCACTAATGTTTCTAGATGGAACCTGGAAAAGGCGTGTCTGACAAACCAACAAACTCCCCAGGTGATTAGGTGACAAATATGATCTGTGGCCCCACACTGAGAAATACTGATTTAGGGAGAAGGGATGAGGGCTGGTGTATTTGATTTTCTTAAGAACACTCTCAGGCACCCTATCAGCATCCTGGGTGAAGAGAATTTACAGTTTAATGGAAGCTTGAGGGAGGAAAATCAATTCCTAGTGCACCAATCTCAATGTTTGTCTAGAGCGAGTGCCGAGGATGTCCCAAAAGATTTGTCCTCATATATCACAAAACCGCAGGCACCTCCATGCATAGCTTCAGCCCGTCAAGAAGCATTTTACACTCCACAGGCCAAGGCAGCCCCATATCTGGAATGCTGTCAGAAATGCTGAGAGCCTTCCAGAGCCTTCCACCTGAGGTTGGGGGCATAGGGCAGCTGGAATCCTGGCTCACCTTTGCTTGGGCCCCTCGTGGTCTGAGAGGGAAGCTCCAAAGATGGAGGGTTGCCTAGGGGTTCTACCTGAGGGACGTCGTATAGGTGGGATACTCCATGAATACTCCCTCGTCACAACCAGGGTTTCCAAGCTGATTAAAATAGTAGGATGTGTTCAGGTGCCCTCCTGGACAATAGAAAAATAGGCCCATGCCAAACAAAAGCAGAGACAGATCTGCTTCAGGGAGGAGTCATCTTGTTTTGAGTTAGGAATTAGCATTTAGTTTCCTTGTTTCACTGGGCAATCATTAACCACCCTAACCATGGGGAGAGAGCACATTATTACACATGGTCCTGAGCAAAAGAATGCTGGGTGAAGGGGGAGGGACACAGAAGAACGATAAGGGGATCCAGGAGGGGGGCTAGGTAGCCAACCCCACTCAAAGTCTTGGACGTGGTTCCTCTTGGCACCTTACTTTCCCCTCATTAAGAGGAGTCATGCTGGCTGTCCCTGCACCATCAGAGGTTAAATAGATCATGTTGTCCACCAACCAACCATTCTGGCTGCTAAGAATGGAGATCAGAAGACCTTTGCTGATGTCACAACCCTTGTTGAAGGATCGAAAGACCATGACGAAGCAACAAAATCTCCTCATGAGCAAACCATGGCTCTCAAGAGGACTGGAGGTATGTTGCAGTGAAGCAGTGTTAAGAAGACATTCAAGAACTGAATGAAGGCACAAGACGTTGGCTGAGGCACAGCAGGGGTCGGGCAGAGGCTGGCAGCAAGAGAACAAGGAACTTCATATATCACTGGAGGAACATCAGTAGGCTTTGGGACTTACAAGGAGCAAGTACTGAGAGCAGTACTTGTTCAGGTGTTCAGGTTGCTAATGGCTAGTCGAAAGGATGACCTTGGTATAATAAGGAAATTTAATGAGCATCATTCTAAGATATTACGAGCCCAGGCTGACCAGGTAACGGAAATAGCAGCCGTAATGAGGAAAGCCATTGAGATTGGTGAACATCAGGGTGGCAGGAAGTCAACATAAATAGGAAACCAAGGATTTAAGAGAAATCCTTCAAGGGGCGCCCAGGTGGCTCAGTCGGTTAAGCGGCCGACTTTGGTTCAGGTCATGATCTCACAGTTCGTGAGTTCCAGCCCCGCATTGGGCTCTGTGCTGACAGCTCACAGCCTGGAACCTGCTTCGGATTCTGTGTCTCCCTCTCTCTCTGTTCCTCTCCTGCTTGCGCGTGCGCTCTCTCTCAAAAATAAAGACTAAAAAAAAAATTTTAAGAGAAATCCTTCAAACTCAAGATTCACATTTTAGCCTCCTAAAAGATGATGCATAAGAAAGTAGACTCTTTGTTAAGTGTCAGTCTATGTCAATTCTTGTCTGAGCCTGAGAAGAGCTGGACGTATCTGTGATTAATGGAACGGATTGGAGTGGATTAATGGAATTAATGGATTCATGGATGGAATAATAATGACTGATAAGAAATCACCCTCTGAATCATTTATTACTTTTAGATTATGTATAATACACTGGCAAATGGCATTTTTAAAGGGTTGCATATGCATATATGTATGTATGCATATGCATAGTAAATAAACTTATTCTCATTAAAATATAATCTAAAAAATTTTTTTAATGTTTATTTAGTTTTGAGAGAGGAAGAGAGACAAAGCACAAGTGGGGAGGGGGCAGAGAGAGAGGGAGACACAGAATGAGAAGCCGGCTCCAGGCTCTGCACTGACAGCAGAGAGCCTGATGCAGGGCTCAAACTCACGAATTGAGAAATCGTGACCTGAGCTGAGGTCAGACGCTTAACCGACTGAGCCACCCAGGTGCCCCGAATTTAAAAGCAATTCAATAGGTGCATAGGTGAGAAGTTCTCATGATGATATCACAGGGCAACTGCATGTTTACTTATTGAGGGATTGCTGTTTTCCAAAGTAGCTGCACCATTTTATATTCTCATCAGCATTGTAGGAGAGTTTCAATCTCTCCACATTCTTGCTATTGTCTCTTTTTTTATTATAACCATCTTATTAAGTGTGAAGAGGTACTTCATCGAGGTTTTGATTAGCATTTCCTTAATGATTAATAATATTATGCATCTTTTCATGTATATATTGACCTTCTTCATATATCTCTTTGGAGACGTGTTTGTTCATATCCTTCGCCCATTTATTAAAAAAATTTTTTTAAATGTTTGTTTATTTTGAGAGAGAGAGAGAGAGACAGAGCATGAGCAGGGGAGGGGCAAAGAGAGAAGAAGACACAAAATCTGAAACAGGTTCCAGACTCTGAGCCATCAGTACAGAGCCTGATGTGGGGCTCAAACCCACGAGTCAGATCATGACCTGAGCCAAAGTCAGACGCTCAACCGACTGAGCCACCCAGGCACCCCTCCTCTGCCCATTTTTGAAGTGGCATATGATTTTGATGAACAAATTCATCTTATTGTTATTGAGTTGTAAGAATTCTTTACATATTCTGGATACAAGTCCATTAACAAGTGATTTGCAAGTATTGTCTCTGAATCCATGGGCTGTCTTTTTTCTCTCTCTCTCTCTCTCTCTTCTTTCTGATTGTATTTCAAGTTCTCTCCAAAACAAGGCCCTAGGAACCCCCAGCTTCCAAGTATACCCCTGGGCTTGGTCCACTGCTGTCTTGAATTCATGTTTGGGTATTCATCCACAAACATTAAACCCCAGGATAAGAGATGTGACAAAGCAGGACCCCCCTCTATGGCAGGAGTCCTTTGCTGATTTCAGAGGTGCCAGTGGCAGCCAATATGGAAAACACACTGGAACTTTCCCTTGGAGCTGGGCTGTGATGGGAAGCCGATGGAAGAAGATGCTAGGGATGTCATCATCTTTTCCCTGACCCATTCCCTGCAGCTTCTGAAGACATAGCAGAAAACAATATTCTTTGAAGGTACTGTATAAGAATTCCCCAAAGCAAAAACGCATGCTTCCAACTCACTGTTTCAGAAAATCGGGGTCTAGTTCAGCTGCTGAATGAGCTGACTGATGTGTTCACCTTGAGAGCCAGGTGAGCCCATCCCCTTGAGGAAGCCCCCTCTGTTCTCCATAGCATGATTGGCCACTGAGAGATGGACAGGGTGCAAGAGGCCTGAGGTTACCTGGAAACTATTCCCTGAAAAGGCAATCTCATGACTGAGGTTTTCTAAACAAATAACACCAAACTTTCCCAGGTGCTCCCTGATCACTGTAATCTATCAGAGAGATGCTTTTATTCTTGACCTTGGCCCGTCTATGTTTCAAGATGAGTTCTCAGACAGACTTCAGATTTGGAAATCCCCGGGTCACATAAGGTTCCACTATCTGTAGCGTTTTTATGGTCTGGGGGATCACTTTGACAAGACATCACTGAAAATCTTCTTCAAGGGGAAGGCTTGCAATGAGCCTCCGCACCAGTAAAATCACCCCATTAACCCTCTGGATGCAACAACAAAGGCCACAGGATGCTCGTCTGGCACTTCGAAGACATGAAGCTTCACTTTTAGTAGTCATCTTCGGTGCGCCTTGTCACGTTATTGCTGCCAGGAATTGTGTAGCAACAATCCCAGTCACTTAAACTGGACCTCTTTCCTTTTTCCCTTCTTCTGCTCCTCCTTTTTCAAAAGTGTCTGCTTTGCTTGAGTGGCTTTGAAGGCTTGATAAGCCTTCCTTTTTTTTTTTCAGATTTTCTAGACAAAAGGGATCTTGCTTCTTCGCTCTTGCTCTGCCGTCTTTCCCTTTTTGTACTTTCTTGTTGGTATTGTTTGAATTATAAGTGCTTTTAGTTTTGATGAGGTCCAATGTACCTACTTCTTTTGTTTCTTGTGCTTCTAGTGTCATATTTAGGAAAACATTGCCAAACCCAGGTCATTAAGGCTTACTCTTGTGCTTTCTTGTAAGGGTTTTATAGTTCTAGCTCATACATTTAGGTCTATGATCTCTTTTTTTTTTAATTTTTTTATTTATATTTGAGAGAGAAAGAGAGAGAGAAAGAGAGACAGAGAGAGAGTGCGCACAAGCAGGGGAGGAGCAGAGAGAGAGAGAGAGAGAGAGAGAGAGAGAGAGAGAAGGAATCTGAAACAATCGAAGCTGTCAGCACAGAGCCCGACGCAGGGCTTGAACTCATGAGCTGTGAGATCATGGCTTGAGCCAAAGTCAGACGCTTAACTGACTGAGCCACCCAGGTGCCCCTCTAACGATCTCTTTTTGAGTTGATTCTTTGTGTATGGTGTGAGGTAAGGGTCCAAGGTCATTCCTTTGTATATGGATACCAAGTTGCTTCAGCATTATTGTGGAAAAGACTATTCTTTCCCCCAATGAATTATCTTGTCATCTTTGTCAAAAGCACATTGGCCATAAACATAAGGGCTTATTTCTGGACTCTCAGTTCTAGTCTATTAATGTGTCTGTCCTTATACCAGTAGAGCATTGTCTTGATCGCGACAGCTTTGTAGTAAGTTTTGAAATCAGGAAATGTCAGTCCTCCCAACCAGCTGTTCTTTTCATGATTATTTTGGCTCTTTGGGCCCATATGACTTCTAGGATCAGTTTGTCAATTTCTTCAAGAAAAGCCAGCTAGGATTTTGCATCGGTAGAGTAATTTGGGAAATACTGCCATTTTAACAATGTTAAGTCTCAACATCTTACCTTTGACAGAATCATTGAGTACACCTGTTTATCACTAGTGACCTATTACCTCAAGGAAGGAAGGAGACAGAGCACAAACCTAGTATCTTCCTTTCATCTACATTCAGGTTATGACACTGAGAAAGCTATGGAGACGCCACCTTTGAAGCAAACAGATTGTGCTTTGATTTTTAAAAGAAACTGAGAAAGATTGATGGAAAATCTTCAGCCTTTTAAGAGTCTCCATCAGTTTTTTTGGGGGGGAGCTTTTTTTGTTCTTTAGCTCCCATCTGTGTCTGAACGGTGCTAGTTTTTCCAGAAAGAAAGATAATGGACAAACTCTGGTCATCCTCAGTGGTTGGTAATAAAGAACCACTGGCACCCTGGCAGGACAGTACTGAAGATGGAACTGTGACTCTCTGTTTTATTTTTTATTTTTATTTTTTTAATGTTTATTTATTTTTGAGACAATGCGAGAGACAGAGTGCGAGCAGGGGAGGGGCAGAGAGAGAAGGAGACACAGAATCCGAAGCAGGCTCTGGGCTCCGAGCTGTCAGCACAGAGCCTGACGCAGGGCTCGAACCCATGAACCGTGAGATCATGACCTGAGCTGAAGTCACCCGCTCAACTGACTGAGCTACCCAGGAGACCCCTCTGTTTGTTTTTTTTTTAAATCCAGACACTGTGGTGTGTTACTCATCTGTTACAGGTCAACGTGTGTAGCTCCCAGGAGAAAATTGCTTTTCCCTGAAAACTCATTGGCCCTGGATACAAATAAGCAGCCTGCTGGAGTGAGGCCGAAAACTCGAGTGGAGGTTAAGAGCGTGAGTCCATCTGAGTCCCCCACTTGGGTGAGCAGGGGGTAGGTATAGCTGGTACACCGCAGGGGGAGAGATGATCTGCTCTCCCTGCACCTTGACGACACAAGACTCTGAGACACAAGAGGTGCGAATTTGGTTGAGTTTGTAGAAGCCACAGTTCCTAACCCCATCTGGAGGTGTTGATGTTTTTGTCTCGGGCTTGCCAGTGTCCGTTCAATCCAGGCATAGACCTTTCCTCCTCACGTGCCCTCCTCCCCAAAGCCAACCACCTTGTAATTCTTAGAATGGGAACTTCTTACCCGGGCTCTGCACCGGGAGCCCTTTGACCTTTTCATCTCTCAGCTGGGTAGCTGATGGTGGAGATGCTTCCAGGAAGCCCCCTCTGAGACTTACTACAGGCCCCTCAGAGGGCTTGGCGAGGAGGCAATGAGGTCGAGAACTAATGAGATGCTGGAAGCCTATCTGTAGTCTTTGGGTGCAAGTCTTTGGGTGTAGTCTTTGGGTCCCATACAGAGTCAGGTCCTGTATGGTCACCATTCTTGGTTCCACTCCAAGGGTCTCAGTCTGAGCTGAGGATTTGGGATCTAGCCACACACACTCTCTTGAGAATTTTTAAATGCCCTCATCGTCCCAATAACCAGATGTGTTGTCAACAGAGTGATTTACACACCACCAGACGATTACCTTCTTTTCCTCTCTGGAAGTGGGATCTAGGAAGAAGGGCCAGACCCGTCAGGGAGGGTCTGAGGGTCAGGCGGTCGGGGTCTGGCTTTCTGGAAGCCACTGCAGTGCTCCCTGGGCACCTCAACTGCACGTTCAAAGGTGGGAGCACCAGCCCATTGAGGAACACTGGTCCCTGGAAGTGTGCTGCAGTCGGGTAGACCAGGTGTCTGATCAGGGTTGGGAAGCAGGGTCCTCAGTGAGAGGGAGCAACTATGAGGTTCCACTAAAGTAGAGATTTTGGGTGTGTCTTTCCAGTTGCCGACAAGTAAGGAGACTGAGCATTGGTTGAACGGACGTTAAAAAAATTTTTTTAATCTGTACCTGTTTTCATGAAACCAAGAGTTACTTAGGGAAGATCAGACTGGCTACTCCATACACAGTGAGCCATGACCAGGCACTGGGTTCTGTTCCAATCACAGGGCAATGGTGGTGATAAAGAGAAACAGCCCCTGCTCTCACGGGCTGGTGGTTGTTGAAGGTAGAGAAACGGTAAAGAAAACAGGGGGTTCCTGTAGAATTGTCTCACCGAATCCCCGTGAGGGGAGAAGTCCCATCCTCCAAATGCACACAGGGAAGCTGAGACTTCAAGAGGCCAGGCTAACCACCTAGACCGTGCGGAAAATTATTGGTGGCATCTAATTCAATTCCGGGTCATCTGACTCCAGATCCCGTGTTCTTTCCAGAACCTCCCTCCGGCCCCTCATTTTACAAACGGTCTCCGAACGCTCTCCGAAACCCAGACACTTCCACGGGGCTGTGTGTGGAGAAGCTGTTTCTGTTTTTCTTCCTCGCGGGAGTGGGTAACGGTGGGCCTGCCAATGCTCTTCTAAAAGGGAAGTCAGGCAGCTAGGCCTTGTTCCAAGGTCAGGGCCCCAAGGAGAAAGTCCTTCCACCCCAAGGGCGTTCCAGCACTTCTCCGGCTGTGCCTGGCTGGCTCCCTCCTGCCACCTCCCTGCCTGACTGACGATGGCTCTCAGGGTCCCAGCTGTCCCCATGACACCCTGAGGGTCACTGCTATTTTTAAACCCTTTGAATCTGACAGGTGAAGAATTGCCATCATTTTCACACTGAATAACATTCATTATTCCTTATCTGTGGTGAAAGACCCAACTGGCTACCCGGGTCCTTCCTTCTAAACCAAGCCAAGGAGGCCCTTTTAACACTGAGAGGGAAGAGCCCCGGGTCTTACACCTGCAGACGTGTGACAATAAAAGGAGGAGGGGCCTCTCTGTTGGGGGGGAGGGGAAGGGCTCTGCTGACTCAGGGGGAGGGCCCCGAGTCCTGCCCAAGAAAGAACCGGGCTTAGAGAATATCTACGGCTGTCGCATCAGCAGCTGGGAATTATCCTCTGTGTCTCGAACATGCTCGTGGGATGAGGAGGATGACTCCACAGAATAATAAGGGTTCTTCAGTTCAGTGTGGCTGGGACAGAGGAAAATCACGTGTCTAAGGGGTCTGCAAGCCCGCACGTGTCTCATGCCCCACATCTGAGCGGCTTCCTCTTGCCCACCGCTCATGTGGCACAAACCCAGCCACCTCCCAGTAAGTGTGTGTGAGATCGTCAGGAGCCCACCTGACCAGGTGGGAGAAGTCACCCATCGGGGACCTGCCGGTCCCCTGTGGCCGGCCTGGGCAGCCCGGATGGAGAGCCCTTGCTGCAGCCGAGTGGGGCGCCGAATTCAACTCCTGGCCCTACTTTTCCGAGAGTGGGGCTTTGGCCGGGTGTCCCTAACACCCCAGCTCTCCTGTCTCCGGCCGGAGACTCAGTTCACACAAATGGTTGACACCGGCTTTCATCTACACCGGGGGCCCCGGGTACACTTGACTGGGTGCTTTTGTAAAGCACCACACATCTCAGAGCGTGCTCTCACTCGTCGGCTTCCCAGGCTTGGTCTGACAGCACAGAAACAGATTTGAACTTCACACACTGTGCCTTGGGGCTCGCCGCCTGCAGAAATAGTGCAGGAGGGGAACAGCTGGCAGACGCGATGGTCCTTCTGAAATCTGGGGCGTCTCAGCTCTCCTCCTGCTTTTCCCTTCTCTGCCGAGGCCCCTAACAGACTTGGCTGCTCCACTCACAGCCACAGTGAGTACCATGGACAGAGACACCTGTTAGGGAACTCTGCGGGGCCACCTGCTCAGGCCGGCCACCGGTGCGGGGAGGGGAGAGAGGTGGCTGTCCCCTGCGGATGTCCTGGGACACTGGACAAGGGCTCGGGATCCTGGCACGGAGCTGGGCAGAGGGATGCAAACGCGCCAGCGGAGGGGCAGGTCCCAGGCAAAGGGCTAAACCCCACGGACCCCAGTTCAGCGAAGGGGATGCAGCCCGTCCATCCCTTTGGCTTCCGACGACCTAGAGGTGTGGGGTGTTCTGTCACGCGCCTGCTGTGGAAAGAGTCGGCTCACAGGCAGAGGCGGCAAAATGATTTGGAAACTGTCTTGGTGTTTCACGTGGGTTGCGCGTTTCCACAGAGTAAAAATAAGTTGTTTGCCCCCTCACCATAAAACGCGAATCTAATTATCTTCATTTTTAAACTTTTTTTGTTAATGTTTATTTATTTTTGAGACAGAGAAAGACAGAGCATGAATGGGGGAGGGGCAGAGAGAGAGGGAGACACAGAATCCGAAGCAGGCTCCAGGCTCTGAGCCATCACCACAGAGCCTGACGCGGGGCTCGAACTCACGGACCGCGAGATCATGACCTGAGCCAAAGTCGGCCGCTTAACTGACTGAGCCACCCAGGCGCCCCTAATTATCTTCATTTTAAAAAAATGTTTATTTATTTACTTATTTTGAGAGAGAGAGGGCATAAGCAGGGGAAGAGAGAGAGAGAGAGAGAGAGAGAGAGAGAGAGACAGTGCAAGCAGGGGAAGGACAGAGAGAGAGAGAGAGAGAGAGAGGGAGAGAGAGAGAGAATCCCAACAGTGCAGTGCAGAGCCCGACGCGGGGCTCGAACTCACCAGCTGCAGGATCACAACCGGAGCCAAAATCAAGAGTCGGTCGCTGACCGATGAACCCACCCAGGTGCCCTAAGAATTATTCTCATTTCTGACTGTACCAGTAAAATCCAAACGCGAACAAACATGTTCATTAAATCAGCGGTCTTGTCCAGAAACATAGCCCCCAGGGTCTTGCTTGCTGGCCGCCTGCCCTTACATACCAACCTTTGCGCCTGGCAGTTGCCTGGATGTGGTCTGGGGGAGACATGCTTCTGTATTTCCTCCTGTGGTCTCAACGCTCAGCTGTGTTTCTGGTAAGCGTTATGTCAGCGTGAGGCCCCTTGGGCTGCTGTGTCCCATGGGCATCCAGCTGCCTACAGGAAAGGACAATAGGACACTCTGAGCCCTACCTGGCTGCTTTAGGTGACTCCTGCTACCTCAAGGCCTGCCTCCCTTGCTCCATGAATGTTCCTGTTGTTCTTCTATGGCTCACATCCAGGAATATGTGAGCCCTGAGCACTTGCCCGTTTGTGGGAATAAAAGCTAATATTTACAGAGTTCTCACTGTCTGTTAGTGCCTTTATTAATGTCTTTAATTCTCAACATTATGAAATAGCTGTGGTTATCACCCCTACATCTCAGACAAGGAAACTAAAACTTAGAGCAGCCAGGTGACTTGTCCAAGGGCACACTGATAGAGAAGGGGGAGTTGGGACTTGGGCCAAGGCTGTGTGATTCCAAAGATCCCCCCCCCACACACACACACACTATCCCCAGAACATCACAGCATCCTAGTTTTCTGGAGTGGGTGGAAAGGATAGTAGAGAGCTTCCTCTCTGGTGTACAAGTGAGGTGCTCATGAGCCTGAAATCCCCACCTTGGCCATGACCTCCTTTGACAAAGTGACCACAGGTGGGTTTCTAGCCCCAATTTGTCACGGCATGCATCATGTGTCAATCAGAACGAGTCCTGTTACCCTGACTGCAACTGATTGGGCCACCAACCTCTGTGAGAGTGGAACAGTGTCTCTTAATTGTTGGTGAACCCCCAGTACCTAGCACAGAGTAGATGCTGAATAAATACTTGTTGAGTGAATGAATAAATGAATGGATTGATCCAAAATTGGTGCCTCAACCAGGCAGCCATGTCTGGGTTATAAAAATGTGAGATCTCTAAGGTGGACCAAAACTTTACTAACGGATGGTCCACGTTGGCTGGTGACAAACTGATGATACGAGGTCTTTGGAAAGTATGGAAGTCAGGTGCACTCTGAGGCGGGCGTGTCCTTTCCACGAAGCCCGTTGTACGTCCCAGGCTGGCGAGTGCAGGGAGCCAGAAGGACAGCGCAGGACAGGGGCCGGTGTCCTCTCTCTGCTGCTCAGGTCTCTGGTATCTTTCACTTAACCCCCAGTGTCAAAGGGGATTTGAGATGCTCACTTTCTCGGAACATTAACGAGCATCTCCAGGACTTATCCAGCCTGGTAGAGAAAATTGTGCAGTTCTAGGTGGACCAAAGCATTCCACAGAAGGGCGTGGGGGAGGGCAGGGGCCAGTCTGTCCATCTGCTGCTTTTCTCCAGTTGGTCAAGAGAATTCAGTGCCCCTGTATTCGCGCGCGCGCACGCCTCTGTGCGTGTGTGTGTGCGCGCGCATGCGTGTGGAGAAGGGGAGGGAAATGACTGCCCATTCTTTGCTTCCCAGGGACACAGGACTGTGGCAGAACAGCGATAACATCTTGGCGAATGAAAAGATGTGGGACACTATGTCTCCAAACACCTGGCCATCCTGCTGCCCTGGGGAAATGTTTACTTGCGTAGCAAAGAGCACGTCCCTGTATTTATGTATTTTATGTTACGTGGGGCCTCAGTCTTGAGCTGTGGGAACCCACAGAAGGAGGAAACATGGCTCTAAGCAGAGCAAAAATGTTAGTAAACTTGAGTTAAGCTACCACACAATTTGTGAGCTACTTCGAAGCATTATGGACTAACGATTTTCTTTTTAGCTCCCATCAGGGCTGGCAAATTCCCATCAGTACTAGTCTTGAATAATTTGGCTTTGTATTTTAGAATAATGTGTGCTGTCCCTGATCAACACCCCAGACTTCCCACTGTTATTGATCCCCTGGGCCTGATTTGGTCAGCAAGGGGGCAGGGGTCACAAGGTCATTTTCTGGCTTGTTCCTGAGCCTGTAGGTGATTGCTTTCTGTGGTTGCTGCTGTGACAAGGCCACAGTCCGAAACAAAACAGAAAGCCTCATCCTGCAGGCATCAGTTCTTACAATTGCCAGAGTGTTCTAGCAAGGATAAACCTTCATGATGCTTCCCATGGGTGGCTGGCCTACAAAGCCCACGGGCAGCCTCCCTCCTGGTTTTGCCCAGAGGAGGCACAGGGGCATCATGGCGCAGCAGGCTAGACGTTCGGTGGTTTGCCCCTTCCCCGCGCACAGGGGCGCTGCAATCGAGAATGTGCTTGGGATGGTGCATCCTAATGAAAGGCTAAAGAAATGATTCTGTGTGGTGACTGTAGCACCAGCTGCCAATGCGATTAGCAAGTAGCTGCACGCTCTCACCTTGTTTTTTCGAACGTCAAAAAACAGTGTAAAAGTGTGCCGGTGCCCATCGCTGGGAGGGAGAGGGATTTCATCTCAGGATCGGCTCTGAGGATTAATGGTGACTGCCCGGAGGGTTTGTCAGGCTGAGTCCAGGCTCCCATGGCAAGCGCTAGGGATTGATTAACCACATCTGTCGTCGTCAGAGCAGGCGTGGGGACAGTGGGGTTGCTGGTAACATTTTGCCGACATGGTTTATAATGTGGATTTATAAGAGGGATTCTATCATGCCCCCTGGAATGGCAGTGCACCGACTCTCCTCATCCCTTTTACAAAAATATTGCGAAGATTTTCCTCACTAGATGGAACTGAGTCCGTTCTCACTAATTGTCCCTGGAAAACAAAGGGCGGCCGAAGGAAAGACCAAGGAATCACGGCTCTATCTGGGATTGTGTGAAATTCCTCGGTGGGGGCCTGCTGGCTGTTCAAGCCGTTGCTTACAAGGAAGAATGCAAGCTTTGCATTTGAATCCTGACCTCCCACTAGCTGAGTGACCGTGAGCAGGTTACTTTACCTCTCTGAGTCTCTTTCTCCATCCCTAGCGTGGAGGAAACGATGCCTCCAGTCCTGAATGGATGTGATCATTAGAACTTGCTTATGCAAAGGTTAGGGAATTGGGTTGAGTCCTGTAGGGAAGACAAAGCTGTGCATGGTTGAGGGATGGGGAGTTCTGGTTCATAGAGCATTCTGGTAATTGGTCTCCACACCATAACTGAATAACCACCTTTCCTCGGATCCTTGGGTGGCATAATGGGAAAAGCCATGGGATGAAGGTCAGAAGACCTGAGGACCCATCCCAGCTTAGCTACTTCCCAACTGGGGGATCCCAGAAAACTGACCTCTCGGAGCTCCAGGGTCTCATTTCAGTGAAACGTAGCGAAAGCTAACATTCCCACTGTTTGGACGATTTCGACCAAACAATCGTTAGGAAAGTGCCTGCTTCATAGTAGTTACTCAAAAGCTATGTATCAAAGCTTTACTTTTTTAAGCTTGCGTTTGGTAATACACTTAATGTTTTTAGAACAGTTTCAGATTTATTTAAAAAAACTGAGGAGAGAGTACAGAGAGTCTCCATATCCCCAACCCACCATTAACATCTTACAATGGTGTGGTGCATCTGTTAGAATTAATGAATCAATGTAGACCCGTTATTATTATTTTGACAAATTTTTTAATGTTTATTATTTATTTTTGAGAGAGAGAGAGAGACAGAGCATGAGGGGGTAGGGGCAGAGAGAGAGGGAGACACAGAGTCCAAAGCAGCCTCCAGGCTCTGAGCTGTCAGCACAGAGCCCGACACAGGGCTTGAGCCCATGAACCGTGAGATCATGAGCTGAGCCAAAGTTGGATGCTTAACCGACGCAGCCACCCAGGCGCCTCGTTCAGGTGCCCCTGGATTCGTTATTATTAACCGACGTTCATGACTCATTCAGGTTGCCTTAGTTGTCACCTAATGACCCTTTGCCGTTCCGGGATCCCAACGTTACATTCGCTTGGCATGTCTCCTCAGGCTCCTCCTGGCTGTGACAGCTTCTCAGACTTCTCCTATCTACATAAATTATTTAGAGATTTGTCTCTTCTCTCCATGTATTTATTTTGCACTCACTTATTTATATTAATATGAACTAATGGATATTAATTTCATACTTCAAGTCATAATCCAACACTACTTTATTTATTTTGTTACTCAAATGGCTCCAGCTTTGGCCATCGAGAGCTCTTTCTGTTGGCCTCTGTGTCCCCTGACATGCTATCATCAGTGTACGTTTTTTTTAAAACACGTCCTTGGTTTCTGACCCTACGAGATGTCTTTTAGCTCTTTATTTTGAAATAATCATAGAATCAAAGGAAATTGCAAAGAAATGCACAGGAAATCCCATGCATCTATTCTCCAGTCTTCCCCAAAGTTAACATTTTCCCCAACAAGATAAAAACCAGGAAGTTGATATTGATACAATCTGTATTTTTTATTTCTTTATTTAAAAAAAATTTTTAATGTTTATTTATTTTTGAGAGAGACAGAGTGCAAGTTGGGGAAGGGCAGAGAGAGAGGGAGACACAGAATCGGAAGCAGGCTCCGGCCTCTGAGCCGTCAGCACAGAGCCCGACATGGGGCTTGAACTCATGAACTACAAGATCATGACCTGAGCTGAAGTTGGATGCTTAACCGACTGAGCCACCCGGGCGCCCCTGATATGGGTACAATCTATAGAGCTGATTCAGATTTCTTCAGTTATACATGCACTTTTGTGTGTGTGTGTGTGTGTGTGTGTGTGTGTGTGTATGTGATACTATGCAATTTTGTCACATCTATAGCTAATTGTAACCACCACCATCACAATCAAGATAAGGGACTATTCAATCACCACATGACTCCCTTTATAATGATCCCCCCCACCCCGCCCCATCCATCCCTGATCTCTGGCAACCGGTAATCTGTTCACCATCTCTGTCGTTTTGCTGTTTGAAGAACGTTATGTAAATAGAATCACCCAATGAACGATATTTGGGATTGGCTATTTTCACTCAGCCAGTTCCCTTGGGATTCATGCCAGCTATTGTGTGTATCAGTCCTTCATGCCTTTTATTGCTGTGCGGTGTCCCATGCCGTGGCTGTCCCACAATTAGTTTAATCATCCCCCGTTGAAGGACATCTTGGGGTAGTTACCAGCTCGGGACTATTTTGAATAAAGCTGCTGTGACCATTTGTGTACATGTTATTTATTGCATAAGTTTTCATTTCTCTGAGATAAATGCCCAAGGGCACAATGGCTAAGTCATATGGCCATCCATTTTAAGTTTTAATTTTAATTTTATTTAAATGTTTATTCGTTTTTGAGAAGTGGGGGGAGGGGCAAAAGCAGGCGGGGAGAGGGGGGACAATCCATTTTAAGTTTTATTTTTTTTATTTTTTATTTAAAAAATTTTTTTTTAACATTTATTTATTTTTGAGACAGAGAGAGACAGAGCATGAGCTGGAGAGGGTCAGAGAGAGAGAGGGAGACACAGAATCCGAAACAGGCTCCAGGCTCTGAGCTGTCAGCCCAGAGCCCGATGCGGGGCTCGAACTCACAGACTGCGAGATCATGACCTGAGCCAAGTCGGACACCCAACCGACTGAGCCACCCAGGCGTCCCCCATTTTAAGTTTTAAAAGAAACTCTTATCCAGAATGGCTGTGCCATTTTCCATTCCTGACAGCATCGTCTGAGTGGTCCGGTTTCTCTGCATCCTTGCCAGCATTTGGTGGTGTCACTATTTTTTATTTTATCCGTTCCGGTGAATGTGTGGGAATGCCGCACTCTGGTTTTGAACTTGCGTTTCCTTACATCTCTTCATGTGCTTCTTTGTGAATCTTCAAGTTTTTCAGTGACGAAAATAAAGTGACAACTACATATTGCCAAGTTACTAACCACGGGTACATTTTTCTTAGAGTCAGAAAGGAGCTACTCTGGGCTCTTTGGGTCGTTTTTTTAGGAGCCGGGAACCCTCCAGAAGGCTGCGGAACATGCAGAGGATACACAGGCGGGAGCACGCAGAGATTGAGCCCAGGTTGAAGGAGCAGTGAGTGTTAGTTGAACACTGACTTTAGACCGAGTGAGACCAGGCACTTGGACTTTATTGAGCGCTCCCACAAATCCGCAGTGGGGTCGAAGAGAGTGAGTACTTTGCTATTTGCCCAAACAGATGGCAATTCGAAGAACCAGAATTTAAAACTAGGCCTGTGGACTCCTCTTATACTCTCCATTACAGCATTTTCTGATGAGAGTCTGGAACAGAAATAGGGACCCAGATTCTGGCTGATTGAACTTTCCAGTTACACCGTTGGATCCTTGATGAGGGAGTGTCTCTCCTCCTTCAGTCTCCGGACCCGGTTGGGTGAAGTGAACATAAAGTGAATTAACGTGCATCGTCCATACACTTGCGATTTCCCCTCTTATCACTCGGCTTCCTGAGGGGCCGGAAAAGATTTTGACTCCTATTATCCAACCTTTTCTCTCTAATTCAACAAAGCCTATTAATGCCAGTTTATCATCTTTCCTTGGATTTTTACATCAGAGACACATTCCGCCACCAAAGGCAGGCCCCTTCAAGGCATTACATAGCTTTGCACAAGGGTCCCGGGGGTGGGGTGGGGGGCCCAGGAGGAGTGGGCTTGGCGGTGAGCCCGGGGAAGGCGTGCAAGACCGGGGAAGGCGTGGCACCGGGCCCCCCTCTGCAGAGCACCTGCCTCACCGGCTTCGGCTTTTCTGAGCCGCAGTGACAGACTTCTTCCTTATCTGAGCCACTGCCCTCCTGGGCGTGTGTCACACACAGCTGAGCCTGCATCTAGCCAACGCAGGCAGTGCTCCCGTGAACGGCCCTGTACCACCCACCTCCCTTCTCTGCCCGCTGAGGACAAGACTAATCTGTCCTCGTCCCGGGGCGACCTCATGTCCTCACTGCTGCAGACCCTACCAATCATTTGGAGTTGCCCCGTGAGATGAACCCAATGCCACCCTTGTCTGGAGGTGAAGGACGCCACAACCACGTCCCGAGGACTTCTGCTCTGCAGACGAGCCCGTGTCCCTGTTGGTCTGCGGTGTAACCCGAGGCCTTGGAGGTAACCTACACTCGTGGCATTTACAGGAGAGGATATGGCAGGAGCGAGACCCTTAATGTTGCCCGCTTGAGGACACCCAGCCATGGCTCGGCAAAAGATGTGGCATTCAGAATTTATATTCATCTGGGTCGTCTGCTGAACATTCGGCAGCAAAAGGAGGGCATCCCTTGGGGGCAAGACTATATCTCCCAAGCCACTTATCCCCAGTTGGCCCATAGTGGTAGTTCTTGAAATGGTTTGTTTTGAAAAGAGGAAGGGAGCAAGGCAGGCACCCACAGAGAAGGCCCACGTCCCTGTCAAAGACCCAGGGCAGCTCTATCTGGCTTGTATTCCACGCCTAGAGGCAGGTTGGTTTTCCTGCCTCTGGGCTGCTCTTGGAATACATGAACAAACACGTCCCGAGGGCCATCCAAGCCCCCAGGAGTCTGGTGCCCTGGCCAAGAGCGCCAGCTCCAGAGGTGGGGGGCCGGGCCGGAGTCCCAGTTCCTCCACTCCCCCAAGGAGAATACTTCCAGAGGGCTCTACAAGTGTCTGTTATAACACAACTCAAGAGCAGATAAAGTGACAAAGACATTTTTAGTATAAAATGGGGGAGTCCTCCTTGGAAGATTGATTTGTACGTGCTTAATCCTGAAGCCAGAGCAGACCTGCCTCCACGGGGATGGTCCTAAGCCTGCCCAGCTGTCTCCGTGGAAAGCGAAGAAATGAGCGAGTGGTGGGGGAGGGGGCAGGCCGAGTTGATGGAACGAAATTCAAAAGTGTTAAGGAGGACCGTCTAAGGATGGATAGCTTGCTCAAGCAGCCCTGGGCGGAAGGTGACACAAATCACTAGCAATCCCTTCCCCACGAAAGAGGCCAGTGTGTGATGTGTTCAAGCACATGAGGCAGCAAATAAATGGGCTGCTTTTACTTGGACAGCCAAAGCGCTGACCCCAGGGTTTGAGCTCTGTCTTTGGTTTCAGAAGCCAGGGATGCCTGATCTTCTGGTTCCTTCTTGGAAGAATCATCAGTTTGAAGCCATACACATCTCAGATATTTGGATGTGAAGTTTCTGCGGGATTAGATCCAGGGATCCAGGCAGCTGTGATATTGTGATTTATAATAAGAAATGTAGGCTGGGTCTTCCCCCACTTCTGGCAGAGCTCCTAAAACCCTTAAAATTGCCTAAGAGAGCTCTCTCTGCAGGAGTCTTCTGTTTTGCTAAGGAGGCCACTTTGGGAATACACCTAAGGATGGGGCTGGTTCCCAGGAAAACCGGTGGAGGGATGAGAGGGCTGGGACTTTCAGTCCCTCCCCCTGATCTCTGGGAGGGGAGGGGGGCTGGAGGTTGAATCAATTACTAACGACCAACGACTTAATCAATCGTGCCTATGTCATGAACCCTCCATAAAACCCCAAAAGAATAGGGTTTGGAGAGCTTCTGGGTTGATAAGTGCTTGGAAATTTGGGGGCAGTGCCCTGCTCAACAAGGAATATCATGGGCAGAGCCCCCAAGTCAAGCTTCTACCCCACAAGGCATGGGCTGAACTTGTAAGTAGGCCCTCCGGTTGTGGGCCACGCAAGCGTAGTCTGATGCTGTAAATGAGCATAGAACGTGTGGACAGGGGCAGTAATGGCTGGCCAGGCTGACTAGGTGGGCACTGGGGCAGAGGAGAGCACTGGGGTTTACTCTCATCCTGGTGTGAGCCCTTCATTCAAACCTCCGGGGTCCTTGGCAAGCAGTGGCCACTGTGTCCCCAGCACATTCCCTGTCTGGGTCTTAATTCTCCCACTCCCTGGGTGTGCAGACCCCCCAACCTCTGTCCCTTCTACAATCAACTTACAGATGCCTGCCCTACCGCCCTCCAGGAGGATCCTAACAAGGAAAGGTCCGGCAGCCTCGGACACTGGAGGGCACAGCCCATGGCTCAGGGACTATGGCCCCCAGCACCGTCTGTCTAGGCTTAGATGGTATGAACATTTTCCTACAATGAAAAGCTTGTTGGTGGGCAGGGTGGAGGCCAGCCTGTGAGTGACTCCCTCTTCTGCCAACCAGTGGCCCAGCCCTGGCTCAGGCTGATGCCTACCTGGCTCTCTCTCTCTCTCTCTCTCCTCTGGGCCACCCACCTGAACTTGCATTTCTGAGTCTTGCGGTCGACAGTTCGGTGAAATCTGATGGGCTCTGCTTCCTCTTGGCCTCTGTGCATTGGAGGAATATCGACCCTCGGGTGGCAGCCGGGCTTGCAGAGCAGAGGCACTGGGGCTCCATTTACACCGCTAAACCCGTTTCCAAACTTATCGTCATCCAGGGCTCTCCCCCCAGAATTACTAGCTTTGCTGGCATCTTGTACAAATGCCCCACCCTGTCATACAGGAGGGGACAGCTTTGCTGCAGCAGCCTGCCTTTGGGGGGGGACGCTGTTAAGTTAGCTGTTGCCCCTGTGGCGGGTCTCACTTACCATCAGCGTGCTGTCTACCCCCCCCCCCCCCACTGCATCTCAGGGCTCTTTCTTGACAATGACAATGGCCCCGCACACAGGAGTCCTTCCTGATCCATGGGGGACATGTTCCAAGACCCCCCAGTGGATGCCTGAAACCATGGAGAGTACCAGACCCCATATGGACTACATTTTTTTCTGTAAGCACAAATCCGCGATAAAGTGTAATTCCTAAACTAGAACACTACACTAACAAGAACTAATTAGAACGATTATAATATACTATAATAAAAGTTACGTGGATGTGGTCTCTCCCTCTCTCAAAATATCTTATTGTACTGCATTCACCCTTCCTCCTTTGATACAAAGGCTACGAGTGAGGTGAATGGTGTGGGCATGGTGACCTAGTGCTAGGCCGCCTTTTGACCACGAGTGAGAGGGGGGATCATCTGTTTCTGGACCGTGGTTGACCCCGGGTGACTGAAACCTCACAGAGCAAGCCCAGGATATGGTTGGGGGAGGGCCTCCTGTGCCATAGGGGGCAGCAGAGATCGACTTCAGCCTCTTGCAGAGGACAAAGGGACCCACAGGCCAATACCTAAGTGGGCTTGCCTGCCATCTTGGGTATGGGACCTGGCAACTGGTACTTTCATTTCAACTGCTAAATAATCTGCTTTGAAGTAGTTTGTGTAATGGGAAGAGGGTGTGTGCACTCTTAAAGTATTACACTGATGTGTTGTGTATTTTCCCGTGGCTTTTCGCGTATTGAAGCAATGCGATTTAGGGGCGGTGAGGGGAGAAGGTGGATATCACCTTGAAGAAAGAAATCCTTATGCATTTTGAGTCTCCAATTAGAGAGTCTTCAATCCAAAGAAACAGTAGTCTTGAAAGCCAGACTTCATCGATGCAGAAAAGTTCCAAATTCAAATGCTTCCATTTATATGAGAAGAACAACCATTGGTCATTGGCCCTGTCAATGTTGAGTGTTATTGCAAGACATGGTGTATGGGGGAAGCAGGAAATGGTGTCTGAGAACAGCCTACTACCCCAGAAGGGGAAAATACCTCCCGGCACTTGAAAATGCTTAGAGAAGTCTGAAAGAGATGAGCCTTTTTTAAAAAAATGTTTAAATGTTTATTCATTTTTGAGAGAGAGAGAGAGAGACAGAGTGCAAGCAGGGGAGGGGCAGAGAGATGGGGGAGACACATATTCCGAAGCAGGCTCCAGGCTCCGAGCTGTCAGCACAGAGCCTGATGCGGGGCCCGAACCCTAGAACTGTGAGATCATGACCTGAGCTGAAGTCGGACGCTCAACTGAGTGAGCCACCCAGGCGCCCCCTCCTTTTTTTTAAATGTTTATTTATTTATTTTGAGAGAGAGGGAGCTCACGAGAGCATGGGGGAGGGGCAGAGAAAGAGGGAGAGAAAGAGAATCCCAAGCAAGCTTTGCACCATCAGCACAAAGCCCTACGAGGGACTCAATCTCACGATCCATGAGATGGTGACCTGAGCTGAAATCAAGACTGGAATGCTTAACCAACTGAGCCACCCAGGCGCCCCTGAAAGGGATGATTCTTGAATTAAGATGTTTCCTGGGCCTCTGAGAAGGTCTGGGTGAAAGGGACCAGGTAATAAAAATCTCAGTGGACACCTCGGATAGGTCAGGAGCAAGCCCAAGGGCATCTGGCTTACCCAGTAGTACCCTCTGCAGAGGGTAGTGCTGGATAAAAGCCTGAGAAGGGACCCCACACAGCTCATGGAGGGGTGGTGTGGGGAGCCACCTGCCAGTTCCCAGTCTCCACCACGGAAAGGGATAAGAACATAGGGGTCTGAAGACAAGGCCTGGCATGGTGACCAGGAGGCCGCAGGTGCAATGGCCTCAGGTGAAGCAAGAATGCGGACCGGGGACCACAGCCTTGAATGCCAGCCCCCGCAGGTCCAAGTCTGCATGGGGCTGCCGGGTCCTCAGTGCACCCAGGCACCAGGCCTTCACGACCCAGAGCTGGGACTGAGGCTCCTGGAACGGAAGAGATGGTTCTGAACAGGAAGACGCAGTGTTACAGGGAGAAGTGGGTCTCTCCCGAGCCAGCCTCACTCATCAGTAGGCATATAGCCTCCAGAGCAGGATGGGCATGCTTACTACCCTGACCTTGACAAAAGCTAGCCTCTGCTGCATGGAGAGCCGGGACCATCTGTCCAGAGCAGCACCGCTTCATCACAGAGCCTTCCCTTCCTCTGATTCTGAGCCCCCGGGGTGTCCCCTTGGAGCTCAGGCACCTTCCCCGGCCTGGCCTGCAGCAGTGGGGGAGCTGGGGGCCTGGCTGAAAGAGACACAGTCTTTGTGTCCTGGAAACAGGAGGGGGGGTTGTTGAGAAAGGACCAGCAGTGGGATGCCCGTGGATGAGCCAGAGGGGGACGAGGCTCAGGACAGCAGGCCTCCCTCCGTATCTCTTACCCTCTGCCGCCCTGGCCCAGCTGCCTTCGGGCAGTTTCGGGCTCCAGCTGGCTTATCTAAAAGCAAGGGTAGGGCCACCCACCTCGCTGTGGAGCGTTTCAGACCTGACTTGATTGCTCCCTCCTTGGATCCCCAAGCCCTGGGCAGTGGCACCTGGCACTTCGTGGTCCTACCTCGTGTCCTAAGTAACCTGACATGTATATCTTGACTCTTTTGGAGCGCTTACTGTGAGCCTGGCTGGCCTTGTTCTCAGCCCTTGACCACTGCTGTCCCTATTTTACAGTTAGGAGACTGAGGTCAGCTAACTTGCACGTGGCTAAGCCAGGCTTGAAAAACAGGTCCTCTCTCGCTCTCCTGGCCACGCACTATCTCTTCCTTCTTGTGCACAGGCCTCTCGGGTCTTTTTTCCGTCCTCACTGGCATCGCCCTGGCTCACGCTCCATGAGGGTAGCACCACCGCGGGGCTTTCTCACTATTCATCCCAAGGCTGTGCTGTGCCGGCCAGAGGCGGACTCGGTAAGTCTCTGTAGAATGAATGATAGTGGGGCGGGGGGGCGGGAGGGGGGGCAGGTGTTGAGGGACTTTATTCTCTCAGATGGTGTCTAATGTCCAAAAGTGTCGTCTGAACCATAGAGGACCTTAGAGATTCACCTCCTGTCCAGAAAACTGGTCCCCAGAGGTAAGGCAGCGTTCTTTACCCTTCCACCTCTGGTCTCAGTCTCCTCTGGTCTTTCAGTTCTCAAACCTCCTGAGCCTCAATTTCTTCCACTCTCTCCCTCATGGATCGTTATAGGTAGAAGGCAATGTATGTTTCTGCCTTTCCACCAAAATGATCATTGAAATGCATTTCTAAGAAGCTCTAGTTTCCGCCTCTGACCCACTTCTGCCAGCTCAATACTTCATCTCAGGGCTCCTCGGGCAGAACAGATGTGGTCTGTCTTTCTTCCTTTCTCCTTGTCTCCCTGCCTCCATTCTTTCTCTTCTCTTTCCTCCCTCCCTCCTCCCTCCTCCTTCCCTTCCTTCCTCCCCCATCCTCCTTTCCTTCCTTCCTTCCTTCCTTCCTTCCTTCCTTCCTTCCTTCCTTCCTTCCCAAAATAACCTATGGATATACCCAACATAACTAAGCCCACAGGAGGGCATAAACACAATCAAAGGTAAATACCTCTGTCCTTACAATTCCATCTCAGGACTCATTCTTGGGAAGCTGACTGCCTTTTTCTCTCTTTGCTTATTTTCTAAAGCTCTTCTGATTGTTACTTATAACTCTCTTATCTTTCACAGCAGATTGTGCACAGATAGAGAACAGTATCTGTAAACAACCTGCTCTGAAAGATAAGGGATTGGGTCTCATAGGACATCTCATCATCTCCTCTCTTCCCCGATTTTTGGTATGATGAGGTTATTTTGATTCTTTGTAATAGTTAATCGCCTGCTAAAAACAATTTCATAAATGAGAGTGTTACTGAATGTCTAAGAAAGGAAATAGAATTTTTTTTTTTTTTTTGCCACGGAAATCTTTCCTCTCAAAGAAGAATCATCCAAGCATCAGGTTAAATGTTTTTTTCCTTAATCCATAGCTACCTCAGTGTTTACTGCTTATTTCTCATATCTTTCCCTGTCTTTGGTTCATTTCCTCTTTTGCTGGTGTGCATCGGTGGATAATTTTGTTTGTCATAGCTTGCAAAAATGCACAACTTTATCTGAGTCCGTGCATATGTCTATCTTTCACTTCGATTTGTTTGACGATTTATTTTTGCCTTAACTTTTTTTTTTGGGGGGGGGTAGTGAGGTATCATTTGGATACAGTAAGGAAAACCAATCGTAAGCGTACAGCAGGATGGGTTTTTGTAGGTGACCACCCCCTATATTAAGATACAGAATATTTATTTCCATTACCCGGGAAGTTCCTTTCTGGGTCAATGCTATTGCCTCATCAATTCAGAAAACTATTGTGGTCTCCATTGCCATAAATTTGTTTTGTCTGTTCTGAAGTCATAAAAATTGATTAGTGTCTACTCCACGTTTGCCTTCTTTCATTCAACATGTTGACTCTGCGATTATCCCCTGTTGTTGTGTGTACCAGTAGGTTGTGCGTTAAAAGTTGCGTGGTATTGGGGCGCCTGGGTGGCTGAGTCAGGTGAGCGTCTGATCTCGGCTCAGGTAATGATCTCGTGGTTTGTGAGTTCGAGCCCCACGTGACTTTCAGAATATTAAGCAATGTTTTTGTTGTCATCGACAAGACAGATGTCATCTTTTTAGTCTTGTTTTTATGTAAGCCAGGTGTTTTCATCCCTCTTTGCTGAAGTCCTGTAGTTTTACCAGGATGAGGGTAGATGTGGGTGTTTTTTTTTTTTTTATTAAAATGGTTTGATTTTTCAGTGAGTCTTTTCAATGTGGAAACTCCTACGCTCCCTCAGGAAATCATTCTCCTCTTAGTTATTTTTGTCCTTACTCCATTTTCTTTAGTGGAAACGCCCATTAGACAGATGTTCGGGAACCCAGGCTCATCTTCTACCTGTTTTAACTTTTCTCTCATTTTCTATCCCATGTTTTATATTTCTGCCTTAAGTCTTGGGAGATTCCTTGACTTTATGTGTGGCATGATCACGAAGTCAAATGAACTTCTGCCCTCCAACAGATCCTTGGAGGATGAATCTGTGGCTCCTTCTGGGCCAAATAACTATGGCGTTAAAAAAAGGCCTATCACACTCCATTTCCTCATTGTAGATGAGAAAGCAATAACAAAGCCTCTGCCAAAGGGGTTAACTACTTAGTCAAGGTCATCCAGCAGTGAGTAGCAGAATCAGGGCTCGATCACCCAATTTTACTTTTCTATTACATCAAGTGAACGGCCCCGGAGGGAAGCCCCGCTTCAGCAGGGGCCCTTCATGGCCCCACTAGGTACACCGTCCAGTTGTGACTTCATTCCTGCAGAAACCCTGTCCCAGCAGCTGGGTCCTCTGCCATCTCCCACTTCCCTTGTCACCCTGGAGCATGTACCTGTCCCATATGCTCTAACATCTACATAAACTAACAGGCATATAAGGTGTTGGCTTGTTCTTGGACAATTCTGGATGTCTTCCCAGGGAAGCACCTTGAAGGCAGGGACTCACATTCTTCTTCTCGTTCCTTCGTGGAGCATTGGCTCCATGAAGTGGGGGCCAGATATATTTGGGACTCTGCACTCTTGCAGGCGGGAACGTATCTTACTCATCTCCAAACACCAACCGACCCAGCAGGATGCTGGGGGCATTAGCAGAGACCTCATGACAGAATTTCACATCAATCTGAACCAGAAGATCAGACATACACTGTTTTTCTTAAGACCGTCTTTTCAACTCCGGGATTCCACGTGGCATAGTCAGTTCAAAACAGGTTGGCTTTGGAGACAGGAAGATCTTTCTCTTATTACCTCTGGATCTTCAAGCAACTGACCCAACTGTCTGACTCTCGTGTGAAGCAGGTCACTTCTAGGGGACCCAGGCGAGGACAGTGGTAGGGAAGAGGCTGCTGAGGTCTGTGGTGATTACGAGGATGAACTTAGAATGTCACTTGTAGGTCGCTAAAAAAACTCCAGTTCCCTTCTCTTTCCCTTCCTCATCCGCAAATCCATTACCACTCACCCATTTCCCCTCTCCCTCAGCCCCTTACACATGGCTTCCAAGGAAAGGCTTTGCTATAAATTAAACGGAAATATCTTTAGTGATCAATCTGCAGAGCTTTGCCGAAGGAAGGATTGTTAAAATTTAGAACCTTTTGTTTTCTTCTTAATGAGCTACCTGGGACTGGAGGGGGTGATAAATATAGCCTTTCTCCTACATTTGAATCAGCCAGCTACAGTAGGATTTTTAAAAACTCATTCTAATTAAGCATTTGCATGGGCTGTACTCAATATTCATCCAGGTCTTTCCCTTTCTAATAAGCTACAACTTTCACTGCTGCAGGGCAGAAAGCCCCAGGGACCCCACCACGCTACTTGAAAACGGAAGCCAGTCCCTGCCCCACCCGGCACCCTATGTTCACTCACTGCCCAGTTTAGGGACTGGCACTGATCTCTCATCTGGTGAGCCCAGCCACCTAACCCTGCCCCCTCCTTGCTAGGGGATCCAGGAGCCTGAAAGGCAGGCCGGGGCTGCAAAACCACCCATTTATATGTCTGACAAGAGCAGGACCCAGTTCATTGCAACTTCTGACGGAGGCTGCAGGGAGGTGGGAGCGGGGTTTGGCATTTTTGATTCCCTTCCGTCAAAATGCAGGTGGGAGTTTCTAAAATGACACATGCAGATTTGATCACAAAAAGTTTTCCCGAGCACCAGCAGAAATCCTGTCACCTCGCTCTCCAATTCTTCAAGGTGAACCACCCAGGCTTTCTCTTCTGTTCCTACCCTTGGGTGACATCTTCACTTCCTGGTCTGTGGAGAAGCTAGTTGGGAACTCTCAAAGCTTTTATCCCTAAGTCAGGGAAGCTGCCAGTGCTCCCAGCTGGTTCCCCTTCCTCCTCCTTCCATGGGGGCACAAAGGCTGACTGCCCTTCTTGGCTTTGGTTCCCAGTCTCTTGTACTTTCTCAGGGCCCTGGGGTCTTGGATTGTTCCTCCTCCCTCTTCCCTTCCTCCCCCACCCGCCGTAGCTTCCTCTCCACTGCCATCCCCACTGCATTTCAGGAACACCCAGTGTTGATGTGGGATCCACTTCCACGCTGGATAGAGTCTCCCCGACCCCCCTCCACTGCCAGCCTGGCCCTCAGTCTGCCCTTCTCAGGCAAACTTGTCAAAGGAAGTATCAACTGGCCCTGGGGCTCTGCAGCCCCTGTGTTTGCTGGCCCTGCATGGGCTCCCAACTTCCCTCTGACCCAGTTCTAAAAGGGAGTCACACACATTTTGAATAACATGATCAAATTTCCTAGGTTGGCTAATTGGCTGATAGACATTCAAAACCTAGTTAAGTGCTTTTACTACCTCAAATTACATTGTATTCATGCTATATTTCTTTCTTTTATTTTTTAAAAATGTTTATTTATTTTGTAGACAGAGAGAGACAGAGCATGAACAGGGGAGGGGCAGAGAGAGAGGGAGACACAGATTCCAAAGCAGGCTCCAGGCTCCGAGCTGTCAGTACAGAGCCCAACGTGGGGCTTGAGAACCCAAGTTCCACAAGGATGGGGATTTTGTGTGTCTTTGTCCCCAGTGTCCCCACTGCCTGGGGCAGTGTCTGGCCCCTGTGTGCTTGTCCTCAATAACCCTTTGTTTTTAATTGTGTACATCATAAATGAACACAAAGCTGCCAATACTATAAAAAAAGCACTTATATTAACAACCCAGACCACCGTAACTTGTTAAAAATTGGGGAAATTAGGTGAAGGGTATCGAGGTGTTCGTCAAACTATTTTATTCCTTTCTCCATAAGCTTGACATTGAAAAAGAAAATCAGTGGGAAGAAAAATCCTGCCTAAAACAGTGTCTTTTCATTGCAGAGCTAGTTTTCATGATTGAAATTAATATTCCAGTAGGAAGATTTGGAAAATCGCCTTCATCTTTTTATCCATACTTGAGGACTAAACTCTGCAACAAAATTAGTTTTTCACATCTCCCCCCGACCCCCCCCCCCCCCACACAAACGCATTTTCTCTTCACAAAGTCAGGGAGCAGGCTGCCATGTTCTTAGAACTACAAACCAGGCACTGTTTTTCTGTCTGGCGCCTTTGGTGGGCAGACAGAGACCACAGAAGTTGAAACTCCCAGAGGATCCTTAGATAATTTCCATGAGAAATGGCTCTTCAGAGTCTGATATACAAGGTTTCATGTCTGTCCAGATTCCTGTAGAATCACTTTCTTCTTTGGGCTCAGACACAGCGTGTTTGATCCTGATTTCTTTTAGTTAATCTGGGGGGCTTTGCCAAGCCCATGTCAAGTCCCCTTAGCACCAGTAGGAAAGAGCAGTGAATATGGCCAGCCTGTTTATCATTGCCTATGGCGTAAGATCAGTATCCTGGAAGACCTGGGACATGTTCTGATATAGTTTTTAGGTTTCTTGTTGCTTTTTAGGACATGGTTGTAAAAAAAAAAGTGGAATTAAAATGGGATCCATTGACCAATGGCAAAGTATTATCAGACGAGCATGGCTAAAGAAAATCAAAAAACAATATGAACTCAGTCATTGCTGACCCAATAATTAGGAGAGCTCTCTCACTTCCCACAATCCAATCCAGGCCCTATGAATCAGTGGAGGTTTACACAGGCATTCAAGAGAGGGTGTAGAATAAATCATAGGTCCTGATCACAGACAAGTGATCAGAGTGGAGGCAAGGGCTCAGGAGCATCAAAGAATGTAAATATCAGCTAGGACCATGGGCTTGGCAAGGTCACCCTGAGAGAATATGTAGAGTAAGAAAAGTAAAGGACCAAAAGAAAACTTGATGGACATTGATGTTTAACCGGTAAACAGAGGAAGAGGAAAACATAAAGAGCACTTTCAACAAGTGCCCAGAGAGTTAATAAGAAAACCAGAGAGGGGAGGCATCTCTGAAGCCACAGGAAGGAATACAGTAGGTTCAAAAGAAGGAACCTATCATCAGCGCTAAATGCAAGGTGAGCGTGTTAAATGCCCAGTAAGAAAAGGAGAGAGAGTGGATAATGGCTTTAGCAAAATAAAAGATGGAAAGAATCGATAAATCTAAGAGGAGCAATTTTAGAAGAGTGGTTTGCAGTATGTTGGGAAGAAACACACTCAAGAATGAATGGTAGCTGGCAGGGTGGGGGGTGTTGGGGGGTGGCGGATTGGGGACTGAGGTTGTTTGGTTTTTCTAAAAGATGGAAGAGATAGGACTATGTGGCTTTAAGGAAAGAGTCTTCAGGGAGGATTACAGCTGCAGCCTCAGCAAACAGCATGGGAGTGGTTAACTGAACAAGATCTTGGAGGAAGTAACACCGATGGGAAGATGAACTCTGGCAGCAGAAGATCATGTCCACCTGACTGAGGGCGGGGAGAGGGAGAGGGAGTCAGAGGCGGGTGCCCACCTGGGACAGATCTGTAAGACTCCCTGGAAGGGGGCTGCTTGGAAAGTCCTTGTTTGGTGATCATTTTCTCAGTGAAATGGGAAGCAAAATTGTCTGCTAGGAGGGAAGAGAGGGAAAACTTGAGTTGGAGGGTTTGGGCACATAGATAACTTTAATGAGCAGGTCGGGGTGAGTGGAGAAGGGAGCTGACACAGGAGGTGGGCAGGGCTTGCGCTGAGAACCATCTGTTGCAGCATGGGTGTGCCCGGGGCATGATTTTCTCAAGTGGAGCTCAGGGGCCAGGGCATAGGGCTGAAGGAGTCCAATGGCTGGGTTGCCTTAAGGTTGTGGTTTTTCAGGTCAGGTGCCGTGGGAGGCCAGGAGAGTGCTGGGGGTTGGGGAGAGGAAAGTCGCAGTGGTGGACACAGACTCTGGGTTGACAGGGAAGGAACAGAAGCTGGGGGGGGGCAGCTGAAGACAGAGAACACAACTTGTCTAAGGACCCACAATGTGATGAGATGGAAGAAGAAAGGCATCAGCAGTAAAAAAGCAAAAGAACTAGAAGGAGGGTGTAAGGGGGAGGACGGGATGCTGGGGTCACAGCTCATAGACTGTGACATAGAGTCACAGCTCATAGTCACAGTCACAGTTGAGAGATCAGTCCTGGTGGGTAAGGTCCCTGGTGGAAGGAGTGCCCTCCAGTGGTTGCTGAAGTTCAGCCGAACTTTTAGGGTGTGGGTGTCCCATGGACAAAGAATCCTTCCAAGAAGATGGAGGACTTCAGGGCAGAGACTAGAGCCAGGAGCCGAGGTTGAGTGTGGACACAGAACAGCACCTCAAAGCATCCCAGCATTTCCCTGCCCTCTTTCCGTCCCTCCAGGATACTGATTGTCTATACCACCCTATTACATTGTAAGCTCTTTTGAGGGCCATGGTGCTTTTCTTCTTACATCACTTACAGCTTCAGGAGCAGTACCACTGAAGGGAAAACACACCGGATGAGAGGTGGGAGTGCCAGGATAAGCCCACCAGCCTGTATGTACCCATGGCTTCCAAGTTTGTCCCTGTGACCCCTTGCAGTTGATAGGAGCAAAGCTACATTTCAATTCAGTTGGGCTAGGAGATTACGAACCAGACAGCTTGTTTCCTATTATTACCTTCTCACTTGTCAGATTATCTACCTGTGATGAACATGGGCACCTCCCCGCCTTCACCCCAGACCATTTCCCCCCAATTATCTCCAGTAGGCATTTCTGGCTTATTCAGACTTTGGGGTTTGTCTTTTTACTCCCCTCCATTTCCCAGGTCCAATCTCAACCTGAGCACGGTTGCCACTTTCCCCCCCCCCGGTATCCTGTAACACCGCTGTCCTTCAGAAACAAAAGAGGTGATAAATGGTACCTTCTTTTCCCAAGACAGAGTTCCTCCACCAACCCTTGCTCTCAGGAATGTGCTTTTACATCCACTATCCCAATTGTCCAAGAGGATGCTTCTGTGCAGGAGCTTGGGATTCCCATTTCATCTTTTGTTTGAGAAAAGGTTAGAGAGAGCCAGGGGCTCCTTTAATATCAGGGACCTGGAATTCTCAGGGAACTGGGATCCCATTAAAACAATCCTTTATTAAAGGCAGTCAAATGCAACAGAGTGTGTTTGGGGGAAATGAAGTCAAGAGTGGAGGGAAAGAGAAAGAAGGATTTATGATGGTTTGGGATGGGCACATTTGGGCCAGTGAGCATAGTGGTAAGGTCTCAACACATCTGAGCCTGCTTGCGGGTGTGATTTATGCGAAGCAAGAGCCTTCCTGAGCCTGAATTTTAATGTCAGAGGAGCCAGAGGAAACCATTAGTTCAAACTGCCCCATTCTTGTGGTTTTGCCTGGGTGCACCCAATATGGAGGCTTCTATTTCCACGTCTCCATGACAACAGAGGATTACAGAAATTCACTCAGTCACAATTCTGGGCTGACAAGTGCCAGGCAAACATTGCATTCCTATTTTCATAACTGGCGGTGGACGGTGAGCTGGAAAGCAATGACAATTTCATCAGGCAGAAGTCACAGCCATCACCGGGGGGGGGGGGAGGGGGGGGAGCAAAGAATGGCCCTCCTGGGGAGCAGGAAGGTTGGGTAAAGATCCAGAAACTCCCATCCCTGCCGCCAGGCAAGCTGCGTTTGCCAGGGGCAGCTAAAAGGGGAAAGACACTCAGATACATTAAAGGTTATTGTTTGCCCCAGCTGAACTCACTTGTGTTTCAGCAAAAGACAAATTCACCTTCCAGGACCTCGGTCTGCATCAGCCCGCTGACTCCTCGATGCTGCCCTGACAGGACCTCCTCGCCCTTTCCTTTTCTGCTCCCCGCAAAATCGGGGGCCTCTCACCGCCCATCTTTCCTCTTTGATATGCAGTGGTGAATCATAGCAAATAATGTCACATCACATAACATTTCCCCTGGGAGACTAAAGCTCTGAGCCTTGATTTTATGCAAATGGAGCCACTATGAATCACCCTTCAAGATGTCTCTAAGTCTCATTTTCTCAAGAGAAAACAATAAAAGAAAAATCTATGTTTGGGAAGAATCTCATTCTTAGGGCCACTAGATGGTCCCAGGATCTGGGATACTTGTCATTTGGTCTCCTTACCTCTGGTGACATGCTCGGGAGGATAATTCCTCAGATGTCCCTCCTGTACTGAAGAATGCCACTGTCCCACCTGGTGCAGCAACTGTCAGTCCTGGACTGGAATTTGCTGGCTAGAGGTTAACCTATTCCACAGGCTTAGAGTTAGGTTGTTGGGAGAACACAAAGTAATTTATGTAAATTAGCATACACCGATATGCAGAAATATGACAATCCATTTTCCCCAAATTCCTGACAGATAATATCTTGTCAGTTTCTCAATATGTTAGTCTATCAGTTTGGCAGATATATTTAGATCATATCAACTAAAATGTATTCAATACATTTTAATCAGTCTGTGCTAGGTATTGTCCCATACCTAATTTCATTTACTTCATGAGAAGACCTGTGTTGTCCTGTAACTTTAGCAGATGATGTATCTGAGGATAAGTAGCTGATCTGAGGTCAGATGGAGGTGGGGGTGTTGGGGTCCCCATCCTCTGTTCTCGCACCTCCACATATCTCTGCACGGATGCCTCCCTGATCAGCAAAGGAACCTCCTTAGCATAGAACTTGTTCAGGCATGAAATGGTTTCTTCATGCGATATTGTTCCCGGACCCTGTGTACTCTGCTTGAAAACCACGCCCCCCAGGATCCTTCTAGGTTATTTGTTTGGGTCTATTTGAAGGACTCCTCCAGAGTTTGAGTCCTGACTTTGGTCTTCAGTACCTCCATAGTGCAAAACTCTGTACTGAATCTGCCAACCTCCCACCTGGTTGGTGGTCACCCAGGTCGTTCTCAGAACAGCCTGCTCTGCCCTGCTGGAGGAAGGGGTGATGTCAGACTAATGGGCCTGGGCTTCTGGGTCACCCCTTTGACCATTCAAGTGCATCAGACCCTCCCACTCACTTCTCTGTGGGACAAGTCCTCAAACCACACCTTTAACAACTATTGCTAACTTTTTAGGTATGAAAATCTTCTTGTGATTATATTAAATAAAAGAGTCTGTATCTTTTAGAGACACATATGAAAGTACCTACAGATGTGGTAATAAAATTATTACTTCAACACTATCCAGAGAGGGGGGATGAGTGAAATAACAGATGAAACCTTCATTTTGTTGAAGCTCGGTAATGGATATATATGGATTTGTTACATCATTCTTTCTACTTGAGATAGGTCCGGAATTTTCCAAAAATTGCAGATAGATAAACAGACAGACAGATAAAGGTAAAAAAAAAAAAATCAGCATTAGGCCCTTGCCCCAGGAACACACTCTTTCCCTCTCTCAACTTATAGTTCCTTTCCTCTCTGCTGCTCTCTGACAGGGTTTAGTCCTTTTCCTGGAGTGGGTGAGGCCTTTGGACCTGCTTCTCTGACTTCTTGACTAGGATTTTGCCTCTACTTAAAGTTTTGCCTGAACCTCATATTCTGGCTCTGCCCACAGCATAGAGTGCAATGCCTCTCTCCACAAAATTTTGTAGCAGAAACCGTCTCGTTCGCCCTGGGAGATTTAAACAATTGAAACATTCTTTACAAAGCTCAGAAGCTTTCATGATCTCCTATTTAAAAAATGAGAAAACAGAGGCTTAAGTAAGCTACCCAAGGCCACACCACTAGAGGACTGATAGAACTAGCCTTGTGAATGCAAACTGACGCCAGAAACTGCCTGCCACTGCAACATATAGACGCAACACATGACAACTCTAAACTATCAAGCCCAGCAAGAGGTGACCCCACTAAAAGAGTAGGGTGTTGGGGCGCCTGGGTGGCGCAGTCGGTTAAGTGTCCGACTTCAGCCAGGTCACGATCTCGCGGTCCATGAGTTCGAGCCCCGCGTCAGGCTCTGGGCTGATGGCTCGGAGCCTGGAGCCTGTTTCCGATTCTGTATCTCCCTCTTTCTCTGCCCCTCCCCCGTTCATGCTCTGTCTCTCTCTGTCCCAAAAAAAATAAATTAAAAAAAAAAAAAAAGAGTAGGGTGTCATTTTTATTTCAGTATTAAAGAAATATTTGGAAAACAGAGAACGTAACTCACAATCCTATCATTCTAACAAAATAGATACTGGTTTTTTCTTTCTGCATATATTTTATATAATTATGTTCAAAATAATAAAAAGTATACATTTTTATGTTTTGATTTTTAAGTATTATATCATAGGCATTTCTTCATCTTGCTTTCCTTCATAATATCATTTCAAATATGCTCTAATTTTATTGCAAACCCTCTTATTTGGGGACTTTTTTGTTACTCCCGATTTTCTGCTGCTTGAAATAATCTAGGAACGCATATCTTGAGGCATAGTGTGTTCTTCTTTTTTATTTTTCTTTTTGTGTAAATTCCGGAGATAGCATAGATTATTAGAATGAAGGTTAAATCAGTTATGGTGTTTGAAACTTACTGCTAATTGAATTCCAAGTCGAGAGAACCGTTTTATGTCCTATGGTATTTTCACTATATCATTTCAAGCCTTGGGCATCAACAAATATTTTCTTTTCTATTTTATATACAAAGAATATGAGGTTGGTTTAATTTAAATTTGTCTTATTTCTAGTCCGTGGAATATCTGGGTGGGGAGCCATGATTCTTTCGGCATCCTAGGGTAGCCTGTCCCTGAGCATCATTTATACTCATACACATACATTGGAAGGAAAGCTACATCCTGCCTCATTAGTGCTGCTAACACACACAACGCATGCTCAAAGCAATGGCCTCTGAGCCCTCAGCACATATTGCTCGGGGAAAGAAAAAACTGGAAGAAATGTAAGAACATCAGGTGCTGACATGTCTTCTTTACTAAGCCTAAGTTTTGCCACTTAGTAATGTAATGGCAGTTGTGCCAACAGCTCTAGCTTCTATGACTTTCTTCATAATCCTCTAAAATTGCCATCTCTCAGTCTGAGAAAAATCTCTTTCAAGTTATTAAGGCTTGATCATATCTTTTTCTCTTTACAAAACCGCAATTTTGTTCTAATTATAAGTTTAATTAAGACATGCAAATTGGAGAAAATCTGCGAAGCAGGAATGTTTTTAAAAGGGAACAAAAGTAATTTGTAATCCTGTCATCTCAAAAAGCCACTCTTTGATGTGTTCTATTCTTACTGTGTATATAAAACAAAATTGCTGTCACACTCTATCTATTCAGTTTGGTAGCCTGGTTTTCAACATTATGTTGTGAGGACGCAAACGGTCATTACATGGTTTCTAAAAATGATTATTTTAAATATTTTATTGTAACTAATCTCTACACCCAGCATAGGGCTTAAGATCAAGAGTCACATGCTATACCAACTGAACCAGCCAGGCATCCTTAAAAATGATTTTTAATATCTGCATAATGTTATATAATTACAACAAGCAAAGTACAATAATTACATAATATTTAGGTAATATTACCTAAGCATATCACCATTTATTTTATGATTTTCTTAATGTTGGTTATCTAGATTGTTTTCAAATTTTCACTGTTATTTATAACAGTGGACCCAGTGGACATACTAGTCCATGTAAATAGCAGGCTAAGCAAATGCATTCTTAAGAACAAAGACTCTATAGCGGGCACCATACAGGACCGGGAATTGGGAGGCCTGGGTTCTGGTCCCACTTTGTGATTGTGTGACTCCAGCAAAGCCATGCCATATCGCTGAGCCTCAGTTTCCTCATACATAAAACAAAGGGTCTAAGTAAGTGATCTTTCCAGGTCCTTTCAAAGCTAGCATTTTATAAGTATACGCTAAAACCACAACTTTCTGTTTATGAACATTACACTTCATCATATCTCCAAAGAATTTTATAGTTTTTATTATTTTTGCTTCTGCACATGTCAAGTGAGAATATATATGGGAGCATTTAGTGACGATAATGAGAGAACGACTCTTGTAGCTCGTTACATGTGGAACGTCTAAGCTGTGCTCATTAGCAAGCACAGTAGAGTTAGATTACTGTGAGCAATTAAGAGGAGAAAACAATAATTAAGCAAGTGGAAATACATGAGATGAAATACAGTCTACACCCTCTATAGAATATCTGTCCATGTATACAGAATGTATGGTGGAACAGGGGGACATTTTTTGTGGCAAGTTTCAAATGGGAAATAAAAATTTTCCAGCTAGAAGTCTCTGCATTCAAGGGCGACTAAAGATAATACAGGGCAAAAGAAAATAAGAACTGGAGTAATTGAGGCTGCCAGAAATCCCCCAAGGTCTAGTGCAAAGGCTATTATTAAATCTAGTTATTGTCATGCTTTGATCCTCTCCAAAATTCTGGCACAGAACTGACCCTATTGGGTCACTGGTGGTTTATTTCACAAAGCCCAGAGAAAGGATCTAAGCCTTAGTAACATTTTCTTTTTGGTCATGAAAATATTTAAATACAAACAAAGAACAAAACAGTTCCATATGTTCCCTTTTGATAATAACGCTAACCCAGCTTCGGCTTTGCTAGACTGACAATCACCTTAAAGTTTTTCCTAGAGTCACAGGAAGCGAAGGGGTAGGAGATTTAGCATTTATAGTGTCCTAGAGCCAAAAGTAGAAAATGAGGCAGAACAGGGTGTAAGGCCATGCTGGGAAAGACCTTTCAGGTCATGGTGAGGACGCTGACCTTTTATTCCAAGTGTGGGGAAATCATCACAGCAGTTTGAGCAGAGGAGTGACCATAATACAATTTATGTTTAAAGAGGACTCCTCTGGCTGCCTTGTGGAGAATAAACTGGGGCAGGAAACAGCATAAGCAGAACAGAAGCTGGAGACCACGCAGGGCCTAGCAATAGTCTAAGTGAGAGAAGACAGTGGTTTGGAGTAAGATGGTAATGGGTCGGAGGGGGATGAAATGTATTTGAATATGTCTTAAAGGTAAGAGAAGAACTTACAGGATTAGTTGAAGGATTGGATATATAGTTTAAGAGCAAGAAAGATTCAAGAATGACAGCAAAGCTTTTGGCCTGAGCAGATGGATGAATGGTACACAATTTGCTGAGATAAGCTGCAGAGGGAGATTTGGTGAAAGCCAAGAGCCAATTTGGGGGCATGCTAAGTTTGAGAAGTCTATTGGATGGTGTGGTGGGCAGAATAATGGTGCCCTATGGATGTCCACATCCTAATCTCTAGAACCTGTGAATGTGCATTTTGATATGTCCAGGGGAAATTAAGGTTGCAGATGCAATTAAGGCTGATAATCATCTGACCTTGAAATAAAACTATCTTGGATTATCTGGTAGGGCCCACTGTAGGAGCCAAATGTGGAAGAGGGAGGGAGAATCAGTGTCCAAGTTATGTAATATGAATAAGACTGACCAGCCACTGATAGCTTTGAAGATGGAAGGGTCCATGAGCCAAAGAATGTGGGGAGCCTCTTGAAGCTAGAAAAGTCAACAAAATAGATTCTCCCCTACAGTCTCCAGAAAAGAATTCAGCCTTCTGACTCACCTTGATTTTAAGCCCAGTGAGATCCACTTTGGACTTTTGACCTCCAGAACTATAAAATATAATTTTGTGTTGTTTTAAGCCACCAAGTTTGTTGCATGTTGTTATAGCAGCCATGGAAACTTAAACACAGGTGGCCAAATGATATGTTGTCCAAACTGGGACAATTTTGAATGGAAGAAGTTCTATTAATACTTAACAGAGACAATAGTTACAAATCAAAACTGTCCTGGAAAAATAGATATGAGGCCATCCTACCCTTCTGCCATGGGATTGGAGATGTCAGGAGCTGTGTCTTCTATTTAGGAGAGAGGAGGGGGATAGAGAATTAAATCTGGAAGGTGCTCTCATGTAGATGGTATTTAAAGCCATGGACCTGGATGAGATCACAGGGAAGTGAATATATGCAGTGAAGAGAAAATAACCAAAGATGGAGCCTACTCTTAGAGGTTTGGAAGAAGCAGAAGATCCAGTAGAGAAAACTGAGAAGGCACACGCAGTGAGGTAGAGGGAAAGCCAGGAAAAAGAACAAATAAACTCAAATCAATAAAGGGTTTCAAGGAGGCAGAATTGACCAATTATATCAAATGATGGGTGAGAAGTCAAGAAAACGGAGGAGTGAAAACTGATAACTGGGTTTGCAATGTGGAAATCATCGGTGAATTTTAGAATAGTGATGTTAGTAGAGTGGTAAGGCAAATCCCTGGCAGGAATGGATCAAAGAGAATGGAGACAGAAAGCATAGCCACCCTTTTCAAGTTGGCTCTAAAAGAGAACAAATTGGGGCAGTCACTATAGGATAGAGGCTAGGGAGGGTTTCTAAAAGATGGGAAGTATTAGAGCACATTTGTATGCACAGGAAAGATTTAGTAGAGGGAAAATATTCAAGGCAGACAGGATGTAAGTGCTGGAACAAAGTCCTCAAACAGATGGGAGGGAATAGCTCCTGGGGGATTTGGTCTTTAATAGTCATGTGGACAGGGGCGCCTGGGTGGCGCAGTCGGTTAAGCGTCCGACTTCAGCCAGGTCACGATCTCGCGGTCCGTGAGTTTGAGCCCCGCGTCAGGCTCTGGGCTGATGGCTCGGAGCCTGGAGCCTGTTTCCGATTCTGTGTCTCCCTCTCTCTGCACCTCCCTTGTTCATGCTCTGTCTCTCTCTGTCCCAAAAATAAATAAAAAACGTTGAAAAAAAAATTTAAAAAAAAATAGTCATGTGGACAAATCTTCCGATGAGGAGGAAGAAAGGATGAAAAGACATTTATATTGGTATTTTTGTTTTTATTGGAAGAATAAGGAAGTTCTTTTCTTATTGGTTTCAACTTCTCTGTGAAACAAGAAATGAGGTCATCAGCTGAGAGTGTTAAAGGACGGAGTAGAGAAAGAGTGTTGCAAATTTGAAAAAAAAATGAGAAAAGGGAAGAATAACATCTGAGAGATTAGGAGAACTTGATGTCAATGACATGATAAAAATGACCACCACCGCCACCACCACAAAACACCACAAAACCCAAAAAACAAAACACCCACAGAAAATAAGCCCCCCAAATTATGAAACATAAAGGACATAAATTGTAATTTGTTTTGGGCAGTGGAAAAAACCAGATATTTTAAGAAGGAGAAAATAAAAATAAAGACAAACTATTAGCACTTAAGAATAGCTGAGAATGTCACTTCAGTCTTTCTATTACTGCCTAGCTGGCATTGCCAGCCCGTGTGAATGTATTTGTTCAAGCTGAACATTGCACACACAATCCTTACTCCCTTCATGGGTTCACTAGCTCATCTGGGGTTGTAGTTTCTTTCGGTTAATAGCAATGATTTGGCTATGATAGCAAAAAAATCTTTTTTCCTGAGGAGTGGCTGTGTCACTGCCTCTCTCTCTCTCTCTCTTTTTTGTCTTTCTCCCATTATTCATATCCTCTCTTCTCTCCCCATAACATACCCCATAACTTGGTTTCTACCTTTCCAGGTTTGGACATACAGTAGTTTGCACGCTAGCCAGCTGGGCTATTTCAGCACCACGGACAGCAGCCCCCGTCCCTGCCCCGCTTTCCCTCCACTTCATCCCAAAAGGATCATTTTGGTCATATTCAGCTTATATTTCTCTGTGCCAGGTACTGTAATAGTTGTTTGAATAACAGTTGGTATTTGGCTTCAAAGAGATTTGAAGGGGAGGGGGAAACAGGCTACCAACACAAGTAAAATATAGAAAACTAGGATAGGTAGTCATAGAACATTGTGAGAGTATCTAGGAAGGGAAGCCCTAAGTGGACACAGGAAGGTATAAGGGAAAGCTTCCTGGAATAAGAGACATCTAAGTTGAAATCTGAAGGCATTAGCTGGCCAGTGGAGATACGTAAGGAAGAGTGCTTTTTGGCAGAGGCAACAACGTATGCAAAAGCCTCAGGGCAAGAGGACATGGCTCACCTAGAGAAATACAATTAGTACTGTACACTTAGAATGTTGGAAGAATAAGGTGCCAGGAAGGAAGGAAGAGAGTCCCTGTGCTGTGTGATAGATATAGGCATGTGTACGGTGCTTAAAGGAACACAGCTGAGGGAGTAATTAATTATTGTGGGGTGAGAATGAGGGGGCAGAAAGCTCTAGCGAGGCAGCAACATTTAAATTTGTCCTTAATAGTGCATAGGAGCTTTCTGGATCTCCCCATGGGGATAAGGGGAGAGAAGATTCGACAATAATTTGATGAGGGCTGTCTATCCATATGGTAGCTGCTAGCCACATGTGCCTATTGAAATTTAAATTAAATTTTATTAATTAAAATTAAGTAACATTAGAAATTCAGTTCCCCAGTCACTGATCACATTTCAGGTGGTCAGCATCCACATATGGCTAGTGGTTACCATGTGGGACAATGTGGATCTGGAACGTTTCCATCATTGCACAAAGTTCTCTTGGACAGTGCTGGGCCAAAGGAAACAGCACATGCAAAGGTTCAGAAGCTTGCATGCATGTGGTATGTTCAAAAAATAATGACTAGCCGTGGGGGCTGTAGCAGAAGGCAGGTGGGTGGAAGTGGCTGGAGATGACACCAGGGAGATTAGCTGGAGCCAGGTGGCAAAAGGCATTTTAAGTCATTGTAAAGGAGGGTAGGCTTGACTTATCCGTTTTGGCACCCAGGAGCCAAAGGGGACAGGAGGAGATCTAGACTCATGGAGTTAATTCAAGTAGCACTTACAAGGCATGAAAGGAAGAGTGAGCAAACAGAAGGCAGGGAGAATAAGCCAACGGGTTTTTGCCAAATAAATTTTGAGAAAACAGCACTTTTTATCATGTCACCTTATGTTCATCAGTTTCCATTGCTCCAAATTTAATTCAATTTTTGCTGCCTGGTTTTGAAGGTCTTTACCTAGTTTCTCACTACTATCCAACACATCAGCTCTACCCCAACGATGACAACCGTTGCACTCTCCTGCCATGTGAAAATTAACTCCTATCTCTGTTCCTTACAGTCCCTGAGTGGACCAAAAACTCCTTGAGTGTAGAACCATGTCTAATAGTAGGTAAGCCCATGTGAGCTCATAGTTGTGGTTCTCGTGGGTCACAGATAAGAGTCTGTGTAAAGTAAATGGGTAAAATGTTAATTTGCTCATTGGTTATAAAGGGGTTGACTAGCACCACTGCGGTTGTCCCAGTGGTCTCTGACTCACTGACCCATTAGCCAGAGACCTAGAAGGAAAGAGAACTCTACTCAAATGTATAACCAAAAAATTAATAAAAGAACTATTTAGAGAGCTGTAGGCACAATTAAAGTTGCTAAGCATCCCAGAGATTAGCAGTACTGAGAAACGATCACTACTTCTGGTCTAGAGGGAAAATAGGAAAATACAGGATGGCTAGAGCCCAGTGAAAAACAGAGACAGAAAGGTGGGGTCCCCTGGGAAGAAGCGTAGTGTGAGAAGGAACAAACTGCTGTATCGAGGCACTGAAGCAGGGAAGCTTCATGGAAGCATGGGGGTAAGCATGGAAGAAAAATATCCTTCTTTCTCTCTCAACTCTTGCCCTCCATTCTCTTGCTAGTGTCTCCCATTGGCTAGATGTAGTCAAAAGCCAGAGGGCAAGGGAGACAAGAGATGCAGTCCGATAGGATCTGGGTAGGAACAGACATAAAACAATCATCACAGAATCGTGATTGGCTGCACAGACAGGCAACCAAGATAACAATGGCTTAAACAATTGAAAAGTTTGTCTCATGTAAATTTAGAAGTTTGTCCGGGATTAATATGTCGGCTCCCAGTGAGTGGGGACCCAGGCTTCTTCTATCTAGCTACTCCCCTTCCTTAGCGTATTGCCTTAAGGTGCAAGGTGGCTGCTTGAGCCCCAGATATCATGTTGGCATTCCAACCAGCAAGAAGATGAAAGAAAAAGGAAGAAGCAACGGCACACTTTCTTACTTGAAGTCACACATGACACTTCCATTTATATCTAATTGTCTGGAGCTTAGTCACATGAGCACACCTACCTCCAAAGGAGGTAGACAGGTGTGGCCTATGCCAAGAAGTTTTGTGTGCAGCTAAATATCAAGGGTCTTCTTAAGTAAAAGGCGGGGATTGGATACTGAAGGACAACCAGCTCTTTGTTACAATTTCGGGGCGGGGGGGAAGCCCATGATCTACTAGAGATACTTCAAGACGGAGCCCGATGGGGCACCTGAGTGGCTCAAGACTAAGCCTGAGCCTTGTCCATTTTGTAATAGCCAAAGGAGTGAACACATTAATGACAATGTATATCATGACACATCGCATGTGCCCTCACTACGTGGCAGTTACCTTCATACCAACTTCTAAGGGCATATCAATTTTGCTATGCAGGGATAATGCACATCTGATGGGGAAATGCCAGTTAGAGATATTTTCCAAAGGAGATTTAAAGACTCATTCGTGGAAAATATGTTGTCCGTAGATATTACGAAGCCAGATGGTTTGACACAGAAGCAACAGATCGTGTTTTCAGAGTTGAAGGATAAATCTGCATTTAACAAGATACTCTCTACAATATAATTCACTAATTCTTATGGAAAAGAGCCCCGGTGGCTGCTACGGTTACAGCATTCGTGCCAACTGGCTGGGATCCAGGGCCCTTCCGTGGGGGCACTCACCACTCTCTCAGGCACCCACGCAGGTCCCCAGCCTGTGTGGCCTGCTTCAGCACTCACAGGGGGCCGTCCCAGATGCCTGTGAGCTGGTTCCCACCCTCCTCAGCCCAGGACAGTCCCAGGCACCCTGCCACCCTGTGTTGCCCCCAAGGCATGCCAAGGATGTCTTTCTATTTCTTCCTTCTAGCAGCTCTGGGAGGCCTTGTTCAGTCTAGAGAAGGAGGAGAAGTCTTGGCTTTTCAACCATTCATTCAACCAACTTTTTGGAAGCAGAAGGCTGCACCCCTAGAGGCATGTGGGAGGCACAGAGAAGCAGCAGGAGGACTGACAATCTAGTCAGTGTGGGCCGGAGTTCCACACATGGAGGTGAATCACCCACGAGGCCATAAAACTGTAGCGTCTCATGAATAGCAGAGGCTGTCAGTCCCGTAAGTCCATGGAGGGACAGATACTGTGAACTGAACACTCCAGGGGGACCTACCGATAAAGTCGCCATTTGGGTACAGTGTTGGCGTTATGGGGAGGAGTTGGCTTATGGGAAATGACTGGGAGGGGTGACAGAAACACAGAGGTAGCATGGGCATGAGAGCTCAGAGACAACTAGGGCCGGGCTAGCTGGGCAGGTGGTACATAGCCAAGTGCCAGGACAGGAAGAGAGGCAGGCTTCGCGGGGAGGTCTTGCTGCTGGGCTAAGGAGTGTGGCTTTCTAAGGGGAGCCAAGGTTGCTTGCAGAGGAACCGCAGAAAGAAAAACGTGTTTGGGAAATGCTATCTGGCAATGGTGTGGAGACGGCGCGAATTACGTAGAGAGGGAGGCGGCCTCCATATTCGAGGACGTACGCAATTTTCTGAGTCAGCCCAAAGTAATCCACTTGAGTGTTAGGTTCATGACTTGCAAAAATAGCTCCCACAAGGCAAATAGCATCTCTTTATTCGGCAAATGCATGCAGAGTGTTGCCTTTTGCCAGGTACTGGGGTTTCAAGTGACCTCAGTGACCAATACAGGCATGGCCCCTGCCCTCTGAAGGGAAGCCATCCTTCAGCCCGAGGCTGAGGGCTTGCTGAGGGTGGGGTGCAGGAAGGAGGCGCATCCTGGGAAGGGGCTTACTGCCATAAATCAAGCCCAAAATGGGGCACCACACAACTGCAGTCAGGCCCTGGGCAAAACGTGAGATTCTGTGCTTGAGGGAGCAAGATTGGACAGGGCTTCAGAGATCCGGGGCGGAGGTGACGGGGTGCTGGCGCAGAGCTGGATCGTGTCCAGGGAAGACTATCCAAAGGAGGTGAGGGAGAGGGTGCAGCGGTACCAGCTCCTGGAAATGGGGTTGGCTCGAGACAAGTGGGAATTCAAGCTCCAGCCCAGAAGGACGGATGCTGGCAGCATCTTTCACGTCCCGCCTCCCGGCAGTGATCTAGAGAGTCATCGAAACCCTTCTTGAGCTTGAATAGGTCTTTAGCCCACACAGATTTGCACTCTGACCCATTCCACATATGCTACCCTCACGCTCCCTCGCCCCCCCCCCCCTCGTTCTCCCGTCTCGCACATGAGCGTGAACGAGGGCGCTCTGCTTCCGGAGCCCTGTGCCCGGCCTCAGCACGACTGGTCCACGGGCCCACAGCGGTTTTGGTTTGTGTCCAGAACAGGGACGCAGCCACTCTCTCAAGCAGAGGCTAGACTGGTGTTTAAGCTCGAGACTGCAAACGGGGACAAGGAACAAAGAAGGGATAAATCCTTTTCAAACTGGCCGGTTCAGGGTCAAGGCCATTTCTGTAGTTAAAGGAGCCCATTGATTTGTGATGTAGTGAAGCAACCAGTCTGTTCAGTTTTCAAACTCTGGCTATTTGATCGAACTGGCAGACCAGCCAACATTTTGTTTTGACGTCTGTGAGGCCATGACCTGAACATCAGCTGGGCAGCACAGCCCCCACCAAAGGGCTGTGCCATAGGGCCAGGCAACTCACGAAAACTCCCCTCACACTCGCTGGCTCCAGTAAAGTGGGCAGGAGCGGGGAGGGGAGGCTGAACTCACCTGCACCTTGCAGCAGCCACGGCTCCCCCTCTGGACGGAGGCTACTTCAGTCCTATTGCTTTTCACATTTGTCCTACTTTAGGAAGTGGGGACGCCATCTGGAAGCTCTTCACATGTTGACTTTCTTCAGGGTCACGTAACCCCAATCACCTGGAAGAGGACTGGGGAATTAAGTCCCATTTATTTCCGCTCTTGAAAGCAAGATCTGTTAGCTGGTGAGAAATCCAGTTTAGAAATAGCATCGAACGGCCAAAGCAGGAGACAGGAACAGGGACAGGCCAAAACAGGGACAAGGAATGGCTCTCCCTTTGGAGAGCATTTGTGTGTTCTCGCAACATCCCTGTTCAGGGGCACTTACTGAGCCCTTAGGGATACAGAGTGCAAACGTGAGCCACAGTGCCTTCCCTCAGGGACCCTGGGATCCGAATGTGCAACAGGCAATGGTAACAGAGATGCCAGAAGGGAAACCTTGATAAGCTCCAGGTGTGTGGAGTTTCTGTCGTGTGTGCTGCTAAGGGACCGTGCCCAGTTTTCGGCCATTTCGGCCCCAGGATATGGGTTTGCACACTAGCCATCCCCACAATGCTCGGCTCAGGGAACGGTGAGGCTGGGAGTCTGGAGCCCTCAATGGAGGCAAAGGACTGCCGAGGACCAGCCAAGTCCCTCGGCCACCCCACTGGTCAGACTGGGCCACAGGGGAGCCCCGAGGCTCCTTCCTGCCCTAGGAAGTAGGACCTTGGCCTCAGGCTGGCAAAACTCTGGTCAACACGAAGTGTCCCCTCTTCCCCGTGGATAACTGAGAGATGTCTGACTGTTAGTGGAAGGTCAAACTCACTTTATATGCGTGAAAAGTGGGAAGAAGCAGAGACTAGAGAAGCTGAAAACCTATAAGCATCTCCTATAAAAATTCTTAGAATTCTGCATTATAGAGCTGGAAGAGCTTTTAAAAATTTTCTGATCCAACACCTTCATTTTACTGGCGAGAAAACCAAGGGCCAGAGAAATAACGGACTTGTCAGTGGTCTCACAACCGGAACATGAGAGAGTCAGAGTCCAAACCTAGTTCGGATGTCCAGCTTAATTGTCTTACCACCACGCTACGCTGCGTTCTCAGTGGTGGTGGGGGGGGGGGGACCACCTTGAAATTTGCTTTTTCACCTGAACAAAAGTCTGGTGGGGAGAATCATCCACAAGAGTTTATGGGGTCAAAAGTCAAGCCAGTCACTAAATATTTATTGGCAATATTCGGCGTCAGGCACCACACCCAGCTTCGCTATGTTCTCAATGCCTGGGATCTTTGTTGTCTAGTTTGTACGTTTGGATGGCTGTTGAGGGAAGCAGCTGTCAGGGTCTGGCCAGAATTCTGGACTATGTTCTCTCTAGAGCTCTCTGGTGAGTTGGGACGGGATGAGCCCTGGGAACCCGCTGCCTTCAGGTTCCTTATCTGCAAAGTGGAGCTAATCTACTTACCTTGAATGAAAAGAAGATCAGATATGGGGCTTGTCTTGATAAAAGTATAAGACCAGATAGGCAATGAGAAGATATTATTATTATTAAGGGTTCAGACTCAATAAGGAATCAAGGTAAAAGGGCCCTTAAAGATTTAAAGTCAGAAGCGATTATAACTAAATCCCTTAATTTTGAGCAAAGTAGCCTATGTCCTTTCGCAAGATACCTACAGAACTTATGCTTTTTTTACAATTAAAAATGATGCGTTTTGTTAATTAAATTCAAAACAAAACATTTTTTTTAAAATTTTTTTAACGTTTATTTATTTTTGAGACAGAGAGAGACAGAGCATGAACGGGGGAGGGTCAGAGAGACGGGGACACAGAATCCGAAACAGGCTCCAGGCTCCGAGCTGTCAGCACAGAGCCCGACGCGGGGCTCGAACTCACGGACCGCAAGATCATGACCTGAGCCGAAGTCGGCCGCTCAACCGACTGAGCCACCCAGGCGCCCCAAAACAAAACATTTTAAAAGTACCGTATTAGCTTGCTTAGGGTGACCATAACAAGTACCACAGATTGGGAGGCTTAAACACCAGAAATTCATTTTCTCACCATTCTGGAAGCAGGAAGTCTACAATTGGGATGTCAGCACGTTTGATTTTTCCTGATGCATCATCTCTCCTTGGCTTGTGGATGTCACTTCTTTTCCCAGTGTCCTCACACGGTCTTTCCTCTGGGTGCATCTATGTCTAAATTGCCTCCTCTTAAAAGGACACCAGTCAGATTGGATTAGGGTCCAACCAGATGAACTCATTTTTACTTAATTACCTCTTAAATAATCAATTTCTCTCCAAATACGGTCATATTCGGAAGCATATGCATGGGGCGGGGATACAAGTCAGCCCATAACACGGACTAAGGTGAATAGGTAAAGAGTAGAAAAGAAAAAGCAAAAAGCCACCGGACTCCAAGTGTTAGAATGCTTATGAAACACCTTCGCAGAGGAGCCTGGCCAGGGAGGGGCCTGTGACCCAGCTTCAGTACAAAGAGCTGAATTCTTGTTTATTTCTTTTCGTTAATTGTGAAATGGTTACAAATGATTAGGTGGAACTTATTCAAAGAAAGGCAATCTGACAGCTTACGAAACAAGGAACTCTTCTGTACAGCCCATGCGTGTGCACACACAAACACACACGTGCACACACACACTGAAAACCCTCCTCTGCTTCTAAACTATGATCCAGACCTGTGTGTGGAGCTGTTAGCAAGAGCCGCCTGGAAGCAGTGCCATGGAGATGTTCCGCTCGAACGAGAGGAGGTTGTGCCTGAGAAAACCAGGGTGGGGAGAAGGGGCAACAGGGCCCAGCGACTTGGCTCCAAGCTCTGGGGAAAGTGGCTACAGAATAACACCAAAGGAGTGGTTTCCAGGGCCGTTCTGGAGAGGCCTGTCCCAAGCAGCAAGGACGGAGGGGAGGTCTCCTGCCCAGTGAGGCTCAGGGAATGCAGACTGCCCTCTAGAGTTGGACGATCAGAATGCAAGAGTGAGGACCCCAGGGGAGTGTCAGGGGTGAGGCCTTGGGGACAGCAGAGAACAGCCCTGGGATGAAGGATGATGAAGAATTGCTTATGCCAAGTGAGATATCCCCGAGGGATGCCCTAGAAGGAGTGGTTAAAACCTTAATAGGGGCACAGGGTGGGGCCGGAGCAGTGACGGTCTTGTCATTACTCTTGGTGTGATCCCATGGATACCGCAAGCTGGTGAGGCCCTGGGGAATTCAACTCAGGGACAGTGTAGATACTAAGGTGTAGAGGATGTCCCCCTTGGGATCCCTAAGGTCCACTTCCAGTTAATGTAGTATAGAATGAGCCGTTTGGTCTCTGGACCATGCAAATCTTGCATGGCCCAAGGTGACACTGAATATAACCGGGCACCTGGCATCCTTGTGAAGGTCCAGATGCCTCTGTGCAGAGAGGCAAACCCATAACTCCATACCGTCATTACACTGATGCTCACAAGTGGAAAATTCCAGGCTCTCCATTCACGCTGCCAAGTGTCATCAAAGCACGGAAAGTTCTTCCAAATACAGCAGAGTGGGCAGGTGGCCTTTGGTGGCCACCTGACCGCTGAGGCCGCAGTTTGCCTGTCCAGACCTCCCCAGGACAGACAGCGCACTGAGCCTCAGGTGCACACGGGAACTCGCTGCTCCTCCCCAGATCCGCTGCCTCCAGAAGGCCCTCCTGGACCCGCTGCTCCTATAACAAGCTCAGATTCTCCTGGAGCCCGCGATGGGGGTGTTTCTGCAATGACTGATGTTTGTATAAGGAACATGTGCCATTTTTCTAATTAAAAAAAAAAATGAAATGGAAATGAAAACTGGGGCGCCTGGGTGGCTCAGTCGGTTAAGCGTCTGACTCTTGATTTCCGCTCAGGTCATGATCTCACGCTTTTGTGGGATGGAGACCCTTGTGAGGTTCCACACTGACAATGTGGAGCCTGCTTGGGATTCTCTCTCTCCTTCTCTCTCTGCCCCTCCCCTGTTAGTGCTCTCTGTTTCTGTCGTTCTGTCTCTCAAAATAAGTAAATAAACTTAAAAAAATGGAAATAAAAACAAATACTCTAAGGCAGGGACTGCATTAGGGCACTCTTAATCTCCTTTACTCTGGTTTTTTTTAAAAAATGTTTTTATTTATTTTTGAAAGAGAGAGAAAGTGCAGGCAGGGGAGGGACAGAGAGAGAGGGAGACACAGAATCCGAAACAGACTCCAGGATCTAAGCTGTCAGCACAGAGCCTGATGTGGGTCTCGAACCCACCAACAGTGAGATCACACACAACCTGAGTCAGATGCTTAACAACTAACCCACCCAGGTGTCCCTTCCCTGTTGTTGTTGTTGTTGTTGTTGTTGTTGTTGTTGTTTTTAATGTTTACTTATTTATTTTTGAGCGGGAGAGACAGTGATCAGGGGAGAGGGAGAGGGAAAGGGAGACAGAATCAAGCAGGCTTTGTGCCATCAGAGCAGAGCCTGATGGGGGGCTGGAACTCACAAACCCTGAGCTCATGACCTGAGCTGAAACCAAGAGTCCGATGCTTAATGGACTGAGCCACCAGGGCACCCCTTCCTTGACTCTGTTCTAATCTTTCTTTCTTTCCAGGGCACCGATCACCTTCTAAAACACCCTAGGATTTACCTGCCTGTTAGTATATTGCTGATTGCAGGGTCTTCAACTCCTTGGACCATCAGCTCCGCGGGGGGCAGGAACCTCTGTCCTTCATGCTCACGGCCACCCCCTAGAGACAGCCTTAGATCCTGGCACCCAGCAGTGCTCCACGTGTGTGTAGAATGAATGACACTGGGTCTCCGCCTTCCCTGAGCCCCGCCAGTAGGAGGCCTAGACAGCACCAAGGACAGTCCGCTGGCAGGGTCTACAGCCACGAGGAACACCTGACTTGGGAGGGCTGCCTGAGGTCGGGGCTGTTTACACTTGTGCTTGAGGAAGGGTGGAGGTCTGCAAGGCGAAGCGGGTAGGAGACAGAGAGCCCTTCCAGTGGCAGCAGTGGACACAAAGCAGGCCGCCATGAAGTAGGGCTCGAGAGGATGCAGTTAAGCGGCCATGCAGGGGGGCGGGGGGAGGCCCCACGCCTGGGGAAGGGCAGGGGCTGGAAGCCAGACAACACATGGGGTGATGGTATCTTGGTGCAATGACCCCAGGAGCAGCTGGTGGAAGGCGACAGGGCATGTGGCACAAAGTTGGTCCCAGCACGTCCGGAAATCACCATCAAGTGCCTGGTCTGGGGGGGGGGGGGTAGCGGAGGCTACCCATTCTATGAGGAATAAGTGGAAGGAGGACTGTTTTGGGGTTCTGCCACTTCCTTGCATTGCAGCCCCTGGCACCTGATCCCAGGTGTTAAAAAGTGCGGAGGCGACATCTAAACCCCTGAGCTTGTGGGATGAGGGTGAGGTTGAGGGGGCCCCGTTGGGGTGGCTGATGTTGTCCCTGATGGAGACCTTGAAACTCCCTCTAGGGAGAGCAAGTCCACGGGTGGCAATCCCCCAAAGCACTGCGGTGTTTACGGACAGATTGGATGGATGGAAACCCTCTGTGGGTTGCTGGGGGCCGGACGTGCAATGGAGAAGGGGAGTTAAGAATACTGGCAAGAGATCGATGGCTGTGCCCAACCCCAGGCCGGATGGGCAAGGACATGTGGGGAAGGAGGAGTGTGCCCAGGGGGCAAAATCAGAGAGTTGGGGCCGAGGGGCCAGCGTGGGGGCTGGGATTTCCTGAGGGACTGGGGGTGGAGGAGTCAGGGTTCACGAGTGACAGATTTGAACTCAAGGTGTCGTGGTCCATTCCAGGAAAGAGAACATCCAGAGCGGCCAAAGGGTCAAACAATATGGAGGGAATAAGTAGAAGGACATGAGAAGCCAAGTGTTGGTAGGCCCTGCCCTGAAGCCACAGGAAGTTGGCAAGGCCAGGGTGATGGCAACCGTGAGCCACAGTCCACAGTGAACGAGGGCGTCTGTGGAGGACGTATGGCCATGATGGAGAGGGCAGGCCCACCAGAGGCCCCGCATTGGAGGGTCAGAGCAAGAAGAACGCCCTTCCTCGGGGGGTGCTAGGAGACGTTGGCTTGCGTGCTGGAGAGGATACGGAAGAACAGTGAGCGGACCCTGAAAAGCTGAGGATCCAATGGGAAAACATTAACCTCCACCTACCAAGGGCCTCCTGTGTGCCAGGCCCTGGGCTAGGAGCTTTAGACACAGCATCTCAGAACGACTCCTTGGGGAAAGTTTTATTAGCCCAGCTCACAGTTACGTAAACGAAGAAACAGAGGAGTTCAGTGAAGAGGTAAGGGCGATGTTTGTGAAGATGCTTTGTAAATCCATAAAGCGATGCGTAATCGCGAGGTATGCTTTTTCTTCCTGACTGGCTTTCGTGAAACAACCTTCAATACAGCACATGCTTGCGTTGATCGCCCGGGAAACGATATGCGCTAACAATAGAAAGCTCCTCATTGTTTTATTAAAATCTATTCCAGTTCCATTCTTTGTGTATAAAGATGAGTTGATAATTCAGTGATTTGACCTAAATTAATAGTTAATGGGCTTTTCCGGGGGTCTGTCCAGAGGCTGCCACGGAGTGTGGAGGCCTGTCCTCCCCACCCCTCCCATCCAGGCTTGGAGAGAGTAGTGCCAGTCACAGCCCATCGGACATCTGGGGGCAAACAACAAGGAAACCTCTTCTAAAAAAACAAAGGTTCCTCGTGGATCACTTGGTCTCTAGAGGACAGCCAGGTTTTTCGTGGGAGTAGGAGAGCCCTGCTTTCGTGGGAGTAGGAGTATCCCAAAGAATCTCCACTCTTTTTTCCTATGTACAGTATGATTTAGATGCAGCAGTCCTGAGCGGGGGACAATTTGAGGGCAAAGGGAGCCGGGTCCTCCGGTTGGGACTACATACCCAAAGGACAGAATTAAGCAAGGAAAACACATTTACTGAGTGAGTAACATGACACACGCTACTCAGAAACTTTACGAAGAAGGAGCACGGAACGGTCCAAATCCCCGGAATATGGTTTCTCAAGAGGGAAAGCACCTTGAGGTGCTAACCCTTGGCCCACCCCCCTTCATTTTAGCCAAGGAGGCGAGAGAAGCCTTCCGAGTGTGTCTGCCTCTCACCGGGCCAGTTGTTCAGGAGCAACTATGACAACCCTCTCCAACTATGAAAGTCCCGGAGGGGTCACAGTGCAGAGGGCCAGACTGGCTCCCAGGATCCCGAGGGCAGTGATCAGTCCCTCCCACTGTCAGGAGGGCTTTACCTGGCTCAAGACTGGACTCTGGCTTAGACACAGGTAGGGGGATATTCTGGGAGGAATCTCTAAAGTGCTCCTTTTGCTCCATGATTTGGGAACGATGTTAATGAAAGGTCATCGGCAACTACCAAAAGTTTACACCCGCATAGAAATATCGTGAAGATTTCATGGTTTAAATGAAGAATTTTAAATGTGCTTTTTTTTGGCAAGTTGGCTTTTCAGTACCCTCTGAGAGTGGGCTGTACCTTGGAGAAGACCCAGTGACAAATTAGGCTTTTACCAGCTTGCAGATTGTATCAGTAAACGAATCTGCTGCCTTCCTTCAGTGGTCAGCAAATTCTCACCAAGCGCTTGTTCCCTTCCAGGCATTATACACAGCGAGAAAGTCGGCGACAAATACATAAATGCATGAATGTAACCAAATGGCCAAATCGGAATAGCTTAAACAAACCACACAGGGATTTATTTTTCCATCACAATAAAAAGTCCAGAGGTCGGCAGGTGCTGGCATTGGTTTAAGGATGTCAGGGCCAAGTCCCCCGCAATTCTCTTGACCTTTCCCTCTGGATCGTTGGAGGTTGCTTCAGCGCCAGTCATCAAGTTCTTTTTCTGGGAAGAAAGAAAGAAGCTGCCCCCCAAACAGTCTTCCCGCAGAGTCCACCTTTCTTATGATAATCTTTTGCAGAAGCCCCGCCTAATGATTCTGCTGACATCTCACTGGCCAGTGTTTGTCACGTGGCCATCCTTCTCTTCACGGAAGACTGGGAAATGTAGTTCTTTAGCTGCATCCCTTCCATTGGCGGTGCAGTCAGAGTACATTGGATATTGTATAAACAACAAACAGCATCTGCTTCTCAGATACACGGAAGTATCCATTGTAGGACATATTGCTGTTCATTCTCCTTTTGGATCTTTGGCTGCAAAGCAGTGATTAAAGCGTCTGATCAATATTGACTAATTTCCTCCTGCCCTTCAAAAAAAAAATTGCTTCAAACCATTTATACCTGAAAAGCTTTTTCCTGGATAATCTATGAGCTCTTTAAGTCAATGAGAAAAACCATTGCTCAAAAGAAACGCGGAGCTCAGTGGGTAAAGTTACCGTTCCTTGTCTCGCTTAACCAATTTTGAAAACGGGGAAGGAAATATTTCCCTTTTATGGCTAAATACAGGCTGCCAGGAGAAGCTTAATTACGGAATGATAAAATTAGACCGTTAGAATTAGATAGTCAAATGGGTTATAATTAGTCTGAGGCAATGGCTATAGCACGTCAAGCCGAACGCCTGAGAATAGCATTTGGCCTGGAATAATGGAACCTCTAAAATCGTGAGATTGGATTTCAGTCTCTGTAGTTTCAATAGCCATCAATCCTTTTCAGCGTGCCGTGTAATCATAACCTCCATCACAGTGTAACAAAATGGCATTTTATCCTGCAAAGAATTACAGGGGGAATGAGGACTTGGCCGTAACCACCCACCCACTCTACCTCTATGAAGGGACAGTATAGACTGAAAATTCCTCCACCCATTGTCTACGGTGAGTAGAGGTGAGGGATGATACCAGGGAATGGAAAATGCTTCCCTTCAAACGAAGCGTGACTCTTGGAATCCACTGCATCTAAACACATACCCCTCCAGATGTCACAGAGCTCACGTGTCTGTCCCCTACCTGTTGTCTGTCACAGCCCCTCTCGAGGATAAATCACTTGGTTTCAGTTCCATGATCACATTGAAGATATGGGAGATGAGATCATAACCAGGGGTCCCAAAGAATCTATATACGCCTGAGACCCTGCTGTGTGTGCCCCAGGCCAGGCAGTTCTAAGGGACAATCAAGAATCCCCCTGGGGGACAAACTGCACAGGTTTTGTGTGTGTTGGGGAGGAAGGCGGGAATTTTTGTTGTCTTTCGTTCTATCTTTGGAGCTAGAGATCGGGCCGGAATTGTGACAAATAGTCGTGAGGGCCATCTAACCCCAGGAACAGTGGGAATTTAAAGCTGGAGGAGGCTTAACCAATGAGTCCAGCCCCTTCGTTATAGACACAAGACAACAAATAACCCATGTGTTCCCCCAGTGGTTGGTGTCACTGCAAGGAAGAAACCAAGCCTGGGAGCATGTGGAAGTGTGGAAGTGTCCCCTCATGGTGTTGGGGAAAGTCTGCTGCTTATATGGGTCTCCTGGTTCCCCGCAGCTGGACCAAAGGGACTGTTGAGGGACAAGCAATCAAGAGGACAGGTCCCAGCTGGTAAAACAAACAACCTTCAATAACAGCAATAAAATTCTGCTGGCCTGTTTTCAAAAATCAATTACATCTGACTCCGGATGCTTCAGGAAATACTTACAGGCGAGGTGGCATTTGAATGGAACCTCGAAGAATTAGGATTCCCTCAGTAAATAAAGGGAGGGCAGGGTTCTAAGCTAAAATCTCGGAGCACGGAATGCCCCGGAGCATTTGGAGAACTGCTCTCGAGTCTGGTGAGGTTGGAACGGGGCGGGTGGAAGGAGAAACACACAGGGCTTAAGAGACTGCTTGGGGCCAGATCAATCCAGGCTTGTTGACTGCCTTGCAAACTTGCATTATTGGGATTCGGAGAAGATGTTTGGAAGGGATTCATCCTTTAATTTCCTCCATTTTGGTTTTTTATTTATGACTTAGTGAGTTCTCTTATTCAACAAATCTTTATTGAGGGCACAGGTAGACAGAGCGATGAATAGTGCACATTTCTAGAGAGCCCGCTGTAAGCCACGCATTGTGCTCCGTGTTTTCTATGCCCCATCTTCGCATTCTATGCCCTTTACTTCGCATTAAGCTCTATGAGGCAGGTACCACCAGAATCACCGTCATACAGAGGAGGAAACTCAGCCCCAAACAGATATTTTTTGCAAGTCACACAGACAGGAAGTGGCAGAACCAGATGCTAACCCAGACAACAGGAGTCTCAGGTTCTCCTCCCCACGCTGCCTGGGGCCAGAGGTCACGGTATTCTTTCTGACTCCTCTCCCTCTGCCTCCCACCTCTTACTTCTTTTAGGAAAAGAAAAATTTTAAACCACCAACACAATGCTGTCAAATCATGCTATAAAAGTATCACTCAGAAAAAGAGAAGGGAACAGAAGTGTCATGTGGAAAGCCCTGAGTTTTCAGAGGAAAATGTCCCCAAATGGAAGGAGTGGTAACCGTGTGAAAAGTCATGGCATGTTGGGGTTACGGAAGTTCCCTGCTTTCTTTATCGTGGGTCACCCCCATTTAATCCCCTCTCCCACCGTGAGGGAGTCTTCTACCCACTGCAGATGGGAGTGTTGAGGCCTGCAGACAGGTTAAATGATTTGTCCAAGTTAACACAAGTGAGGAGACTGAGTTAGCACCTGCACCCAGGCCCCAGAATGGCCCTGCCCGGGACCTCACCATAATTCTCTGCATTTATTACACCCCAGCTCAGAACCATCTGAGCCGGATAAGGACCAAGGACAGAGCCTCCTGTAGCAAAAACATAAGATTTAACTCCCTGTGGCTGGTGTTTAGTCTCGGAACCCAGAAAAAAAAAAAAAAAATCCCAACTAACTCACTTTGCCAAACAGACTGCTTTGCACATTAAGCCTTTAAGCAAAACTGAATTCTTTATTTCACTCTTGAGTTCTGAGAAATGGGGAGGTATGAATTTTCTATATTTCTTAGCAATTAAAAAAAATTCAGGAACTTGTTCCGTGATTTCCTGGTACCACAACTGCATGTAAATGTTCGGCGTTTTATAAGAATTTTTATCAGTGCCTCCCCATAGATTCGAGCCCCCATCCTCAGCTGCTGGTGTCCTGTGAGTGAAACAGAGATTTTAATCTTGCTTTTAGAGTCCGGAAATCCTTTTCTGCTTCTTTTTCAGGCGGGGTTTGTCAACCGGCCCTTCTTCGCATTCATAATTCTCCAGCGCACAGGGAATCTGCCCCGGATCCCGTTGGTGCAACGCGCCATAGTCAAGGCAAGAACACTGAATCTATTTTGGGACCACATATTAGGAGGAACCGAATGAGCAAATGAATTATGGAGGCTGTTCACAGACTTGAGGGCAGCCTGCTAAAAATGGAAGACAGAGAAGACATCTTTAACAGATTGCATCACTTGGGTGTATGTTTATTTCGCAGGCCTTTGCTGCTCTGTGGATGGGGCTGTCATAATTAGATGGGCAGAGCTCGGCTCCGGCCCTTCTCTGGAAGCCGTGATCCGGCCCTGACAGAGGGCTGGGTCATAAAGCCCAAGATATTTAAGGGCGGGGGTGGGGGGGTGGGGGGTAGGGAGTAGCTGGCAATTAAAAGCAGGGCCACCCAAGACACGGTAATAAATTATCCATCGGGAGGGGATTGAGAGCCACTTGCTTAAAGGAGAAAGCAGACTAGCTGAGAAACTGGATGCGTTCGAAGCCAGATGACATCCTGTTGCTGGAAAAGCACAGGACCATTCAAAACCGGAAAACAGCGCGCATCGTCCGGAAGCCTCTCAAAACCCGGGGTAGCGGCTTACTGATGCCAAGTCCTCACGTCAGTCCTACCACGCCGAGAAAGGTGTGCTTGGACCGTCCGTTAACCATCGATTACCAGAAGGAAAACCAGTGGCCTCGTTAGCTGGGCGAAGCTGTCCAGAGGATCGCGCAGAACACCTCTCTCTGCTTTTGTCGTTGAGCGACCAGCGAGGACAGTCAGAGAAAGTCCCAGATGGGCTCCTGGGGGCCCTGGGCTCCTCCTTGCCCTTTCCTCCACATATCCCCTTAGCTGCTTATCCTGGGCCCATGTTCGGGGCCTGAAGTAGATCTCCTCAGTTCCAGCAGGAGCCTATGCTCAGTCTTTCTACATTTTTCAGCACAGAGCCTAGGACGAGCAAACCTTTCTCCTAGGTTTGTGCATCTCACACTGGGGCCCACGTGCCCCAGAACACAATACTTTGCCCAGGTCACCCAAACCCACGAGATGAACACCACATGGAAAGCATCATGTGTTTTGAGGGCTTGGGTGGCTCAGTCGGTTAAGCCTCCGACGTTGGCTCAGGTCACGGTCTCATGGTTCGCGAGTTCGAGCCCCGCATCTGGCTCTGTGCTGTCAGCTCGGAGCCTGCTTTGCATCTTCTGCCCCTCCCCGGCTCGTGCGTGCCATGTCTCTCTCTCTCTCTCTCTCTCTCTCAAAAATCAATAAACATTAAAAAAAGCATCAGATGTTTTAAGATTGGACTGGGTGGGATGGCAGGTTTTTTATGTAGGTTTATTATGCAGATGAATGCGAAGTTTGTATACATTTTAAAAACGAAAGCGAAAACATTATAAATATACTACAGTCTTCACCTCAGATCCCCGGGAGATCCGTTCACATCAGGTGATGCCATGATGCCAGAAAACAGGTTCATCTGGAGCAAGGAGGTGCCCACGGAAGAGGGGACCTGCACCACCTTCCCCCGAAGGCAGGCGGCCTCGGGGCCTGTGGACGGCCAGTAGCTCACAGAGCCCCCAGCACTGCAGGCCAAGTGGTTAGAGCCCAGAGGGGACACGAGACACAGACGCACTCTCCTGTCGGAGGTACAACTGGTCAGCCGGGGGACAGGTGCCTGAGGAGCCAGAAGGGCTAGGTGATGAGACGCCCCTGCAGGCAGAGAGTAAGAAACAGGGCTCCTTCGGCCTGGCTGCAGACAGGGCTTCCCCGGGGAGTTTGCCAGAGCCCCAGATTCCCGGACCCATCACAGGCGTGCCAGGACAGAGTGATCCTGAGGTGGCATGGCTCCAGTCCCCAGGCACCGACCTGAGGCGATAATAGGGAGGAAATCTGCCTTCCACCGCCCCTCGTGGAAGGCGGTGTCTCTTTAAGCAGGAATATTGAAATACTGGGCAATCTCCAAGCTGTCGGTGCTATTTTCTGGGCCGAGGGATCTTAACTGACAAACACTGCCGTTGGAATAATGTGCCAGAGCTCTGGATCTGTCCAGAGATCCCACCTTTTCGTTTTCAGAAATCTCTTAAGGGGACACAGACTGATTTCAGGACATAGCACAGGTGCAGACACAAAGTGGCTGTCTGGGCCACGATGCCTGGGGTGGAGAGGCGCAAGGTCGCTGCTAGCTCGGCAGGGGATGCTCTTGAGGGAACCAGGCGGCAGAGGGGACCGGGGGTGTCGGGAGGCTCTTTGGAACCTGCAACTTCAGCCAGAGAACGCGGGGGGCCCTTCTCCCAACCTCCCCTCTGCCCAGACCTCTCTCAACCCTTCGTGCCCGCCCACCATCCCCTTTCACAGCTTATCACCAGCAAATCATTACTTTTAAACGAGACCAAGCCACTCTCCCCAGGGTGAGCAGCTCAAAGGAATTTTTTTTTTTTTTTAAGAAAACAAAAAAGGAGAAAGAGCTCGTCTAATATATCTGCAACACAATCACTCTTCGGTGGGGGCCACCGGAGAGACTCCACCCTCGTGCCCGCGGTACACACTGTTATTAGCTCGGTGACAAATTCCCGAGAAAGACCAGGTTCTGCCGTGCCCGGTGCTCCAGCCGCGGCTTGCTCCCTCGGCAATTACTTGATGAATTGCTTTTTCTGGGACGCAAGCCAACTATGTAGAAGAATCTCAACCCAGGAAAAGCACCAACAAAAAAGTCAACAATTTTAGATGGCCGTGGACAGACGACAGAGGCAATCTCCCATCAGTATGAATTTGCTAAGCGTTTATGACAGCTAGAACATTCTCTACACGTACAGATGAAAACATCGCTCTCTCCCTAAGAGAAAGATACCATGGTTTCAGGGGCGAATTCTTAGGCAAGCTTTCCAGCACGAGCTCCATAAAGCACTAGCCTTACGAAGGACTCCACTGAAGCAAACGCTTTGTGCTCAATTAAATTAAGCAAACACTGCACACTTTATACCTCCTCTGGAACACCCACGGTGCGCTCTAGCCTCTGAATTATCTACAAGTGTGTTGTTGCCTTTCCAGATACTAGTTTTCCTAGATATCACCTTGTTACTGATTTTCAATGTAATCTGGCTCTGCTCAGAGAATACGCTCTGTGTTCTTTCAATGCTCTTCGATGTATTGGAACTTGCATTATGGTGAACATACTACGCGCCTTTGGAAAGAAAGGTTATTTGGCAGCCGTTAGATATGGTAGATCAGAAATGTTAGTAAGATCAAGGTGGTGAGTTGTGTTGTTCTGATACTCTGCGTCCCTACTGATTCTGTTTTGGTCCAGTTGTTTTATCAGTTGTTGAGATTGTTTTGGAATTGATTGCTTCTTTTATTGTGTCCATGTTTGTTTCATGAACCTTGAGGCTGTGTTATTAGCTGCACGCTCATTTGTAATTGTTACATCTTTCTAAAGAACTTCCCCTTTTATGTCTATGGAATGTCCATCCTTATCTCTGGTAATACTCTTTGTTTTGAAGTCTATTCCACTTGATATTAAAATAGCACCTCTCGCCTTTTAATGCCGACTGTTTGCATGGTACCTCCTTTATTTTCAACCTGTTTGCGCCTTTCTATTTAAAGTGTGTGTCATGTAGGCAGAATATAGGATGGTCGTGCTTTTTAATCCTCTCTGTTAATTATCTTTTTTCATTGGAGAGTTTAGATCATTAGTATTTAGCATAATTATTAATATGATTGGGGTTCAGTCTACTATTTTATCGCTTGTTTTCTCTTAGTCTCTTCGGTTGTTGATTCCTCTCTTCATCTTTTCCTGCCTTTGTGGGATTACTTAAGAAAATTTTTAGTCTTCCATTGTAATTTATTTGTTTGATTTTTTGGAGCTACATTTTGTTCCTAAGTGCTTTCTCTAGGTATTGAGATATACAAATCCACCTTTCAAAGCCTATTTAGAGTTAATATTGAAACTTAAATTAGAAACTTGGTAAGCTTTAATCTTCCCACACTGATCTTTGTGTTACGGTGTCTTCTGTATTACATTTGAATACATTGTAAACTACAAAGATAATCTGGTAATTTTTGCTTTGAACAGTCACACATATTTTATTTTTTATTATCTTATTTTATAAATTATTTTTTTAACATTTATTTATTTTTGAGAGAGACAGAGAGACAGAGAGAGGACATAAAATTTAAAAAAAATATTTATTTTTGAGAGAGAGAGAGACAGAGAGACAGAGGGGCAGAGAGAGAGAGGGAGACACAGAATCCCAAGCAGACTCCAGGCTCTAAGCTGTCAGCACAGAGCCCAATACGGGGCTCGAACTCATGGACCACGAGATTGTGACCCGAGCTGAAGTCGGACGCTTAACTGACAGAGCCACCCGGGTGCCCCAGAGAATGGCCTTTTATACTATTCACATATCCGCCATTTTGAGGCTCTCCCTTCAATCCCAAGCTTCTCTCTGGTATCATTTCCAGAAGAGCTGGAAACATTTCCTCTGGCATTTCTTTTATGACAGGTCTGCTGCTGCTGAATTTCCATAGTTTTTCTTCATCTGAAAATGTCTTTTTTTTTTTTTTTTTGCTTTAATTACTGAAGGATATTTCTGCTGGATTCAGAATTCTGAGCTGACAATTCTTTTCCTTCAAGCACCTGGAGGATGTTACTTCTTTGGTCTTCTTGGTGTTTGAAGACAGATCCACAAGTTTAAATGATTGTTCTTCTGTACACACTGTGTCCTTTTTCTCTAGCTGCTTTCAAGAGTTTTTTTTGTCTTTATCATTGGTTTTTAACTATCTGATTCTGATGTGTGCAGGTATTTTTGAAAGGGTTTGTCTTGTTCGGGGCTCACGGAGCTTCTCAAATCTGTAAATTTGTGTGTCGCAACAGGTTAGGGAAATTGACAGCCATAATTTTTTCAGGTAATGTTCTGCTCTAATCTTTCTCTTCTCTCGTTCTTGGACTTTGTGAAACGCATGTTGTCACGTTTGGTATTGTCCCACAGAACCCTGAGTGTTCACTTATTTTCACTCTTTTCTGTCTTCGTCTGGGATAAGATTTCACTGACTTTCCAACATCGTCTCTATTCTGCTATTCGGCCCCCCACTGAATTTTTTTCATATCGATGTTGCATTTAAAATTTCATATATTGTATTTAAAATTTCTCCACTTGTTTCTTTTTTATGGTTTCTATTTCTCTGATGAGAACCCCTGTATTTTCATTCCTTTCCGGTGTGTTTTGATTCACTTCATGGAGCATAGTTTTAATGCTGCTTGATAGTCTTGGCCTGATAATCCCTATATCTGGGATTGACATCTGCTCTTCTCTTTCCCCTTGAGAACTGGTCACATCGTCCTGGTTCTTTGCATATTGGGTAATTTTGGATTGTGCGCAGGACATTGCGAATATTATGTTGTGGACACTCCGTCCTGTCATGACGCTAAGGAGGTTGCTGGAGTTTGTTTTAGCAGGAAACCAACTCAGTTTGATTCAGACCATGCGTTCTGTCTCACGTTCTGTGGGCCGCAGTTCACGACCCAGCTTAGTTCTCAGAAACTTCACGGTGCTGGTGTGTGTCTGTCTTGTGCGTGCGTATTGCTTGTGGGGAGTAGCGTTAGGACTTGGGAAGGTTTATATACTGACCTAGGAGAGCCCCTCTTTCTGGCTTCCTCCACTCTGCCCTCTTCCTTCCACACTCCAGCCCTCAGGAGATGTCTCTGGGTCCTCCGACCAGAAAGATACAATTTCTCTGCAAGTTTCAGCTGCCTACAGGACCACGCCTGCCACATTGCTCAGTGGCTAGAGGCCATCCTCAGAGCAAAGCTGTGAGAGGGAGGGAGGAATGGAGACTCGCCTTGGTGGACCCTCCTTCAAGTTTTGACTCCTCTCCACAAACCACTTGCTTCGATTTACTTTTTGAAGTCAGGGTCCTCAGGTATTACTATTCTTATTTCCCCATTCAGGATTTCCAGGTGTGATTTGTTGGGAAAGGGGGTCAAGCATAGGCCCTTGACTCCCACTTGGCTGCATCAGAACATGCCCATGCTGTGAGATAGTCAGGCTCCCACGGACTGTGCTGGGCTTGTCCTTGTGAGGGGGAACCTTTCCCTCTTGCGGACTCAGTGTGTGCTCTTTTGCCCTGCTGAGACACCTGTGTCAGTGGCCCCCAGGCACAGCCCCAGCTTTCTGTATTTCAGACCCCCCCAGAGAAGGAGTCGGGGCCCTTCCGCGGCAGACAAAGTGGGGTTTGTGCAATCACACTGCGTGTGTCGGCTGTGTGACCGATCCATCCACCAGCCGCGGGGGACCGATGCGTCGCACGGGGCTGGATGTCAGGCACTGTCTCCTCTTGCTGGAAGCAAACATTGCCCCACGTGGGCTTGGTGTAAGCACGGTCTGTGCTCAGCGACTTTAGATCACGCACCAGTTTCCTCCCTGGATGCACTTATCTGCCTTTTAACCTTGGCCACACTCATGCGACTTTCTATTCTGGGGCACAGCCTGACCACCCAGCGAATGATCAGACATAATCAGATGGCTGTAATGGGTTTGTGTTGCTTTAGGGGAACTGGAACCCCAAGGAGCACTTTAGAACATTCAAGGCTCTGAGAAGTCTTGTGACAGTTACCTTGGCATAACGCCGTCTTTTCCAAGTTTGAAGGAGGCTTTGCCACACCGTTGTATGCACAACGAATAAGCAATACAATGAACTCTGCCAAGGTGCACCTACATACGGTAAATGTGCAAGACGGGTGTATTAAATTGAATTTTATGAATCCATTGTTTGGGGGACCATATCTTGAAATAAATAAAAAGAGGAATATCTTAAAGAGCCAGTAGAAAGAAAGCCATTCTCTTTCCCCTTCATATTCCTGCCCTGGTCCATAACCTGGGGATGTCCTCAGTGCTCCTTGTCTCAGTGAAGAAGAATTAGTTATTTTTGTTTGGTTGGTTGTTTCCTTCTCATTCCCCCCCCCTCTTCCCCGTGAGAAAATAGTGAGAATCTGACATTCGTTTATCTCTGTTTCCCAAATGATTGGTGGTAATACGTTGAATGTAACTGCTCATTCTTGGCCCCTTGGCTCGGCTCTCGGTGTCTTAGTTATTCAGACACCATGAGAAAGGGGGCAGGCTGCAGTTCTCCTCGGCTGCGTGAATGTAGGCCAACCCCGCTCCCTCGACGTGCACGTCTCAAGGTCTAGACTGCAGGGACAGAACAAATGGAAAGGGGACCCACCCCGGCAGCAGGTGCAGACTGCATCCTGCAATATAACCGTAACAGCAATTAAATGAATATTGGATGTGACTCTCCTTCGGAGTCTGTGTCTAGTTACCAGCTGGCCTGAAATCTGGAGGCCAACAGGAGGAGTGGTTCGGCCACACAGAACCCCCGACGGCCGTCACCGTTAGTGTGAAATCTTAGAGGTTGTCCAAAGGGCAACGGAACAGAGAGGTGTGCAAACTGCAATCACCATGAAGACAGCGGGATTTGTTGCCATTTGCTTGCCCCCTACCACACCAAAGGCTGCATCTAGGCCCCATGACAATGAGCAAGGCACCATCACCTCCCGCTTTCCGTGGAGGAAACAGGGGCCCTGGGTGATCACACGGCCAAGGAAGGTTCCAAGCTGCGATTTGAACTCGGGTCCCAGCAGTCCAAGTGTCAGGTTCTGCCTGCCGAGCTCCCCTCAGAACACCTCTATTGACAGCTTCGTCTGCTCAAAGCAGCATATCAGAAATAATAGGTGTACATATTAGAAAAGCAGAAGAAAAATATTCGTGGACAATTTATTCCTCTGATAGAAAACCCAACACAACTAAGTGAAAAACGGTGCGAATTGCTACTTAAATCCTTCCTCGCCCTTCATTAAGAAGGAGCAAATGGGAAGAAGTGACAAGGGTTACAAGGGCTTTCCCGATGTGCCCAAGTCTTCTTTAGGGGGTAAAACACACGCTCGTCTCGAGCCTTACAAGTTTAGCTTAAATCCTCAGAGACTCACGCAAATCCCATCTCTTTAAGGGAAGCGCGCATTCACACGTAGAGATAAGCATAATTAAATATGTTGATTTACTCTCTTTTTCTTTATGGGGAAGAAAGAGCGTAACTGTTCATCCCTGATTTCGACGCTCATGGTCTGGCTTCGCGGTATAATGCTCAGGGAATCTTCAAAAAATGAGGGTTGAGAGGATTAGATTGCTGGAATCATGTTGCGCTTAGCAAATTTCTGTAGGGGAAGAAAAGGAGCATTTCCGGGACCCTTCAGTTCACGGTTCAGAAACTAGCAGCCTGCGTGCCGATCCTGGCTCATGACGGCTCCAGAGAATAAAGAGACGATGCCGCTTTTTATTTGCAAGTGTTGTGTTTTCACTTCGGTTTTTATTACCTCCTTCTGGTTTGCCTCCAGAAAGCAGGCCCGGGATGTCTGGGTTGGAAGACGATCGTAGGATGGATGGTAGGAAAGAGGTGGGAGGGATTCTTGCTGGGAAGAGAGTGGTAATGGGAGCAGATCCATCTAGCAAACTTTTTGTTGTCGCTGTTTTTTACTTAAATCCCAGTTAGCATGCAGCGTTATATTAGTTTCAAGCGTACAAGAGGGTGATGCCCATCGTGGGACGTGTACGCCTTAACCCCCCCCCCCCCCCCCGCCCCGGTAACCATCCGTGTGTTCTCCGTAGTTAAGAGGATGCTCTGGGTTTGTCTGTCTCGAGGTGACCCTTTCTTTGGTCTCTCCGCGGAACGCTTCCTGTTACGGAATGAGACCAGTGAGCTTTTCTGATTCGTGGACTTGCCACTTCAGAGGAGAACTGTAACCATCATCATAACAAATCACTTCACTCCCTTTGTTCCTTTTTTTTGTCCCTGAAAGCATAAAATTCTAGCCTGACGCTAGGTCTGAAATCAGGGGCAGGGCATGGAGAGGGTGGCGATCTGGGTTTTTGTTCTATAACTCAGGTTTCCTTAGTTGAATTGAGGAGCAGGCTAACTTTCTGTAATGCTTTTCATTCCGTCATTTGCTCATTCATTCCAGAAATGTCTATTGATGATTGGCTGTGTGATAGGCACTCTGCCCAGCTCTAGGGATACAGAGGTGACAAGCACACTGTTTGGGGCCTGTGGCCCAGTGGGAGAGAAAGAGTCGAATGAAGAGATCAGGAAGTTGCAACGTGCTATGTGCTAAGAGAAGTGACTGGAAAGGGCCGTGGGCACGTGGCTGAGGGGCCCCTCATCTCCTGGGGGAGTCACGCCGGTTTTCACGTAAGGCCTTCAGCAAGAAGGTTCCAGGCCTAGGGCAAAGCATTAAAAGCTGCTGCTGTTTCATTTATTTATTTTTCAAAGTTTGTTTATTTTTGAGAGAGAGAGAGAGAGAGAGCAAGCAGGGGAGGGGCAGACAGAGAGGGGGACAGAGGATCCAAAGCAGGCTCTGTGCTGACAGCAGGGAGCCCGATGCCGGGCTCGAACTCACAAACTGTGAGATCATGACCTGGGCCAGAGTCGGATACTCAACCGACTGAGCCACCCAGGCGCCCCAACAGTTGCTGCTATTTTGGAGGACGGTCCAGGTGCTAGACCTTTGTTGACACGATCTCCCATCCCGTCACTAGTCCCGTACCTCCCACAAGCACTGGCCATAGGAGGCTCCTCTGTGAATTCACCCCCTTGCCTCTGTCCCCTGGCTGGTCACCTCCTCTGTCCTACTCACTTCCATGGCTCTGTTGATACTTTACTGGTTATCTGTTTATGCATCTATCTCTCCCCCTACACTGTGACGGCCCGAGGCTTTTGGACCCCCAATGTCTGGTATGGTGGCGATGTATATAAAAGGCATCGAATACATGTTTGCAGAGCTACTTACTGAAATGACACTAATATATTAATAATAGTATTAGACACTATACCAAGTTATTATTTCACTTTATATTCAATCCACATATTATCTAGTTAGTACAGTAATAATATATTAGTATAATATATTAGTATACTGCTGTGTTATGATCATTGTTATTCAGGGATCTAACTTTGCAGAACACTTAAATCTTCAGGTTGGGGCGCCTGGGTGGCTCAGTCGATTAGGCATCCGACTTCAGCTCAGGTCGCGATCTCACGGTTTGTGGGTTCGAGCCCCGCATCGGGCTCTGTGCTGACAGCTCAGAGCCTGGAGCCTGCTTCGGATTCTGTGTCTCCCTCTCTCTCTGCCCCTCCCCTGCTTGCTCTCTCTCTCTCTCTCTCTCTCTCTCTCAAAAATGAATAAACGTTTAAACAAACCCAAATCTTCAGGCATTCACCCTATTTCTCGGCTCTCTGAGTAGAAGCTGATTCTTTTTTATATCTTCTCTTTTTTGATGGGATGGAGTCAGCCAGGGTTTGGCAAGGAATGCCACTAAATTTCTCAGGCAATCGCCACCAACAAGGGGACTTCTGGGAGGGGGTTGGTGGTGCCGTCCCACCGGAGAAACTTGCTTTCTCTTCCTGGAAGGTCCTGGAAGTGATCCTTTCTGTGTTCAGGAAGCTCCTGGTAGCCCTGGGGTCCCTGGGTCTGAGGAGGAACACGTTTCATAAGGATGGTCCTTCTCAGGATGGGGTGCCCACTTGTTCCCCTTTTCATCCCAAGGGGGTGTCGCCTCTGGCCCCTCCCCACCCCTTTTCCCTTTGCCCATATGGGAAACATCCAACATCTGCCATTTGCATAACATGTGTGCTTTTGCAGCTTAACCTTCTCTATTTCTACAAATAAATGCTTTTACAATAAAACTGAAATGCCAGAAAAAGAGAGACAACCTACTTTAAGGTCACTGCTGCCTCCCGGCAAGGGTGTTTAAAAATAACCCCCAATCTGCCGTGTGCTCACAACTCGCATTGCGCCCGCTCAATGGCAGGCCATGTGCCAGCCAGGATGGCAATGTGGAGGTTTCCAGGCTGTGTGTGTGTGTGTGTGTGTGTGTGTGTGTGCGCGCTGTGGACTCTCTCAGAGACTGCTTCCAGCACCTGTTTCCAGCTGTGATGAAATGGCTTCAGGTCCACTCGGAAGTGCTCTGTAGGGAAGGAAAACTCTAAGGGGCTGAGGTTTGGCCAACATGGGTATGAATGCCAGGATGTGGCATCGGGTGGTGGGTAGACACTGGGTAGGTTCTTCAGTGAGCGTTGGGGCCATTACTTCTGGGATCTGCTTCAGTGAGGTGGATAGAGGGGAGCCTAGATTTTGCAGCTGAATCTCAGAGATGGGTTTTTCCAGTAGTTTCCAAGCTGTGCTCACAGCTCCCTGGAGGTTGTGGGGGCAGATCTTTAGTCCTTTATTTACGCAAATGGAATGTGTCTGTCACTTCCAATATGACCTTTCCCAAGGATTGTTGCATTGAACCAGAGGCCACCTTCTTAAGTAGAGGAATGGTAGTCAGCAGCGGGCTTCCTGTAAGCCAACAGGCAAGGGTGGGGGGGAGTCCAAGGGCCACAGGGCCCAGGACCCGTGGAGCGTCACCTTGGACAGATGCCTCACACGCTTCTGTCCAAAACTCACCCTGGGCATCACTGTCTGCACTGCTCTTCTGGGCACAGCTGGTGAACAACGGTAGGGATCAATCGGATCCCTAATTCATGACAGTTTCCTGAAAGACACCAGGGAATTAGGGCTGGAATCTCACCGAGCAGGCACAGCTGATACCTCCCTTCCATCTCTCTCTGAGGGGCCAATCTACAGGCGAATGATGGGACCAGTGTCTTTCCAATCAAGACTTTAACAAGGACCCCTTTCCCCTTGCCTTTTGCTGATGATAGTATAAACAGAAGGTGGGTCCCACCGCACCGGGACCACACCAAGGTGTTCACGTCGATATGCAAAAGAAGAGGAAGAATCTGGGGACCTCTAGAGTCATGGGGGCAATTAAATCCCCAGAAGGTTGAGAATCTGACATTTTCACCCACTTGTTGAGCATCTACTACGTGCCAAAGGCCATGCTCACGAATTCAGGCACATTGTCTCACTTATTCCTACCCCTGAGAGGCCGTTAACACTATCCACGCTGTAGAGATGAGAAAACTAAGTTGCAGTCGGGTTAGGATCTTTCCCCAGATCGAGGCTTTAACCCAGGGCTTTCTGACTTCAAAGTCTGTCCTCTTAACCTCTGAGGATAAAGACCACGGCGATGGGCAAAGAGGCAGCACAGGTCACATTTGTCCCCAGTGGCCTCCCCACAGTCCTGTTTTGCTAACGTCCTTTTTCCCCTGGTGGTGACCCCTGTTCTTTATCTCCTTCAAGACACATGTGTACACATGCACGAACCCTCAGTTATCTCAATGCCCCAGTCAACAGCCAGCTAACCAACCGTTGCGTGAATAAAGTCACCCTAGGTTAACTCATCCGCCCCATCCAACTTCCCGCTAACTGAAGAGCGAAGGAACCAGCCGAGGTTGACAGAGCTTAGCCTAGATGAGCAGAAAGTTCCAGCTGATTCATAAACTCTGAATGATAATAAGTATTATTCTTTTAAAAAAAATTTTTTTTTAACGTTTATTTATTTTTGAGACAGAGAGAGACAGAGAATGAACGGGGGAGGGCCAGAGGGAGAGGGAGACACAGAATCCGAAACGGGCTCCAGGCTCTGAGCTGTCAGCACAGAGCCCGACGTGGGGCTCGAACTCACGGACCGCGAGATCATGACCTGAGCCGAAGTCGGAAGCTTACCGACTGAGCCACCCAGGCACCCCAGTATTATTCTTTTTTTTTTTTTTTTAATTTTTTTTAACGTTTTATTTATTTTTGAGACAGAGAGAGACAGAGCATGAACGAGGGAGGGGCAGAGAGAGAGGGAGACACAGAATCGGAAGCAGGCTCCAGGCTCTGAGCCATCGGCCCAGAGCCCGACGCGGGGCTCGAACTCACGGACCGCGAGATCGTGACCTGAGCTGAAGTTGGACGTTTAACCGACTGAGCCACCCAGGCGCCCCTATTCTTTTTTTAAGCCACTGAGTTTTGGGGTGGTTTATTATGCAGCAACAGCTAATTGGTACAGCTCCACACACAGCAAGTGTACCCTTACCCCTTAGACGTGGTACAAAGCTTATTTCCTCTCATATCAGCCCTATTGCAAAAAAAAAAAAATGTATTATCTCAGCCATAGCAAGTCAGACCAGGCATAAACTGGATTTGAAACGTATCTTCTCACTGTGTAGTGAAATACTTCTCGGACTGTATTTCAGTCCAGGGCTGTCTTTCATATAACTGAGGTCTATTTAACTTGCATTTTATTTATAAAAAGGAAGAAACTAAAACCAGGGGTCAGTCTAATGTGGTTGGCGATACAAATACTCAATAACAATTGATTTCACTGTCGAAGGAGTTATTTTCAAATGTCAGGGTCAAATTTTACAAAGCGTTTTTCTGAAAGTCTTGGTTGCTTTCTAGGTAAGACTTTACCCACAGTTATTTGGAGAAGGCAATGTTCTGCATCTCAACTGACTTGGACGAGTCAGGGCTCAGGAGTCGCCTTCCAATAGAAGTCTCCTCATTCCCCCAAGAGGAGCCACACGGGTGGTGTCATAAAATGCGACGTCTGGTTCCTGATCATAGCTCCCAATCCCAGCTCGATTGCTGGCCCCAGGGCGTTATGTGCTGAACTGCATTGTTCAAAACGTAATGGTCTTTCACAAAAGATCCAGGGTTGCCCAGGAAGGAGTTTTGACCAGCAGTGCCAAGGTCAGAATTTTTGCATCCCTCCCCCAGATTCCTGTGTTGAAATCTTCATGTCCGGTGGGATGGTATTTGGAGATGCGGCGTGACCTCACGAAGGTGGCGTCCTCCTGAATGTGATCAACGCTCTAATGAAAGAGGTTCCAGAGAGATCCCTTCTCCCATGTGGGTGAGAAGGCGCCAGCTATAAACCAGGAAGAGGGATCTCACCAGAGCACAAGCGTGCTGCCACCTTGATGGTGGACTTCCTAGCTTCTAGAACGTGAGCAATACATTTCTGTTGTTCGTAAGCCACCCCGTCTCTGGTGTTGTGTTAGAGCAGCCGGAACAGACTCAGACCGGTGGTTTGGTCGGGATCCAGGCTGTTTCTAAGAGTTTCTAAGGGAAAAGTCATCGTTGAAAGAAAAACATGCTATTGGCCAGAAGTGAGCATTCCCCACCCGCCCAAACATCTTGCCGTATTTCCTCAGAATTATTTAATTAATAAAGCACTGCAGATAGAGGCAAAGTTCCCCATGTGCCTGTCGCTCATCTGTTTCCCCTCCCTCCCCAGTTGTAATCATTAACCAGAATACCTGTCACAAGCATAACAATGTTACTAAGGATTTTTGTCAAAGTCTCTGCTAAAATCCTGATATACTATGGCTAGAGCGATAATTGCCTCAAAAAAAAAATTAAATTAGTAGAACATTGTGAGTGAACCACAATTTGTTCCTAATTGTTCATCGTACTGCATTATAAATTATATGTGCTGTTTTATGAGTTATAGTACATCATATTGAATATTTACCCTGTGCAAAGGACTTTTCACATTTTCACTTAATTCTCACAATGACCTCTTTGAGATAAATGTTTCTATCTCCGGTCTACGGACAAAACACTGAGCTTCAAGAAGTTGCTTATGAGCGTGGAACCAAAAAAAATGTACAAGCACGTGGGACCATCTGACTTTGAAAACCGCATTCAATCCCAGTCAGCTCTTTAACATTTTTCTAGATTTTTATTTTTTATTTCTTTTTAATTTTTTTTAATGTTGATTTATTTTTGAGAGAGGGAGGCAGAGCACAAGCAGGGGACAGGCAGAGAGAGAGAGAGGGAGACACAGAATCCGAAGCAGGCTCCAGGCTCCGAGCTGTTAGCCCAGAGCCCAATGCAGGGCCCGAACCCACAAACCTCGAGATCATGACCTGAGCTGAAGTCTGAAGCTTAACCAACTGGGCCACCCAGGTGCCCCAGTTTTTCTAGATTTTTCAAGAAAGCTCAGTATGAGTCTAATTGGTGCATAGTTTTGAAATATGTCCGCCACCCAGGTGCCCCTAATATTGGTTTTATTTTTATTTTATGTTTTAAAATCTTTTTTTTTTAATGTTCATTTTTGAGAGAGACAGAGAGAGACAGAGTGCAAGTGTGGGAGGCTCAGAGAGAGAGGGAGACACAGAATCCGAAGCAGGCTCCAGGCACCGAGCCGTCAGCACAGAGCCCGAGGCGGGGCTCGAACCCATGAACCGGAACCCATGTCTCCCCTTCCTGTTTTTTAAAATTGAAATAACCATCCCTGATTTCCAAAATTCCTGACGTCTAGCCCGCCTCCCCTTCCTCATGCTTCCAGAGGGAGTGGCTCTGAGATCCATCCAGAAGCTGTAACTGAAGCCAGGGGAAAAGCCGCTCACATTTCAGGATTGTGCTTCAACGTCCCTGCACCTCCGGGGACACTCTCCGCGCCCTGGCCCCGCCTCCTCACAGCCTCGGCCAGCTCTGCTTCCACTCCTGTCCCCTGTGCGCTGTGATCCCCTGAGAGCAGCCGCTGCTCCCTTCTGCGGTCACCTTCCCAGAGCTCACCACTGGACGCAAGAGTTCTGTGTTTAAGCCTGCTTGGGATCCCCTCTGTCCCTCTCTCCGCCCCTCCCCTACTCGTGCACTTCTCTCTCTCTCTTTCTCAAAATAAATAAATAAACTTAAAAAAAAATCTCCGGAGTTTTGGGAAATAGGGTTCTGGTCTTGACTACACAAATTTACCCTCAGTTTCCTCATCTGTAAAGGAATGAGATTAGAACTTTTGAAAAATTCCTTCTACTTCGAATACCCTGTGATTCCCAGGGATAGCACACTATTTTGTTTTCGAGGCTAATGTGGTTCTGGAACAATTCGGAGAGGGTAGGGCTGCCATTAGAACCCTGCGTGATGGCACATGCTGGGGAGACTGGAGGCCAGAGGCGTGACAGGAACAGGTGTCCTTGCACTGGGAAGACCCCATCCTAGGTCTGCTGTCCTGGTCGGCTGTGAACAGTACCCACATCTGACACTCAGGGTGCCCGGGTTTGGGCAGTAAGCTATATGTAGTCTAACCACCAGGGCACAGGGCGCATTAGCCCTCCATGCCCAAGTGTGTTCAGAGAGGCCTAAACAACTCTAGGTCACAGCATATCCTGTGGGCTGGGCACCGAAGCTTCTAAAACCCTTATCAGACGCTCTTTGGGAGGGGAGTTTTGTGCATGTGCATATGAAGGGTATGCGGGCAGAAGGGCACGTCTAGGCCAGTGAGGGATGCGGGGATGAACGGGAGCCCTGTCCTTGAGGAGCTGCAGCCGCACACAGTGGAACGGTAACAATTCCAAACGCATAAAAGTCACCGAAAGCTAAATTAAAAAGTGCCGCACGGGACATGCAGCGAACAAGCTAGGGCTCCTCCAGGAGTGATGAGGTCAGGGAATACGTACAGGTATCTGGGCACTCTGGGCAGACTGCCTGGAGGCGGTGGCATCATGCAAGCAGTCCGGCCAAGTGTGGTACTGACTTGTGCTGCGTGTGGGACCGCAGCTCAGTCCCCCTGCAGGGACCCAGACTCAGGTCCCTCATTGTGTCTGGGGGCTACCTGTGTTCCTCGCCCCCCCTTGCAAGCAGAATGTGGGGACCCCAGGGGGCCCTTGGTTAGGGGAGACCTAACCAAGGAGCCGTGGGTGCAGGTGCCGCTCCCAGCCCTCCAGAAACAAGCACAGGAAGCACAGCGCAGCTAAAACGGGGTGAAGACAATTCCTTTCTCGTGGGGGTAAAAACGCTCACCGACCCCATGTGTGGGGCACTCACCCTGTAAGTTTTATGGATGTAACTAGTTATCAGCGGCAGCCATACGCATAAAATTCAGTTTTCCCTCCATCCCAGCCTTAGCGCGGAACTCAGGGTCTCCCGAGCCCCCCACCAAAATCCAACCACATATAGCAAAGCGAGTAGTAGGGACAATTTGCTGAGGATTTCTTAGGGACGACTGAAGAAGGAGGACTTCGCTCCAACATCCCAGAACACTCCATACAAAATTTCCCCAAAGCCAGGGGTGGTGGCAGTGGCGGAGGTCCCGGGCTCTCTCCCAGCCAGATTTTTTCCCCTGCCCCCCAAACATGTCTTAGGTATTGGTGTGCCTAGTTGCTCTGGTAGCTTCATAAACAGCTCGGCTGCCAGCAATCAGACCCCTTCGCTTTCGGAGGCAATTTCCTGGAACAGAGTTTCTTGAAGTCTCGCACCTGACAACATACCTCTTCCACGCCAATTCAGGGTGTTCTCCTGGAAAAGACCGTTGGCGACTATGATTTTCTCTGCCTTGCTATGTGGGTCAGCTTGGGCCCAGGGAGATTAAATGCTTTCCCCGCCATTTTGCCAGTCGAAATCAAAATTGGATTTGTGTTCCTCGGCCCCCATTCTCTAAGCGCTCACGGTCAGGCGTTGGAAGAACGTTCTAGCATTAAGAGACACATTCGGATAGAAAGCGAGGATGTGGGAAGGCTCCTGCCCTCTAGCCTAAGCTCTGACTCAGCCTTGGGAAAGAAAAGCCCAGGTCAGAAACTCCCACGGGAGAAGTGCTATTGGCCACGTGCTTCCTGCGGTCCATTCTACATCTTTCCTCTGGGGCCTGTTGGGACCCCTGGGGTGCGTCTGCCCTCTCTCTCTCTCTCTCTCTCTCAGAGCCAGATGTTGGGCCAGACGTCCAGGTTTCACGCACCTGGGAGGCCATCCCAGACCCCAAGATGTCCTCGAGCCCATCCGCAGAATTCCCTTCTCATTATCAACGGCAATAATATTATTATTGACCCGACCACCACACCATCGCGACTTACGTGAATGATGGCCTTTATGATTTCCCAGACCACAGGCTGATGCAAAGTCCATCCCACCTCCGACCTCTTATCTTTGCTTGCCTGTTCACTGTCCGCAAAGCCTTGGCTCTCAACCTGTAAGTCTTGTTTTTTTAGGATCTTCACGACTCCGTGCAAGAATTCCATCACCGTAATAAACACAGGAGGAAATAACGTAAACTGAAAGGGGAAAGAAAAAGAAAAGAATGGTCTTCCCTTGGGGTTGTTTGTGAGCCGCCCGGCCCCCTGACATGGGCTCCTGGGCCTTATTCCCTCATTCACCGAATCACTTAGGCAAGCCAGGGCTGGATCCCACTCCCTGGGGCTGTTGGAAGGAACTTAGGACGAGGCCCAGCCTCCGTTCAGCTGTGAGGCTTGTTATCTGCTTACCCGTCCGCTGACTTTTATTAAGTACCTGGTCAACGACCAACTCTGTGTTTCTTGACATGGGCTTGAGTGAGACCCTACAGCTGGGCCCCGTCTTCCGCCCCGTTTGGACACCTGACAGAGGCGGGCACGGCCTGTCATCTCCCCTGCCCCAGGCCCTCTGTGCCCTGGTGCACCTGTCCTGAGTGCCGGGGGTACCCTCGCCACACTGGCAATCCTTGAGGGCAGTGGCTACGGATTATTCACCCCGAAGCCCTGGGCCCGCATAAAAGGCCCTCCCCCACTTCCTCTCTAGAGCTAGACACACCCCCCATCACCCCGCTAGGGGAGAAACACACACACCCCTCGGCTCCCTCTAGGGAAGAAGCAAAACATTCTGAAGTCTGTTACTCGCCGGGATTTTTATCAACAACCTGCTTGGACGCCGAAGGCAGATGCCCTTTCCCTTGAAACTTGAGCCAAGGCTCGGCCAGGGAAGCCCCGCATTGGTTCCCCGGAGCCCCTCCTGGCCCTGCAGGGTCCCTAGGACTGTCTGAGGACAACCCCCCCCCCCCAACCATGCAGAAGGCACCCACTCCCGCCCCCAGGGCCAGGGTCCTGAGGACCCCCCCTGGGACGCATGACGAGGCCCCTCTGGAGGGACTGTGACTGGGTGGTGGGTGACAAGGGCCAAGGCAGGATGTATCCTCGGGACCCCGTCTCACTCAGTCAATGCCTGAGCTTAACTGAAGTTGTCACGGGGGCTCCAACAGGGCGCAAAGCCTCGCCCTCGGCACCCCGGAGGGAAACCCTGTGCTCTGCCTTCTTCCCTTGCCCCAACTTCATTCTTTTGCGTTGGATTTGGAGTTGGGCATCTCTACGTTGGGCATTTAGAGTGGGCATTAGGTTTTGTTTTTGTTTCTTTTCTTTTTAAGTTTGGCTTTATAAACGCAGAGAAGGAAGCCTCTGAAGGTTGTGAGGGGCAGAGGCCCTGTGACAGGACGGTAGGGTTTTCCAAGGCTGGGGGAAGGGGGGTGAAGAGGGGTCTGCGTTCTGCTGCAGGGGCGCCCCCCTGGAGGTGGTCGGACCCTCGGGGCAGTGGCTGCTGGCCCCCGAGGGGACCAGAGCTTCAGCGCTGATCCTGAGCAAGCCTTCCTTCCTGGCCAGTATCCAAGGCCACGGGCAAGAGTCACAGAGGAAGGGCAGGGACTTCTTCCAAGGACAGCAGAGCCTCTTGTTCCCCTGGTGACCAGGGTCTGCTCTGTCACGGCCCCGGTGGTGGGGGCTGGGCCAGGTGTGGGATGACCAGGAATGAAGGACTCAAACATTTCTTGTAGTTCACACTTCTTGGAACAAATTTATACCCACGACATTACTTTAACCGACTGAGCCACCCAGGCATCCCACCCCACGACATTACTTTATAAACACAAGGGATCATGATTACCAGAAGGCCATTGGCCTTCTGGCCTGAGCCCCTCCCCTTCAACTGTACTGAAATATTTATCTCCCTAGTTCTTGAAGATCCAGACCTGGGCCTGGCTGTAGGAGTTGGTCTTGGGGTGGGGGGTGGGGAGATAAATAAAATATAATGAAATAAAAAGGCTCGAGGGCATCTGGACTTCTCTGGGAATGTAACAAGATGCCTTGAGGGAGGAAACTCAGAATTTTGCCTGGACAGGCACAGACAGCAGGGAGACTCAGAGGTCAGGAGGCCAGGCTCAGAGGCGCCAGGTCCGAGGGTCCCTAGACCCCCCACAAGCTACAGCGGCCTTTGTCCCTGAGGCCCAGTGCTGGGACTGAGTCTTCAGGGGAAACTGGAAACGGGATGGATTTCTCAAAACAGAAATTGAATCGAGCAGTGGGGAATATAGATAGTAAATCAACGCCACCTCCCTGATTATTTTTATAGCAAGCTAATTTTAAATGCTCTATTTCTATAGGAATCAGTGAGACTTCCACCCATCTGCAGCTCCAACCCCCGAGTTTTTCTGTCTTCTCACAGCTTGGTTTTTTTTTACAGCACTGACTAAAATCGCATGAAAGTGCATTTACACCCCTGATTCCCCAGGCAGCCACTTCTCATACCCTGAGACACAAGCCAATTTCTCTGAGGACAGGGACATTCATCGTGATTATTATTATTGTTTTTTAACCTAAGCTTCTGTGATGCGATCTCCCTCTTCTGAATTTCCATTTATTTGAGTACTGACACCTCTTAATAAGAATTTCACATTTGCTCCACAGAAAACCACGGGCGTGGTTTACAGAGGGAAGGAGAGGGGAGAAGGCAGACCAGCCTTGAGAGCGACAATCAGAAAGGAGGAGAGAGGGATAAAGAAGGTCAGGTTCTTGGGGACAGCCGGAGGATGCCATCACCACCTGCTCCCTCCTCCAGGTGGCTCTCGATATGGGTCTCTCTGGGATGAACAGTCTCACATTTTCTCTTCGGTCGCCTTGCCTGATTCTTTGAATCACATCTGCCTTCTCCACTAACTACACCCCATGAAGTCGAGGGCCTCGTCTTCACCTCCGGTCCCTTTCAGCGCCTGCCACAATGGCGTTCCATGTACATTTATGTAAAGAGTGGGGTGGGTGGTCCCGCCTGCCCACGGAGTGCAAGTGGGCAAATCGCCCGCCTGGTGGTGATTTCCAGGAAAGTTTAAAACGCATTATTAAGGTCTGTTTGATGCAAGCCACTGTGCCAGAAACGTTGAGACTATGTATTACACTCTTGTTCTTACCGGAGTGTTCTATTGGCCAACTGAGTCTCTGTAAGGCTTGAATCGAAACTGCCCGAGGGAGCATTTGATCCAATGGGTGGTGGCCTGGTGGCCTGGTGACCTGGTGAAGTCCCAGGGTCAGAACATGGGTTGCTATGCCCATGGACCCCCCCAGAAGGGGCAGGCTTGCTGATAAGAATCTAAGCAGCTAGGGGGCACCTGGGTGGCTCAGCCCGATGAGTGTCCAGCTCTTGACTTTGGCTCAGGTCATCGAGCTCCGAGTCGGACCTTGCAGAGCCTGCTTAAAATTCTCTCTCTCCCTCTCTCTCGCTGCCCCTCCCCCATGCTCTCTCTCAAAATAAAGTAATTAATTAAAAAAAAAAATAAGAGAATCTAAGCATCCAGGGCCACCATGAACATTTATTGGCCCTAACGAGTAGAAATGAAAGCCTATTTACAGTCTTGTTGCTTTGATTAGTAATTAAATCTTTATTAAATAAAGAATTGGTTATAGACTGTTTGTAGATTTGATGTGAGGCAGGCTCACCAGAGGGAGGTCTGCTAAATTTCATTGGTTCCAGTTTTTAAAAATTTAAGCGGATTGTAGATTTTCTATTTTTTATCTTTTTTTTTTGAGCTCTATTTTTGTATTTCTTCTTTTTTTATAATGTTTGTTTAATTTTGAGAGGGAGAGAGGCAGAGAGAGAGGGAGACAGAGGACCCAAAGTAGGCTCTGAGCTGTTAGCGCAGAGCTTGATGTGGGGCTTGAACCCGTGAACCGTGAGATCATGACCTGAGCCCAAGTTAGACGCTTAACCAACTGAGCCACCCAGGTGCCCCGATTTTTGTATTTCTTTACCTACTTTACTTACTTCAATCTCCACTGCACTCATGTGCAATGATTCACTCCAAGGACTGAAAAAATATATAGAATTGTATTTAAAGTGTCTGGAATTTTAAGGGCACCTGGGTGGTTCAGTCGGTTGGGTGTCCGACTTCAGCTCAGGTCACGATCTCAGGATCCATGAGTTCAAGCCCCGCGTCCGGCTCTGTGCTGACAGCTCAGAGCCTGGAACCTGCTTTGGATTCTGTGTCTCCCTCTCTTTGCATCTCCCTCGCTCGCACTCTGCCTCTCTCTCTCTCTCAAAAAATAAACATTAAAAAAATTTTTAAAGCGTCTGGAATCTGAATGTCAGTTCATAAGAAAATGTAAATTCAAATTAGTTTGTGTCTTCAAAACACTCATTTTCCCCCTCAAGTATGCAAAGTCATCTAGGAATTTTAAAAGCAAATAGGTTACAACTCATGAATATCAAAAGCGTAAGTCAAAATGACTTAAACAAAACTGCAACTCTCATTTATATTTTCGAAACAGTGATTAAACCCTATTCAATATTAAAAATAAAGCCATTTACAATCCTAGCATTCAAGGTCCATCTCATTGCCAAGGTTGAGACTCAGTGCCATTAGATGGCGCATGTTGACTTTGTGCCTATGCGTATACACCTTTGAGAGCCCTAGGAGAATTCCAGAGTGCAAAATGTTCCCTTCTGGGAACCTGTACAGCCTCTACAGTGAACGCCGTACTAGCCAGCATGTGGCCTGGAGCCAGCAATCAGAATGTGAGGAGAAGCCAAGACATGGGCATCAGCACCCCTAGGAGATGAGATTTTGCTGTGCAGGAATCGATTGTATTTATGTGAAGAGGCCAAGTTCATTAATTAACCTTTCTCTTCTCTAGAAGCTTCCCCAACTCTGAGGAACTGTCCTTCTCTGGCGTCAGCATGCGAATCTGCTCAGTATTTGCGCCCTGGGACACGAGAGCAAAGTGTCTTGCTGGGGCCTGAATGGGGGTTGGGTTTGGGGGGAGCACTGGGTCCTGAGTGACAGAGGTGTCATGTTCTTTAAGGAGTTGATTGTCCCTATGTTTGTGACACGCAGGGCCCTCTGAAGCAGGGCCACATGGCAGGGGCCCCTCTCGCCCAGGTCCGAGAGCGGCACTACCTTGGCCTGCCCCACGGAAACATGGAGAGGCATGGTTCTCACTCTCAAGAGCCAGATAGAGGGGAGCTTTCCAAGTGTGGGAAACCATCACCCGCCATACTTACAGGACTAGAAACCTGGGTGGGCTTAAAGGCACCGCAGAAGGCATCTCAGAAACCCCACTGCCCTAGAATCAGAGCTTCCCTAAGAACCAGGATAAGACCGAGCAGCGTGCTGCATTGACAGGGACAGACCCGTGAGATCTGAGATGCGTTTTCTGGAGGCACGTAGAGATGATGTGTAAACACTTTTGACCTTAGGGCAGGTGGTGGTTAAAGAAAATTACATTTACTCTGTTTGACTGAGTGTCTGGTGGCCAGGCAGGCTCAGATAATTAAAACTATTTTTAATTGGGTGCATTGTTTATTGATTTGCTTGGCTATTTATAGCCTTTCTTGTCCTATCTCTCCAGACTCTGCCCGACTCTGGGGAGAGGGAGGAGCGGGGACATTTTCCCTGTGCCCCCAGGACCCTCCCCATGCCTGTGGAGCTCCCCCAGGGAAGCCTGGGGCTTAGTCATGCTTGAGCTCACAGCCCTCCAGACGCGGCAATGCTTTATAATAAGTGTCACCGGAACATACGACTGGAAGCATTTCTACTTTTTTTTTTTTTTTGCATGAGCAAACACTTGTGGATTCTGGAAAATCTACCCTACTCAGCTCACTGACTCCTGCACTGATAATGGCAACTGCTACCATTTACTGAGAACCTACTGTGAAGTCACCTTTGGCCCTTGCTGAAAGGTTTTGAGGAAGGCTGTCTGCTGTCTTACAGACGAAGAAATGGAAGTTCGGGAAAGATCGGTAACTGCTGTCGTCATAGCTGTTCCGTGTAGAACTGGGATGGAGTCCGGTTTCAAGGACCCCAATGCCACGTCGCCCCCCCACCCTTTCCAGTTCTGTCTCATGCTGGTTAGTTTCAGATGGGAGGGGCTTCACAAGGAGCCCCAGCCCAGCAGAGACACTGCCTGTGAACTCCCCAGGTTCTGCCGGTGCCCGCTCTCCCCACGCACCTCTGTAGGTCCTGACACCAAACTCCCACCGCCCCTCAGTTCCTGGACTTGCCCCGTCGGTTAGGGAGACCAAGCTCACTGCACCCTCTTGTTCTGCGTCTGTAACATCCACCTTGATCTAGAATCTATGCATGTGGTCTTGGCCTCTCTTTGCACCGATGACACAAAGGGACCTTTTGCTCCTGGCCAACGTGGGCGCCCCGACACAATCCCCTTCTCTCCCTCCCCCTCCCTTCCCCAGCTTTGCTCCCTACATTTCTTATGCAAAGTTTTTCTTCCATAGGCCCCATTTGGAGTGAAAAGCCAACAGGGGACTAGACGATCCAACATGAACGCATGTTTGGGCCCGTTCTCCTGGACACGCACAGCTTCTTTAGGGTCGTAGGGTAGCAAAGCAGATGCAAACTGCTTCACTCGAGGAGTCTTAGAAAAAAAAAATTGAACCTAATGTCCATCATATACGTACCCCACATACCCACTGTTCTAGTCAGTTCAAGCTGCTTTAACAAGATACCACACACTGGCTGGCTCAAACAACACACATTTACTTCTCACAGTTCCGAGGGCTTGGATGTCCACATCTGCAGATCCAGTGTCCGGTGAGGGCCCTCTTCCCAGTTTGCATGCGGATGGCCGCCATCTTGCCATGTGCCCCCATCGGGAAGGGAGAGATCATCTCTCTCGGGTCTTTTCTTCTAAAGGCACTGATCCCCTCGTGAGGACTCCAGTCTCATGACCTCCTTACCTCACAAAAAAACCCACTTATTAATACCATCACACTGGGGATTAGGGCTTCGACCTGTGACTTTGGGGAGAAGCAAACTTGGCAGTCCAGAGCACGCACACACGAGGCATGCGTCTCCCAGCGAGGGCAGCTGTGACCCGCCCCACACAGAGGTGTCTGCGATCTACGAAAGCAGTCCCGAAACAGAGCAGGCGTTACATCACACAAACGTGTGGCTATTCAAAACTCGTGTTCCCAAAGGAGAGAACCGTGAGCTTGCTGAAGAGTCCAGGAGGTGGCAAATGCCAAAGTCTTTCAGCTGTGGTTCTTCTGGGATAAGGTTCTGGAAACCTAATATCTGCTGGGATATTAGGTTTCCATTAGATGGGATAATGCCTGGGTAGCCTCTGGCCCCTGCAACCTTAACTTGTTAGGTCTCTGAGCTAACAACCAAGGCACCCAAACACAGACAAAAGCAGACGGCGTGGTGAGCACTTAGTACGCACAGTGAGCCTTTGCATGCTGTCTGACTTTTGAATTATCCCAGCACACCAGGGTTCAGCAGACAGGAAGCTATTTATGGATTCGCAAGTGAAGAAGCATGCGTCTGCTCAAGCAGGAAGAGTCCTGACTCCAGACCGACATCTTCCATGTGACATTAATCGTCAGATTGCAAGCTCTCTCTGGGTCTGACATCTAATTGCCATGACCGATGGACAGACGGTGGGGAAATGCACACCTGTCCCTGTTGAGATGTGCCACACCCCAAGAAGAGATGCCTCTCGGTGCAGGCAAAAGGCCCTTTTGCTCAGATCTGAGCCCATCTGACGGTGGGCAAAAATTCACTTGCATGTTGGAAGCTGAGTTGCATCTCAGGGATGGGACAAACCTCAAAGCAGGTTTTTTAAACTGAAAATAAAATTGTAAGTCAACTTTTTATTAAATTACAAATAAGACACTGAGTCCAAGATAGAACTCAGTTTAAAAAAACCTTAGTCTTTTGGAGCGCCTGGGCGGCTCAGTCGGTTAAGCGTCCGACTTCGGCTCAGGTCATGATCTCACTGTCCGTGAGTTGGAGCCCTGTGTCGGGCTCTGTCCTGACAGACGGCCCAGAGTCTGGAACCTGCTTCGGATTCTGTGTCTCCCTCTCTCTCTGCGCCTCCCCCACTCACGCTCTGTCTCTCTCACTCTCAAAAATGAATACATGTTAAAGAAAAAAATTTTTTTAAAATCTTAATCTTTTCAATTCGATGAAAGTCTTTTTAAAATCATTTCTTTTTTTTTTAATTTTTTTTTCAACGTTTTTTATTTATTTTTGGGACAGAGAGAGACATAGCATGAATGGGGGAGGGGCAGAGAGAGAGGGAGACACAGAATCGGAAACAGGCTCCAGGCTCTGAGCCATCAGCCCAGAGCCTGATGCGGGGCTCGAACTCACGGACCGCGAGATCGTGACCTGGCTGAAGTCGGACGCTTAACCGACTGCGCCACCCAGGCGCCCCATTTTTTTTTTAAAATCATTTCTACTGAGGGGTGCCTGGGTGGCTCAGTCGGTTAAGCATCCGACTTCAGCTCAGGTCATGATCTTGAGGTCTGTGAGTTTGAGCCCCGTGTTGGGCTCTGTGCTGACAGCTCAGAGTCTAGGGCCTGTTTCAGATTCTGTGTCTCCCTCTCTCTCTGCCCCTCCCCTGTTCATGCTCTGTCTCTCTCTGTCTCAGAAATAAATAAAAACGTTAAAAAAAATCATTTCTACTGAATCTGTGCTCAACTGGCTGGTTGACATCATTCCATTCCAAGGGATAGACACGTTAACAACAGCAGGTGGAATCCTTTACCTATAAAAGCTTAGGACAGGCTATTAGGTAAGTTATTAGAACAACTGGAGATTCCTTTTCTCCCTACAATCACCCACGATCTTTCTCCGCTCTGCTTGGAGCCCATAGGTCTACGACCACATTGACGGGGCTCCTTGTCCTTGGCTACCCGTTGGACTTGGCCAATGGAGGCACGACTGAGAGGGAGGAGGTAGAGGGAGGCCCTGGCGGGCAGTGGCTAATTCCTTTGCCAAGAGCCCCAGCTCATACACTGCAAGCCTCTCCCCTGACTCACAGCTCTGAGTTTCCATAACTTCCTTCTCCTCCTTTGTCTGTCAGGCCCAAGGAGGTAGTGACTTCCCGCTGTCCTTAGTCCCAGGGCAGGTGTTTTGCCCTCCCTTGTTGGATTCCCTTGACTCTGTCTATACCTTTATAAAAAAAAATCCCTTGGTCACACTCTTCTAGATCACCCTGTCTTTTTGGAGCCATCGGTTTCCTGCTGGAATCCTGTGGGAAAAACCTCAGTGAGAGCTTCTAGTAAATTATTTCAGCGTTATCTGCCAGTGAGCCTTCAGCTCCTCTGCCACGAACCTACTTATTCAGGCAACGTTTGTCGAATGCCGCCGCATGCCCTCTACTGTGTGAAGTGCCTTTACGCAACTTGGAGACACGAGTGGTTAGCGGCTCGGTCTGGGCCCGGGCAGGTAGGCCAGGAGGACTTCCCAGAGGAAGAAGCATGTATGATCAGGAGTCGAAAAGGCAAATAGGAGGCACCGGAAAACAGGCTGAGGGGTAGGAGTGTTCTAAACGTGGGAACCAGAACGTGCAAAGGCCTGGAGAGCACCGGGTACAAAGTAAGGTGGGGGCGCTGAGCATCTTCGAGACGGTTGTCAGCAAGGAGGTTAGCTGGCGGGATGTGAGGGATCAGATCCAGCAAACACTGTAAGCCACGGGAGGAAGCGTGGCTTGATGTTGAGGGCAGTGAGCAGTCGTGAGGGCTGTGGGCCCAGGAGGACCGAGCCCAGATGGACCGAGGTGGGGGAGGTGGGGAAATGAGTTAGCAGGCCTTTGGGGGATCCCAGGTGCCCAGACCTCAGACAGTGGCAGCGGGGTGGCTAGAAACAGACGGACTCAAAAAGGATTTTGGAAACAGACACACCTGCCTGTCACAGCCTCCCTGCCTTCACGGCCTCACTCTGACTGTGGTTCTGATGCTGCTGCTGAGCTGCTCACGTGGAGGTTCCCTGTGGCTCCACTTCTCTGCGTCCGCACCCCTCGTTGGCCAATCTCCTGCCCTGGGCCCCCATTTCCCAGCTCCGGCCCATCACCCTTGGGAAACCCCAACAGAGACGGATGCATCTGTGAGTACAAACCCAGGGAACATTTTGGTAAGTGCCTTCCACGTGCTGGGACTGGGCGAGGGTCTTTAATGTACGATCTTCTCGAGTCATCGTAATTCCAGGAAGTCTTTATGTGGTCCCCATTCTGTCACCAAGAAGCAGCAGGCTCGGCCTCCCCAACCAGGGGGCGCCGTGGCGGGATGATGGCAGACCGGAGGTGGAGGTGTCTGCCTCCCAAATCCATGCTTTTCCCAACAAGATGCACTGTATTCAACTCAACTGTATTTTGGAGACTGTATTGTGTAAATTCCTACAAGCTGATGATTGTACCTTCGAGCAGCCTGGAGCAGAGGCCCCTGCTTGAACCTCAGGCGACACATAAACTTGCAACCTGCTGGCATCTGCAGGGCCTAAGCACAGAGGCATTTCTTTAAATGTAAGATGATCTGTGGAGAGGGACCCCAAGAGCCGATTCCCATGTCTGGGCGGCCCCTGCCCGCTCACTCTTTCCCCTATTAGCCCCCTGCTCTTTGTTCTGAAACCCACAGAAGGCTCACACATTTTGTTCTGCGATTTTAGCACCCAGATGATGGTTTCACTGCTTTTTAGCTTTTTGTCTAGCTCAAGACGTACGTGTGGTTAGAAAAATAATGCAACTGTTTTTCAACTCGATAAGAGTGTTGCCTCTTTGAACCACAAAACTGTGAGCTTTTCGGGGGCAGAAACAGTGGACCGAGCTCCCGGCACATAGCATGCGTGTTAAATGACATTGACCTGAAGGAACACTTCAAGGCCAGCCCACGCACCCCAGGCCTTCAGGAGGACTGTATTTGACCCTTCTCTGCCTCTTTAAGATCTTGCTATGTCCCGAAGCCAGTGCCGCGGAGAAAGAGTCCTGGGGGGCTTCTGGAAAGTTCACCTGATTCCTGAACCATCTCCCTGGCCCATGTCATCCCCTGACCCCTAGTTTGCTTTCACCACTGGACTCAAAAAGTGTCCTCTCTAGACGTGGACTTTGTTATGGGTAGAATTGTGCCCCTCCAAACTTACTATGTTGAATTCCTAGCCCCTGGCACAGAATGGGACCTTACTTGGAGATAAACCCATTATAGATGTATAAGATAAGATCACACTGGAGTGGGGTGGCCCCGAATGCTGTGTAACTGGTATCTGGTTGTTTTTTTTTTTTTTTTTTTTTTTTTTATTTATTTTTGGGACAGAGAGAGACATAGCATGAACGGGAGAGGGGCAGAGAGAGAGGGAGACACAGAATCGGAAACAGGCTCCAGGCTCTGAGCCTGACGCGGGGCTCGAACTCACGGACCGCGAGATCGTGACCTGGCTGAAGTCGGATGCTTAACCGACTGCGCCACCCAGGCGCCCCTCTGGTTTTTTTTTTAATGTTTATTCATTTATTTTGAGGCAGGGAGGGGCAGAGAGAGAGAGAGACAGAGAGAGAGAGAGAGAAACAGAGAGACAGAGAATCCAAGCAGGCTCTGTGCCACCAGCTCAGAGCCCAATGTGGGGCTTGATCTCGTGAACCGTGAGATCATGGCCTGAACTGAAATCAAGAGTTAGACACTTAGCCTCCTGCGCCACCCAGGGCTCCCCCCGGTGTCCATAATAAAAGGGAAATTTGGACACAGAGCTAGGCACACAGGCCACCACACATGAAGGTTGCAGAAGCAGAAGCCAGGAGAGAGGCCTGGAGCCTTCAGAGGGAGCAGGGCCCTGCTAACACCTTGACCTTGACATCCAGCCTCCAGAGCTGTGAGACAGTAAATTTCCGTTGTTTAACGCCTCCAGTCTCATGGTCCTTTGTCTCAGCAGCCTAGGAGATTCACAGCGCTTTGTAACCGACCCTGGGCCCTTCTTCTGTCCGGGCCACGGTGGCCCCTTGAGCAGAAGCCAGACATAGACAGAGACCTGCGGTCCGGCAGCTGCATGAATGTTTACACACTCTTGCTGGGCTCAGAGTTTCCCCTTAGAGGTAACCTAGGGTGGGCTGAGGAGAGCAGGTTCATGGTGATCTCCAGAAAGAGAACACAAAACCTCAGGAAGGGACGAAAGCAACTTTTGAAACAGAGAAGATCAAAACATAAACGAAATTAAAATTCACCTCGGGAGCACGTACATGTACTGAAGTCAGTCTTTGGGTACAAAAGCATACGCAGGTGGCTGAGCACTCTGGCCATCAAGCATCCGGCATGCGCCCCGAGTCCTTGGACGCCAGGGGTCCCTGCCTTCAGGAAGCTGCTCATGTGGCTGAGAGGAAAGGAGTGCACAGAGAAGCTAGAGGGTCGTGGACACCAAGGGCAGGCATGAGTCCTGGATCTTCCGTTTGCATTGACTTTGGGAGGGGGCAATGGGGCAGGGAGAAGGAGACTCCACGGGAACCCAGCCTCTAGGCCCACGAGCCCTAGGAGCAGGGACAAACAGCCAGGAGAACAGCAGACTTGAATGACCCTGGGCGGATTGCTTCCCCTCACCAAGCCTCAAATTTCTTTGCCGTAAAAATCAGGATAACAGCTCCCTTGCAGGGCTCTTGGGTAATACTTTTAAGGCAGCATCATATATGAAGCGGACCTAGAACCTACGAGGCCCTCAATCAAGAATAGCTATTCATGAGAGAAACAAACTGTTCATTTGCCAAAGGAAATACGAGCGCGGTCTAGGTCTGAACGCCCTCCCGCTGACCTCCACCACTACCCTCCCGGGCTTTCTAGAAGTATGGCTTCAAGCATTCCCAGGACGATTAGTTCACAGATCACACAGCGAGGGGTTCTAGGGGGACCGATGACCTGGATCACAGACTACAGAATAAAAGTTACCGCAGAGGGTGTGAGGGATAAATGATCGAATCTCCAGCCTGATTATTGTGTACAGTGAAATTTGGAGAGGAAAGAGACTGTGATCAGATAAACCAGAGAAAGTGACAAAGAAAATTGATTGTGTCCTGAAATGTTCAACCCAGCTGACCCAGAGCTGGTTCCCTGGAGAGTTTCATTAATCACTGGGGAGGTGGCCCAGGCTGAGCCACAGGGAACAACCTGGATTTACCCAACCAGGCTGCGGAGCTTGCTTCTGCTCATGAGGTCTGCTTTCACGGGAGGAGACGAAGGGATCTGTTCTTTGTCCTTAACAGAACCACGATAGAAAGGCCCAAATACTGCGCATATTTGATAAGAAATGCAAAACACACAACTTTTAAGTAAATGCTTGGTTCTACTTTCTAATACATATCCATTCGCTTATGAGTAGAATATCAGAGGCAAAAATTCCACAGTCTCTTTGAAAACTAGAGTTAATGACCCGTTACTTCTCCTGACCTGATATTGATGACGACGCTTTTGTTAAAAAGTGACACTTCCTAAGATGCCTGGTGTGAGAGCATAGCAGATGGTAAATAGGGTTTTCTCGGTGTCCCAGCACAGGATTGTTCTCAAAGGAGCCGAGCAGTTTAATACCGAATTTAGAGCCACTATTGAAAATTTACCAAGTTTGGTCTCTGCCCTGATTAGTATTTTTTTTTTTTTCCCTCTCAAAAATACACTTCTCTTTATGGGGTGTTTTTTTTAAAACTTTTTTTTTTTTAATTTTTTTAAATGTTTATTTATTTTTGAGACAGAGAGAGACAGAGCATGAACGGGGGAGGGGCAGAGAGAGAGGGAGACACAGAATCGGAAACAGGCTCCAGGCTCTGAGCCGTCAGCCCAGAGCCTGACGCGGGGCTCGAACTCACGGACCGCGAGATCGTGACCTGAGCCGAAGTCGGACGCTTAACCGAGTGAGCCACCCAGGCGCCCCGGGGTGTTTTTTTTTTTTTTTATGCTGGCATTTGTCAAGCTTGCAAATATAGACATAAAAATAGGCAGCGTTCTTAGATCAAGAAATACAATGCTGTTGAAACCCAGTTGGAGCTGACAGTTTCTAGAGACACTGGGTTACAGGGTTACAGCTGAGGCCGCAGCAACGGGCCCCCCTTGACTCGGAGAAGCACCAGCTTTGAGACGATGGAGGCGTCACTAACCGCTCTCAGCTTCAGTAGTCTCACCTGTGAACGGGGTTAACAACAGAAATAATTGTCCATTATACCGTGTTTTCTACCACATGCTATTTGTGGTTAGAAAAAACAACATGTTGGGGCGCCTGGGTGGCTCAGTCGGTTAAGCGTCCGACTTCAGCTCAGGTCACCATCTCGCACTCCGTGGGTCCGAGCCCCGCGTCGGGCTCTGTGCTGACAGCTCGGAGCCTGGAGCCTGCTTCGGATTCTGTGTCTCCCTCTCTCTCTGCCCCTCCCCCTGCTCATGCTCTATCTCTCTCTGTCTCAAAGATAAATAAACGTTATAAAAAAAATTTTTTTTTTTTAAAGAAAAAACAAGATGTCATTTAAGGAGATAGCTCGGCAGAGCCCCATTTGGGCCCCTACAGGAAGGTTTCAAAAACCGAACTTTGTTGAGTCCCTTAGGGACAATGCCCACCAGTCAGGCTCAGGGAAAAACTGTAAGATCCTAGGAGAGGTGGGCTTCTTGAAGCCCAGGGACCCTGACAGCTCCATGGGTTATATTTTACTGCTCGTGGGTGTCCTCCCGACAGGATGCAGCTGTAGAAAACAGGAACCACTCTGGCCCATTTCAGCGTATTAGAGCTAATATATTTAATCTACTTAATAATGTTTAATATATTTAATAATGTTTAATAATTGGATGTGCATTCTTCAAAACTCTTTGGAAGGTCTAAGAGCCATGTCAGGACATCACCACGGGCTCCCATTTTCCGCCTTTAGACGATGAATTAAAAGCGCTCGGAACAATTTTCTCCCTTAACTTTTTTTTTGTAACTCTTTGCCGCCCAAGGTGTTCAGCATTTTGCTTCAGGTTCTGAAGCACAGAGGTAATTTTTGCCTTTGGTTTCAGAAATGTACCCCAGTGTTCTGCTTATCTACTTCTTGAAACTGCTTTTACGATTATTATTCAATTTTTATTTTTAAGTGTCTGATTTTACCAGTGTTTTAACTTGTTTTATTTTTAATTTTTTTTTAATGTTCATTTATTTTTGAGAGAGAGAGAGAGAGAGAGAGTGTGAGCAGGGGAGGGGCAGAGAGAGAGGGAGACACAGAATCCGAAGCGGGCTCCAGCCTCTGAGCTGTCAGCACAGAGCCCGACGCAGGGCTCGAACTCACGAACCGTGAGATCATGACCTGAGCTGAAGTTGGACGCTCAACCAACTGAGCCACCCAGGAGCCCCCGATGCTTTAACTTTTAAAATGGTCTCAAAGTTATTTTGTGGGAGAGGAATATTACAAGGTGTAAATCATAAATACTTCAATATTTCTTTGTTGTTTTTTACATAGGTACTCTGCCGCGCAGGGTTATTTGGCAAATAATGATTTCTAAGGGTGCTAGTAGACTGTATTTTAATGAATTAATGTATTCAGCTACAAAAATGTATATGAAGCGTCACCTGCAAACTTGTTACAAACACACATTCTTGGGTGGCTCAGTCGGTTGAGCGTTCAACTCGTGATTTTAGCTCGGGTCATGATCCCAGGGTCGTGGGATGGAGCCCCGTGTCAGGCTCCGTGCTGAGCTTAGAGCCTGGTTAAGATTCTCTCTCCCCCTCCCGCTGCCTCTCCCCCACCCTTAGATTAAAAAATGCACATTCTTGGGCCCCATCCCAGACTTAATCTGAAACTCTGGAGAAAGGGGTGGCAGTCAACCTTGCAGGTAATTCTAGTGCATGATAAAGTTTGAAACCTACTCGTCAGGGGGGAAATAAATAGGAAAACACAGTTCTGTGTGATAAATGCTAAGCTGGAGTCGCGCTCCAGGCACTACGGGAACCCAGTGGCAATCGCCTGCAGAGAGCAGGCAGTGTATCACAGGAGAGGCGATTCATTAACTGAACCTTACGGGATGATCGGGACTTTGCCAGGAAGACAACATGGAGAAAGGTGTTGCAGGCAGAGGAAAGACAAGAACATGTGAAAATATGTTGACTTGGGAAACTACAAGACCGTCCTCGTATAGAGGTTTTAAAAAGAATTCTCTGCCTTCAAAACAAAGAGGATATATCTTTGGGAACAAAAAAAAAATTCTCAAAATGGAATTGGGTTGATCTAGATTGAGTCCTCAACAGGGCGCCTGGGAGGCTCGGTCGGTTAAGTGTCCAACTTGGGCTCAGGTCACGATCTCATGGTTCTTGAGTTCAAGCCTTGCGTCGGGCTCTGTGCTGATGGCTCAGAGCCTGGAGCCTGCTTCAGATTCTGTCTCTCTCTCTCTCTCTCTCTCTCTTTCTCTCTGCCCTCCCCTGCTCATGCTCTGTCTCTTTCTCTCTCTCAAAAGTAAATAAACATTAAAAAAAATTAGATTGAGTCCTCAGCTGAAGGGCAAAACATGGAGTCAATATCTTACACCTGTCTCACTGATTCGGCCTGGATGCCTCCCTCTTTGTGTCTTTGGATGATGGCTTTTGTGACAGATAATAGCACTCTCTAACAACATTTGTGTCTTTATCTAAGATTGGTGGTGCCACTGACATCGACATTACCTTTTATCTTAGAATACCTTGGACATTTGCATTTCATGACCTGGCTACAGTTACATAAGTGGACACAGGTCCCCGTGTTTTCTCTGGAGTGCTGTTTGTTCCTCCCTGATATATGGATGTTAAATACTGATGACCTTAAACATGTCCCTATCCTATTTTATCTCTGTTACGAGTTTATTCGTTATAACTCTTTGTTTTGTCTTGTCTTAGTGGTTGCTCTGGGGTTTACAATACGCATCTCTAACTTATCAAAGTTACTTGAACGTTTCAAAGTTATTTGAAAGTCTACTTGCAAATAATGTTATGCCACTTTGCATATGGTTTAAGACCCTTAAGACGGTATGCGTCCACTTCCCCCTCTGGGCCTGTGTGCTCTCATTATTGCCCTGCATTCTAAGTCGACATACGTTATAAACTCCATAATACATTGTTATCACTTCTGCTTGAAGCAGTCCATTATCATTTAAAGAGATTTGAAAGATGAGGGGGAAATGTATATTTCCGTTTACCTACATGTTGACCATTTCCATCACTCTTCATTCTTCTGCATAATGTCAAATTTCCATCTGGGATCGCTTTCCTTCTGCCTAAAAAAGTCCTTTAAACATTTCTTATGATGCTAGTCTGCTGAGGATAAATTCTCTCAACGTTGGCATGTCTGAAAAAGTCTCAGCTTACTTTCATTTTGTGGAAGATGTTTTTGTTTAGAATTTGTATAGAATTTGTATAGAATTTTATGTTGGCAGTTTTTCTTCCAGTGTTTGAACGACGTTCACTCTGTGGTCTTCTGCTTTGCGTGATCTCTAATAAGAAATCTGCAGTCTTCAGGGCCTTTATGTAATAGGCCTTCTCTGGCTGCTTTTAAGACTTTCTCCTCATCATTTGTTTTAAGCAGTTTGATTATGATATACCTTGGTGTCATTTTATTCGTGTTCCTCTTGCTTGGGGTTTGTTGAGATAAGTGTCTTGCTTGGGGTTTGTTGAGATAACTGTTTGTGAGATAACTGTCTATTTTTCATTCAATGTAGACACTTTTTGGTCATTATTTAGTCAAATATTTTTTTTTCTTTCTCACTCTGGTTGCCCCCCCCGCCACATAACTCCAGTTATACATGTGTTCAAGTCTTGATATGATCTCACAGCTCACTGATACTTTTTTCAATTTTTTAATAATCTTTTTACTTGCTTTCATTTTAAATATTTCTACTATTATGTGATCTCACCAACCTGAGATATAACCTGAGCCAAGGTCAAGAGTCAGACGCTTAACCGACTGAGCCACCCGGGCGCCCCCAAGAGTGTATTTATAATAGTCGGATAAATATCCTTGCGTGCTAATTCTAATATCTGTCTTTTTATTATCATTTTTTAAAATTTAAATTCAAGTTAGTTAACATACAGTGTAATAGTGATTTCAGAACTAGAATTTAGTGATTTATCACTTACATATAACACCCGGTGCTCATCCCAACAAGTGTCCTCCTTAATACCCATCACCCATTTGGTCCATCCCAACACCCCACCAGTAACCCTCAGTTTGTTCTTCGTATTTGTCTTTTATGCTTTGTCTCCCTCTCTGTTTTTATCTCATTTTTGCTTCCCTTCCCCTATGTTTATCTGTTTTGTTTCATAAATTCCATCATATCTGTGTCTGTTAAAAAAACTATTTATATTATTATTTTTTTCTTGTAGTTATAGCTCACATTTTCCTGCTTCTTTGCACTCCTGATAATTTTTTATTGTATACTAAAGAGTACAAATTTTATGGGTTATGTTGTTTACCTCTGTATATTGTTGGAGTTTGTTCTGGGGAGCGATTTAATTCTTTCAAGGCTGGCTTTCATCTTTTGTGAGGGCAGATCTAGGGCTAATTTGGTCCCACCACTAAGGCAATATCTTTTGAAGGCTCTACTCAATACCCACTGTATGAGGTCTTTCCACCCTGGCTGATGGAAACACAAATTATTCCTGGCCTTGTGGGATCTCCATTGATTTTTTTTGCCCACATTTTCCCTTCTTCTTCTTCTTCTTCTTCTTCTTCTTCTTCTTCCTCTTCTTCCTTTTTTTTAGTTTATTTGTTTTGAGAGAGAGTGGGGGAGGGGGAGGGGGAAGAGGGAGAGAATCCCAAGCAGGCTCCATGCTATCAGCACAGAGCCTGACCCAGGGCTCAATCCCACAGACCATGGTGAGATCGTGACCTGAGCTGAAGTCAGACACTTAACCTACTGAGCCACCCAGGCGCCCCACCCCCACTCTTTTCTGATGGTTCTTTTCCTGGCCTCAGGTAGTGTCCTTGCATACATACACAGATAAGCCCTCATCCACGTACTCCACCAGCCCCCTCTTCGGATTTTTGGAGCTCTCTGTGAAGCTCCCTCCTCTCTGGTCTTTTGCCCTGAAAATTCTAGAATTTGGCCTCTCTAAACTTTGAACTCTGTCTACTCAACTCAGCCAAAATGTCAAGCTCTGTTCGGACTCGGCATCTCTGAACATCAGCCTGGAAACTCTACAGGCAATAAACGGAGGCCACGGTAAGACTCATTTATTTCCTTTCCTTCTCTCAGAGGTTACTGCTCTGTGCTACCTGTTGCCCAATGATTACAAACTCTCATGTTATATATTTTGCTGAGGTGTGCACTTGTTAAGCCTGGGGAGGTTCTGTGACTCCAGCAAGGGCAGCTTGGAAGACAGGGAAGTTTCTCTGTCCTAACTCAGACGGGGCTCTTACAGGTTGTGTATCACAGCGTAACAAGAGGCTGAGGAGAGAAAAACTAGGCAGCTACATGAGCCTGTAGAGTACAAACACTGAAGTTTAAATTTTATTTAAAGTTTATTTTTGAGAAAGAGAGAGAGCAGGGGAGGGGCAGAGAGAGAGAGAGAGAGAGAGAGAGAGGAAGACACAGAATCCAGAGCAGGCTCCTGGCTCTGAGCTGTCAGCACAGAGCCTGACACGGGGCTGGAACCCACGAACCGTGAGATCGTGACCTGAGCCAAAGTGGGACATTTCACCAACTGAGCCACCCAGGGGGCCCCGAACGCTGAAGTGTAATGTCCTCATTCTCTTGTCAGGGATCCTCACTGTTTGTTACTGGGTGTGGGCTGCTATGGTGATAGGAGGGAGCTGAGCCGTGAGGAGACTGTGGATGGTTTGAACGGGGCACTGGGTCTGATGCTTGTTGAATTGGTAAGTATTTAGAACTATGAGCTGGGACAGAACTACCACATCATTGTTTTCCCAGATGGATCAGGAAATTCAGTGTTCGGGAGCCTGCTGGATAATTGGGTGTCTGTCTCTCGGAGGTTTTTATTGCCATCCTGGAATGTTCATCACTTTCAGTGTGGGTACACGGCCAAGTACATGGGAGGGAATCATGGGGAGGACGGTGGAAAAAGAGGTGAAGTTTGGTCACGAAAGGCCTGAATATCAAGACAGAGAATTCAGACCTCTGTCACACAGGTATCGGGGAGCCCCCAAAGGAGGACAAGCATCGAGAGACATGTATTCACTTTAGAAACTTGTTTTCGGAATCGATTGGTGCAGTAGGTACAGCAAAAACAGTTATCAGATCAATATCTCCTACAAAATCAATATCAAATCAATATCTCCTACAAAATCAAATAGTCAATGGGCTTATGAAGCTGAACTTCGAGGGAACTCTTTTATACAGAGGTGATCGACGGGGGTGACGGTGGAACCACTGAAGGAAGAAGAGGAGAACACAGGGTGAACGGATGACTTTAAAAACGTGTGTCCTCAACCAAAACCTGAGGGTGAGGCTGTGGATTCACAAATCAGTAAGTAGAATTCAAGCGAGCGGAAAATTAGCCAGAAAGCACCTTCTGGCTGATCGGGGAGCAATACCCCCCAGAGCTAGATTAAAGGGAGCCCCGCCAGGCAGCCAGGCTTAATGAGGCTGCACTGAGTGTGATGAGACAAAGAAAATTTGACTTTCCAGACCCGCTCTTAACTGAAGCACGCACCCGGTATGAACTGAAGGAGTGTTTTCCTACGTCACGTTGGAGGGGGCCGAGACCTCCAAAAGCTATGACCTCTTCGGATGTTTAAGAGGCTTCCCTGTAAGAGGGGGAGACCTGTCACCTGCAGAGTTTCTGTTCTGCTCAGCAGTGTTTGCCGCTAGTTCTTGACAGGGTGATATTGCCCCCCTAGGGGCCTTTGGGAACGTGGAGAATTGTCCCACCCGCACGAGGGGCGCTGACTCCTGCCAGTGGTGACACCTGCTTACTCATGCCTCACGCGATGCTCTCTCTCCCAAGGGAATGCTGAACAGGTACATGAAGAATGCTGGCTGGAGGGGACGATAAGTTATCCTGCCCCCGGCGTGCTAAATTATAGCCTTGCTGACGGCATGCACGTGTCTTAGTCTTACCCCCGTTACCCCCAGAAAGGGATCCCTGAAACTGCCGATACCCTAGGGAGGTGTGAGCGCCCCTCGTAGCTTGGTCTTGTGGGGTTTCCACTCTCACTTGGAGCCAGGGGAGAAAAGAATGCTCCCTCCACCTGTGGATTTAGACTACTACAGTGTGTGGGTTTCCCCAAGCCCGGGGTCAAAATCAAGGTCACGGAAATTGTACACAGAGCATGGCTTCTCCCCTCACCCCACGCCATTTTTCTCCTGTCATAGGGGAGTGCCTACAGTGGCTGCCGCTGGGGCCTCAGATGCTACGCCCGTGCCAAAAGGCCAGCAAGAGCCCCTGCAAGGTCACCTGGTAAGGCACCTCCCATCACAGTCACAGCTCCTGCGGATGCCCCGTCCCTTGGGTCGGCACCGGACTGCCATCGGCGCCTTCTCTGCAAACACAAAGCCTCTGGATCGCCAGTGCCGTTGCGTAGAATGTTCCAGAGTCTCCAGTGCATCAGATCAGACTGGGATCTTCGCCAGTTCGGGGAGCCTTCCTGTGTTGGTACCCCCGATTCACCGTGATTTGGGGGAAGGCTTTTCTTCCTGGTCTTGCCCACACCTGCTTCCCAGGCTCAGCGTGGAACAAGTTCATGGGGTCAGGCCAGAGGACAGAGGGGGGTTAGCGGCCCCGCCGTGCCCCCAACAGCCCGGCAGTTATCCTCATCCTTGCACATGGAACCCCTTCCCTTGGGTTTGCTCTGTCCCAGGAGACCCCTTGTTCTGTCACAGAAATAGGCCCCTGGCAGCCTGAGCTATAAATGGCCACACGAGCCCAGACTTGCCTGAAACTCGCGATAAACACCGGCTGCTGTCAGACCAGACGCCTTGCGCCAGCCTTGGAGGGATGGCATCTAATGGCCTTCTCCCCAGACCTTGATTGCTCTCTACATTGTTCTGAGTTAGAAAAAGAGACTTTATGGCGCGAGGCGATTCCCTCCAAGCCCCAGAGGACTTTTCCGTGTGCATTGCGGTGGGAATCCGTTCATGCATCCTGGCCGGAAGTTGTCAACATCACCGACCCACAGCTTTCAGGCGCCCGCGGGAAGGTCACGTGCAGGACAGGGAGCGAGGGACTCAGGATCCAGTCGAATGGAAACTGCTTCAGGCTGTGGAAGTTCATAAGCTTCTCTTCAGCGGGGAGAGGAAGCAAACCCCGTTGGTACCAAATTCTGGTGAAATACCATTAATAATTTGGACATTATGTGGTGCATCAGAAAGGAAAAGCTACTACAGAAACCCAGCAGACCAGAGCTCAAATGCTCAAATACTTGATTCAAATACTGCTGCTGGGTCTCTCCATCCACGACCCATTCTGTAGCTGTGCCTAGAAGGTCCCCCGCCTCGTCTCTCACTTCCCTAATCGAGAGAGTGAGGGGACTCATTGAAACTGTCTGCGTCATAGTCTTCAGAGAGTTTCTGTCATATCCAGACTGACTCCAGATTTAGGGCAGGTTGGGTAACCTGTGTCTGCCTCAGTTAAGAAGAAAAGAGTACCCACCTCGTATGTGGGTGGGCATTAAGGGAGATTTGACAGGTGACATGCTTACAGAGCATTGTAAATACTGTTTCCCGTTCCACCTCTGGTACCCAGTCCTCTCTAAGGCTGCAGAAATAGTTGTAACCCAGTCTGGACCCTTGATTTTGTATCTCTAGGTGCTTTCATGCCAAGATACCTGCTCCTGGAGTCTGTGCCCTAATTACTAAACCTGCATAATTGCTTGTATGCTCGCTTACCGTAAAATTTGGAAGTACTGAGTCTTTCCTAATTGAGTCTTTCCTGATTGAGTTTTTTTTTTTTAATGTTTTTAATGTTCCTTTATATCTGAAGGAGAGGGAGACAGAGCATGAGTGGGGAGGGGCGGAGAGAGAGAGAGACGGAGACACAGAATCGGAAGCAGGCTCCAGGCACCGAGCTGTCAGCACAGAGCCCGACGCGGGGCTCGAACTCACAAACCACGAGATCATGACCTGAGCCGAAGTCAGATGCCTAACCGACTGAGCCACCCGGGCGCCCCTTTCCTAATTGAGTTTTAAGGCAGGCTTCGTTTTGCCTGGATGCGAGCTTCCAAAGGCTAGAGATGCCCTAGGTTGTGTGTCCCAGTCTCATGCAAGCGCCCTGGGTCTGCCCATGGGTCCCTTTGGCCACGACCAGCAGTTTCTACTCTGAAGGGGATAAAACTCATCCTTCCTCTGCTTGGAGCTGGAACCGAAGACAAGGTTCCCACTCTCCAGAGTCTATATACGATGAACCTTTCTGTGCAAGAGCCCTGGACGTCTGTCTCCTAGGTCTTAGTGTCTAATCATGTCAAGCCCAAGGCCCTGTAGGTTACACTTCCATTTCTCACAGATGCACGGAAAAGGGAGCAGGGACCCTAGGGATAAATGCTGTGTGGGACGCCTCAAATGAACACAGCAGGTCATACAAGTCTTATAGGAGAAACCTTGCACAGCGTCACTAGAGAGGACCTGTCCCTTTTAGAGAGTACTTAGTATTATTTCTGTGGCCGTCCCTGTGGGGGGATCAGGCAGAATCTTTACCCAGAGATGAGGCCACTGAGGAAGGGTGGTTGAATATGGCATATTCTCACTGCCTCTTCTGTGTTGCCTTCTGTCTTAGAGTGCAGGCACCAAGCCCACAGACGCCGTATCTGCTCACTCTGCCTAGAACAGGTCGCACGAGTGTCTTGTTGTGGCGAGGAGACTAACCTAGAGAGTCGCCTTGTCACAATGACGGGAACGGGAAGCCCTCCGCAGAGTGGCGAGCAACATAAGTCCCTGACAAGGGTTTTCTTCTTTGGAATCCATTGGTCCCGGGGCAACTGTCTCTCAGGTGCAACATCATCTTCCTTGAGGACCAACCCCCCCCTCCCCGCCCCCCAACACACACACACTCCCATTCCAAGGAGCAAAGGGAGATGGGGTCGTTTGGGGCAACATCCTCCTCTCAGCCCTGGAAGAAGGGCCATCCTGGCCTCCCTCCCAGAGGAGGTGTCCCCCCCGCCCCCCACCCCGTCTCTCCATCAAGGCTTTGAACCTCCCTCTCGTCCATCTCCCTTGGCCAAACTCTACGGCTTTAAGAAGGAAGGAAGAGATCCTTCTGTGATAGGAACCATTTTCATTAGCCACACCTCTGCTCTGACAGTAAGAATGTTTTTCGATGTATTTTATTTTGAATAATTGACCTTAACTGTTTTCTTCACAGGAAGTGAATAATGACACTTAAAAACCTTCAGACCGTATCATTACCAGAGCTGCCAACAGCCCCAGGATGTCCTCCAGACCCCAAATATCATTAGAAGAGATAAATCAGCAAGTAATTGTTCCTGACAGAGAAGAAAAAAGAGAGAGACAGTTGCCTTTGTCACTAGTGTTTTGCTTGAAATCTTATTTTAATTCTTCTACTAGGATTCGGGAGGTCTGGCCACCCTGCACCTCTCTATAAATGTCCTCTAATCCTTCTTGTAGCAAGGGGAGGGCTGGGGTCACAGGTGGGCTTGCAGGGGCTGTCCAGACCTCAGAGGTGATACAGGCTGGCCAGGTCCGAGGACCCAAAGGGGGTCCCGCAGGACCAGCCAAGAGGGTCCTTGGCTTGGTGCAGAATGGAAACCAAACGCAAGCCAGGAGGAAGTGAGAGCAGAGTTTACTGAAGAGGGAGAGAGAGCTCAGATACAGCAGAGTGTAGGGGAGACTCAGAAGGGAGCCGGAAAGAGAGCCTGGTCTTTGCCTGGAGTCTGGGGTTTTCACAGAGGATTGTGGTCTGATGCACATGTCTTCTCAGACATCCAGCACCAGAGAGAAGTGTTTAGGTGTCCTCCATAAGTCCCTGACTTCTGACTTCATCAGTTGTGCCTCTGGAATGAAGCCTCCATAAAATCCCAAAAGGACAGGGTTTGGAGAGCTTTGGGGTTAGTTGACACATGGAGATTTGGGAGTTGCTGACCCAGGGAGGGCGTGGAAACTCTAAGCCCCTTCCCACATTCCTTGCCCTACGGATCTCTTCAGCAGGCTGTTGACGCGTATCTTTTCACATCCTTTGCAATACACCAGTAATCTAGTGAGTAAATTTGTTTCCTGAGTCTTGTGAGCCCAGGAGAAGGTGGTGGGGGTCTCTGATGTATGGCCATCAGAAGCACAGAAGTGTGCAACTGGCATTTCAGGTGGATGACAGGCTTGGGGCCTCTGGGTGACTCAGCTGGTTAAGCGTCCGACTTCAGCTCAGATCATGATCTCACAGTTTATGAGTTCAAGCCCCGCGTCAGGCCCTGTGCCGATGGCTCGGAGCCTGGAGCCTGCTTCGGATTCTGGGTCTCCCTCTCTCTCTGCCCCTCCCCCGCTTGTGTTCTGTCTGTCTCTCGCTCAAAAATAAAATAAAACATTAAAAAAAAAAGAGTCCACTATGAGTAAAACACCAAACCAGAATATTTTTTAAAAATAATGAATAAAAATAAATAAAGTGGATGACAGGTTTGTGGGACTGAGCCCTTACCCTGCGGGATCTGATGTTGTCTCCGGGTAGATGGTGTCAGAATTGAGTTGACTTGTCGGATACCTGGCTGGTGCCAGATAATTGCTGGTTGGGTGGGGGTGGGGTGGTGAGTCAGGGAGAGGGACCCAAACACACTGGAAGTGGGTATAGAATCCTTAGCAGAGGTATTTAGTTGCCCTCTGACCTGGAAGTGGTTGGGGGCTCTGGTCATTTCAGAGGACCAGGGGGAAAGTTCTCTAAAGTCAAAGAGCAAAACCATCTGATTAGGTGGCCTGAGAAACTGCCCTTATGGATGGAAGAGCCTGCGTCCAACAATCAAGATGGCTGAGTTCTCAACTGTTCCCTCGTTCGGGTTGTTTCCTTCTTCTCGGTTCATCTGTTTGATTGTTTAACTCGTTTGTTCATTATAATTCTCCATTACCTCCAAACTTGGAATGAAAGTTTGCCACACCAACTGACCACCTGTTAACGGGCCTTCGTTACAACGCAGGAGGTCCAAGCAGCTTTCACACGTTAGGGCAAAATGACAGAGACATGGGGCAAACCAACTCAGCGGGGACATCAGAGGTACGATGACACCCAGCGTGAATGCCTCTTGCCCAGGAAAGCCGCAGAACAAGGGGGCGGGCATTGAGCTCTGTGCAGTTGAAGGGGGAGGGCGGCGAGTTATGTTGTTTGGCTATGAAAGGGAAAGGCAAACCCAGAACATCCACTGTCCAAAGACATAATCACAGTGACGTGACAATATAGGTAACCTTTGTCAGAAAACAAAGAAATCAGAGGCACGTGGGTGGCTCAGTCAGTTGAGCATCTGACTTTGGCTCGGATCATGATCTCATGAGTTCAAGCCCCGCGTCAGGCTCTGTGCTGACAGCTCGGAGCCTGGAGCCGGCTTCGGATTCTGTGTCTCCCTCTCTTTCTGCCCATTCACACTCAGTCTCTCTCTCTCAAAAATAAATAAGACATCAAGAAAACAGTTTTAAAAGAAAGCTAGAAATCAGTGCCTGAAAATTTTGTTCCAATTTATTTATGTGTTGATTTATTTTTGAGAGAGAGAAAAAGTGTGAGCAGGGGAAGGGGCAAAGAGAACGGGAGAGAATCTGAAGCGGGCTGTCAGCAGAGATCCTGATGCAAGGCTTGAACCCACAAACCGTGAGAGCGTGACCGGAGCCGAAGTCGGATGCTCAACCGACTGAGCCACCCAGGCGCCCCAATTTTGCTCCAATTTAAAAATTAAGCTTTTCAGAATTTGAAAATAAATTATATGACACACCCTGGACCTGGGAAAATAAAAGCAAACCAAAATACAGAAGGCATGAGAGGCATGGCATAAGACTCAAGACCAGCCTGGAGCACAAACTTTCTCCCTTAAGCAGAGCCGTTGGAAAGAGCTGATTTCAGAAACTGACGCGGCCTCGTCTGCCTTAGAAAGACCGGGGTTTTGGGGCGCCTGGGTGGCGCAGTCGGTTAAGCGTCCGACTTCAGCCAGGTCACGATCTCGCGGTCCGTGAGTTCGAGCCCCGCGTCGGGCTCTGGGCTGATGGCTCGGAGCCTGGAGCCTGTTTCCGATTCTGTGTCTCCCTCTCTCTCTGCCCCTCCCCCGTTCATGCTCTGTCTCTCTCTGTCCCAAAAATAAAAAAAAAAAATAAAAAATAAAAAATGTTGAAAAAAAAAAATTTAAAAAAAAAAAAAAAAAAAAAAAAAGAAAGACCGGGGTTTACAGTGACTTCTGTCATGAGCTTCCAGTTAGACTAGTTTCTAAGTGAGTACTCATTGTTTAAGGAAAAAAGTTATCTAAAGCAAGGGAGAAATGTTTGGGGTGTCCACAAACATGTTGTGAGGATTATGCAATGCCTGCCCCACGCAAAGGCCTGTTTCAATCCCTCTGAATGAGGTTCAAACACGGCAGGTGTCGGCTATTGAAGGGTGTGCATCTGGAACCATCCGGCCATTTAATTGTTCTTCCACAGTGTGGCCTTATGGTTTGGTAAGGCTTTGCTGAGGAACAGTTAATTATCACGAACAGTAAAACTGAGCTGGGACAGTATTGGCATTCTCGCTCTGTCCCACTCCGTCCTGCATGCAAATGCACGCACGTGCAAACACACACACACACACACACACACACACACACACGGAGAGATTATCCTCCAGCATTAGAACCTTCGGGAGCAGAGTAGAGTGACAGAGATTCCCCAAGTCACCAGACCTCAGCTTCACTGGCATTAAGGCCTTTCCTGCTCGAGTCTCCACTTTCCTGCCCAGCCTCGTTCCCCGCCACTCACCCGCCACACACATCCTGGTTCTCCAACCGATCCTCCAGCTGGTTTTATTTATTCAAAAAGAGCGACTGAGCGCTGGGTGCCCCCCATCTGTGTGTCCGCCTCACCGTGCTCATGGTGCTTACCACGCATACTTACGTGATCTGTCCCTGTCTCCGCTTTCGGTCCCTGGACCGCATGCCCCTAACACGTGCTAGGTATATCATAGACACTCAATGAATCTAAAGCTAGTGAATAAACGAAGCAGAGAACGAACGCTCCCCTTCTCGCACCCTAAGTTCACAATTCGCCCGAAAGGACATTCTACACTTTTATTTACACTCTAGTCACTAATCCTGAATAACACTCTGTTCTCAAATCTGTAGGGCTAGGCTTAGGGCTCAGAAAGATCCATATTATGAATCTTTGTGTGGGTCCTCATTAGGGCCTGCTGTAGATTTATATTATACGTCTATGGTATTTAAAGCCTCTCTTTCGACGTTGTTACACTAAAACATGCTGAAATGAAGTGCCAACAGACACAGTGGGACAGGCATGGGAACAGCCTTCTGGCCTTAATTTTGCGACAGACTAGCCATGACCATGGTCAAGGTCATGCTTGACCTTCAAGGACCCATCCTTGCACTTCATGCTCTTGTTCGATCCAAAAGGACTTTGACTGGATGATGTCATTCATCCAAGGATAGTAACAGAACCCCGACTCTGTGGTGGGTCTTGGGTGACCAGGCTGGAGCTCACGGGACGAGGGGGCTGGAGACACATACACGGAAGACTGTGGTTGTGCTTCATTGTGCTAAGCGGGGTGACACAGACAGATGGGGCTGCTTGAAGGCCTGTCTCAAGGGACGAGGCAGTGTTAGCCGGGGTCGGGGAGGGTGGTGAACTCCTTGGGGAAAGTGAAGAGCATGCCAAACAATGGTAGAAGGAATGGACAGGTGCAAAACACATTCCAAGAAGGTTGATCCCAGTAGCAGTCACAATGCTCGGGCTTCCGTCAACCTGGCACAACTCTGGGATAGGTGGATACCGGGAGGGACCAGTAAGGGGACCTAGGTTAGGTCCAGGCCTGTCATCGAGAAAGGATGCCTAAGGAAATGGCATTTTTGCTAACATCTGAGGGTAGGCAGGAGCGTGGCATCCAAAGGGCAGGGGGAGGGGAGGGCCTGGGGAGGGCCCATCCAGGGGAGGGCCTGGGGCAGGGATGGCCCTTCCAGGGGAGGGCCTGGGGCAGGAATGGCACCAAGACGCTGAGAACCCGTGAGACACCCCCTCACCCTGGCTTCCTGCGATGGGAGCTTCCTTCCCTTATCTGAGCTTCACATTTTCCCATCCCTCCGTGGTTCTCTGCAGTGTGTATGAGCATGTCCCGCCCTAGAAAGCAGAGAGGGGCTTCCAGGGCTTGAAAGCCTCGTGTCTGGCCCTGTCCTTGCACACAGAGGCCTGCGCTCAGTACCTGTCCCCCAGGGAGTGACGAGGCTCCTTACCTGAGGCCCCCACACAGCAATGCACCTGAAGTTCTGAAGAATTTCAGAAAATGCAAAGGCTCCTTTTTTTTTCCCCCCCCCAGAGACAGAGAGAGCACAGAGCGCTGGGGAGAGGGGCAGAGAGAGAGAGAGAGAGAGAGAATCTCAAGCAGGCTCCACTGGAGCCTGATGTGGGGCTCAATCCCTGGATCCTGAGCCGAAATCGAGTCAGATGCTCAATCAACCGAGCCCCCCAGGAGCCCTCAAAGGCTCATCTCTGGTAGTGCAAACCCCATGCTTTTATGTGGATTTTCACAGGTCAATTTTTCTTAAGGGCAGGGAAGCCATAACAACGTTTTCGAGATTGGAAGAGTGAGTTTTGAATCTGTTTCTCTGGCGGATCTACCTGTTACGGTGAAAACCATTCCGTCCTCCTCAGGGGTAAGATGGATAGCATTGCTGGAAGGAATCCAGCAATTCTGAGAATCCTCTGGGGCCCGGCAGGCAGTGTGTTCGCTCACCAGGGGGCCTACCTTTTGCTCATGTGCCTGTCAGCCATGCACATCTTGATTTTCAAAAGTTTTTACAAATGACACGAAATATGTTTTTACGTGAAAAAAACAAATGCATCCTGTCATCATCCCTGGACATTAAAAGGGTGAGGACACTGTTAGAAACACGATGTGGGTCGCCTGGGTGGCTCAGTCGGTTAAGCATCAACTTGGGCTCAGGTCATGATCTCGCGGTCCGTGAGTTCGAGCCCCGCGTCCGGCTCTGTGCTGACAGCTCGGAGCCTGGAGCCTGCTTCGGATTCTGTGTCTCCTTCTCTCTCTGCCCCCTCCCCCACTCACACTCTGTCTCAAAAATAAACATTTAAAAAATTAAAAAAAGAAAAGAAAGAGAAGAAAGAAACTCTGTGTATTCTGTGTCCTGAAGAGCAGAAGGAGGCAGAAAAATCTGGTTACAACTAGTAAGAAATGCTATGGGAATATACGGTTACGGTAATCAAAATTTCTATGACATTTTACAGTTAACTGGTTTCTGTGTCTTCGTCGTTGACTTTCTCTGTTATGTTTATTATGATTGTAGGAATAAGCATTTAGATAGTCATCAAGGTATATATGACAAAATAAAAAAAAATTGTTATAAAGGAGGTTTCTAATGAAATAAACAAAAAGGCCACTTTCTGGTGAACCAGGCAGATACACATGTAGGGAGAACTCCAGGCCAGCCCTTGACTCCAGGCTAGTCCCGAACTTCTGGCCCCAAAGACAAAGCCAGGTTCCGGGGGGCTTGCACCCAAGGTCAGTGAGCCTGTTCATCTGGGAGTCAACAAATAGCCTCTGTAAGTCCCTACCGTGTGCCAGGCATTCTTTCAGGTCCTGGGAACTTGGCAGTAGCTAAGATACAGCCATCACTCAACTGGAGGAGGAAGGGGGTACAGAAGTAAGTAACACAGTAATGCTGAAAACTGTTCTGGGGGAACCCACAGACGCTGGGAGCTCAGAGGAGCCACGCCTCACGCAGGCTTAGAGGGTTCAAGAAGGCTTACAGAAGGAAGTACAGTCCAAGCTGAGGACCCAGGGAGGAGCTGAGCACATCCAGGCAGGAACGGCAAGAAAGAGGATGTCCCAGTATGAGCAAAGGTCTGGAGAGAGGGTTCATTGAAGGAACCGGAAGTTGACAGAGGGGCCCTGACCTGTGCCCATCCAAATATTTGTAAAGTCACATTGCTCTGGATCTCTGGGTAACAAATCGGTTAAATCAACCCTACTAAAACTCTTTTAAAGAACCGTCCAGGAAGTAGTGGCAGACATTTCGGAGCAAAATGGATTGAACTGAGTTGAGGAAAGCCTGAGGTGAAATAAATATATTTTCATAGAAGCAGAGCTGGTAGCTTCCAAAGCTTCTCTGTGTTTCTACCCAGAAGCGGTTGCCACAATCCGTGACGTAATGTCAGGACAGGAGCTGAGCTGAGGGAAAAGCCGAGGGAGCAGGAAGGAGCTGAGCAGACAGGCAGTGCAGGGGAATCGAGAGTCGACTGCCCAGGGAAGTGCAAACCCACCCACACTGCCCACCACAACTGCAGACCATCAAATCGAGGGCATGGAACCTTCTTAACCTTGTTATCACAAACCCTTTCAAGCCATTACGTTCAATTACATGAAAAAGGCCGGGAGGTTAATACAAGCCCATGGATTGCTGAACAGTTAATGAAATCACAATAAAAGAATTCAATGACCACGATCAATTATGAACGTAAAATCTGATTCAATAATGGCGAATAATGTCGCTGTGTTCATTTCCAAGTGATGAATTGCTCTTTTCCGTTCAACATTTATTGAGTACCTACTATTTGCCCCCTGTGACATGCTGAGCACCAGGGGTATAAAGATAAATGAGACATACTCTTAGACCTCAGTGGTAAGACAGAAATCACTACAAACAGCTTGGGGAGAAAAGAGCACCTTTTAGCCATGTTTTCTGTTCTCTTCCCTGCTGAGAGCCTATTTCTTTTGTTTTCCTTTCATCGGTCATTGGGCTAGAAATCCTCATTGTCATAGAATTTTATGACCCGACAGGTCCTTAGAGATCGAATGGCCTTTTTTGGTTTTCAGACCGTAGGATCCAAAGGTTTCTTGTCAGTGCCTCATGGGCCATCTGTTGATAAATGCCCGGTGGTTCTATGCTCATTCATTCCTCTGACAAGGTATAGAAGACCTGCTTATTCTAGCCACAGCACAAGGCATTGAAGATGCGGCAGTGAGAAACAATAGAGCTCTGCATGCTCACGGAGGTCCCTGCCTATGTGGCATTCAGAGTCTGTGGGGGAAGGACATTCATGAAACCATATTCCCAAAGCACGCTCATGGCTGTGACGCATGCGTAAAGCAGAGGTACATCCCGCACGTGTGATGGATAAAAACAGGCTCTGACCCCGTCCAGGAGGTTCAGAAAGGCTGCCCAGGGAGGTGGGGCTAGACCAGAGGGCTGAAGGAGGAATGGGCATTAGATGGGTGGGGAAGGCATTCGTGGAGAGGGATGGCTCAAGATGGGAGAAGTTCTGGTGTTTTCTAGAGAAAGGAAGAGAATGATGGATGGAGCTCTGAGAACGAAGTAGGTTGTGGAGCAAAATGAAGCAGGTTTGTGGGGCCCTGTAAGCCCCATTATGCATTTGGGTCCTCATGCCCAGATCCATGGGAAGCCATGGCAAAGGAGGATAGATTGGAGCACTATTGGGCTCCCAATAGATTGGGTCTAGTGAGATGACCGCATGTGAACTTGAAAAGTTCCCTCTGGCCACAGTGTGGAGAATAGGCACCACATTCTGTGTTTTCTGTCTTGCCCTTCACACCAGACATCTGTGGATGTCTGGCTTGGCAAGGGAGCTCTTGGAAGCGGTTCAGGCAAACCACAATGCTGTGTGGACCCAGGAGCCAGTGGTGGAGAAGCAGGTGCGGCAGATACAAACTGCCCCATGACCCCCTAGGGGCAGGAAATACTCCATTTCTTTTTTAAAGACCCAACCATAGTTGGCTTCAAGTGACCACTCGCTTGAAGCGAGGAGTGAGTGACAACGTGGGGCCAGGTTTTATCTGACCGCCATGGTTCCCCATGCTATGTCATGGCACCCCTCTCCCTCCCTGGGGTCACTCTAGTTCTCAGGCAGGAAAAACGGGGCAGGGGTGTCAGAATTTGCTCGAGGCTTGCAGTCTTTTCCCACCTAGAAAAGACTTAGCTGCGTCAATCGCTTGACTCTAAAATGAATTTGGACCTACATGACCCCAAATGCCGGCCATCTGTCCTTGTCTAAAAGTCAAAACCGTAAGAAGAGGCACTGACCTTAGGAAACATTTATGTGAACTATCTGACCACACACACACACAAATAGATTGCTTGTAGTTTAGAGCTCTTCTAGGTTCTAGCTTTTCTGTTGCTATAAAAGTTTACAGTTGCTGCCAGAGGAAGGCATTCTCTGTGTGTTTAAAATAAACCCAAACAACCTACCTGCAACTCGGCATGCAGTCTCCTTTCGGCAGCACAGCCACCGGCCCAGTGCACTGTGGTCTGTGTTTTCTGTCTTGCCCTTCACACACCATTTGGAAGTGGAAAGTTCTGCTGGTGGGATCGCCTCCCCCCAACCCCCGCTTGGCCATGCAGAAGAACCTTCACCATGGCTCCCAAGATGAAGGTGCCTTGGCCTCCAGCATCCGGGTCCTGCTCCCCAGGCATTGCTAGAAGCACAGGGCAAGCCTCTGTCTCCCTTGGACCTTACAAAACCTGTCTCCTTTCCTAAACACCCTCACCTTTCTCCCCTTGACTGTGTAACCCTTATTTCAAAGAAAGAGCTGTGCCATTTGAGGCGAGGGTGATTGGGGGCGGGCCACCTACCCCACTGAGCCTGAAACAGAAAAGCTGTCGACGTCCCCTAGGGCAGGGGAGCCCACAACTCTGAAAACAAAAACCCAGGGGAAGAGGAAAGAATACAAGAATACCTCTTTTCATTACTGGTGAATGGAAAATGCGTTCCCACTGCAGAAAAACAAAAAACAAAAAACAAAAAACAAAAAAAACCCCACAAAAACCCAAAACAGGGCGCTAATTAATTTATCCGAGTCGCACTGTATCCAGTACTCCCTGGGTCCATAGGGTGCTCATCCCCCCTTCCTTTGAGGAGGATACCTTGAAAGTCAGACAGTTCCCATGGTCACAGAGTCCACAGCCCAGTTGGGAGGACAGGTCCCTGCTGTGCCCACAGCTCTCTTACCCAGAGGGCAGGTATCACCACCTGACCACCCCTCAGGAGAGTCAGGCTGATGGGACCCAAGACGCCCACCCGAAGGCCACCGCGAGTGACTGTGTGGGCGTGCCTCGATCCCCAGAGGGCAATGGGCACTGAGATCCAGGCCACGCTTAGCTGCAAAAAGCCATGCACGGGCTAGAGGTGCAAGAGCCTGGGGACCGAGCCTCCTTTTTTAATTCATCTGCTCAGAGACAGTCCTCTTTGTAATTGTCTTCCCTGCAGGGGCACCTTTTTCCATTTCACAGAAAGGCACAGCGGGCGGTAGCAGGGGGCCCTGGGCACTCGACCCAGAAAGCTCTGCTCGAGACTGACCCTGTATACACGGTGAGGGCTAAGCAGGGCAGAGGGTCCCGGAGAGTTAGAATGTTGTAACACAGGATCTTAAAAGACGCAGAGACACTGCAAGGACAGAACACAGAGACGTGGCAGTGAATCAGAGCCGTAAGGTGGAGGGGAGCTGCTCAGTGGCGACATCAACATGGCCGAGTTACGCTGGAGATGGGGCCTGGGTTGGGAGCAGTGGGTGCCTGTTCCCTGGGGCCGAGGACTGGGGTGCCCGTACGCCCAGAGCTGGCAGTGGCCGCCAGCCCCCTGCCAAGTGCTGAGTGGCTCCTGGCAACTCCAGGCCACTACAGGGCTGTTAACATTTCCTTTAACGCCTCTCGAAACCTAGCACTCAGACAACCTAAGGGTTTTCTTGGTCCTAGTGGCCCAAAGTTGCACAGAAGCCAGCGCAGCGTGTGGGAGCGAATGGACCAAAGAGAAGCCCAGAGAAACGCAGGAACTCCCACCATAAGACACAACCGAGAGGCCAGGCCACACCGGCCTCTGTGTCGAGTTGACTTCGCCGTCCGGTCTTAGGTCCCGAACTCCGATGCAGGCTTCCCAACTCTGCTTTCCGTCTCTCCTCCACTCACCGGCCCACCCTACCACCAGGGTCACGGCTCCGGGAGACGGAGCGGGTATAAGGCACCTGACATACGGAAGAGGTAGGGCTTATGGAATCGTCAAGCTTCTGTTCCTTTTGGTTTTTAATGTTTACTGACTTATTTTGAGAGGGAGGCTAAGAGCTTGAGCTGGGGAGGGGCAGAGAGAGAGAGAGGGAGACAGAGGATCCCACACAGGCTCCCCACTGTTAGCACAGAGCTTGATCCTAGGAGCCGTGAGATCGTGACCTGAGCCGAAATCAAAGTTGGACACTCAACCAACGGAGCCACCCAGGGGCCGCGTCAAGCTTCTGTTCTAACAGAATTTCCTTCTAAAAAAAAAAATCCTTCATAGCACTTGTACACAATTGCAATTATTGTGTGTTTATTTGCTTTATGCTCAGCCCCTTCACCAAATAATGAGCTTTAAGAGGACAGGGGGTCCCTTCATTGCACCCCTCAGCTCCACGGTGCTTAACATCTACTTACGCCACAATACGTGTCTAAAGGAACCTTGTTTTCTGCAAAATAACTACCTTGGTCGGCAGTTTCCCCCTAAGCATTTGGGAACAAGGCTTTTAGAATTGTCTTCGGAAAATTAGTTTAGAGGCTTCATAAGAAAAAAAAGAGGCCTCAATGTTTTATGCAAGCAACAGTAAATGGAAACTAGACATACTAATATATACAAAATCAGCTAAAACCCAGCTGTTTAGAGAGATGCTTTTGAGGGGCTGACTCTTGCATTTTTAATTCCCAGGATTTCTACTCTCCTGGCCTCTGCTCATCTGAGTTTGTTAAAGCCAGAGAGCTGACCCCCTGTTGTCGGAGCTGGGGGTTCACGTGCCTCTGTCATAATGCAAGGAAACTATATTTCCAAATATGCTCATGCATTTTCTCTCTTTCTGATTGCCCACCGGCCATGCTTAAAGTCCATACCATGCTTTCGGTCTCGCTCTTGTTGCCAGTTTTCAGACCTCGATTCCAGAGCCGAGGTGTCCACGCTTGGTGTGGACCTGCTTGGGCGACAAAGAGAATCCATCAGCCCTGGAGTCTCCGGGCCCTGTCGCCTCCCCTGGGTCACGTGTGCAAGTCTCTGACAGTGCCATCTGTCCAGGATACTGTGAGGCCAACAAGGCAGGGCTCGCCCGAGCAGGGCAGTTCAAGCAGGGCTGGACCCAGGGAGGTGGTGGGCGGGCGTGCGGCTTCCTACAGCTCGGCCCCGGCAGGAGCAGACCCTGCCCAGCTCTGCACCTTGGCGGTCACAGGGTCGACCCCACTGTGAGATACACCAGCGGTGCAGAGAATATTGGCCCGAAAACTAGAGGCTCCGGGGTCTCTTCCCTGGATGCCGATCTTCGGCAGTCTGGGCTGTGGACTTCTGCTGCCTTGACATTTGACATTCCTGATTCTTCAAGCTTACTTGACCCCCGGAGCATACCCAGTGCCCTCCTTACCACAGGAGCCTCCCTGGCATCTTCTCTGCTTCCTGGCTCCTGACCCAGCCTTACTGGCGCCCATGCCCCAGCAACACTGAGCTGGGGGACCTGGCCAGGTGGTGGGAAAACAGCACAGCACACATGACGGAGACTGCAGGCTGTGCAGCCAGGGACAACGCCCCCAACGCCTCCTTGGTGACCTTCACGCCCAACCCGGTCTTCAGACTCATGCCCTGCCTCCCTACAGCCCTGCTTCCTGCTCCATGACACTAGACTCTGCATAGTTGTTTTGTTTTGTTTTGTTTTAAGTTTATTTTAAGAGACAGAGCAGATGAGGGGCAGAGAGACAGGGTGGGAGAGAATCCCAGGCGGGATCTGTGCTGTCAGCATGGAGTCTGATGCAGGGGTCAAACTCATAAACCGTGAGATCACGACCTGAGCCAAAACCAAGAGTCGGACGCTTAACCCACTGAGCCACCCACATGCCCCCGTTTTTTGTTTTGAGAGAGACAGAGGGAGAATCATAAGCAGGCTCCATGCTTAGTACGGAGCCCGACACGGGGCTCGATCCTACAACCCTGGGACCATGACCTGAGCGAAAGTCAAGAGTTGGACACTCAACCAACCAGGCATTGAGCCAGCTGCTTTACTCGGGCTGTTTTATTATTTATTCTACAAAACGGGTATGGACATTCCCACTTACCGATGAGGAATCTCTGGCTTCCAAAAGTTAAGTCACTTGCCCCCAAATCACGGGAAGTAGCAGCAAGAAACAATAGCAAACAACATGATTTTGTTGCTAGGATTTTGTGCTAAGATGTATACGTACGTGTAAAACACTTCCCTGTGACTGTAAATAGTGACTAAAAAGGTCAATTGGGCCAACAGCTTAGGAGGGCGAAGAAGTCTCCTCTTGGGAGACAACAGAAGCCTGGAAAGACACGACAGACATACTGCTGGTCTCACAGAAGATCAGAGAGATCTCTGAAGCTCTCCGTGTAGACTGAGCAAAGACAAAGCAAATACTCACCGCAGGAGAGCTTCCATACGCCCCAGTGTGGGCCCACAGTATCGACGCAGATTAAGATCAAGCGATGGGCTCACGGCCCAAGATAACCGGACACAAGAGAGCAAGGCACTGGGAGTCAGACAGTGAACAGGAACAAGAGGCAGCCGATTTAGCTGGCCAAGGACCGTAGACATTGGAGTTGTCACAGAGTGACAAGACGAGACGAGCTACGTACGAGTGATAAGGGGAATAAATTCAACCACGAAGCTCAATCAGCAAGGGATGATCAGGAATAATAAGAGGGGATTTTAAGAATCAGAATTCGAGATGGGGGCCTGGGTGGCTCAGTCGGTTGAGTGTCCGACTTCGGCTCAGGTCATGATCTTGTGGTTCGTGAGTTCGAGCCCCGTGTCGGGCTTGTGCTGACGGCTCAGAGCTTGGAGCCTGTTTCAGGTTCTGTCTCCCTCTCTCTGCCCCTCCCCTACTCATGCTCTGTCTCTCTCTCTCTCTCTGCAAAAATAAATAAACATTTAAAAAGTTAAAAAAAAATCAGAATTCTCGAATGAAAAAAGTGCCATAACAACTGAAATAAAACCTCAGCAAAAGTGTCAAATAGCAGATTAGACAGAGCTGGAGAAAGAGTCAGACGCTAAGGTTTTTACCCAAAGAAATCACCCGGAAGTTAAGGATGTGGAAAATATGAAAGAGATAACAGATACGGATGAGACATCTAGTCAGAATTCCAGGAGGAAAGAACAGAGAGAAGAAAGAGATAATTTTCTTCTCCCAGGATGGATGGAAAACGTGGATCCACAGATCCAGGGAGCACTCCGTACCCCAACCGGGAAAGACCATGAGAGGGACAGCCTTCAGCAGGGGCAACCAGCGACCTCGGTCTCCCTCTCCTTCGGGCCCCTCCCATAGCCTGGCCAGGGGGTGGGGTGGTGGGAATTAAGGAAAGGAGGGGGAGCTTGGTCTGATCTTTAACTTCAGCCCCTTTCCACACCCTCTGCCTCCTCCAGGTTTGGGATGGGATGGGAGAGGGGCACAAGACAAGAGGCAAAAGGGCCTTTAAGCTTGGAGGTGCCATTCGTGCTCCCACTTGTCTGGCAAAGGGCTTCGATTTTGAAAGACTTTCGAATCCTTGCTTTTCCCTTGTGTGAGCTGTACTGCTGGGCTAGTCTGTTGTGACCTTTCCTTTAGTTTCTGGACCTACGATGTACCCACAGCCTTGGTTAAAACGTCTCTTGGGTGGGATCCTTCAGGGTGATGTGGGCCTCATTTCCCTCTGCAGGGACATTCCTTGCCCTGCCCGCTGTCTGGCCCCCGCTGGCGCCTTCTCTCCCCTCTCCTACCTGGTTCCAGTCTGCCTCTTCAGGAGTACCCCAAACTCCCAGGGACACAGGTCACACACTCTCAAGAGCTGTCTGCCCTGGAAGCGGCATGGGCTGGGCATAGGGGTTGTTTCCCCAGCTCAGTGACTGTTTGGCAGTCTATGACTCCTTGTCTGGGGGCTCCCCTGCCTGGCTTGAGGAGGTGGGGGGCAGGGGCTCAGGGGGAGGCACTGTCTCCGCTCTGCTCTGGCATGGAGAGGGGCCACCGCTCTACTCTGTGCCCATGAATTCCTTTCAAAGACCTCTCCTCAAGAAAACTCCAGCCCCCTCATTAAGCCTGGGGTTGTGGTTATCGGACCGACCTAGCCATATTTTAACCACATGGATGAGTCTAGAACTTTCTTTCTTTCTTTTTTTTTAAGTTAATTTATTTATTTAGAGAAAGCAAAAGAGAGGGCCAGCGGGGAAGGGATAGAGGCAGGAGGAGACAGAATCCCAAGCAGGGCTCTGTGCTCTGTCAGTTCAGAGCCCGACACGGGGCTCAAACCCATGAACCGTGACATCATGGCCTGAGTCGAGATCAAGAGTCTGATGCTTAACCGACTGTGTCACCCTCGCGCCCCTAGAACTTTCCTTCAGAATACAGAGCTCTCGTCGTTCGTGGTCCTCAGCTTTGAAACTTTCGCCTGAGTTCTGAGACAGACAGCGCCCTGATTTGTCGTCGGAAACTGATGCAGACGGTGAAGGAACGGGGCTGAAACACAATTAGTCTGTGTGGGGGGCGCGTATTGGGCATTCCTCGCGTCTGGCTTCAGACGCTGACCGTGTCTGCAAGCGGAGGATACACGGCGACCGACAGGTGCACACACACTCAGCACTTCCCTTTGTCTGCGTCGGCCTGCCTCACATTTTTATGTCTCACCAGAACAAGCATGAGTCGCGGGTGCTCCCCTCTCTCTCCCACCTCCATGTCCACAGCACCTGCTCTGTTCCCCATCCCCAAAGGAAAGGACTCGCCAGCCCCCGATGCACACACACGTGCACGCTCACACACAGGAGGGCGCGCACACGCGGGCGTGGACACAGGTGCCGCGGGGCTGGAAGGACCACGGTTGGTCCTTGCAGGGCCAGCTCCGTTTCCTTGCTCTTTCCCTTCCTTCAACGCTTCTGCTCAGGGCTCGGTGCCACAGGAAAACAACTCCCATCTGACGCCTTTTCCTCCGGAAAATAAGCAAGGCAGCGTATCTGATTATCACTAGGTTGTTTCCTTTCCCAAAGAGAGAACCAGGCAGATAACACAGCCTGCCAAGAACAATCCAAGCGGCTCCTTTGCTAAGTCATTTTCGGTAGCTATTTTTTTCTCTGCCCCTTGGGTGTGCTGAACAGACCCACAGTCTCTCACACACAGCCTTTAAGGCCAAATGTGTTTCAGGCATCAAAAGTCTGCAGATTTGGGGAAGGTAATATAGTGCAAATATCGTATGCAGTGCACCAGCCCCCGGGGTCTAGGACTGTACCCCATAATGAAACTCATTAACGTTTCTGTGGCAAAGACTGTGAACGGCCACCCAAAGCGTCATGAAGAGGATCCTAATTTGCCTCGCCCCATTTCAGGTCAGGTGCCAGCCAATGAGAGAGAAGAAAGAATAATAACAAGTCCTCGGTCTGGGGACACTGGAATTGTAGATAAGGCCTCAGGAGTTGGTATTCCCAATGTTTTTGACTTGCTCCATAAGAATCAATCATTGCATCTTTGTTCCCCTTTTTGCTTACGTCTTCCTTTGTTCATGCGCTTGGTCTGACGTTGGAATTTTTCCCTTCTCCTTCCCCAATCTTACCATTCTTAAGTACCTCAGGTATAACCGCCAAACTGATTTGTACTTTAGAGTCTTATAGCTGCAACACCCTTTGTGCACAGAGAACATTCCGGCACGGAGGGAAGTGGCCTAGACTTGGACCGGAGGCTTCTCAAAACAGGTTTCTGTCTCGAGCGGCTTTGCAGACACAACCTGAGCGACCTGCAAAAAAATATATAGGGCCTCCGGTGTTTGATGAGCTAACACTAAAAAGGATAGTTAGGTGCTCCAACTCCCTCGCCCCTCATTTATTGGTTAAATCAGTGAAGATTGTCAAACAGTTCCTAAGCAACCGATCTCACAAGACTCCACAAGACTGCGTTCTGGTTGCAGGCGACTTTCCAAAGTAGCCCGGAGTTACAGCCGACTGTTCAGGCCAGGATCCGAAGTCTTCAAATCACAATCCCGCAGAACGTGATCGGCTGCTTCCAACAGCAAATGCTGATTTGACGCCTCTCAGGTGGCCTCGGCCGTGGATCGTGGCTCCGGGTCTCATGCAATCCACTCAAGAGTTACTAATCTTTTTGTGCAACCAAATAAGCAGCCTCACTCGCAACCGCCGAGAGGTGGAAACTGCCCCGTGTCCACTGATGTGCGCAGGGGTGCGTGCATACGAGGGAACGTTATTCAGCCTTAGAAAAAGGAAGTTCTGGGGCACCAGGGTGGCTCAGTTGGTTGAGCGTCCAACTTCGGCTCAGGTCATGACCTCGCGGTCCGTGAGTTCGAGCCCTGCGTCGGGCTCTGTGCTGACAGCTCGGAGCCTGGAGCCTGCTCGATTCTGTGTCCCCCTCTCTCTCTGCCCCTCCCCCACTCATGCTCTGTCTCTCTCTGTCTCAGAAATAAGTAAACATTTAAAAAAAATTTTTTTTTAAAAAAGGAAGTTCTGACACATTCTACAACATGAATGAACCTTCAGGACATGATGCTAAGTGAAATAAACCAGTCACAAAATGACGAATACCATAGGATGCCTCTTACTTGAGGTCTCTAAAGCACTCAAATCCCCAGAGACAGGAAGTCCGAAGGCAGGTGGCTGCCAGGGGCTGGGCGGAGGGGCGGGAGGCGCGGTGGTTTCACGCGGACAGAGAGCTGCAGCTTTTCAAGGTGAGAAAGTTCTGGAGATGTGAGAATTTGCACACCAATGAGAATTTGCTTAACGCTACTGAGCTACACACTTAGAAAGGGTGAATATGTAAAACTTACGTTACGTGTGTCTTACCACAACTAAAAATAAAAACTAAAAAAGAGCTACTGGCCAAAAAAAAAAAAAAAAGGAAGAACTTGAGGACATTGCGCTAAATAAACCAGACACAGAAGGACCAATACTGCACGATTCCACTCGTCTGAGGGATTTCTGTTTGGGAAGATGAAGGGGTTCTGGAGGTGGATCGTGTATGGCTGCCCAATAAAGTGAATGTATAGGACGCACACTTAAAAATAGATAAAATGGTACAGTTTAGATTCTGTATGTCTACCACGATAAAAAAAAATCATTTCTTCTTTTCTAAGTTGATTTCCCTATTTTGAGAGAGTCAGAGGGTAGGAGAGGGAGGAAGGGGGAGAGGGGGAGAGAGAGAATCCCAAGCAGGCTCCACTAAATCAGCTCAGAGCCCGACGTGAGGCTCGATCCCACGAAGCACGAGACCGCGACCTGAGCCGCAGTCAAGAGTTGAACGTTCCACCAACCAAGCCACCCAGCTGCCCCAAGAATTTCTAATACTAACAAAGACAACTCCTGTTTGGCAGGAGTGCATTCTGCTTCCAGGGCGGACCTGAGCCCCACATGACAGAACATACCTAAAATTAGAAAGCAAGAGGAAAAAAAAAAGGAACCGAGTGCCTCCACGAAGAAAACCTTCAAAACGATCTTGTCCAGTTTGTTTTTGGGTGTAAACATTTTGCACTCACAGCAGCGATGACTCTGAAAAAGGAACAGCAAGTGAATCTCAGCTTCGGGAAAACGAGGACACAGTTATCATTTATAGAAACAGGTGCAACTGGTTTCCTTTGTGATTTTTTTTCTCAACTATCTTCAGGATAAATAAAAGCAGACACCGAGTCAAATGGACCAGGGAACGTGGGTCACTGCTGCTGAACTGCTAAATTCCATGAAGATCAAATCTACCTCAAATGTCGGTGCACCCTGGCCTCTTGGCCCCATGGATGCTGCTGGTTCTGGCATTTGCAGCCCCTCTGTGGCCAGATGGAAGTGATGCTTCGCAAGGCACGTGATTATTCCTCGCTTGGATCTCTGCTGAGTCAGAGTCAATTGTCCACCCTTCTCACCTTTTAGAAAAGGTGAGTTCTCACCGGTTCTCAATCTTGGCCACACAGAATTAGCCGGGAGACTTATTGAAGCCAAATGCCCCATCCTCCAGGCTGAGACCCACAGTTGAGACCACTATTTTAAAGTAACTCTGTCGGGGCACCTGGGTGGCTCAGTCGGTTAAGCATCTGACTTCCGCTTAGGTCCTGATCTCACAGTTCATTGGGTTTGAGCCCTGCATTGGGCTCCCTGCTGTCAGTGTAGAGCCTGCTTTGGATCCTCTGCGCCTCCCCAGCTCGTTTTCTCTCTTGCTCAAAATAAATAAATAAATAAATCTTAAAAAATTAATCCTTCATATGATGTCTGCAAGCGTAATAAAACTATATAGGTTTTCTCCTTAAAAATACATCCTCTAGGGCGACCTGGGTGGCTCAGTCAGTCAAGTGTCCGACTCTTGATTTCGGCTCAGGTCATGATCTCACTGTTGGTTAGTTCGAGCCCCGCGTGAGGCTCTGCACTGACAGAATCCTTGGGATTCTGTCTCCCTCTCTCTCTGTCCCTCCCTGCTTGCTATCTCTCTTAAAATAAATAGAAATAAACTTATATATATATATATATATATGTGTGTGTGTGTGTGTGTATATATATGTTTATATAATATGTATATATATGTTATATAATATAACATGTTATATTATATATATTATATTATATTATATATATTATATATATATTATATTATATATATTATAATAATATATATATTATATTATATATATTATATATATATTATATTATATATATATTATGTATATATATATATCTCCTCTGTTTTCTGTCCTCTCTTATGCTCTTTCCTTTTCTAATCCCACCAATAATCCCATGAGAAACTCATATCCCACTCCCATTTCTCAAAATGATCAGTGGAATTATAAACTAATAATTGACTTTCAGTGAGCATATATTTTTAAGCACCTAATATTCTGGACCCTGGAGACACATTGGGAAACAAGACGACTTGCCAGACCCCTGGGAGCTCACCTTCTAGAGGAGGCATTTGGCCCGAACATTTGTCCTTCCAGCTGGAAAGAGGGCCGGCTGCCCCCTCTTGGGGGGCTGTCTCACCCCGCGACGGCCTGCAGCCAGTGACTGGTCTCTGACGAGTAGAATGCAAAAGCCTGGTCTCCTTGCCTCAATTTGGAGCCATCCAGAGCCATCCAGAGCTCCCCATGGCATTGGCAGAGGCTTCTGGTACCCCTGAACCTCAGCTCCCCCTCTGCCCAGGACTGCGTTCCTTGTCCCCACCCTTGGATGTGTTGAACGTGACAAATGTCCTGCATGTAAACCCTCATCTTAGAAAGTTGCCCCAAGTCTGGGATGGATACTAGGGTGTAAGTAATGGAGACGGGCGAGGTGGAGTGGTTAAAGAGGTCCGTGGGCAGTAGAGCTATGGATCAAATGCGAGCTCCAAGGAAAAGAGGAATTGGGGGTGTCTCCTGGGGGTCGGGCCTGAGGGGGTGACGCCAATGCTATTTTCTGAGCTTCAGGTGGGGAGCAACACTGGCCACAGAAATTCTGGTGTGTTCCAAAATAAGGGCTTCCAACTCTAGTTTGTAAATTATTAAATACTCCCCTAATCATAACTGTTCGTTTTTCATGTTCTAAGTAGTTTAGGTGCATTAGCTACCTTAACTCATTAATTTTCACAGAAGCCCTTACCGGGTAGGTTTTATTTTCCTGTTCCTGAGAGCCCCCCTCCCCCACCTACCCCCATTCCACATCTCACCATTCTCTTCCTCCAGCTCGAAAGCTGCACTGGCTTTCTCCACTTCTTTGCCTGCACCAAACACTCTGTGACCTCAGTAACCTCAGGCCCTTGGTATGTGCTGTCCTCCACTTGGAGTGCTCTTCCCCTGGCCCCCACATTTACCTCTCTGAATGTAAATGGCTGTCACCTTCTTCAGGGATGGCCTCAAAAATCGCTTCTTCAATGTGGTTTCTCCTGTCTTCCCAGTGTTAACAGGTTGGGGTCTCCTGGTCTCAAAGAACTATCTTAAATATTTACTATCTTGATATGTCTTAAAATATTTTTATGAAGTCTTTTATTCTTTTATTGAATGACTATGATATTTAATATTTCTATGTTATTAACATTTCTATGATATTTAATATTTCTGTTTTATTAACATTTCTACGATATTTAATATTTCTGTTTTATTAACATTTCTATATTTAATATTTCTATTTATAACATTGCTTTGATGATTCTCCACAATTACAATTAAATGACTATTTGTGCAATGAATCTCCTTGTATACTTTGAGTTCCATCAATGCAGGCACTGCTTTGTTCTGTTCTCACTCCTAGCACAATGCCTGGCACATAGTCAACTCTCGAGAAATATTTGCCGAATGAATGATGAAAATATTGAAGCTCAGTGAGATTACAGAACATCCCAAGGTTATAAGTCAATGTGTTGTAGAGCTGAGATGTGAGCCCACATACGTTTGACTCCAAAGGTCAAAACACATCATAATTTGCTGACTGAAGTTGGGTAGGCTGCCCCATCTAATTGGTCAGTAACATCTGGCTTAAGCCAGTATGCACCAGAGCTCAAGAACAGTGCCCCAGGGGATGCCTGGCTGGCTCAGTCAACAGTGCGTTCAAGTCTTGATCTCAGGGTCATGAGTGTGAGCCCCACATTGGGTGTATGTATTACAGAAATTTGAAAACAAAATGGAAGCAATAAACAAAATGTGGTGTGCACATGTAAGAATGCTTCCCCAAAACTAGACTAAAGCATGGGGTCCTGTAACACCCAGGCTTCATTGGGACCTTTCCAGAACAGCAGCAGCAGTTCTGGAATTTTCCCTCCACCCACCCAGGCAATTCTTTTTTTCTTTTTTTAAGTGGGCTCCATGCCCAGTGTGGGGCTTGAACTCATGACACTGAGATTAAGAGTTGCATTCTCTACCAGCTGAGCCAGCCAGGAGCCCCAGTCAAGACAATTCTAAGACAGACTCAAGTGGACATGTGTGCTCAACATGATGCTAAGAAATGGGGCTGGGAAGGGATGGGGCAGGGGGACAGGAGGCTATGAAAGTGTATATAGTCAACTGGAATCCTCAGAGACTGAGATGGGACAGTTCTAATAGATGATCATTCCTAACTGAGGAAATACTCGCTAGAAAAGCTCTTGCATGTCAACCCTCACAATAAATCTTTTTAAGATGGGTTAGTCCGTTTTCCTGCAAAAGGAAATATGATTTGCTAAGCAAAATCTAATTGTTTAGTAATGACAGAATCTTGTGGGGACCCGAGGTGACCGTTCTGACGACCTAGTGCTTTAACGGTGAAGTGGAGAAAGTCAGGTACCCAGCAGAGAACACTCCAGATCGGTGAGCTTAGGACAAGTCCAGCTGGTGAGCGGGAGCAGGGCGATTGATCCGTGGGGGCCTGTTGTGCCTTCATCTGAAAAATGGTGGTAATGGACCCTATCAGTGTTTGTCACATTATTTTGACCACACCCCACAGTTGAGTTAATTGCTACTCCAAGAGTACACATATATACGTATGTTTATATAGATTTGATGCAAAAGTTTTATATAAAAAAAATTACTCTTTTGTATTCACTTTTTTTCCAATTTTATTTTCTAAGAAATTTTGCTTGCTGATTTCATAATCCGCTAATGGATTGCAAGGGCGGTTTGAAAACCCCTGTCCCCACCCCCACCCCAGATTTGTTGATTCTCAACAAAGAACTGGCTGAGTAAGGGTAAACCTTTAACATACACGTGCAGGATTTATTTGTTTTGAAAACTAAGTGTCATGTTATCTTTGTCATTTGACTCATTCTTCAAAAAACTCAGTAAAACATCCCACTTTCTGACTGAGAGAAAATTCTAGAATGGTGGTCATTCTGGTTCGTTAAGGTTAACTTAACCCCCCTCTCCCAAGGTACCATAAGATTTACCTCAAGGGCAATGAGGGGTGGGCACTCAGTGGAACATAATCAAAGTCAAAGGCGTGGGCAGTGAAGAGAGAATACAGAGGGGATTGTGGAAATGAACCCTTTCCTCAGCTCTGGGTCACCTCTTCTGTGACTTAATGAAGTTGAAGTGTTGGCTGCCATGGTTCCTTCCACTCGCAAATTTCTATGAGGAAATTGCTGTGTCTACAACCTTTAGGTCTGAAATCCCCGAGACCTGGCACCATCAAGGGTCTGGAGCCCCATGGGTGTCAGCAGAGCAAGGTGAGAATGTTCTGTTTGTCCGGTGAGAGCTCCTGACCTCTTTACACCCACCCTGGACAATGAACCTTCCTGTCAGTGCAGCGCGACCAGAAACGTGGATGGCTCAGTGACTGTGCTGAACCACAGAAAGCCAGCAGAGACCTTGTCTTTGAGACCTTCGAGCAAGTGTATGATATGAAAATCTGCTAGCTCATTGTCCTTATCTCTTGGGGGCCTAAGCAAGCTTCAGCAGTGCTGGGGTTGAAAAGCGAGACCCATGGCCCGGTTCACACCGCGGGGTGTCAGCTGTGCCTGTCACCTCCCCCAACCTGGAAAGGCACGGCTCCTTCATGGATTGGAAAATTAAAACTCACAGAAAAGGAAGAGGCCTAGGTTACCCTGGAGTTAGGGACAAGAATCCGGGTCTCTCTGCTCCCAGTCCAATCCCTTAGTACTTACTTCCTGGGCCTGAGTGGAAGGACACTCTCAGGAATGACAACACTGAGCATTTCACGAGATCCTTTTTATTCTGGCCGGGCCCTGCTCCAAGAGTTTCACGTGAGTTAATTTAATCTCAAAATACAACCCCCATGAAGCTGGTGTCATTTTTACCCGTTTCCAAGCCGAGTAGACGAAGGGTGGCAGTTGTGTGTTTCCATCTCCTCCTGGCCCCGGGGGTACTTTCAGAGTCCAGATTAGGGAGCACGGAGCTGTATATTATTGAACGAGCCCAAGACGGCCTTTTCCTGAACTCCTCTGAGTCACGGATAAATACGTTAGAGAAGGAAATGAATTCAATTGAGCTAATTCAAATTTCATGCCATTTAATTTTAATAGGAAGAATATCAGCCCCCAAATAACACTGTTAAATTGTCGGAATATGAATACGTGCAATTCGATGTTGGACTGAAGATATTGTTTTCTCCCTCCACCTGAAACGTCTTTGGTGGCCCGTGGGTCCGCCTGGACCTCACCCTGCTCGCCCAGCAACGATCATGACCGACTACGTGCACTCTGCCAGCCCTACAGCACCATTTCCAACTAAATGCAAGAACATTCCAAGGGGTTTCCTGGCTTAGAAAGTTTGCGAAACTCTGGATAAAACTCAAAGAAATGTTTCTTTATGGAAGATTTCTTAGAGCCTCAATATGCTACCAAGTGTTGCGATATTCCTAGAAGGACACGCAGCATTCAGCTTTTCTGTTTCAGTTTGGGTTTCCCAGGAAGCAGACTCTGAGACAAAGATTTAGTATAAGTAATGCATTTTGGGTATATGCCCAGGAAATACTGGTAAGGGTAGAGAAGTGAGGCAGGAAAGAAAGAGAAACCAGGCAATACTCAGATTTAAATTAAAAAAAAAGTTTAGTTTTGAGAGAGAGAGAGAGAGAGAGAGAGAGAGTGGGAGCCAGGGAGGGGCAGAAACAGAGGGGGACAGAGGATCCGAAGCGAACTCCTTGCATTCAGCAGAGAGCCTGCCTGGCACGGGGCTCAAACTCATGATCCGTGAGATCGTGACCTGAGCCAAAGTCGGATGCTTAACCGACTGAGCCACCCAGGGGCCCCAGTAAGCAGGTTTTTAAAAGCACATTACCTTGGGGCGCCTGGGTGGCTCAGTCAGTTGAGTACCCGACTTCAGCTCAGGTCACGATCTCGTAGTTCATGAGCTCAAGGCCCGTGTCAGGTTCTGTGCTGACAGCTCGGAGCCTGGAGCTTTGCTTCAGATTCTGTGTCTCCCTCTCTCTCTGCCCCTCCCCACCTTGTGCTCTGTCTCTGTCTCTCTTTCTCTCAAAAATAAATAAACATTAAAAAAATTTTTTACATCACATTACCTGTCATGGACTGAATAAATTCATAATTCAAAACTCGTAATTTGAAGGCCCAGCTCCTCAGCATGGCTGAATCTGGAGAAAGAGCCTTTGTAGTTCAGTCAAGGTTAAATGAGGTCATAAGGTTGGGGCCTTGGTCCAATAGGATTAGTGTCCTTTTAAGAAGAGACACCGAGAGCTCGCGCGCTCTTTCCACTTGCAAACGTGCCCCAAAGAGAGGCCGTGCGAAGATGGAGTGAGAAAGCAGCCATCTACGATCCAGAAAGAGGATTCTCACCAGAAACCAAACTTAGCCAGAACCTTACACTTGGACTTGCAGCCTCCAGAACTGCGAGAAAATAAACTTCTGTTTCAGCCGTCCGGTCTGTGGCATGTCGCTGTGACAGCCCCAGCTGACGAAGGCCACCCCACCTCCAGTGACTGGAGCTTAGACCTTCCAAGAGTCAGAGAAAAACGTGCACCAGGGACATGGTTCACCCACCGAGAAACGAGCCGCACAGCTTGACTTTGAAGGCTCCAAACGAGAATAGGACCCAGGGCAAGCTGTCCAAGCTGGAGTCCCCGGCATCCCTGAAACTGAGTGGGCAACACAACCACGGCCGTTTGCCCGTCATCCCGGCTGTGGTGGCTCCTTCAGTGTGAGAAGATTATGGCGATTAATCCAGTTCCCCGAGACCCAGGGAGGCGGGAGCCGGGGTACGGATACCCCGGTCCCCATTGGTCACGGGCACATGGCTGCTCCAAAGGCATACGCTTCCTGGCACTTCCCATCTGCAGTGCAGGTGGCACCAGAGGAAGTCCTCAGCGAAGAGATGTAGGTGCTGGTTGGTTGGGAGTTAGCTAGTGTGCACTGAGGGGCAAGGGGACCATCCGGGCCCCCACAGCACCTGGTATCCTTTCCAAGCATGTAATAGCATCTGTGGAATTATGTTCCTTGACACGGTGTGGAAAGCGGTGCCCCAGACCAATTTCGAGCCCTCCAGAAAAACCTGACTTCCTGTCAGAATCTGTCCATCTGCTCAGACTCCTCTGCATGGGCCGCCATAGCAAAGCGCCACAGATTGGGTGGCTGAAGCAACGGAAACTTATTGTCTCACCGTTCTGAAGGCTGGAAGTCCGAGGTCCAGGTGGTCAGCAGGGCTGGATCCCTCCGAGACCTCTCTCCTTGGCTCGTAGATGGTTGTCTTCTCCCTGTCTTCACCTGGGCTGCCCCCTTTCTGTGCGTTCTGGGCTCTAACCTCCTCTTCGTTTAGGAGGCCAGGCAGACTGGATTCGGGCCACCCACGTGACATCCTTTTGACTTAGTCATCTCGGCAAAGACCCTGTCTCCAAAGGCAGCCCCATTCTGGAAGCACTGGAGGTCAGGGCAGCAACAGATGGCTTTTGGAGGGACACAGTCCCGGCCAGAGCACCATCTGCCATCGGCATCGAGGCAGGTCACTTGAACAAGATCTGCGTGTCGGAAAGAACATCCCACTCTGACAGACAGTTTTCCTCGGTCAGCTGAGGCCCACCCAACGTTGCCGAGGGAGAGGCTCACTTGGTCATTAGACACTTGACGTCCCCAATACGTTGGGAAGACGTGCCCCACAGTGAGATGCAGGGTCTCAGCCCAACCTTGCAACGTCCAATCTCTCTAACTTCCCATCTCAATTCCACGACCCAGTCATCAGAAAGAAGGCCCTCCTCTGCACCAGGCCACATTCTAGGCACTGGAGCTATAACAAGGAACCAAACGGAGGGGGTAGTGTTGCAGGGAGGACACAGATAACAAGGGAGAGAAATGAAACTCCGGGCGCATCAGCGGTGATCAGGGCTAAGGAGAGAAATAAAGCGGGAGAAGGGTCATTGGGTGTTGGGGGTGTGTGGTGCGGACAGGGTGGCTGAAGCCTCACTGAAACATGACATTCGAGGGAAGACCTGGGGAGGCAGGGGCTAGTCACGGGCCATCGGGAGGAGGCTGGTGCTGGTGGGAAGGACAGTGGCAGGAGGGCTGGGTGGTTGGGGGCAGCAGAAGGACTTGGCTTCTCTCTGGGTGAGCTGGGACCACACTGAGGGCTTTGGTGAGGACAAACACGACCTCACTGACGTGCATCAAGAACAGGCTGGATGAGAACAAGAGCACGTGTAGGAAACCAGCTGGGAAACCCTTGGGATAATCCAGGTGAGGGATGACCATCATTTGCATCAGGGTGACAGCAGCGGTGGAGGAGGTAAGAAGTGGCATCTTTTTTCCTTTTACGATTTTTGCTTGATGAATATTTGATGCATTGTTTGCATTCATCTCTCACGATGTTTCTTTATTCGCTTTTTTTTTAAATAGACTATCTTGTAGAGCGATCTGAGGTTAACAGCAAAATCGAACAGGAAGTACAGAAAGGTTCTGTATGCCTCCTCCCCCACACGCACAGAGCGTCTCCATTATCAACATCCCTCACCAGACAGTGCCTTTGTTACCATCGATGAACCCGCACTGACCGGTCGTTATCACCTGAAGTCCATAATATACCTTAGAATTCGCTCTTGGTGTTGTACCTTGTATGGGTTTTGACAAGTGTATAGTGGGTGTGTATCCACCATGACAGCACCATAAAGTATTGTTTCGCTGCCCTAAAAATCCTCTGAGCTCAACCTACTCATCCCTCCCTCCCCACGATGCCTGGCGACCACTGATCTTTCTATTTTCCCCCAAGTTTTGCCTTTTCCTGAATGTCATGTGGTTGCGTGTAGCCTTTTCACACTGGCTTCTTTCACTTGGTGATATGCATTTAGGTCTCCTTGATGTCTTTTTGTGACTCGAGAGTGTTTTGGGTGTGGGGCTTTTTTAGAGCTGGATAATATGCCAGTGTCTGGAGGTGCCCGACCCGGTTTATTTATCCATTCACCTCCTGGAGGACATCTCGGCTGCTTCTGAGTTTCGACACTTAGCGATTCTGGATGTATGCGGAGGGTGGAGTCCACAGGATGTCCTGACAGTTTGGATGGTCTGTGGGCAATGACTCCAAGGACGATGGCTAGGCCCTTGGCCAGTGCGACTGAGAGAATGAGAGCCACCTGGATCCCCACTCACACAGGGCACGGGGAGATGACGCACTGACAATGGCTACAGCAGTGATCACAACTATTGTGTATTGTGCCGGGCTGGGATAAGCAGACTGGGTGCTTCATCCTGCGTCACACCAGCCCTGGGAGGTGGATGCTGTTACCCTTCTCATTTTACAAATAGGTGAAGGGTTTATTTGCTCAAGGCCACACAGGTCTGCTCATACTTGGCGCCCAAGACAGTAAATATTTGTCCTGTGATAGCTTTTGACAGGAAGGTATCAATCTGGTTAAGGTAAAGCTTCCCAGACCAGGGTAAATTCGCAGAGAAATTAAGGTCACTATGTAAGCCTTCAGGGGAGGCCTGGCCATTTCCCCAATGACGACATACAACATTGCGGCCCTGAGTATTTTCTAATTCCCATAAAGCATAGAGCTCATGGCACAGGGTGAGGGGTCCATAAACGCGGGCTGTGAGTCTGGAGAGGCGAAGAATATTCCTGAGCGCCTACAAGAAAACTGTGGGTAATTGGAAACTATGTACATTTTCTCTGTTGATGTGACAGAAAGTATTAAATGTCTTCTAGGATTCCTTTGAGTAGCTATAAGATCATCACGTCCATCGGTGGAGAGCCAACCTCTGACTAGTCTGGGCTGCAACAGTTTCCATCCATCTTGAACATGAGTGTTCTAGAAAAGTCAGAAAAATGCAGTGAGGTCTTCATAGAACCAGATGTATTTCATTTAAAGCACTCTCCTTTTGCTTGACATACACCCATGTGTGAGTGTACACACACATGCGTGCTAAAAATGCCATATAAAATACTGATAAAGGTCAGGGCGCCTGGGTGGCTCAGTCGGTTGAGCGTCCAACTTCGGCTCGGGTCATGATCTCACAGCTCGTGGGTTCGAGCCCCGCGTTGGGCTCTGTGCTGACAGCTCGGAGCCCGGAGCCTGTTTCAGATTCTCTCTCTCTGCCCCTCCCCTGCTCACGCTCTCTCTTTCTCTGTCTCAAAAATAAATAAACATTAACAAAAATTAAAAGAATAATAAAGGTAATTTGAAGCTGGCTTGCTGAAATGAACTTATTTGACAAAATAAAACCTTGGAAACCCCATGTCGGTCTCTCCATTTTGTTGTTGCTGTTGCTGCCACTGGCGGAATTTACCAACCCAAGAAATCCAAATTTCTGGGGGCCCCTGATCTCACATGAGCGATATAAACTCAGTTGACCGTAAAGTGGTCAGAGATGTGAGCCTCCAGGGAGAACGATCAAGAGCTAGGACAGCTCAGTTTCGGGACCGAGCAGAGTGTGCATTAACTGCCCACCGCACGTTACCGGGAGCAGGTATGCATCATGCACAGAACTAGTAATTCTCCTTCCCTGTTAACCAAGACCACTGCCAAAGCTCTTCTCGTCACACAGCGTCACACCCTGCGCACACACCCTGTGGGAGTCTGGCTGTGCATTTATCATCCCCAACCTGTTTGTGTCGCGGAGGGGAAGACACAGTGCGTTCTATACAAGCCTAGGGCAGCGCACGGGGCTGGCACCCTAGGGGGTTACTCCTTCTCACCCCCTCTCCTTCTCTCATTTCATTCCCCACCACTTTTTTTTTTATTTTTTATTAAAAATTTTTTTTTAATGTTTATTTATTTTTGAGAGAGGGAGTGGGGAGAGACAGAGAGAGAAGGAGACGCAGAATTCGAGGCAGCCTCCAGGCTCCGAGCTGTCAGCACAGAGCCCGACGCGGGGCTCGACCCTCACGGGATCATGACCTGAGACGAAGTCGGACGCTTAACCGACTGAGCCACCCAGGTGCCCCATTTATCCACCAGCACTTTAAACCAGCATTTCAAGAACCACAGGAGGGGGGACATGTCCAACAATCATGTTTTGGCTAAAATTTATTGATTATAATCGTCCGCCTGGGCCTCCTGACATATTAAAGAAGAATTGGAAGAAAAGTAGCACATCAGCCAAACACACTGTTTTCCTCCTTCCAGCTAGCCCCAGAGCATCCTTCCCTTTCCTCGTTTAAAGTAAAAAGGCACAACCAGGAGGCGCGTGCCACGATTCTAAAACCACATCAGCAGGGAAGGCTGTATCTTTGCTCACCGTGCACATTTCCTCCCACCCTCACAGGGACATCCATCAGGTACGATGAAATGTAGGTCACAACAAAAGAGAGAGATCGAGAACGCGTGATTCATGTTGCACCAAGTGATAGATCCCCGAGGAAGGCTTCTTTGCAAAGAGGGTATGTGTTGTCAAGCTGGCCTGCAAAGGCATTGAATTCTTCATCTCAAATACAAAGCATTTAGGCTGTGTGAACGGTGCTTGCTCCTTAGTGGTTCAAAAAATCAACAGCAAGCCTGATCACCCCGCTTCTCGCCTTGCGTTTCTTGCACAAACGCAGCAGGGGGGCCACGGCCCAAGAAGCTAACTGTCCAGTCTCTCTGCCCAGGGGAGCATGGCATGCTTGAGCCAGCAACCTGCTACAGTTCACAGCTACAATGTGCCCAGCTCGGGATGGGGTGGGGGTGGGGGTGGGGGGGCCCTTGTTACAAAGCCGGGTGAGAGCGATCTCTCTTGTTTACAAGCTGAATGAAGGTCCAGGTGAACGCTTCCTCTTTATACCCAAGCAGTGGCGGCCCGGGCCTTCGCTGGCTTGATGGCGAAAAGTTAGACGTGCGCCAAGCATCCTCTAGTGATGTGGGGAGTCCCCAGAGAGGTGCCTCAAGCTCGGCTTCCTTCGCATCACCTGCCCATCTACCTCAGGAGGAAACGCTAGCCCTGTCCATCAGGGGGCGGCCCTGGGATGGACACAGTGCCCGGCTCCTGCCACTCTATGCTTCTGATGGAGTGCAGACTCGAGGTGCAGGCTCGGCCCCCCCCACCCCCACCCCATGGCCAATGCCCGCGCCCACGTTACTAAGGGAAAGAAGCTAGCTCAGAAAGGTTCCATACAGTATGACTCCAACTACATGACATTCTGGAAAAGGCAAACCATACAGTGGTGAACAGGGATTGGGGGTGGGGAGGGAGGGACAGGTGCAGCAAAGGCAGTTTCAGGAGGGGGGAACTGCTCTGTATGACCCTATGATGATGGAGACACGGCATTATAAATTTGCCAAAACCCGCAGAACGTACAACACTATGCGTGAACACTAACGGAAACTATGGACTTTAGTTAGTAATTGTGTGTATCAGCAAAAAAACCCCATCAATGTATTCGGGAGGCAAGAAATCACATGTGGGTCCCTAGAACTGTATTCCTTTCAGAGGCTCCAGGGAGAATCCATTTCATTGTCCTTTCCAGCTCCCAGGCTGCCTACACCCTTTGGCTCCTGGCCCCGCTTCCTCTGTCTTCAATCCTTGGAAAAGACTTTGGGTTATACTTAGGGCTCCCCTGCCTAATCCAGAGAAATCTGCCCATCCGGAGATGCATAATTACATCTGCATCACAAGATCCATTTCCCCGTATAAGGTAATACTCCCAGGTTCCAGGGATTAAGGCGAGGATATCTTTGGGGGCCGTTCATCATTCAGCTACGACCGGGACAGAGAGACAGCAGGAGGCGGTGCAGGAAAGGTATTTTTCTGTGCAGTAATGACAATAAAATACAGTAAAATCTTGGATTGCAAGTAACGTGCTCTGCGAGAGTTCCCCAAGATGAGCAAACATTTGTAATGAACTTTAACTTGATAAATGTCACATGATCACAACTGGGCCAAAGTTTCTTGAGATTCACTTTGATATACAAGTGCTTTGGATTACAAGCATGCGACCAGAACAAACTATGCTTGCAAACCAAGGTTTTACTGTAATTCCTCAAGTTACTCTGGGGGAAAAAAAACCCAAAAAACAAAAAACACTCCAGCGAATGCATTAAAAATATGTATCAACACGGGACACCTGGGTGGCTCAGCAGGTGAGTGTCTGACTCCAGCTCATGTCATGATCTCACGGTTCGTGGGTTCGAGCCCCGCATCAGGCTCTGTGCCGACAGCTCAGAGCCTGGAGCCTGCTTCGGATTCTGTGTCTCCCTCTCTCTCTCTGCCCTCCCCTGCTCACACTCTGTCTCTCTCTCTCTTTCTCAAAAATAAATAAACATTTGGGCGCCTGGATGGCGCAGTCGGTTAAGCGTCCGACTTCAGCCAGGTCACGATCTCGCAGTCCGTGAGTTCGAGCCCCGCGTCAGGCTCTGGGCCGATGGCTCGGAGCCTGGAGCCTGTTTCCGATGCTGTGTCTCCCTCTCTCTCTGCCCCTCCCCCGTTCATGCTCTGTCTCTCTCTGTCCCAAAAATAAATAAAAAACGTTGAAAAAAAAAATTTAAAAAAAAAAAATAAAAATAAATAAACATTAAAAAAAATGTATAACAACAAAAAAAAGTTCCCAATGTCTCTCTTTCTGGAATTGAGAGTATGGGTAATTTTACTTTTTAATTTTAGTCGCAGGCAGCAAGATTTCTGTAATGAATATGTATTGTTTTAGAATCAGAAAAAGACTTTTTAAATTTTTTTTAAGTAATACATTTTTAAAAACACAAAAATTTGTACAGAAGGCAATGTTAGCACGGACAACAGAATTCTTTCTCACACAGAATCTCAGCCTGAATGTTGTCTTTGTGTGATGCGTCCTTCCTTTCTCTATCTCCTGATAGTCCCATGAAATAGGTTCCTTCTCCATTAAAATGAGAAGGGTAGAGGGCCTTAGAAAGGGAAAAGGAGGGATGTGTTATGATTTGTCATAGGCCCTTCACTGCCTTTAAAGAGAAGTCAGGGTTGGTTTCAATGGAGGATTAAATATTAAAATGCAAATGTAAAATGATGCAGCCTTAGGAGTATACCTGATAGAAATACAAACATATGCACATTAAATGGCATGTTCTAGGATGTTCATCATGGCTTTCTTCACGATAGCCGAAACGAGACAATCACCCAACGTGCTCAGGACCCGTAGGAGAATGTATTAGAAAACAAGTGGCATATTATGGAATAGAATACTACGCAGCAATGAAAAAGAGTGCGATACTGCTCCATGCAACGAGTCAGTAAATCTCATGGAAATAATGTCGACTGAAAGGAGCCAGGCACAGCACTATTCAGAATGTAGGATTCCGTTCCTGTAAAGCTCAAAAACAGGCAGATCCAATCGACGGGGTGAGAATTGAGAAGAATGGTTTTCTTTTCCTAGTGGGGGTACTAACTGGCGTGGGGCCAGAGGACAGCTGGGGCGCTGGCAATGTTCTATTTCTCAGGATGGCTAGAGAGGACGTTGGCATATCCACTGGGCATCTCTGCATCAAACCGTGTGCTTGGGAAATACGCACTTTCTGTATGTAGGTCACCCAGCCAAAAAAAAAAAAAAAAAGGACTGTAAAATAAAAAAGAATAAAAACGAAACGTTAATTTGGAGTCGCGTTTTATTCTCAGGTGTGATACGACCCTTGGCTAGGCAGCGCGAAGCGTGGCTAATAATCTGGTTCAGATCAGTGCACCAATTAATCAAACATACAGAAATTGACTCGCAGTCATTAACACGGGCAGCAAAGAAGCTGATTAGTCGCGTTGTAACGTAGGCACCGTGCCCTCCCCACAGTACTGGCTCAGTTTACATCTTGCTCCCACCAATAATAATCCCGCTGTGGGGACGGCCCCACTGTCTACAAAGTCAATGACGAGGAAGGGCCAGGAAATGTAGGTACAGGGCTGAAGGTAGCCAAGATGCTGTGTGTAATTAACACGGGCACAGTCTTTCTCACACTAAACAGCACTTGTTCGTATAGGTTGTGAAAGTGCCAGGCTGTGCTTCAGGCTCACCGTTTCTTGCCAGAGCTATAGAGAGAGGTGACCAAAACGGTAAGCGATGAAAAGGCAAGACATGTCACGTCCGGAAGGCATCTGCTCCAGTGTCCTGTAACGAGTGGTGAATGAATTGACGAGGCAGCCTTGCAGACTGCAGCTCTACGACCCACGTCACTGAGGGCCACGCAAAACCTCCCGATCAGCCCACCGGATTCCAAGCTGCAGAGGCCATCTGGAGTCCCAGCTCACTTTTCTTGTGGGGAAATGCCCATTCGGCAAAGTACACGTGGAAACCCCACCGCAGGACTCTATGCGTGATCCGGGCCTTGCCAACTAACTCATCCCATCCCGTCAGCCGTGGGTTGGTGCAGGGCTGGGCACACACCAGGCGGGGCCAGCGCTCTCCATGGGAACCCCTCGCCCCAGCTCGGAAGATGGTCTCAGCACGTAAGCCGGGCGGTGGGGTTGGGGGTAGAGGGTGGGGAGGGCTGCCCGGGGCCGCTTTCATGGCCGCATGAGAGATGCTTGTCTGGGGAAAGTCACTTTGAGGCGGCCAAACACAGAGAAACAAAGACAAGGAATAAGCCAGAGACAGGGACTGACGGCGAGCCTTGGCACACAGAATTCTGTTCCCGCAGCTTCTGCTTTTCCAAGAGCCACTCCAGAATCTTTCCCAGCCATGTCAGACAACAATTTCCATTTGTAACTCAGTTACTTTGAATTGGATTTCGGCCCTTTGGCAACAAAAGTCCTAACAAATGCACAAATAAACCTAGAACTGGGAGGAAATTTTAAAGTCTTCCTGGTGTTACAAGCGATCGCTCGAGGGGCGGGGGGGAGGGGGAAGCGAGCAGAACTGGGAAGGCACAGCTAATGTTAGCAATCCGGAGGAGGTGCCGACATCGCCGTAGCCCCCGGGGAACTGCCCTTGAGCTGTATCCAGCCCCGTGTACGTTCCTTCAGTTTCTTCCTTGAATTCAAGATCTCGCTGTGGGGAAACACACCCACCTCATTACCTTTTCTCTTCCCAACCCTTGCATCTCCCCCGCCCCCCACAACTCCCAAACACACTAAAGAGGGAATGAATGCCACTCCTGTCCGCTCTGTAGGGCAGGGACTGTCTCCGTGTGATCGACCAGAACAGTGTCTGGCTAGCCCTGTGCGTTAGCCTTCCCCGAACTGCGAACTGCGGTGTGGATGCGAGGCTCCCAAGTAGTGGCAGATAGTTTGAACCGCACCGTGCTGAAACTGTTGTGTATGCTTAAGCAGCTGGTTATCAACCCTTGATTCTAAAAGCGCTTTGATTCATCACATAGAAATTGACAGGAAGATATACATCCCTTCATTACAGCATTTGCTGCCCGACATTATTGTTCCTTTTTATGTGTCTGTCACCAGCACGAGGTACATGCTTGTGAGTAGGGAGATCACATCTTAGTGAATCTGCGCCCAGCAATTAGCATGGCTCTTGGCAGGTACAGGTGTCTGATGCCTCCCACCAGGTACAAGCAGTTCCTTTTTTTTTTTTTTTTAATGTTTATTTATTTTTTTAGAGAGGGAGATTGGGGACACAAGCAGGGCGGGGGGGCAGAGAAAGGAGAGAGAAAATCCCAAGCAGGCTCCACGCTGTCAGCACAGAGCCCAATGTGGGGCTCGGTCCTACGAACCGTGAGATCGCCATCTGAGCCGAAACCAAGAGTCGGATGCTTAACCGACTGAGCCACCCAGGTGCCCCAGGAGTTCTACAAACTCCATAGAACCTTGTGTTTCCAAGGGGAGTACGTGGACCAGGAACATTGGGATCTCCAGGACAGAGGATTGCAAACGAAGAATCTGGGCCCCACCGCAGAACTGCTGATTTGTAGCTGAGAACCGGCATGTAGGGAGAGACAGGGTGATCTTGCAGAGGCCAGAGCTCATGGATGGGGGAAAGGGAGGAAAAGGGAGAAGAGGAAGTCAAGGGCAGGTGAATCTGCAGGGCTGGGGTAAGAAATGACAGTGAGCACCGGAGAGAGGCAGGATGGCCAGAGGATGATGTCCCTGTAGGGAGGAGTTGTAGGGTCCCATGCTCCGCGGACTATCTCTGTTCACACAGGACCCTTACCGTGCGGTGGAGAAAGGCAGTCAGGAAACCTTCACTGTTGAAAGGGAAAAACTAATAATAAAAAATAAAAAACAAACAAAACCAGAATATCCAGCCTTGTTTTCTCCCATCTTTAAGCTGGGAGTTCACTTTTAAATTTAAGATCTACTAGGCACTCTAGGTTTTGCAGCCAGAGGAGACATGAGCTCATAAGAGCAGACGGCTATCGGGTTCTTAATCTTAGAACCTACCGATGTGTTGAAATGAAAAAAATAAATTAACACTGCCACTCCAGGACCCAGATGAATGGGTTTCGGCCAGCATCTGCAGGAAGCTTCTGCAGGAATTCAGTAGACGATTTCTATTTGAAAACAGCTCAAGGAGCACTTCATTAAGTGCGATTTGATGAGAATGATGATTCACAGAACAGCACCTTACATGCGGTTAAGCAAATGTGCCCCGGGGGCACAGTCATAATGCACCAGGTCTAACACACACCTGAGGAAAAGAACCCTTTGGGGATCCGGATGCAGTGTGCTCAACGGTAACTCTAAACTAGCTGGCCAATCATGTTGCTGCTTGAAGGATCAGCCTCCCTAACCTGCCCTCCGTGGATCCCAAACGCTACTCCTGAATACCACCCTAAGCCATCCTTTGGGCCATGAACGTGGCAGTTTAGGCAAAGGCGTGGAGAAGCGGGGCCCGGGAGGCTGCGACTCCCCGGGGAGACCTCAGGAACGGAATAAATAGGTCACCGGGCTCCCGGGCAGTGCTCCTTTGCCCGTCACCCGGTGCAAGCCCCAGACGGCCAGCTGGGGTGGGGTGCGGGGGCAGCGGGCCGGAAAGGCGAGCGTGCAAGTCGCGGCCTCCGGGTCCTCTCCTTCCCGGAGGGGGTCGGGGCGGGGCAGGGGGGGCGGGGGGGGGGGGGCTGCAGCCGCGCGCGCTCCGCCGTCGCCTGCAGGTGCGCGCCGAGCCTTGGGGGCGCGCGCCGGGCTCCCGGGGCTCCCGCGGGCGGGCGGCGGGGCGCGCACCGGCGGGCGCAGGGGCGGGGGCGCGCGCGCGGGGAGCGTGTGGGCCGGGCGGGCGCGCGGCGGGGAGAGCCGGGCACGCGAGCCGAGCCCGCCGCTCACCTGCCGCCCGCAGCTCACCTGGCGCGGAGCGCGCGCCCCGCGCCCCCCCCCCCCCCCAGCCGCCCACTCCCGGGCGCGGCCACCGCCCCTCGCCGCCGCGGGCCCCGCCGCGGGCATGCGACAGGAGTAGCCCGCGCGCTTCGGAAGCACCGGAGGAGCCCCTTCGGCCTGGTCGCGCCAAGGTGACCCCCTCGATGACCCCCCGCCCCCGTGGGCCGCCTGTCCCGGCGCCCTGCCCGTCCCCGCGCGTCCTCCGCCCGTCCCCGCCGCCGGGGGAGGCGGGGAGCGGCGGCAGGTGCATGGGCGTGTGTCTGTCTGTCTGTGTCCACACTCCCATTGCACACACCTGCCTTTTGTGACCCTGGCCCGACTGCCCCGTGCGCACGGGGGGCGGCTGGGACCCCTCTTTGTTCTGGCTTGGGGAGGGGGGTGAGTGTGTGCACGCGCGCGAGGGTTTTTTTTTGTTGTTGTTTTTTTTTTTGGTTTTGGTTTGATTTTTTTGGAGCGGGGAGGGGGAGTTCGATGGAAATAGGCGATTGAAATGTTCCATCGAGGATGGCGGCCCCCGGCTCGCGACCTGTGGCGGCGGCGCGGCTGCCCCGGCAGCAGCCCAGAGGTGGCACGGGGGTTCGGTTCCAGCATGCAGGATGTGGTTTTCAGCTGTGCGTTGCCCGCACTTTAGCAACCGGTCCGCCGCGGCCCCGTGTGTGCCTGCCTCGCTCACGCTCGTGTTTCCAAGTCCGATCTCGTGTCGTCCCCAGCGCCCACAGGCATCTGTGGTCGCGGGTCCTCAGCCGGCGAGACTTTGCCCTTTGTTTTGTTCCGTGACACTTTCGAGTTGGTGAAGCGTGTGGCATTTGATGGCGGTGTCTGAGCAGGGGCTGGCTTTCTGTGTGTGTGTGTGTGTTTTGCATGATCTTGGATTGTCCCCCTGCTGTGTCTCAACATTAAAAAGCCTGTCTTTTCGTTGAAGAGGACTGGGGTTAAAATGAATGAAGACCTGAAGGTCAATTTAAGCGGGCTGCCTCGGGATTATTTAGATGCTGGCGCTGCGGAGAACGTCTCGGCTGCCGTCTCCTCCCAGGTTCCTGTTGTCGAGCCGGAGCCAGAGCTGGTTGTCAACCCTTGGGACATTGTCTTGTGTACCTCAGGAACCCTCATCTCCTGTGAAAATGCCATTGTGGTCCTTATCATCTTCCATAACCCCAGCCTGCGAGCACCCATGTTCCTGCTCATAGGCAGCCTGGCTCTGGCAGACTTACTGGCCGGCGTCGGACTCATCATCAATTTTGTTTTTGCCTACCTGCTTCAGTCGGAAGCCACCAAGCTGGTCACAATCGGGCTCATTGTCGCCTCTTTCTCTGCCTCTGTCTGCAGCTTGCTGGCTATCACTGTTGACCGCTACCTTTCCCTGTATTACGCGCTGACGTACCACTCGGAGAGGACGGTCACGTTCACCTATGTCATGCTCGTCATGCTCTGGGGGACCTCCATCTGCCTGGGACTGCTGCCCGTCATGGGCTGGAACTGCCTCAGAGACGAGTCCACCTGCAGTGTGGTCAGACCTCTCACCAAGAACAACGCGGCCATCCTCTCCGTCTCCTTCCTCTTCATGTTCGCGCTCATGCTTCAGCTCTATATCCAGATCTGCAAGATCGTGATGCGGCACGCCCATCAGATCGCCCTGCAGCATCACTTCCTGGCCACCTCCCACTACGTGACCACCCGGAAAGGCGTCTCCACCCTGGCCATCATTCTGGGGACCTTCGCTGCTTGCTGGATGCCTTTCACGCTCTACTCCTTGATAGCTGATTACACCTACCCCTCCATGTACACCTATGCCACCCTCCTGCCGGCCACCTACAACTCCATCATCAACCCTGTCATATATGCTTTCAGAAACCAAGAGATCCAGAAAGCCCTCTGTCTCATTTGCTGCGGCTGCATCCCGTCCGGTCTCTCCCAGAGAGCGCGGTCCCCCAGCGACGTGTAGCAGCCTCCCCCTTAGGGGACACACGGCGCACTAAAGTCTGCATTTACCAAGCACTTTCACTGCCCGGCCCAGTGGTTGAGATCCTGTCCTTAACTTCTTTCGACCGGATTTTTCTCTCCAGCCGCAGGAGCACCCAGCGTTTCTGAAGCATTCATTTAGATGAGTTAAGTGATCGAAGTGGAAATAATGTTGCCAGTGTCTTCGCCCTTTAAAAAAAAAAATAAATAAATAAAATAAATGATTATTTCGTTTTGTTGAGAGGCAGGGATTTTTGTTTTCTGTTGTATTTGGAGGACTGGTAGCGGGTGGGAAAGAAAGTGTGTGCTGTGGCCATGATGTTATCAAAAGTAAACTGGTCCTGGAGTGTTTACTTGGACTCTACAATAAAATTGAATTATTGCGATCAATGGAGGAGCAGTGACTTTTTCCAGATTTTTTTTTTTTTAATGTCAAGGTAGATTTTCAATGCTGCATGTATGTAACTGAAGATGATCTCTTTCGAGCCAACACAAATAGTTCACATGATTCTGTTTGGAAGAGACCGGTTTTATTAACGTGAACTCAGTGATCAGTGACCAGCACGGAAACCGTGTACCCATTCTTGTTCATTCTTTCTTTACTTGGAGCAATTACTGTTCACAAGAATTACTTTGGTATTTCTGTGAATGTTGTGACTTTCTGCAAGGTTGCCTGTGTTAGCTAGACCACTAGTTTCAAATGTTGCCGTGTAAATCCAGAATCAAATGAGTCCGCCTTCAATATAGGTTTTCAATGTGTCTCTAAAACGAATTCTGAAAATTGTCTTGATTTGCATATGAAGTAGGATTGATTAGACCGGCCATTGTAGTTTCTTAAACCACAGTCTGATTGTTTTCAGGGAACAAAAGAAAACATTTAGTAACATCTATTAAAAGTAGGTTACGTTTATTGGAGAATATTCTGAAAAATAAAGCAATGGGAAGCTATCGCGAAATATGAAAACATCACGTTTCCTATCTCTCTATATCTAAGAATGTATTAATAGTTCTGATTGAGACGAATAGCATTAAATCTTGTAGATCAAATATTTCTGGTTCATACTGTCTGTGTTACAAAGTGCATTTGAAACAGGTGGTCTCCTATTTTAACGATGGAAGTTGGCGAGTGCATATAAACCACGCGTATCTGACGGTGATATCTGTAAGCTACCCTCTGTAAGTTCACCAGCGGAGTGACCATGTGACTGTTCGTGAGAAGCTAACTTTGAATTCCTTTTCCTTCTTTTCACCAAAAAAACAGCTTAAACACAATAAAAACTGCATTGCCTGTTCCCAGAGAGCAAAGATTTTTGTCAAGAAATAACACAGAAGACTCGGTTTTAAGCACATTGCAAAATCGTTGTCTGAGCGCCATTTCCTTTAGTCAGACAGATGTTTTAGACACACATACCTTCCCTCCATTTGCCGTGGATTCGTAGTGGTGCCTGTACAATCAACGAAAGGTTTCGGGACGGGATGTCAACTAAGCCCATTCGGATGGTGGCAAGACCAGTATTTCAGGGTCCGTGGGGGAATCACTGGTAATAAATTCACCTCATCGGTTTGTCCCAAACGTTATGCCCATGGTGGTCTCGGGGCCGTTCTGTCAGCCTGCATACTGATGTCCCTCTCGCCTTCGTGTGTAGCACAAGGGTGAATCAATCCCATACTCGAATCTGGGTCTCCTCCCCTAGGTTACTTGCAGAAGCGGGAGAGTGAAATATTTCAGAAGTGGGATTTTTAATCCATGTCACCATATGACCAATCTAATCAACCTGATGCCTTTAAAAAATTCCTTTTGAACGTTTGATGGAGTTGGTGGATGGGACGTGATGGGTCTGTTCGTTTTTTAATGACGGAAAACTAGACAGCGTCCCCTTGTGAGAAATGACTAAGGTGAGTTGGTTTTGACATGTGCGGGCAAAGACTCATAATGAGGTTTAAAGCAATAAATGCTGCCTTTCTAGAAATGGTGGTCCACTTGGATATCTCTAATAGTAGGAATTTTAGCGATAATGACCGTGCTGTTTCTCTCTGCACGTTCTGTGCCAGGCTCCCTGCCGGATGCTGTCCCTGCTTTGTTGCTGGATTCACCAAAATACACTTACAGGTAAGAAAATTAACGTGAAGAGAAGCTAACCAATTTCTCTGAGGTCACAGAGCTCCAGGGTAGAGCCAGGTTTTTCCCAAAGCCAACGCCTGACCCCTTCCCTGCACCAGGCTGACTGTGATCCCTCACTGGACATGAGAGCTGAGCGAAATGATTGAGGACATGTTACTGTCACTAAGTTTTACTTCTACAATTAAGACAAAGCCTCCTGTTTAAAGTTATAAGTGGTGTGGGGCGCCTGAATGGCTCCGTCGGTTGAGCGTCCGACTTCGGCTCAGGTCACGATCTCATGGTTGATGAGTCCGAGCCTCGCGTCAGGCTCTGTGCGGACAGCTCGGAGCCTGGAGCCTGTTTCAGATTCTGTGTCTCCCTCTCTCTCTGCCCCTTCTCCACTCATGCTCTGTCTCTCTCTCTTCCTCTCTCTCTCTCCCCCTCCCCCACTCGCACTCTCTCCTCTCTCAAGATAAATGAATAAATTTTATTTTATTTTTTTTTATTTTTTTTTATTTTTTTTTTATTTTTGGGACAGAGAGAGACAGAGCATGAACGGGGGAGGGGCAGAGAGAGAGGGAGACACAGAATCGGAAACAGGCTCCAGGCTCCGAGCCATCGGCCCAGAGCCTGACGCGGGGCTCGAACTCACAGACCGCGAGATCGTGACCTGGCTGAAGTCGGACGCTTAACCGACTGCGCCACCCAGGCGCCCCTAAATGAATAAATTTTAAAAAAATAAATAAAATAAAAAACTAAACACTTTTGGGGTGGCTGGGTGGCTCAGTCAATCATACAACTCTTGGTTTCAGCTCAGGTCATGATCTCACAGTTCGTGAGTTTGAACCCCACATCAGGCTCCACGTTGGCAGTGTGGAGCCTGCTTGGGATTCCCTCTCTCTCTCCTCCTCTCTCTCTCCCCTTGCCCCTCTCTGTCTCTCTCTCTGTCTCTGTCTCTCTCTCTCTCTCACACACACACACACACACTCTCTCTCTCTCAAATAAACTTGAAAAAAATAAACATTTTTAAATATATATACTTTATATATGTATATTATACACACACACACACACACACACACACACACATATACCTTAAAGGGGTTTATTCTTGTCAGAAGTTGATAGATAACTAGTCCATGTTCAATGGACATGAACTTTGAACTTTTCCTAGGATTTCTCCATATCTTGTAAATATCTATCCATATATTTTCCATGTTAGGATTCTCACTTTTTAAAATCCCAATTACCATTATCTTAAGGTAATTCTTTCAGAATGTTATGTATCTGTGCAGTAAGTTTCCAGATGCATGTAGGAGCATACACGAAACTCTGCATATTTACACACACAGCAGTAGCAACAAAGATTTGTTCTCACCGCCATGTTTTCCAAAAAGCACACTTTTCTCTATGACATATGTGGTTCATGTACATGCATGAATTCACCTTGAGATAAGTGAGGCGGAAACTTTGATTCTCTGTGTTCTACAATTCAGCTAAACTCATCCCGCAGCAACCTTTCTCTAGCCAGAGACATTCAAAAATATCTCGTCTTCGATATTGATATTTATCTGTAATCTTTTGTTACTTTTTAATGCCAAAAATACGATTAATGTTAACTGTTACCAACGGTCATTACCACCGTTGTCCTTCCTTTCAGCCCAAGGAGGTGCGAATATTTTTTTATCCAACAGACGAATGTCCAAGTCCATAGTTGAAGTGGATTTTAATATATAACTTCAATATGTCCACAGTATAAAATATTTACAGAAGAACTCCGGGAAATTTTTATCACTGGAATTCAAATGGTAACATCAAGCAGCCGTGAACAAACTTTCAACTGGAAATAAGCATGGAGCAGAAAGGAAAACATTGACTGCGTCACAGATTTCCTGGCAGGTGAGGGTTTGAATAGACAATTACAGGCAGGATATTTTAAAAGGTAAAAGGACATCTTCCCAACATTCTCTGAAAGGCATGGATTTGCGTTTCTCACCAGACAGCATACTTGGAATCTATGGGATTCTTGCTTGGGTTGGGGGAAGATACCATAAGCCTTTCACATGAGGTGGATATTGACCCATCTTTCCCAGACATCGTGGTCCCTGGGCTACAACCTGAAGGAACATGGGTTCTGGCGCAACTATATATCCTTACTCCTTCCAGGATGTTTTGGAACCAAATTTAGTCTCGGATACTGTAGAATCTAACCATTGGAAGACAAGGTACAGAGTACCATGTTGAATATTGACTCTGCATCATCTAAGTCCAAGTATCTTTGGAAACTAAAATTCCACCCTCTCCCTCGCTGTTTAGCAGTGTCTGAATATCCCTAATCTGTCTTTCTTATTACATGCAAATTCTATTTATCTTGGCTCAGCCCCTGGAGATACAGCGAATGCCCCCGCCACAGTGAACGTTCATCTATTGCAAACACTGATCAAACAATAGAGTTCTCTTCTTCTCAAATACAACTATCCCGATTACTTAAAGCACTTTTTTCTCTGATTTATTTTATTTTCCATCTTTTTGACTATTTTGCTGATCTTTTCTTCCATATCTACCGTTCCTCCCCATACCTCAAGCTGGGAGACAGTAACCTGCTAAACGTAGAGCTCCCTAGAGCAGAAATGAGGGTCTGCTGTGTAGCAATGTGTCTTCCAGTGTGGGCCCAACCAGCAAAAGCAGCAGTCTCCTGGAAAGGTGTTAAAAATGCAGAGTCTCAGGCCTCACCTTAAGCCTACTGACTCAGAAACTTGGGGTGGGAGACCCTGCCATCTTTTCACAAGCCCTCCAGATCATTCTGATGCACTCTTGAGTTTGAGTAGCGTGTTGTGTAGCTAACTGAATCCTGACCTACTAGTGTAATATTTTTTTAAAAAGGTTTAAAAAATTTTTTTTAAATTTTTATTTATTTATTTTATTTTATTTTATTTTTTTTTTTTTAATTTTTTTTTTCAACGTTTTTTATTTATTTTTGGGACAGAGAGAGAGACAGAGCATGAACGGGGGAGGGGCAGAGAGAGAGGGAGACACAGAGTCGGAAACAGGCTCCAGGCTCCGAGCCATCAGCCCAGAGCCTGACGCGGGGCTCGAACTCACGGACCGCGAGATCGTGACCTGGCTGAAGTCGGACGCTTAACCGACTGCGCCACCCAGGCGCCCCTCTTTTTAATTTTTTTAATGTTTATCTATTTATTAAAAAAAATTTTTTTTAACATGTATTTAGTTTTGAGAGAGAGAGAGAGAGAGACAGAGTGTGAGCAGGGGAGGGGCAGAGAGAGAGGGAGTCTGAAGCAGACTCCAGGCCCCGAGCTGTCAGCACGGAGCCTGACGGCGGGGCTCGAACTCACGAACTGTGACATCATGACCTGAGCTGAAATCTGACCCCCAGCCGACTGAGTCCCCCGGGCGCCCCTCTATGCAGTGTATTCCAAAGCTGAATTCACCCTACCCAGCCTTAGTGCGAAGATAGTTTCCACTTTTCACACCCTTCCACCTAGTTACGAGCTGGTTCTTACGGACCTATTTCAGGAGGCACCACTGGTCGGAAGAGGTTTCAGCAAGAAAACCTACGGGCCTCCGGGTACCCGCCTCGACCTGCAGACCTGACAGAGTGACATCGATTAAACAGGCCATGTTGACAATACATTTCTTTCCTACTGGAGTGAAAATTTTCAATTTAACAATTTCATTGTTTTTTTTTTTTTAATTTTTCGAACGTTTATTTATTTTTAAGACAGAGAGAGACAGAGCATGAACGGGGGAGGGGCAGAGAGAGAGGGAGACACAGAATCGGAAACAGGCCCCAGGCTCCGAGCCGTCAGCCCAGAGCCTGACGCAGGGCTCGAACTCACGGACCGCGAGATCCTGACCTGAGCCGAAGTCGGACGCTTAACCGACTGAGCCACCCAGGCGCCCCAACAATTTCATTGTTAATTGCAAGCAGAAAAGACGTCAACCAATAGTTGCATGGCCTTCATTAATAAAGAGATCAGGAACACGGGCTCTGGACACAGACACCTGGATTCATGTCGCCTCCCTGTCACTTCCTACTGGAGGGCATTGGCTGTGCTCCTTCACCTCTCTGAAGCTGCCTGTCCTGACTCTCTAAGACGTGTGTGAGTCAAGACCCACTTCCCGGTGCTGGATGACAGCATGTGAAAGGTTTAATATGGGGCTTGGTACGAACCTACTTGGATGTTACTTTTCATTAGTATTTTTATTACTCCTACTAATACAAGTTCCACCATTTAGTTAGCTAAGTACCGAGCTAAAAGCTTTACACATTGCATTAAATCACATCGCCGTGTGATCTTTTCAGCAACCCTATACATCATGTATTGATGTTCTCCATCACAAGCAAGGAAACTGATGCACAGAGAGGGTGAGTGATTTGCCTCAAGTCACACAGCCTTTGTGGGGGTCACTGTGCTAGGAACTGTGCACGCGTAGAAATGGGCAGCACCTGCTAAGAAGTGCCCAGTCAGATGAGCCAAGAGTGGCCTGTGCATGAGCAGTTCAGGTGACTCCGAAGGTGGCCTGGGTTCAGTGTCAGAGGAGTGCCAAGCAGATACCTAATGTTCTGGAGTGTAGACAGGCTTCACGAGAACAGCTGGATGCCAATAGGTCCCGAAGGGCAGGCTGGACCTAGTTAAGTGTAAAGATAACACAGGGTTCTCTGAAAGGAATAACCACGATGGATTCCAAGGAGTGAAGTGGAAATAATTTGGTACAGAATTTCTTTTAATGACATTTCATTCAAGGGCCAATTCCTGAAAAATTTTCTGAAAACGGCACTGAAACGAACTTCAGCATGATCAACAAAAGCTCGCATTTAGGTGCTTTGTAAACCTTGTAAATGCCAGATTTTTAAAAATTTATGTTTATTGACATCCATAAAATGTCTGTTCAGGAAAAGAGCTGAGCAACCACAAGTTTGCATTTGTAAACATATGCATTTGCATGAATAAAAAATTCTTTAGAAAGATTTATTTTTAAAACAAGGCAGCTAATTTACATGCAGACTCTTCAAACATAAACATAGCACAGGTTTTTTTTTTTTTTTTTTTTTTTTACGTGGGTCCTTTGGATATCTCAGGAGGCATAGAGTTTACCTTCTCAAGCTGGAGAGGACCTCACTTCACTGACATTGAAGTGACGCAGGCTGACATCCCAAGGTCATTGCCTTGGAAGTGGCAGGCCCAGAATGAGAAGCCAGAATCGTGATTCCTCGTCCAGGACTCCATTCTGGGGCAGACGTTCACGGACAAGGAAAAGCTTCATATGTGAAAAGCGTTGCCTAGTGTTCCCTCCTGTGACGGAATAATTTGCTGTTACCACCGACTATTAGAAATTACAGCGATAATTTGAGGAGTGATCATTGCTATAAAGGCTAACGCTTTCTGAGCGCTCTGTCCCAGGCACCATTTTAAGGGCTTTACGTGTATCGACTTACTGGCTCTTCACATCTTCAAGGTAGTATTTGAAAACATAAAATCTAGCCTTCAGGAAGGGGTTGTTCACAAATGCAAACCGGAAGCAAGTCTCAGGACCCTTCTTCTCTGTCCCCCAATCCTGTGTCCCATGTATCCTGGAGCTTAACACACTTCTGGGCCAACCTTCTCCAACAGTTGACTGGCTTAATAAGAGGTGTTGCAGTTCAGAAGCCGTTGCATTTTCAATACAGATTGTAAGCTATTTGCACATGCAAAATATCAGCACACAAGGTGACAAATACACTAATCCCTGTGACTCTTTGTCACATGACAGCTGGCAAGTTTTATAAAGGGATATGCAGAGGTCCGAACCTGTTCCCATCCTGCCAGAAAGTGGGCAGCCAATGGCAGACAGCACAGCGTGCTTTTCCGGTCTGACAAGGGGCAAAGAAATCCCACACGTGACAAGTGGGGTGACAGGCTTCTGGAAATCCTAATGATACAACTATTATTAAAAGTGATAGCGGGGCACCTGGGTGGCTCAGTTGATTGAGCGTCCGACTCCTGATTTCGGCTCAAGTCACGATCCCAGGGCGGTGGGATTGAGTCCCATCTTGGGTTCCACATTGAGTGCGGAGCCTGCTTAAGATTCTCCCTCTCTCTCTCTCTCCCTCTGCCCCTCTCCCCCTGCTCGCACTCACCATCTCTGTCTATAAAAATAAAAAATAAATAAAAAATAAAAGTGATATGAAATAACGAAATTTATTGGGTTATTCTTGTTCCAGCCACCGCACTGGGCACTTTACGTAAATTAGCTCTTTACAAATGACTCAGCAACATGCAGGCACTCCTATTCTTTCTATTTCATGGGGGAGGAAATTAAAGATTGAGACGCTAAGTCATGTGCCCAAGATCCTCCACCTGTGAGGCGGGCGGGTCTGTCCGACACCATAACCCCCTCTTAACCACCAGACACCCTTCTTTTCCATCTGTCTTGAAGACCAGCCCGGGGGTCTGTCCTTGACAGGTCTGTCTACGTGATGCCAAAGGTAATTGCTAGAAGACAGGGAATTTCATAATTTCTTGGTGGCCACACCTCGAACTACAAGACTGTCTTCTGCCACACGCTGGAGGAAGGTTCCTTGTCTCTGCTTGAACACCGGGACACAACTTAAATGGAAAGCGTTAAATGTTTGCACAGAGGGTGGCCCTCCCTCCCGGCTTCCACCCTACCACTCTACTGCACCGGGGGGGGGGGGGGGGGGGGGGGGGGGGGGGGGGGGGGGGGGGGAGGGCAGCTGGCCCTTTAAATACGAAAGTAATTCGTGAGCCTCAATAATTTTTTCAAAGGAAGCCCAGAAGACATTTGAAATGACAGAATTAGAGTCAGCCTGAAGACACTCTCAAAATAAGCCAATCAACAAAAACGGGATTTTTTTTTTTTTTTTTTTTTTTGTAAAGCAGGCAAGTTGCTTTGTTAGTTCTACCGAGGGGGAAAAACATACATGGTCTATTTTCCAGCCTGCCAAGTTTACAAGCTTTTTAAGAAGATGGCCCATATATTATATTTCATAAAAGATTTCACTGAAAAGGATGAATTTTGGCAGCCTATTTCAGCACAGCTGACTCACAGAACTTGAGATCCAAGAATAACAATCCTTACCACGAGCAACATCTAGTAAAGTGTACGTCAGTGGGGGGTGTGTGTGGGTGTGTGCACACACATGCATTAGCACACACTTATAATCCATGTATTCTCGTTTAAGTTTTGTCAGTGAAAAACTGCTGAGGACATGTGAACTCAAGCTGGCTTTTTCTGCCAGAGATATGAAATAAAATAGTGGGAATAGGGCAAAACCTGCTCAAAAACACGTACTCAGTTTTTCCCAACACGGGTTGTATAGACTTTTAAAAGCATACAATTCAGGAATCAGTGTTATTTTTTAATTTCTCTTTTTAAAGTTTTTCACTGTAATTCCAGTATAGCTAAATACAGTGTTCTACTAATTTGGGGAGGGCAATATATTGATTCAACAGTTCTGTACATGATTCAGTGCTCATCACAACAAGTGTATCCTTAATCCCCATCACCGATTTCACCCATCCCCCCCACCCACCTCCTCTCTGGTAACCCTCAGTTTATTCTCTATAGTTAAGAGTCTGTTTCTGGGTTTATCTCTCTTTTTTTCCCCTTTGTTCATTTGTTTTGTTTCTTAAGTTCCACACATGAGTGAGATCAGGTGGTAGTTGTCTTTTAGTGTGTGTTTTTTTTTAATATTTATTCATTTTTGAGAGTGAGGGAGACAGAAGGTGAGCAGGGAAGGGGCAAAGAGAGAAGGAGACACAGAATCCGAAGCAGGCTCCAGGCTCCAAGCTGTCAGCGCAGAGCTCAACCCGGGGCTTGAACTCACGGACTGCAAGATCATGACCTGAGCTGACATCGGATGCTTAACCAACTGAGCCACCCAGGAGCCCCTAGTGCGTTATTTTTTAATGTCAATGTTTATTTATGTTGCATATTTTAGATGACATATTGTTACATATTTTACATTATATAATTTAGTTGGTAAATGTTTAGTATAGAACTACCAAATTCAAATAGCTACTTATTTTAAAAGTTGTACCAGCTGTATTATTTATTTATTTTTATCTTCTAGAAAAACTCTGGAGCAGGGCTTTCTGATGGAACTTTCTCTGACTATGGAAATGTAGCCAATTCAGTAACTGCTAGTCTCCTGTGGTGATTGAGCATTTGAAATGTGACTCATGATACTGAGAAACTGAATTTTTTTAATGTTTACTTATTTTTGAGAGAGAGAGAGACAAAGACAGAGCACAAGCTGGGGAGGGGCAGAGAGAGAGGGAGACGCAGAATCCGAAGCAGGCTCCAGGCTCCGAGCTGTCAGCACAGAGCCCGACGCGGGGCTTGAACCCACAAACCGCGAGATCACGACCTGAGCCAAAATCGGACGCTTAACCGACTGAGCCACCGGGGCACCCAGGTGCCCAACTGTTGATCTCAGCTCAGATCAGCCTGCTTCGGATTCTGTGTCTCCCTCTCTCTCTGCCCCTCACCCCACTTACACACTGCCTCCCTCAAAAGAAATACAATAAAACATTAAAATAATTTTAATTCATTTACCCTTTAACTAATGAGCCTACTCGAGCACAAAGTTTCAGTCATACAAAATGAATAAATCCTAGAGATCTACCATACGGCAGAGAGCCTGGAGTTAACGATACTGTATTATGTACCTAAAAACCTGTTAAGAGAGTAAATCTCGTATTAAATATTTAAGAGGAAGGGGAGTGGGAAAAAGAAGAAGGAGGAGGAAAGGGAGGAGGAGGAGAGGGAGGAGGGAAGGGGAGAGGAGAGGCAGGAGGAGGAGAATGCGGGAGGAAAACATCTGGAGGTAACGGGTAGATTTATGGCACAGATTGTGGTGGTAGTTTCACAGGTGTATGTTTATCTCCAAACACATCAAGTTATATGAATTAAGTATGCACAGGGTTTTGTATGTGGATCGTACCTCAATTAAATGGTTTGAAGAAATGAATGAGTGAATAAACGAAATTCATTTTACCAATTCTAATAAGGTTTAAAGAATATATAAATATACAGAATATGAAACACATATATAATTCATTCATACAAATTATTTCTCCCCCCCCCCGCCCCGCCGCCCCCACCAGGTGGGCAGGGCAGGAAGGATGGGAGAGAGTGACGATGAATTTTAGTGCTGTGGACTGTGGCTTCCGAAGGAACGATGACAGCATTCATGTGACTAGGTTGGAATCAGAAATCGTGCTGTCAGTCATGAAACCCCTGTGTTCCGGGGCTGGCGAGAGAGCTGGGACCAGAAGGTTCCTGCCTGCTGGTGACCGGGCTGGGGCACTGGACACTCGGCCGGTAAAAGAGTGACCGTCATACATACATTCCAGGCTTGCTCCCCAGATCACTGGCAATAAAGAGTCCATTTTCTTGATTCTAACAGAATACTTTCATCTTTGACATTGTGCATTTCCCTCCCCCACAACCACTGATGTCTGCGTAACTGAAGGAAAATGCAAGATAATTTACAGTAGTCTTCTTTCTGTAGAATTTTTCAGATATTGCTTTCCCTAGGGAATTTAATTCACTTTAATCCCAGCAGATGATTTCAGCGGGACGAGCTGCCCCTTCAAATGAAAGCAAACAGCCTAACCTCTGAGGTGTGATTGCGCCTGAGCCCCAAGGGGACTCTTTTTCACAGTCATGCTAACTACCCACTGCTTATGTGAAGGTGTTGTAATTAACTTTCATGCTGCTGCTGTTTTTAAAAAAATATTTTTAACGTTTATTCATTTTTGAGAGAGAGAGACAGAGTGCAAGCTGGGGAGGGGCAGAGAGAGAGAGGGAGACACAGAATCCGAAGCAGGCTCCAGGCCCTGAGCGGTCAGCACAGAGCCCGACATGGGGCTCCAACTCACCAACTGCGAGATCATGACCTGAGCCGAAGTTGGACGCTCAACCGACTGATGTTAATTTTTAAATGGCACAAGTCGCTCTTTGTCAAGCATCCCTATTGCGCTATGCTGAACTGAAAATGCGCAGTTTTCTAACTCATGTCGTAATAGCTTAGTTAAAAGCAAAACCGTTGTCTATGAGGTATGAATGATACATCAGCTTGGCTTCATAAAAAGCTGCCTGTTTCTTCATATTGAATAGATACATGTATTGTTTGTAATTTACCTACCTGTGCCGTTCAGAAACAGGAGCGCGCCTATCTCTAGAATGGGGAGGTTGACTCTAGAAGTTTAGGGTTTCAGCAAAGCAAAACCTTGAAAAGGTGACAAAATTTCATCTCTTTACATTTGTGCAGAATCCTGATCCGATTAATTTTTGCATACTACATACTGTTAGAACATAGAAGAACGTGAAATAGACAAAGGCTATCCAGATTGATCCAGATCCACAGATGAAGCGGCCAAAAATAAAATGTACATGTGTCTCAAAAAGTGAACTCTGATCCTTTGAAGATTTTTGCTTGTTTGAGCACTAAGGTAGGTGGTTGATGCCTGCAGTAGGAGAGACCTGTCCAAATCCCGGAGTTCCCACTTTCTCATTGTGTCGCCGCAGGTAAGTCATTTTATTTCTTTTTTATCTTTTGAGAGAGAGACAGAGTGTGAGCAGGGGAGGGGCAGAGAGAGAGGGAGACACAGAATCGGAAACAGGCTCCAGGCTCCGAGCTGTCAGCACAGAGCCCGACGCGGGGCTCGAACTCACAGACCGCGAGGTCATGACCTGAGCTGAAGTCGGACGCTTAACTGACTGAGCCACCCAGGGGCCCCTTATTTCTCTAAGCCTAAATGTCCTCTTGTGTAAGATGCCACCATTGAGAGCATGGATAGACCCAGCATCTCCATATGGGTTCCAGAAGTGGAGCTATTTTGATGATGATGAACGAAAATTCTCCCTAGTGTCAACACAAGCACGGATCCCCTCACCTAAAGAAGTCAGACATTATTCCACAAATGGGTAAACAAAGCTTAGAGGAGTAAATAAAGAGACATGTCTAACATCACAGCTCAAGGAAACGGAGTAGGGTTGGGACAGCTTTGGCACAGGGCTCTTTGTGGGTGACCATTCTCAGGTGATAGAGACGGGCCACTTAGATTTCAGCAAAACTCTTGCCACACAAAAGTGGAAGTACTGGTTCATTACAGACACTTCAGAAAATTCAGAGAAGCACGGGGGAAGACACATAAATCTATAACTCTTCTACGCATTGATAACCACTTGAGGTTGTAATGCATTTTCTTCCATTATTTATGAACGCTTCTCTAAAACCTCAGATCGCATTGTTACAAACGATGATAGCGAACACAGAGCCACGCAGAACGCTAAGTGCTTTACCTGCATTCTGTTTTACAGCATCGTTTTTTAAACACGCTGTTTTGTCCCTTGATATGCAGCGAACACATTTAGGTGTCGCGTAATCCTTAACCACATGCTCTTCACTGACTCTATGGAATTATATATCAGATGGACACACTACTGCTTATTTCCTTTCTGTGGACTATCCAGATCATTTGCAATTTTATTATTGGAAATATGCTTCAAGGAATATTCCCGCATACACGTTCGCCCACACCTATGATGTTTCTTTAAAGATCCTAGAAGAGGGGCGCCTGGGTGGCTTAGTCCGTTAAGTGTCTGACTCTTGATTTTGGCTCAGGTCATGATCTCACGGTCCTGGGATAGAGCCTTGTGTAGAGTCCCGTCTCAGGCTCCACACTGGGCAGGGAGCCTGCTTAAGATTCTCTCTCTCCCTCCCCCTCTGCCCCTTCCCTGCTCTCTCTTAAAAAAAAAAAAAAAGATCCTAGAAGAATTATTGTATCATATTTCCAAACTTCCTTCCAGATAACAATTTACAATCCTACCAGCAATGCATGCAAATGTTCTTCATAGACATTTGATTCTATTCTAGATGCATTACATAGTTAAGATTTGATGATTCTGTTGAGTGAGTGGCTAGTTTTGCGGGTCATAACGCAGAGGAAGCTACTGGTGTCTCACCCTAGAACACGGGGTGGGGGGAGAGGTGAGTGGGGAGAAAAGCTTCAAGTGAAATTGGAAGGGGGGCGGGGAACTCCTTTTTTGCTCACCTCCCCACCAGTAACATTTCTGTTCATCCATTGCACCCACCTGGGGACACCATACTCAAAAAGTGTTGCAGACAAATTGGAATAAATCCTGTTTACAAGGTGATTAAAGGGTCAGGAAATACAGTCAATGAAGAAAGATCAAAGGAATTGGGGTTATTTGTCCTGAAGCAAAGGAGGCGAGTTGATGAGCTAATTACTACATTGAAGGTGTAAAGAATGTGAGAGTATTTTTTTTCTCAGTATTAATGGAGTACTGAAGAAGAAGGTTAGATCATATTAAAACGGGGCTTTTCTAGGGGCGCCTGGGTGGCTCCGTCGGTTAGGTGTCCGACTTCAGCTCAGGTCATGATCTCGCAGTCCGTGAGTTCAAGCCCCAGGTTGGGCTCTGGGCTGACAGCTCGGAGCCTGGAGTCTGCTTCGGATTCTGTGTCTCCCTTTCTCTGCCCCTCCCCTGCTTGCACTCTGTCTCCCTTTCTGTCCCAAAAATAAACATTAAAAAGTTAAAAAAAAAAAAACCAAAAAACAACATTTAAACCAGGGCTTTTCTAGTTGGATATGATGCAAATACTTTAAATGCATTTTCTCATTTAACCCTGATGACAACCTTTCGATGAAGATAATCACGTCTGTAGTGTCATCTCCATTTACAGACAGGGCTCTAAAGGAATGACAACTTGCTAAAGGCCCCACAGTCGATACGACAATTTCCATGGAATGCCCAGACACTTGGCATTGTGCCTGGAAGAGTCTGTGTCACTACATGTGTATTTATCGACTGCTGACTACAGGTAGGAGAACGAGGACTTCAACTTCAATCTGCTGGGCTCCAAAGCCCGTGCTTTTAACCCTGGGGTACGCTGTCCCCGTGTATAGTCAGTGCATGACACATTGGAAAGCATCAGTGTCGTCTAGATATGAGCTGTTCCTTTGCAAACGTGACATAAATCTTGGTCCCGTCGTCAGCCCTCACCCTGGGCGTATCGTGATACACGTTGGTTCATCCGGCACTTGAGGGGTCAAGGGAAGAGTCCACGGGGTCAAGTGTTGTCTCTCCCCCAAATGCCCCTCTGGCATGCCTCTTCTCCAAACCTAAACTTTGCGCTCCCCCGTCCCCACAGGGGAATCTTCCCCGGGCCCCTCTTCCCTTCCCAGGGTGGCAGTCAACCGAGATGGTCCCCCCCCCACACCCCTTTCAGAAGTGAACTCTTTTCAGGGCGCCTCGGTGGCTCCGTGCGTTAAGTGTCCACCTCTTGATTTCGGCCCAGGTCATGATTTCACAGTTCATGAGTTTGAGCCCCGCTTTGGGCTCTGTGCTGACGGTGCAGACCCTCCTTAGGATTGTCTCTCTCTCTCTCTCTCTCTCTCTCTCTCTCTGCCCCTCCCCCCCCCACACTCTCTCTCAAAATAAATAAATAAACTTAAAAACAAAACCAAAAGAAGTGAACTCTTTTCTTTGCTCGTCCCAACTCTGCCAACTCGTCCCTGTCATAAGCGACAACTGGAGGCGAGGTCCCGGAGCCCGGCCTCTACCCGAGTCCTGCGGATTTCATGGCAGCTCTCCCCTCCTGAAGCAGGTCTCATCCGTGGCATCCGCTCCCAATCATCTTATTTAATAACATGTATCACCTGGCGTGAAGGTATAAAACCCCTTCCTTCCTCATGAGCACCCCCCCAGACCTCATGGCAAAGCCCCCACATCCACAGCTGCCCAGAACCCCTGCGCCCCAGTCCACCCACCTGGAACCACCAGCCCCGGCACTGGTCCAGGAGGCCTCCGGAACTGCCACTGGGTGGGTCCCCCGGGCCCCCAGCCCCCAAGATGCCGAAGGGCAGTGGGTTCAGCTCAGAAGAACAGGAGGCTATTTGCCTGGACTTGGGGGAGCCACCCAAGCAAAGCTCGGGCCCCCCTCCCTGGTTAGAAATGGCCAGTGAGGTTCAGACGGTTGGCAGAAAGGCAGAATGGAGGATCCAAAGTAGTTTCTTCATCAGAGATGTTAAGCAGCTGCGTCTTCAAAGCATCCCTTTTGGCTAAACCCAGCTAAAACTGTGGGGTTAGAATTAACGAACGCAGAGGCGTGCCTGTGTAACTTTGGTGGGGCCCTCCTCGAGTTGGGAAGCTGGGCTGCTGTAACACGCCACTGGCTGAGCTTGAGGCGTGCGTTCTGTGTAGACTCTGTGACCGCATCACAGATGACCCAGGGCCCACGGGGTCTCACATTGCTCTCCGTCCACACTTGTCGCTGGTTCTCGTTGCTTCGCTTTGCCAGCGAACCGAGGCCACTCGTGGTGGGTGTTGAGGGAGTGGCATTTCCTACGTAGAGAACTCCACAGAAGACCGTGTCTGGAGGTCAAAAAGAAATCGAGCACCCCCTCTGCGCCCACGGAGGCTGACATTTCCGGGTGAGACACGCCCCGGAGCCCTGTCATTCACACTGTGGCCGTCACTCCTACTGTTCCGATGTCACTCGAGAAGGCACACCGGGATGACAGCCACTCTGGAGGTAACTTGAATGTGTTTTAATGGGCTTGAAAGAGGCAATATTTCAGGCTTCAGGCCTTTCTTGTCAGTAACGATTTGCCCGAGACACATGGCTGGGATGTTGCACTGTTATTGAGAACTTCCGAAACAGAAGGTAGGACTCGCAGCTATCTGGAGGGACAGAACTCACACTTTTTGTGAAAACAAGACCATTTCCACAGGACCGAAATTCGGCAGGCAGAGCAAAATGCTGAAGGCAGTGGCTCCATCGCTGCTGATGGAGGGGTGGGCACTCATGGGATAGACCCTGGGAGACAGGAAAGGCTCAGTGGCATTTTAAGGACAGGCGTGGGCTCCTCTTGGTGAAGATCCACCCACACGTTGTCTCAAAACCCAATCCAAGAAGAGGGAAATAAAGGCTTTGGACACACCGTCTGTGAAACCCTATGCACCTATAAGTGACAACATTTTCCATGACCTTCCACATCCAGCCCCTGCTAAAGAGCATTGAACTCTGCTCAGGGAGAGAGTGAGGCTAGGGGCCTGGCTGCCTTGCCTCCATTCAGGATCACTGGACGGTCACTGTCCCATGATTCAGTGATCATTTCTTCCAGAGAGTAAAGACTTCAAGAGCCTTAAAGAGGGTGAACAGTGCCACGAAATACCAAAACTGATAAAAAATCCAAAAAGATCACCATTCGTTGGGGTTTCTATTAAGAGGTGACTTTGGCTTTACCGGTACTTTGGTCAGCCTCCTTGGAGAATAGATGAACTGAATCTCCTGACACCCTCTTCACTGTGGTTTTAGTATTAAAGTAAAAGTCGCTTAGGGTGACATGACAAGGTTCTATCTCGAACATGACTTTTCCCTTCTTCTTCCCATTCTTCTTCCCATTTTCCTCAAGCTTTAGTTAGGTACATGAGCACCCAGAAGAAAATGACGCTTACTCACCTTCCTTGCACCTAAAGCACCCAATGAAATATAAGCAACATTGGTGTCTACAGCCACCTAGAAATGTCCTTAAGAGGAAGAAACGCACCCTCCTCCTCCTTCTTTCTTCTCACTGGCTGGGATGCATATTTGATGGCTGGAGCGACAGCAGTTATCTGAACCATGACTCAAAAGCCATGTGCTCAGAATCATGACAGAAAGATCTAGGTCTCAGGTATACCACACCTGTTTGCCCCGAGTGTACCCAATTAAACTGATTCCTCTGACTATTGACAAACTGCCCTTCAGATACCAAATTACAGTCTACCAGTCATGGACGCGCTGCCCTTAAATGACTTGATTCTGAGTAGTCCTTAAATAAATAATGGAAGGGGTTTTGCCCTCTATTTATTTAAACTATCGTCATTTTGTTACCTATCCCTCACATATCACCTTATTTTAGTCAATATTGGCCCCATTCAATGTATGAGAGAACATCTACCCTCTTCCTCCAACCTACCCTCCATGGCTCTGGAGATGCTCAGGGGAACTATCTTGTTTTAAGTCATCATTGCTCTGATTTCCTGCCTCTGCTGAACCTTTATTCTCTCTCTGTTTGATCTCTGTATCTTTTTCTTTTCTCTAGAAAGCTGGGAGGTGGCCAGGAGGAACAAATCCAACAAACCCAGTACTCCTTGAGCAGGAACCACATGCAAAAGCAATGTTTTACAGAGTAGACAGCCATGAAGTGTTGTTAGGTTGCTAACGATGGGCAGAACAAAGCAAGTGAGAAATCAGAGGCTAACTCCCTGAGGGGCAGGCCTCCCTGCCCATCCACCCAGGCAGAGTGACCTTGAGGGGCAGGAGACATCGTAGGCACTCAGAGTCAAGCCAAACCAACCCCAGTGTTGGTTCTAGTTTGTTTGAATCAGGATTTCAGCCAAACTTGAACTTGGACTTGGATCCTTAAACATAGGTGTGGTCCAACACTATGTACAGCCCCAGACAGGGAGGTTAGAATTCAGGGCAAAGAAGAAATCGGACTCCACAGTGTCAAGTGAGTGGGAGAGGGGAGGGAGGGCAGATGTAGTCGAGGACAGCCACAGACAAAAAAATTAATCTAGACACAGAACTCACACCCTTCACCAAAACCAACTTAAAGTGGATCATGGACCTAAATGTAAAATGCAAAACTATAAAACTTCTATAGGCCATCACAGGAGAAAATCCAGGTAATATTGGGTTCGCTGACGACTTTTTTGAGACAACACCAAAAGCACAATCCACGAAAGGAAAAACATCGGTAATTTGGACTTCATTAAAATGAAAACCTTCTGCTCTGCAACAGATACTATTAGAGAATGAGAGACAAATCACCTGTACCTCAAATATACAAAGGACCATTAAAACTTAATAAGAACACAAACGACTCCATTTAAAAATGGGCAAAAGACATGAATAGACATCTCACCAAAGAAGTCACGCAGGTGGCAAATAAGCATATGAAAGATCGTTAACAGTCATCGGTCACCAGGGAAATGCAAATGGGGACAGCAATGAGATACCACTACATGCCTATTAGGAAACCCAATATCCAGAACACTGACAACGCCAACTGCTAGTGAGGGTGTAGCGGGACAGGAGCTCTCGTTCATGGCTGGTGGGAATGCAAGATGGCCCAGCCACTTTGGAAGACAGTTGAGCAATTTGGTACAAAGCTAAACACAGGCTGACCACATGATCTGACAATCACGCTCCAAGGTATTTACTCAATGGAGCTGAAAACTTACGTTTACACAGAAAACCAGCACATGAATATTTATGGCAACTGTATTACTGATTACCCACAATTGAACGGTACTCGTGCACCTAGCCAAACTATAGAAATGATCCCTGAAGGTATAGTCTTAAGATGTCTCTTAATTGGACAAACTGAGAGGCATCCATACAATGGAATGTGTGGAATGTGATGATTTCAAGCCACCAAAAAAAAAAAAAAAAAAAAAAAAGAGGAACCTTAAATGCATACTGCTCAGTGAAAGAAGTCAATCTAAAAAGGCTCCAGGTTATATGATCCCAACTCTAGGACTTTTTCAAAAAGGCGAAACCATGGAGACAAGGAAAACATCCATGGTTGCTAGGCATTAGGGTGGGGGGAGGGATGACTAGGTAGAACACAGAAGATCTTTAGGGCAGGGAAACCATTCTGTAGGATACTATCATGATGGATGTATGTGTTGACATGCTCACCAAAACTCATAGAATGGACAAGAGTGAACCCTAATGTAAACCATGAACTTCAGCTAATCAGAACGTATCCATGGCTCATCAACTGTTACTGATGTCTGCAAGGGAGAACTGTGGGTGGAGAGGGGTTATAGGGGGATTCTCTGTACTTCCTGTGCAATTTTTCTTTTTCTTTTTGTAAACCCAGAAACGTTCCGAAAGAAAATCTATGGAAATGACAAAAAAACAATTTTTTTTTTTGTAAACCAAAGTTGAAAAGACATGGAAGCCAGCCGAGTTGTCATTTGCAGGCACGTTGGGAACGGGAGGTTCAAATAAGGAAACCAAGAATACCTTGCGTTCGGAGCTCAGCCAGGTATGCTCAGTAGAGCGGTGATATCCACCCATTGCATGTGGGGAACGCTGAGCTTGGAGACTTTGACTTTGAGGCTAGACGTGGGCGCTCGGGCCAGCGGCTCTGCACAGGGCCACCTGCCTCCACCTATGTGCCTGGTCTTCCTCTGCAGGAAGGAATCCGTGGAAGCGGCCCGGGCCCAAAATGATGCTTCTCGATGTCACGCTGAGCCGGGTGAGGCTGCTTTGCGTGTTTGGGTTTTTTTTTTGTTTTGTTTTGTTTTGTTTTGCAGAACACGGAGAGGTCCCTGGCCCGGCAGGAACCGTGTTGCAGCGGCATTCGGTTAGCATTCTTTGCAAGAAGGCTCTGCGTGGGCAAACTGCCCTTAAAGAGCCTGCTCCCGGACATGCCAGAAGCCACCAGAAGAGGGGCCGGGCGCGGGCTTGGTGGCGTCCTCACACAATCTGGGGCAAGCAAGGCGTGCGCCCTTAAGTAGCGTGAAGGTACCTAAAGCCCTCGTCCTGGGAATATGTGCCCCACGGAAAGGTTTGCGAGGCTGGGGCTGGCTCATTCTGGGTGGTGTGGTCGGTTTACTAAGTTGACTTTATATTGGTGCGAGAGCAGTATAAGGAGGGATTATGCTCGGGAGGTGTGCAGGGGGGACGGCAGGGTGTTTTCCATCCAGGGGGTGGTGGATGCCCCTGCGGGGGCCTTGTTGAGCAGAACAGGTCCTCCATCCTGTGGGCCGTTTCGTGTCAAGATCGCATCTCTCCAAAGTACATCAGCCTGGCATTGCCAGGACCGAATTCCGGAGCATAGCAAGAGACAAGCAACACTCATGGGCGACAAGTTATGTTCTCCTTCTTAATAAAATGTTGCTGAACCCATGCTGTGGTTCCAGAACTTGTCCACTTCACCTCCATTTTCCAATGTATCGTCATATCCCTTATCATCTTTTTAAGGATGATGGGCTGGGGCACCTGGGGGGCTTCATTGGTCAAGCGTCCAACTTCGGCTCAGGTCATGATTTCACGGTTCACGAGTTCGGGCCCTGCATCTGTCTGTCTGCCGTCAGGGCAGAACTCGCTTCAGATCCTCTGTCTCCCTCTCCCGCTGCCCCACGCGCTCGCTCGCTCTTTAAAAAATAAATAAAAACCTTAAAAAAATAAGAATGGTGGGCTCTTTAACCAAAATCCCCTTGGTAATCCCTGACATCAATGTTTTACTTTCTTTTGTTCTTTAACAGACTTTGAGTCGTATCAGTCTTCTCAAAGAATCAATCTTTGTCTTTCTTGACCCTCTTCTGTATTTTTATTTTTCTGAGTCATTATTTTTGACTTTTACCCTTATTATATCCTTACTTCTACTGCCTGTGGCTTTATTTTTCTATTCTTTTTCGAACTTCTTAAGACAGACTCTCAGCTCGTTGATTTTCAGCTTTTCTTCCTGTCCAATACAAGCCTTTCAAGCTATAAACTTTGAAGCATGGCTTTGGCTACACCCTAAAAGTTTTATATACTATTTAATTATAATTTAAAGTATTTTCTGATTTCCACTATGATCTCTTCCTTGTCCCATAGGGTTTTTTTTTAAAGAAAGTACTGCTCTATTTCCAAACAAGTAACAATTATCTTTTTGTTGTTGATGCTTAGCCTAACTGCACTGAAGTGAAAAAAATATATATATATCTTCTGTAGGATTTTAATTTGAAAATTTGAGACGTGCTTCGCAGTTCAGTTTGCAACCGGGTCGCTCTTTTGCTTCCCCGGACAGCCATCCCCGGGACAGACGTGAGGAGACCGCTCAGCCTGGTCCCTGAAGAGGTCTGACGGGCAGGCACTGAGGCCTGCCTGTGACCCCCCTGCTCCGCTCAGGGGTCTCCAGCATACAGAGTGACAAGGTCAATACCTTCTTCTTGCTGAATGGCCCCCTGGGGAAACTGATCACCATCTAGTCCGACAGTTTCTCTACTACAGTGTGGCCACAGCTTAAGGGAAAGGGGCAGAAACCCCCAGTTCTGGCCCCGCAGGCCCACGAACGGGGGGTTCACTTGCCCCCGGGGTGAACTGACACCCTCCGCCTGCATTTCAGCACAGATTAGGCAAGCACTGCCACACATGTCTGAACACAACGCACGGGGACAAATACATGACACACGCATCATCACTCGGTACACACATCTACTCGTTGTACTCTATTTCTTTTACCTAACGGTTCGCGTGACCCACCCAACTGATTTCATGCTTTCTAATAGGTTGCAACTCACATCTTGAAGAATACGAGAGGATCAGTGATTCCCAGGAATCCGGTCATTCTTCCAACAGGTTACGTTGAGGACCTCCTGTGTGCCTCGCAGACGGGACGCCTGATAGGTAGTCCTGGGCTACATGGAAATAATCCCCGGGCTCATGAAGTACGGATTTTATTTAGCATGAAGATGGGCATTGAGTATGGGCATAATTTGTAATTATGAATCGTCGTAAGTGCTATAAGAACAAAGAGCAGGAGGTAACTATTTCGATGGTGGAGTGAATGACAGCAACTCCCCAGGCAGAGGGATCCCTGGGTGTGAAGGCCGTAGGGTGGGAAAGGACTCAATGAGTGAAGGGGGGAGACCGAAGGCCAGTGGATCTGAGTGCGGTGAGCCCTGGGATGCGGCGGGTGTGTGACGGCCAGAGGCTCGCAGGCTACCCCGGCCGGTAAAGAAGCTGCCGTCATGGGTGACCCCTTGGTCACTTGGAATGTGGCCCCTCTACACTGGGATGTGTGGCACATGTACCCACACACAGACTTTTAAAGACTTGGTGGAGAAAAAAATGTGAAACACCTCAGCAAGTTTTTATACTGATTGTACATTGAAATGATATTATTTTGGATATACTATGTTGGGTTAAATAAAATATGTCATTAAAATTAATTTCACTCCTTTTTTAAAATGTTTATCTATTTATTTTGAGAGAGAGAGGGAGAGGGAGTGTGCGAGCAGGGGAGGGGCAGAGAGAGAGAGAGGGAGAGAGAGAGAATCCCAAGCAGACTTCGTGTTGTCAGCGCAGAGCCTGACGTGGGGCTCGATCTCACAAACCATGAGATCATGACCTGAGATGAAATCAAGAGCCGGACACTTAACTGACTGAGCCACCCAGGTGCCCCAAAGCTCTATTTATTTAAAAAAAAAAAATCCCTTTTCTTGTCATTGAGTTAATGAAGCCCAGAGGGTCCACGACGTGTCATTCTGAAACAATGATAAATCCTCCTCTGAAGTTACATTCTTTCCTTTGTAAAATTGCATTTCATGGGCACAAACACATCTACAATGTTTTGAAAAATGAACAAAAATTCAGCTTTCATGAGACACAGTAAGATCTCAATATAATGATTCTTTGTAATGAAGAGAGACAAGAAAGTTGTGGACCAAACAAGGATTTAGGGCAGGCCCAAGGGCCAAGGGGACAAGAGGATTGTCTAGTTGAAAGTGTAAGTGATGGGATCACCTTTTGACAACAACACTCCCAACTCCCCTCCAAGGGGACCCCATTTGGTCCCTGTTATGATAAACTGTATGCGTCAACTAGACTAGGCCATGGGATGCCGGATATTTGGTCAAACGTTATTCTGGTTGTGTCTGTGAGAGTGATTCTGGATGACATTAACATCTGAATGGGTAGACTGAATAAATTGGATTGCTCTTCCAATGTGGGTGGGCCTTGTCTAATCATTTGAAGAGCTTAATAGAACCAAAAGGCAGAGTAAGGACATCTTCCTACCTGATAGCTTCTGAGCTGAGACATCTGTTCTTCGTTCTGCCTCTGGACTCCAACTGAAATGTTGGCTCTTCCTGGGGCTCAAGCTTGATGGCTTTCAAACTGGAACCACACCGCCCACTCTCCTGGGTCTCCAGCCTTTTGATTTACCCCAAAGAGCTTGAGACTTGTCAGCCTCTATGATCACATGAGCCCATTCCTTATAATAAATGAATTTAAAAACAAACAAATAAATACCGGATGAATTTCTTTGGAGAATCCTGCTAGTACAGATTTTGGTACCAAGAAGTAAGGTGCTGCTATAAAAAATATCTAAAGGTGTGGAGGTGGCTTTGGGACCAGACAATGGGTAGAGAGAGGCTGGAGGGGTTTTGAGGTGCATGCTAGAAAGAACCTAGATTGACATGATGGGATTATTGGTAGAAATATGGAAGGCAAAGGCAATTTTGTGGAGGGCTCAGAAAGAAAAGAGGAGAGCTGGAGAGAAAGTCCCCATCTTCTCAGAGAACGAATAACCATGAACAGAACGTTGCTGGGAATGTGGATGTTTAAGGACAATCTGGGAGGTCTCAGATGGAAGTGAAAATGGGCTACTGAGAACAGGTTACTGAGCCCTAGAGGAGAGGCAGTCCCTGTTACAAAGCGGTAAAGAATTTGGCTGAGCTGTGTTCTAGCGTGTTGTGGAAGGTAGAACTGGTAAGTGATGAAATTGGAAATTTAGCTGAGGAGATTTTTAAGCAAAATGTGGAAGGTGCGGCCTGGGTCCTCGTAACTACTCATCATAAAATGCAGGAGGAGGAAGATGAATCGAAGAAGGAAATGTTAAGGAAATGAGAACCAGGGGGTGCCTGGATGGCTCAGTCAGTTGAGCAACCAACTCTTGATATTGGCTCAGGTCATGATCTCAGAGTCATCAGATTGAGCCCCCAGGTCAGGCTCTGCACTGAATGTGGAGCCTGCTTGAGATTCTCTCTCCCTCTCTCTCTGCCCTCTCCCTCTTCCACTCATGCTTTCTCTCTCCCCCCGCCCCTTTCCCCCACTCGTGCAACTTCTCTCAAATTAAAAAAAAAAAAAGGAATCAGAATTTCAATATTTGGACAACCCCCAGCCTGCCCATCTTGCAAAAAATAAGGAAGCTTGTTCTGAAGAGAAGGGTGTGGCTGGGTTTTCCCTGGAGAAAGGGATTATGAGATCATTTGAGCAGAAACACTGTTGGTTTGAACTGACCTGAAAGAAGATGGAGCCAATGAAGGGAGGCTGTGGGTTAGACTCTCGGTTTTTACATGGTGGGATCTGGGCTGTGTAGGCATGAATGTGTACTGTTCTTCGAGAGAGGGGAAAGGCAATTCAGGTCCTCCAAGCTGCCTCCTCCATTTCACAAGCTGGGGCCACTGCCTGGATTTCAACAGGCCAGCTGATCTCCGCCCAAAGCCTGGGGGACAGGATGACTCCCCAGAGCCACAAGGGCAGGACCTCTCCCACCCCACCCCCGCACCCCCAGTGGGTCTGGGACTTGTGGCATTGAGCCAAAGACTCTTGAGTGAGCTTTGAGATCTAATGAGATTTCTCTTGCTAGATCTGGGACTTGCTTAGGACCCATCACCCCTTTCACCCCTCTGGTTTTTCTCCTTTTTGGAGTGGAAATGTCTATCCTATGCCTGTCCCATTATTGTATTTTGGAAGCACATAGTGCACAAGTGTCTGGTTTCACAGGTTCACAGCTAGAGACAATCTTACCTCAAGTCTCATCCATACCTGATTTAGATGCTATTTGGACTTTAGAGTTTAGAGTTGATGCTGGAATGAGTTAAGATTTGGGGGACTGTTGGGGCAGAATGAATGTATTTTGCATGCAAGAAAAGACTTGAATTTGTGAGGCGGCTTGGGGGAAATATTATGGACCGAATGTTTGTGTCCCTTCAAAATTCCCATGTTGAAGCCCTAACCCCAGCGTGATTGTATTTGGAAATGGAGCCTCTGAGGAAGTTATCAAGGTTAAATGAGGTCAGAAGAGAAGAGTCTGGATTTTACGGGAGTCGTGTTCTTCTAAGAAGAGACACCAGAGAACTTGTTCTCCCTTCTCTCACTCTCTGTCTTTGCATGCGCACACGGTGAAAGGTCCTATGAGGACACAGCAAGGAGGTGGCCGTCTGCAACCCAAGGGGAGAGCTCTCACCAGGCACTACTCCTGCTGGCACTTTGATCTTGGACTTCCAGGTTCCAAAACAGTGAAATAATAAATTTCTGTTGTTTAAGCCATGTAGTCTAGGGTATGAGCTCAACCCTCTAGTTCAATCCCTTATTTGACAGATGAAAACACAGAGGTTCAGAGTGGGGAAGTAGAATGTCCCTCTTTAGAGCAACACCTGGTGGCACCTGAGTTTCCTGGTCCGACTTTCTCTGATGCTCTTTCCACTGTAACACGCTACGCGTCTTCATTTCCCCCTAACCTTCCCTTTGGCAAATCTAATAAGTAAATCGCGGTCAACCACAGCAACAAGTGACACTGTTTCTACCAAACCTGTTCAAATCCAGACTCTATGACCTCTCTGCAGCCCTTAATCTGATTTCATAAAGAAGATTCCCAAACTCTCCTCATGTTGCTAGATATTAATATTTTTGTTGCTAAAAAAAAAGCTAATCCATTTCTAATAACATCCTTCTATTCCATAAACATATATTCTGTTTGTAAGAATGTATACTTTTTCCATGAATAAAACTTCAGTATTTTGGGGCGCCTGGGTGGCGCAGTCGGTTAAGCGGCCGACTTCAGCCAGGTCACGATCTCGCGGTCCGTGAGTTCGAGCCCCGCGTCGGGCTCTGTGCTGACAGCTCGGAGCCTGGAGCCTGTTTCGGATTCTGTGTCTCCCTCTCTCTCTGCCCCTCCCCCGTTCATGCTTTGTCTCTCTCTGTCCCAAAAATAAATAAAAAACGTTGAAAAAAAAAAAAATTAAAAAAAAAAAAAAAAAAAACTTCAGTATTTTAATTTTGGGCCACATTTGCCTGTATGAAAGAGGACTTCGATTACCTACCAATTTTGACCTTTGTTTCTACCTTCTAATGGATTAAGTTCTTCTTTCCATCTTATCTCCTGACTCAGGCAAAAGACACAGATGGCAAAGAGTCCCCTATGGGAACGGAAACTATTCCTTCAAGTAATAAGGAGTGCCCCGAGCCAGCAGACTCCACCCATGACTGACCCCAAGACACTGAGGACTTGGCCTTCTCTGCCCACCTGCACATACTCATTGACCTTCGTCCCATATTTTCCTAATATAAACCTGGAAGTACTGTCAGCACTTTGAAGGCAGTCTCTGAGACACTTGTCCTCTGTCTTCTCCCAGTTGGCCTCATTGAGACCATCTTGTGTCATTACCGCTCATCTCTCTGTGTCTGGATTTTCTCAGCGGTGACTGGCTCAGCCTGGTCTGTTGGGGACCTGTAGAGCCCGATGTTCTTGTACCCTTGGGTCCTAGCTATGTGTAGACATCATTTTCCTGAATTGGTCATTGTGGAAAAATTTTAAGATAGATAGATAGATAAATAAATAAATAAATAAATAAACTTCCAACTGTTCTAGAGCCACTGGCCCCAGGGAAAATGTATTGCTTTTAAGACAACATGTAAGAAAATTTAGTTCATAGTCTTGCACCAAATAGTCTACATCTAGGAATTTATCCCGAACGATGATCAGTCAAGTGCAAAGTGATATAAATCCAAAGACAATAATTGTAAGCATTGTTTAATAAAATGGGGTGAAGGAACCTTAAATATATGTCAAGAGGACATCGGTGGAATGCCATGTAATATATATATATATATCTATTTACATGAAGAAGATTATAGAAAATTATTATGTGATAAGGTACATTATCATATGAGTTGAAATATTTAATAAACATAAAATTGTGTGTGTGCCTGTGCAAACATACAAAAGAGATACCTATGTGGCTACTTGTCAAAATATTAACAGACAAGGGCGCCTGAGTGGCTCAGTCAGTTGCATGTTCAACTCTTGATTTCAGCTCAGGTCATGATCCTAGGGTCACAAGATCTAGCCCCGTGTCAGGCTGTGTGCTGAACGTGGAGCCTGCTTGAGATTCTCACTCTCCCTTTGTCCCTCTTCCCCGCTCCCATGCACCCTCTCTTTAAAATAAAAATTAAAAGATATTAACAGACAAATATCGTATATCCCACTTATATGAGGTACCTAGAATAGGTGAATTCATAGAGACAGAAAGTATAATAGAAGTTGCCAGAGTCGGGCGTATGGGGACAATGAGGATTTGGTGTTTAATGGGTATGAGGTTTTTATTTGGGATGATAAAAAAGTTCTGGACGTGAATAGTGGCTATGGCTGTACAACACTGTGAATGCAGCTAATGCCATTAAATAGCACATTTTAAAAGAATAAATTTTATGTTATGCATATTTTATCCCAATAAAAAAATCAATTGAAAGAATTTAATTGGACTCTCTCACTGTTCCCAATTTCATTTAATTTTTCTTTTTTGCTATTAAAAACTCTTAACCCTTGCCGAACATGTAAAAAATTGTTGACAGTGGCTGCCTTTGGGTGGTATGTAAGAGACGTTTTTATTTTTATTCTGTAATCTTTTCTGTATTGCTGGTAGCGTGTTTATAATCAGAAAAAAAGTAAAACAATTTCATTCAAATGAAAAAAAAACGAGTGTAGGTTCTGGGTGTTCTATCCTGTTTAATGTTGTGTCTACATGACAGACACTCAATGAATGAGTGTAGCATGAACGAGAGTATGATTATTAGGATTATACGGGATAGAACCTATCTACAGACTAAGTCACGGACACACACACCCATGCAAACTGAGTGGGTGACAGCTTTGGTTCAATCTACGGGAGACAGTTTGTAAGTGGCTGCAAAAGTACATCTGGCCTCAGCAAACTAGGAATAAAGGTGAGCTTCCACATCTTGGTAAAGGACATCAACAAAACCCTACAGCTAACATCATGCTTCATGGTAAAAACCTCATGATCTTATGCCAAGATCAGGAACAAGGCAAGAATATCTCCACTCGCCACTGCTTCCAACATTGTACGGGAAGTCCTAAATAATGCGGTAAGACAAGGAAAGGGGGGCAGGGCATACAGATTGGGAAAGAAGACATAAAATTGTCCTTATTCATAGATGACATGACGATCCATGTAGAAACTCTGAAAAAATTGTCAAAAAGAAAAAAGAAAAACCTACTGGAACTAATTAACAATTAGAGCAAGGTTGCAGGATACAAGGTTAATACACAAAAGTTCATCACTTTCCTATATACCAACAATGAACAAGTGAAATTTGAAATTAAAAACATAATACCACTTACATTAATATCCCCCAGAATGAAATACTTAGGTATAAATATAACAAAATATGTACAAGATCTGTATGAGGAAGACTATAAAAGGAAAGGCAAGTGGGTTACCACTGAGACTTGAGCAGGGTTCTCAACAGTGGCTGAACCTTGGAATGACCTGGGGACTTAAAAATAATACAGATTCCTGGATCCAACCCCCCCCCCACCCGAATTCTGATGGAATTGCATTATCTGGGCATTTGAGATTTCCAAAATCCCCTCAAGTGATTCTCATGTTCAGCCAACATTGGGAACCATGGCCTCAGGGCACCCAGGACACTCTTTTTCCCAGTACCCAAGGCCTCATGAACAACCACAGATGGCTGTAAGTGATCATGATATCAAGTTTGCATTATGCCAAGAAAATTCTGCTTCCTTGCTATTTTGCCTATCCTAATCATCATAAAAACTGTACTGCATGGCATAATTTGGAATCTTAATGAGAACTGCTTTCTTAGGCTTAATAGGATTCCAAGTTACGTTAATCCTTTATAAAAACCATTCAATATATTATGCTTACTATGCCAAAAATATTTTGTTAGCACTGCATTTTAAACTCAAGAGAGTGGGGGGGGGGGTGGAAAGAACAGAGCAGATAGCTCATTTTAAAATACTCTAAAAGGCAAAAGCAGTTCTTTACACACGCCAGCATTGCAGACATGCATGGATGTTGGCCAAGCTCGCTTTGTAGAAACAAGACTTCCGCCTTGCAGGAAACAGAAAACACAAGCCCAGGAGGAGGCAGCGTGACTCAGGATGGGACCCTGTTTATCTACAGCCACTCCCCTACCTAACCCCAAGGAGGGTCACCTAACCCCTTGGAGCCTTCTGTTTCTCCAGGCTGGGGGGAGAGCTAGCTCACTCTCACTACCTAATATGTCCTATATTTGTTGTCCCATAGTCCTCCTGGCTACTTCATGAGATAAATATTATAAGACTTCCTAATTGAGTTTGGGGAAAACTAAGGCCCAGGGCATATTAAGTAAATCGTCCCAAATCACATCACCAAAGGAGGCAGAGCTAGGACTCGAAACTGGGACCCTCTGAGTCCAAAGTTTTCTGTCGGACCCCATCCTGGTATAATAATTCTGACTGAGATCAAAGACCGGTTTAGAATTGAAGACATCGTGCCAAGTGAAAGAAACCAGGCACAAAGAAGACAAATATTGTATGAGTCCACTTATACGAGGGACCTGAAGGAGTCAAATTCACAGATACAGCAAGGAGAAATGTAGCCGCCAGGGGCTGAGGGGAGGGGGAATGGGGAGTTCGTTTTCAATGGATACAGAGCCTCCGTTCGGGAAGATGAAAAATTCCAGAGATGAAGAGTCACGGTTGCACAACAATGGGAATGTACTTAATGCTACCGAACGGAATGCTTCAAAATGATGACGATTGCAAATGTCGTGTGATTTTGCCACAGTAAAAATAAAAACAGATTTAAATTTTTTAGGGGTGCCTGGGTGGCTCAGTCGGTTGAGCGTCTGACTCTTGACTTTGGCTCCAGTCACGATCTCACGGGTTTGTGAAGTCTGAACCCCGCCATCAGGCTCCGCCCTGCTTGGGATTCTGTCTCCCTCTCTCTCTCTGCCCCTCCCCTGCTTTCTCTCTATCGTTCTTTCAATAAATAAATAAATAAATAAATGTCAACCTAAAAAAATTTTAAGAAGTCAAGTCCAGAGAGATGAGCAAATAAAGGGCTCGTGACCCACCTGACAGCATGAAAAGCAACGGAATTCCTAAGCCTGTGACTGTCAACCCTTCAGCTCTCTCCTCCCACCAAAGGCTGAGATCAGGGGTTTGTGCTCCAAGGCAGTGGGGGTGGGGGGTGGGGGGGTGGAGGAGGGAAAACCCAGAGCTCCTAATGTCGTGCACCGGGTGATCTGTGACCACTCCTCAAGCACTTTTCCAAACCCCACCAGAAATCCAGTTGCATTAATTGCCATGAGATGCATTAAAATGGGGGCTCTGTTTCGGGCTTGCGCCCCTCACCTCAGAGGGAGGGACTCACCTCTTGGCGGGGTGAGGACCAATACAGTGACTGAGGGCAGAAATGCTTCCTTGCAGAAAGCGGAGGCTCATCCAGGGTGGGCCCCACCAGCTGCATCGGTGACACCCGAAAACTTGTTGGTTATGACCCCACCCCAGGCCAACTGAGTGAGAAATGCAGGGAGTGGGCCCCAGAAATCTGTGTTTTAACATGCCCACCAGGTAATTCTGATGCGTGCTGAAGTTCGGGGACCATCCGCTTGTGTCACTCCCCATAAAGAAAATACAATCACCTTTGTACTCACAGAACGTTTTGCCCCAAGGGGGTTGGGGATGGGGCGAGGAAAGAGGCAGAGCTCTCAACCCCCGGTTGCATCTTAGAATCACCAGCAGAGCTTTTAGAAGTTCTTCCCCCTGATTCTTGACTCAATGGGTGTGGCGTGGGTGTTCGAATGGGAATAAGGGATTCCCAGGCCACTTGCTCACTTGTCTCTGTCCTTTCATTTTGGGCTGGCCTCCACCCCGGCTGCAACTCTTCTTCTGACCCTTTGAAGGACCACAAGCCCGGGTGCAGTTGTTACCAGCCTTGAGCAGCAAGCCAGGAACTCCTGTAGACAGCGCTGTGTCCACAGCCGGGTGGGTCTCTGGTGAGCCGCCCTCAGTGAGCTGACTCTGCTGTTGTGTGGATTGTTCTACTGTGGCCTTACCCTACACACCTGCTCTACGGACTTCGTAAGAAAAGAGCATTTACGCTGTCTTTGTACAGAATGTTAAACTCGAAAGGCAGGATTTATGCTGGTGGGAGTTGGGTATTTAGGAGTTGTGGGGTGTCGTTCTATGGTGAAGGCATGCTAAAGCATCTAGGGTTGCTCCTCTGCTCGCATTTTTAAAGGATAGGGTTACACCATATCAGGCGTTCCAGGAGCCTGGCAGAGAGGCATGTGAGATAAATAAGAATAGATCACGTGATCCAGAAAAATCCGTCTTCTTCTTACTCTCTGTGTCCTTTTTCTTTCTTTCTTTTTTTTTTCAATAAAGACTTCAGGATTTCATTGCTCACGTAGGGGAACATTTTTTTCTTTTTTAATTTACATCCAAGTGAGTTAGCGTCTAGTGCCATACGGATTTCAGGATTTTAGTGATTCATTTCCTACATCTAACACCCAGTGCTCATCCCCACAAGTGTCCTCCTTAATGCCCCTCACCCATTTAGCCCATGCCCCACCCACCTCCCCTCCAGCAGCCCTTAGTTTGTTGTCCATATTTAAGAGTCTCTTCTGTTTTGTCCCTCTCCCTGGTTTTCTATTATTTTTGTTTCCCTTCCCTTATGTTCATCTGTTTTGTCTCTTAAGTTCCACGTATGAGTGAAGTCATGATAATTTGTCTTTCCCTAATTCCCTTCACTCTAGTTCCATCCACGTTGTTGCAAATGGCAAGATGTCATTCTTTTTGATTGCCGAGGAATACTCCATTGTGTGTGTGTGTGTGTATATATATATATATATATATATATATATATATACCACATCTTCTTTATCCATTCATCCAGCGATGGACGTTGGGGCTCTTTCCATACTTTGGGTATTGTCGATAGCACTGCTATGAACTTTGGGGTGCGTGTGCCCCTTTGAAACAGCACACCTATATCTTTTGGATAAATACCTAGTAGTACAATTGTTGGGTCGTAGTGTACTTTTGTTTTTAATTTTTTGAGGAACTTCCATACTGTTTTCAAGAGTGGCTGTACCAGTTTGCATTCCCACCAGTAGTGCAAAAGAGACCCTTTTTCTCCGCATCCTCACCAACGTCTGTTGTTGCCTGAGTTATTAATTGTAGCCATTCTGACTTGTATGAAGGGGTATCTCATTGTGGTTTTGATTTGTATTTCCTCGATAATGAGTGATGGTGAGCATTTTTCATGTGTTTGTTAACCATCTGGATGTGTTCTTTGGAAAAGTGTCTCTTCGTGTCTTTTGCCCATTTCTTCACTGGATTATTTGTTTTTTGGGTGTAGAGCTTGAGTTCTTTATAGATTTGGGATACCAACCCTTTATCTGATATGTCATTTGCAAATATCTTCTCCCATTCTGTCAGTTGCTTTTTAGTTTTGCTGATTGTTTCCTTCACCGTGCACAAGTTTTTATCTTGATGAGGTCTCAAAACTCATTCTATGAAGCCAGGATTATGTTGATCCCAAAACCAGACAGAGACCCCACTAAAAAGGAGAACTATAGACCAATTTCCCTGATGAACATGGATGCAAAAATTCTCAACAAGATACTAGCCACCGTGATCCAACAATGCATTAAAAGAATTATTCACCGTGACCAAGTGGGATTTATTCCCGGGATGCAGGACTGGTTCCATATCCGCAAATCAATCAGTGTGACACATGACATCGATAAAAGAAAGGACAACAACCACACGATCCTCTCAATAGATGCAGAGAAAGCTTTTGACAAAATACATCATCCTTTTTTGATAGAAACCCTCAAGAAAGTAGGGCTAGAAGGATCGTACCTCGAGATCATAAAAGCCATATATAAAAGACCCACAGCTAATATTCTCAATGGGGAAAAACTGAGAGCTTTCCCCCTAAGGTCAGGAACACGACAGAGATGTCCACTCTCACCACTGTTATTCAACATAGTATTGGAAGTCCTGGCCTCAGCAATCGGAGAACACAAAGAAATAAAAGGTATCCAAATTGGCAAGGAGGAAGTCAAACTTCTGCTCTTTGCAGATGACATGATACTCAATATGGAAAACCCAAAGAGCCCACCAAAAAAACTGCTAGAACTGATCCATGAATTCAGTAAAGTCTCAGGATATAAAATCAATGCACAGAAATCATTTGCATTTCTATACACCAATAACGAGGCAGCAGAAAGAGAAACCATGGAATTGATCCCATTTACAATTATATCAAAAACTGTAAAATACCTAGGGATAAACCTAACCAAAGAGGTGAAAAATCCATACACTGAAAACTATAGAAAGCTTATGGAAGAAATTGAAGAAGACACACACAAAAAAAGGAAGAAGATCCCATGCTCACGGATTGAAAGAACAAATACTGTTAAAATGTGGATACGACCCAAAGCAATCTACATATTCAGTGCAATCCCTATCAAAATAACACCAGCATTCTTCACAGAGCCAGAACAAACTATCCGAAAATTTGTATGGAACCAGAAAAGACCGCGAATAGCCAAAGCAATCCTGAACAAGAAAACCAAAGCTGGAGGCGTCACAATTCTGGCCTTCAAGACATATTACAGAGCTGTAATCACCAAGACAACACAGTACTGCCATAAAAACAGACACTTAGATCAATGGAACAAAATATAGAACCCATAATCGGACCCACAAATGTATGGCCAACTAATCTTTGACAAAGCAGGAAAGAATATCCAGTGGAAAAAAGACAGTCTCTTTAACAAATGGTGCTGGGAGAACTGGACAGCAACATGCAGAAGAATAAAACTAGACCACTTTCTTACACCGTTCACAAAAAGAAACTCAAAATGGATGAAAGACCTAAATGGGAGACAGGAAACCATCAAAATCCTAGAGGAGAAAGAAGGCAAAAGCTCTTTGACCTCCGCTGGACAGCAACTTCTTACTCGACGTGTCTCGAGAGGCAAGGGAAACAAAAGCAACAATGAACTATTGGGATCTCTGTTTACTTTTTCTTTGAGTTAGCAAAGGAGAACTTTAAAACAGCTATTACAAGTAAAGAAAAAGAGGTACACAATGAGTGAACAGATAAGAAGTTGGTAGGAAAAATGGAACCTTTTTTTTTTAGAAATCAAATGAAAATTCTAGAACTGAAAAATGTAATATTTGAAGGACACGGATGTGTCAAGAATGTATGTGGCATCCCTAGGTTCCAGGGCCAGGAGCAAAAGCAAACAAACAAAACAAAGAGGCGTAGCAGGAAACCCAACAGAGGATATACAATGGAATACCTGAAAATACCTGACTAATTCAAAGGCAGGGAAAGAAAAAAGCAAGACAGATGGGATAAATAAAAACCAACAGCAAGACAGCAGACATAAATCCAACTTATAGCAACAAGTACGTTAAAAGAAGATTGAATAACACTTTAATGAAGCATTAAGTATAAGTAGACTCAATGCTCCAATTAGAAGGCAGGAAATATTAGATTGAACCCAACTGTGTTTTCTAGAAGAAATGTACTGTAAGTACAAACATACGGGCTAAAAGTAAAAGGATGGGAAAAGATATTGACGTAAAGTCTAGTCATAAGGGAACTAGAGCGATTATCTTCATCATAGACGAAGTAGGCTTCAGAACAAGAAAAATCAAAGAAAACACTACTTGAAAACAAGCGTTTTAAGAACACTTCAACAAGAAGACATAATGTTCCTGGATGTGTATACATCTACCAAAGAACTCCACAACGCACGAAGCAAAAGTTGGAAGTGAAAAAGGGAAAGATAAACAAATACAACATTAAAGACGTTGACGGTCTTTTTCGAATGACAGATGTAATATTTTGGTTATGTATTATTGCCCAACATACCAATGACTAGAATGGAGGTCTCCTGACAGTTAATGCAGAGTTCTTACCATCACATACTTTCTCTCTGAACGAAAAGAAAAAAATTAGATCTCTCAGGTTTGGGAAGGTCTTTGTAAGTTTTACAGAGGCAAAAACGATAGAGGAAAATTTGGGCAGAGTATACATTTTAAAACACTTGCACTTCCAAAATCACCCTTTAGAAAATGGAAAAGCAAGGAAAATAAAAATAAACTATTGGGACTACACCACAAACAAAAAGCTTTTACACGGTGAAAGAGACCATCAACAAAATGAAAAGGCAACCTACTGAATGGGACAAGATATTCACAAATGGTATATCCAATGAGGGGTTAATCATCAAAATACACGAAGAACTTAGAGAATTCAATACCAAAAAAAACCCACAAAAAACTAGTCCAATTCAAAATGGGCAGAGGAATGGGGCGCCTGGGTGGCTCAGTCGGTTAAGCGTCTGACTTCAGCTCAGGTCATGATCTTGCGGTTTGTGGGTTTGAGCCCCACGTCAGGCTCTGTGCTGACAGCTGGGAGCCTGGAGCCTGCTTTGGATTCTGTGTCCCCCTCTCTCTGTGCCCCTCCCCCACTCACACTCTGTCTGTCTCTCTCTGTCTCTCTCAAAAATAAAAAAAAAATTTTTTTTTAATAAATAAAATGGGCAGAGGACCTGAATAGACATTTTCCCAAAAAAAGACATACAAACAGCAGACACATTACCAGATGGCCAACATCACTCATTATCAGGGAGATGCAAAGCAAAACTGCAGTGAGATATCACCTCACACCCGTCGGAATGGCTAGAACCAAAAACACAGGAACCAAGTGTTGGTGAGGATGTGGAGAAAAGGGAACCCTCGCGCACTATTGGTGGGAACGTGAATCGGTGCAAACACTATGGAGACAGTATGGAGGTCCCTCAAAAAATTACAAATAGAACTACCACACGATTCCATAATTCCACTACCGGCTATTTACCCACAGAGAACGAAACACTAATTCAAAAAGATATTTGCGCCCTTATGTTTTTTACAGCATTAGGTACAGTAGCCAAGATAGGGAAGCAATCCAGGTGTCCCTCCGTAGACGAATGGATAAAGAAAATGTGGTATCTTGGACGCCACTAAACATCACTCAGCCCAAACCGAATGAGACCTTGTGCAACAACACGGAAGGCGTCCGAGATGTCATGCTGCGTGAAATAAGTCAGAGAAAGACACATAACACACGATTTCACGTACATGCGGACTCTAAAAAAAACCATAACAGATAAAACAAAACTCATAGATGCAGAGGACAGATTAGAGGTTGCCACATAGGAGGGGAGTTGGGGGGGGGCGGTGTGTGTGATAGGGGTGGAGGGGATCGGGAGGGATAAGCTTCCAGTTACGAAATAAACAAATTATGGGGATTGACGCCTGCCATTTCTCCAAAGCTACATTAGTTCTGTTTCTCTGGAGGACAAGGGACACGAAGAGGCCAGCAGTGATTCTGCATCGGGGCCCGGCTCCTGTTGTGCTACACACCTGTTTCTCTGGGGAGTGAGAGGAAGGTCACTCATGTCATGCACAGCAGCCACCAGAGTCTTGGGACTTGGGAGATCTGGCCCTGCCTTCAAAAGGCTGCTGCTCTCACCCTACAAATGTTCACCTGGCTGGCTGGCAGGTGGCCCCCTGCTTCAGTTCAGTTCATGCTGCAGGGCAGGGGGGGCGCAGATCTACCCACAGTGAAGCTCCTCCAAGACCTGGGCACCCCCCCTGCCTCCACCGACCCTGCTTTCCCCTTCCGGGCAAGGTCAGGTCCCACGAGGGTCCACCACCCGGAACGGACCCCAGGCGGCCCTGCTCCCCTTGGCTCGTGCCCTCATCTGCCCGCGCCGTTTCGCTGACCCCAGACGGAAGGCATAACCCTTCTCACAACCGCAGAAGCTGAGGAGTGTGCTTCCCTCCGGCTGGAAGACTTTCCTGCTCAGAATGCAGGCGCCCAGGCTGCGGCGGGCAGAGGGCACACGGCAGGAGTGCGCTCAGCCAGGGGCAAGGCCGCGCAAGTGGAGGGAGGGTTCGCGTGCGGCGTAGACGAAATCACATTCAGGGGCGAGTCGGCGCGTCCTTAGAAGCAGGCCCTGCGAAATCGGCGCCACTCGCGGACCTCCGCAGGGGGATTTTCGCTGCGACACAGCGCTAGAACTTGCCAGCAAAGAAGGGAACCCGGGCCTGCCTTGCTTTTGACGGAGCTGTGTGGTTACTGAACCAGCTCACCCGAGATGGGCACACCTGCCGTGTTTAGAATCAAACCCACTGATTCAGGAAAAAAAAAAAAAAAAAAAAATCCTCCCAGGCCAACAGAGTTACCCTGCCCGCTGCGTTAATTCACAGAAACACAGCTTACCTCCAATATCAGCGGGCTGTTAGCATTTGCCTGCTTGACTCCACCTCTGGGAGAAAAGTCGGCCCCCTTGAGGCGCAAAACTAGAGAAGCCTAATGAAACTGCGGACGGGACGGAGGAGGGCACTGGGTAAAGCGGGGCTTCGTCGACCCAGACAGCCGGGGCCCAGGAAGGCAGGCGACTTCCCACCTTCACCTGCCACCCCCAGTCTGCGGCCACGGCAGCCCCCACCGCTGCTCTGCTTCCTCTGGCCTGAGTTTCTTCGGTCTCCACCATAAGCCAGCAGCTCCAACACTGGCCTGCCTCGCTATGCGTTTTTGTGGTTTCTTCGGAGTCCGCAGCAGCCACGCCCCAGCCTCAGGGCCCCGCGAGGATGCGGTGAGAAAGCCTGCAGGGGTGGACCGCCAACGCGTGAGGTTGGCCGTCGGGTCTCGGGAAGCGCCCTTCGGGCCTCGCCCGCGGCCTGCAGAGAGCCCCACCCCAGAGGCAGGCACTGCGAGAGGCAGGAGACACGGGAGGCGCTCCCTCCTTCCAGGAGTCACCTGATCCCACGGTGTAGACTCCTAAGGCCGCCGTGGTCAGCGGGAACGCCAGCGCGGGAGACACCGAGCCTTGCGACGCCCTCTACGGTCCTGCTCAACACGAACCGGTGATCACGCCCGTCTCGCGGCGTCTAGGGCAGGGGGTTTTACGTTCCTTGTCCAAGTTGACCCAGCTGGTGAGTGGCAGAGTGGGGCTCAACCCCAGGCAGTCCTGCCTCCAGGGGCACCTGACTCTTGAGGGGGGAGATGACCCTGCAAACCCATGGCAAGGCCGCAGGAGGGAGGGAAAGCAGAGTGCTTAAGGAGGGGAGAGAGAGGAGTAGCTCCATCCAGGGGGCGCTAAGGGGGAGGAGAAAACGGTAGAAGCCACGGCCGCATCGGCAGTGGCAGTGAACGTCTCTTCCGCACTTGATACAGGGCAGACATCGTGCCAGGTGCACTGCACAACCCTCAAGGGCGCCCGCCCTGAGGAGCAGGTGGGACAGTCGCTCCCGTCTCAGTTACGAGGAGCCTGCGGCCGCACGGGCTCCAGCCGGCACCTTGCGCGCCTGTCTCCACCCTGCCCTGGGCGATCCCGCGTTGATGGCGCGAGGTGGCTGCCTTCAGACTCGTTAGACCACAGAAATGGGCAACGGCTGCAAACCAGGGCTCTGGCAGTCCCCCGTTTTTGCTTAAAACTCGGTCATCAAGCAGGTGCCAGCGCTCCTCAGGGGCCAGCCGGCCCCGTCACCCAGGGAGCCCACCCAGCGGGCTTCTGACCCCAGCGTGGGCTCTTTAACTGCAAGAAGGCTCTGCCAATGGGGACTGGGACCCCCAGGCAGGCGGCAGGCTCTGTGAGGAGCTTGAGCCCTGGGGTGGAGCCCACCTGCCGGGGCCAGGGCTGCCTGCCAGGTAACTTGAGGGCAGGGAGGTGTCAAGGCGGGTGGGAGGACCCACAGGGGTGCTGAGGGACCCTGGGCCCCGGGGATACCTCGTCCTGTCTTTTCAAACCCGGTCAGACAGAAAAGCTTCCCAGGCGCTCTAAGGCACCACTGACACCGTGTGGAAAGCCCGTGAACTTCTCTGTAAATGAGCTTCTCAGAAAGGCCTGCCTTTCTAGCATTTCTAGCCACCCCCCCTCTTTGTTCCCCCCGAAGTCAGGTTCCCTGATGCTTACAACCACACTGTGGGGTAGGTACCATTCTCAACACCTTACGGGTGAGGAAAGAGAGCCCCAGTGACTGGCCCGGGGTCCTGCAGTCAGCAAAGGGCAGATGAGGGACAGGCGCTCCCAGCAGCCACAGTGGAAGACAACTTTTCAGGTATTTGATTAAGACGTTGCAAATATGACTCCCCGCTGTCTTCCAAGTCCTTCATCAGGTATACATTTTGCAAATATTTCCTCCCGGTCTGTGTCTTGTCTTTTCATTCTCTGAACGCTGGATTTCGCAGAGCAAAAGTTTTTGACCGACTTGCCAAATTTTCTTGCCACGGATCATGCTCTTGGTGTTGGAACTGAAACGTCATCACCAAACCCAAGGTCACCTTGGTTTCTTTGGTTATTTTCTAGGAGTTTTATAGTTTTGCCATTTGCCATTGAGGTCTGCGATCCATTTTGCACCAATTTTTGTGAAAGGTGTAAGGCCTGGGTTTAGATTCTTTTTTTTTTTTTTTCTTGCACATGATCGTCCAGTTGTCCTAGCACCATTTGTTGAAGACTGTCTTTGTTCCAATGTATTACCTTTGCTCCTTTGTCAAAGATCAACTGACTATATTTGTGCCATTGACTGAATGTTTGTGTCCCCCCCCCCCCCCAAATTAAGTGAAACCTGCTCTTCAAGATGGTAAGTTTGGGGGCGTGGCTGTTGAGGTGTGTGTGATTGGATCATGAGGGTAGGGCCCTCTTGCATGGAATTATTGCCCTTATAAAAGAGACCCTCTTTATAAAAGAGAACTCTCTCGCCTCTTCTGCTGTGTGAGGACACGATGAGAAGACCACCCACCATCCATCTATGAACCAAGAAGAAGGATCTCACCAGACAATGCATATGGACACGTAGCTTGACCTTAGACTTCCCAGCTTCCAGAACTCTGAGAACTTGACTGGATCTCTTTTGGCACTCTCTATATTGTTCCGTTGATCTCCTTGCCTGTTCTTTCCCCAGTAGCGCACTGTCTGGATTACTGTACCTTTATCGTAAGTCTTCAAGTTGGGTGACATCGGTCCGACTTTGTTTTCTTTTTCTTCAACATTGTGCTGGCTATTCCGGGTCTTTTGCCTCTCCCCCTCTGCTGACCAACATTGTCCCAGAAACGCCCTCTACCAAAGTGGGCTGCTTCTAGAACAGGCTGCTTCTATAGGCAAGCTCCAGCCTGCCCACATCCTCCAGGAATGGTGGGCTCCCTCTACAGACCAGCGCCAGCCCACATTCTTGCGAGTTTTTGTTTACTTTGTTTGGTGCTTTGCCACGGGCAGCCCGCACGTTTCTGAGGCTTCTTTGAAGAGGCTTCAGCCTTGGAGGGAGTCCCCATCCTGTCCTCAGTTCCTCCAGTGTCCTCTCTTTCTCAGCCTAGAAAAGCTGTCCTTCTGCACCTTCCACATCTGGGCTCCCTCCTAACTCCTGTTAGTAATTAACCACCTTGTCTCGTTCTACTCAGTAACTCGCTATACGAGAATGGCCCTGTTCCAATAAGCAGGGACGTTTCTGTCTCTGTTTCCAACGGACCCTGACTAATAGAGTCCCCTAACAAGGATTCAGCTGGGAGAAGCAGGAATGTCGCTGGCAGAGTCCCGGCTGCAGGACACAAAGCAGAGTATGTGTGTGTTGGGGGGTGGGGGTGGCGTCTGGGGTTGACAGACAGGCAGGCGCTCAGTAACTAGAACAGAGAGTGACGTCAAGATATTTTCAGGTGAACACAACACCTTCCCATTAGCAGATCCTCACTAAAGAAAATTCTAAAGCCACATACTTCGGGAAAAAACCAAAATGATCCCAAGCGGAAGGCCGGAAATATACAAAGAAGTGATAAGCCAAACTAATAATGATAGGGATTGGGATAGATCTAAAAGCGCGTCTATTCACTGCGTGAAACAATACTGTCTCATGAGGTTTAAAAAAGCAAAAGAACAAAAGCATAGAAGTCCGACAGGGGTGGCTACAGAATGAACCGTGTTCCCTGCAACTCGTATGTTGGGGTCGTAACCCACGCTGTGATGGCGTTTGGAGATGGGGCCTGGAAGAAGAGGTGACTGGGTGGAGGTGAGGCCATGAGAGGGGGGCCTCATGACGGATCGGCGCCCTTATAAGAGGCATCAGCGACGCGCTTGAGAAGGTGCCATCCGCAAGGGGAAAGAGGGCTCTCACCGCAACCTGACCACACTGGCACCCTCGAAATCACACCTCCAGCCTTCGGAACTGCAAGAACATTAATTTCTGTTGTTTAAGCTCCCCGGTCCCCCCGTGTTTTATGATGGCAGCCAGCAGAGTATAAACAGAGTGCAGGCTCTGGCATTGTCCCCGGGGCTGACACTCAGGCACTGTGCACTTGTACATTATCCCGAGGGAACTGGCTCCCGTGCGTTCTGATTGGACCCCGTGTGCGTCACCCTGGCCGGCACAACCATTTTTTTAAATTCTCTCTGAGAAAAATTATTGATTAACCTTAGATTTTGATCAATTAAGTTTCCATATTGTGATTTTTAGAGTAATGACTCCAAAATATAAACAGTATACGCTTCTAACTTACTGAAGAAAAATTAGAATAATTAAAAAAAAAATCAATCCAGGGGCACCTGGGTGGCTCAGTCGGTTAAGCGTCCGACTTCAGCTCAGGTCATGATCTCACAGTCCGTGAGTTCGAGCCCCGCGTCGGGCTCTGGGCTGACGGCTCAGAGCCCGGAGCCCGCTTCGGATTCTGTGTCTCCCTCTCTTTCTGCCCCTCCCCTCCTCATGCTCTGTCTCTCTCTGTCTCAAAAATAAATAAGAACATTAAAAAAAAAAAAAAGCTAGTGGAGCATGGTGTATCAGGCAAAACAGATTTAAGGCAAAGACACTCACCAGGAAGAAGCCCGTGTCATAATGACAGAAGCCCGTTCATTAGAAAGAGGTGAAAGTTCGATTCAAAGAACAGTTTCCAGAGTCAGCCTGTTCAAATCCCAGCTCTGCTACTTAGGTATGTGATCTTCAGCAAAGCACTTAGTCTCTGTCGTTTTCGGTTTCCCCACATGGAAGCGGGAAAATCCAAAAGCCTTAAAAAAAATCCTCGTATGTTTGGAAATTAAGAAACATGCTTCTAGATAATTTACATATGTAAACAGGGAAATGCCATGTCACAACTAATGGAATTTAAGTCAGCAGAATTTAGAGGAAAACCAAAGCCCTAAAATATGTATGTTGGAAGAGAAGAAAGGCTGAAAAATAATGAAGATCCCATCTCCGGGAGCTAGAAAAGGAATGGCGAAATAAACCCAAAGAAGGAAGAAATAAGGAATCACTAAAATTCAGAGCAGAAACAAATGAAATTGAAAAAAAAAATCTACAATAGCGAAGATCAACAAACTAAAAGTTTTTTTGGCTTGTTTTTTTGTTTTTGTTTGTTTTTGTTTTTTGTTTTTGTTGTGGGTTTTTTTTTTGTTTGTTTTTTTTTTTTTTTTTTTTTTTGCAAACACTAATGGGATTGATGAGCCTCCAACGAACCCGGATAAGAAAAAGAGAAAGCACAGACCTATTTCAGTGATGGAGAGAACGGAAATCACTATAGTTGCTGCTCACATTAAGAGGATAAGAACTACATTTACATATGATTTTTTTCCACTCAAAAGACACAGAAATAGAAATACAGAATGAGATTTATAGCATAATATAACCGATACGAGTTTACCAAATATGGCGTGTGTGTGTGTGTGTGTGTGTGTAAGATACACATGTTGCTAAATAAATATATAAAAGGTTAACCTGGGGGGGGGCATGTAATGAAAACTTTTTCTCTAAATGTAGAAGAAATGGTCACAGTTCTAGAACAAGACAATTTATCAGAAATGACTCAAGAAGAGATAAAACGTTTAAGTTGCCCTATGAACATTTAAGAATTGGATCAGCAACCCAAAGCCCTTCTTCAGTGAAAAGTTCAGACTCACGAGGCTTCACCCTCCATTTCTACCACGCCTGATATCAAGGACCAAAACTTCAGTCTTATACAAGCTCTTCTACAGAATAGGGGGGGAAAAAAGCAAATATTTTCTTGCTTATTTTATGAGGCAAACATAACCTTCATGCCAAAATATGATGACAGCTTAGGAAAGGAAAACTACAGGGGTACCTGCGTGGTTCAGTTGGTTAAGCATTCCACGCTTGATTTAGAGATCAGCTTTGTGAGATCGAGCCCCGTGTCTCAGGCTCTGTGCTGGCAGCACAAAACCTATTTGGGATTCTCTGTCTCCCTCTCTCTCTGCCTGCCCCCTGCTTGTGTTCTTTCTCTCTCAGAAACAAAATAAATAAACATTTTTAAAAAAAAAAAAAGAAAAATTATAATCTACTCATGAACATAAACACAAAACTTTTTCTTTTTAATGTTTATTTATTTTTGAGAGAGAGAGAGACAGAGACAGAGTGTGAGCAGGGGAGGGGCGGAGAGAGAGGGAGACACAGAATCGGAAGCAGGCTCCAGGCTCCGAGCTGTCAGTCCAGAGCCCAACGTGGGGCTCGAACTCACAGACTGTGAGGTCATGACCTGAGCTGAAGTCGGACGCTCAACCGACTGAGCCACCCGGGCGCCCCCATAAACACAAAACTTCTAAAAAATATTAACAAAATAATGTAATCTGTAGTTAACAGCTTAAAGGTGAAAGTTCATAGGAATGTTGACATCAATACAGAAAGTCATTGATAAAATTCAACATCTATTTATAATTTTTTTCAAAATTGAGAAAGGAAATGGAGGGGAATTTTATTAATCTGATGAAGTTTTTTATTTTTTTAAATTTTTTTTACTTTTTATTTTTGAGAGAGAGACACAAAGACAGAGCATGAGCTGGGGAGGGGCAGAGAGTGAGGGAGACACAGAATCCAAAGCAGGCTCCAGGCTTTGAGCTGTCAGCATAGAGCCTGACGTGGGGCTTGAACTCATAAACCATGAGATCATGACCTGAGCTGAAGCCGGACGCTTAACTGACTGAGCCACCCAGGCGCCCCTGATGAAGTTTTTTAAATAACATACCTATAGTAAATATCACTTATAATAGTCACCCATTAGTATAGTAAGACAAGAAAAAGACAAACTTATAAAGATTAAAAAAGAAGAAATAACAAGTGACATGAATATCTCTATATATGTGATATGTCTATTGTGAAACACATTTAAAACAAAAGGATACAGATTTTTTTTTAAGTTTTTGAACAAGCGCCAGGCAAAAATAAAGCAAAAGAAAGCTGGTATAGCAAATTTGGTGCCAGAGCTGTTTCAAGTCCAAAATTTTTAAAATCAGAAAGAAAAAGAAAAGAAAGAATATTGTAAATAAAAAGATAATGGACAATTGAGTTAGAGATTTTAAAATACTCTCTTCATGGGGCACCTGGGTGGCTCAGTCGGTTGGGCGTCCGACTTTGGCTCAGGTCATGATCTCACAGCTCACAGCCCGCATGGGGCTTTGTGCTGACGGCTCAGAGCCTGGAGCCTGCTTCAGATTCTGTGTCTCCCTCTCTGCCCCTTCCCCACTCACATTCTGTCTCCATCTCTCTCAAAAATAAATAAACATTAAAAAATTTTTACAACTTAAAATACTCTCTTTGAAACAGATCGAGCAGACAAATAAGAACCAAACGTATAGAAGATTTGATTAATGTGCCTAACAAAGCTTGATCAGTTAAATATTAGAGAAAGAATACACGTTGCTTTCAAGTACATACAGAACATTCACAAATGTGGATTATGCATAAGGCCACAGAGGAAACCTCAGTATATTCCAGAGCCTCCACAGCAAGTTCAGACTATGTTTTCTGACCTTATGTAAAATAAATCAACATCAAAAGGATCAATTTATAAGATCCCTCATGAATGAAAACTGAAAACAAAATGTAATATGATGAAATAATCTTTGAAATAGGGAAGAAATAATAAAGGAAATTATTAAATATTTTTAATCGAAATGAAAAATACTCTATGTCAAAATGTATAGGACAAACTAAAGAAATTTAGAGATAAAATCATAGTTTTAAAAATATTCATGAGAAAACAGCAAATGAAGCTCCCATTTAGTAAGTTCCCAGAAGTGAACCCAAGCAAGCAAACAAGCAAACACAACACCCAAAGAAAAGAGTAGAAATGGGTGAAATGGGAATAATAGAAAAATGGAAGGCCAGTAAAACCAAATAACTGGTCCTTTGAAAAGTCTCCTAATATAGACAAGCCAGCAGGAGAACTAATCAGGAGAGGAGATTCAAATAAACAAAAATACAACAGGAAAATAGAAGAGGAAACAGAAACATTTCTCTAAGAATTTCAAATGCTTAAACGGCCACAAGAAGTAGAAAATCTGAACAGATCAATAGCCAGTCGCCAACAACTCAACCACCCTTCGAGGGAAGCACGGGTGGGCGCCCACTGTTCAGAGGAGGAATCTGAAGAATTGATCATTTGAGTGAGCCGCAAGGTCACAGAGCAGAGCCAGGAGTTGAACCCCAGCAGCCGGATTCTAGAAGCTTCACTCGAACCCCAGCAGCCGGATTCTAGAAGCTTCACTCTTTTATCCTCATGCTACTGTTTTGCTTCGACAGCAGGGCCGTAGTGTAAATGTTACAATGATGAGAAGGATTATGTCTTTCCTCTCTTCTCGTATCACCATGTATGGCTCACCAAAAAGGCTGTATACATTTAAAAATAGTCCATTGTTAAGATAAGAACATTCCCTGGGTTACAAAATTCACAGGTACTAAAAGGGTAAGCCGTAGAGCTCTCCCTTCCACCTCCACCCAAGGTAACGCTCTCGCTTTCTTGCCGATCCTTTCAAAAGTATTTTATGCCCATTTAAATAAAGACGTGTGTTCTCAATTCTCCTTTTTATCTAGTGAATGGCACATATATGCACATTTCTCTGCTCCTTGTTTTCTCACTTTAACGATATCTCGAAGGTCGTATCATTTAAAACATTCTCGTCCTTTTTTTTTTTTAACTAGGTCCCATGCCCAACATGGAGCTTGAACTCAAGACCCCGAGAGTCATACGTTCCACCAGCTGAGCCAGCCAAGCGCCCCTCAAACATCTTCGTTCTTTGAACAGTTGCAGAGGACTCCGTCGGTGTCTCTTGTGATTTAACCCATATTCGGTTGCTAGAACAGTAGGATGTTTCTCACCTTTTGTGATCACAGATCATCTCGTGGTGACTATGTCATTTAGCCCATGAAATAGTTCTAGTGAGCGTAATCTATCTGTCTCAGTTTCTAAAGCTGGGTAACAAGTTACCCCAAATCTGAGTAACCTGCAACAATGGCATGTATCTTTTTGGCTCACAAGTCTGCGATTTCCGCTGGCAGGATTCCGTGAGGACAGTGGTCTCTGCTCCACAGGCCGTCAGCGGTGCCAGTTCAGGGTGGGGACCGAGCCCTCGGATGAAGTCTCGTCCACTCACGGAGCCAGCAAGCCATCCTGGCGGTTGCCTGAGGCCTTAGCTGTGACCAGACCCTTGCCTGGGGCCCCTGCAGGCAGCCTGGACTTCTTCGCAGCATGGTGGCTGAGCTCCAGAAGGGCATTCTGAGAGAGCCAGGCCGGCCCCCTCGCCCTTGGCAGTCGGGGGCAGGAGGCCGCCCCCAAATCCCACCCAGCTTCAAAGGAAGGGGACTAGAATCCACCTCTTGACACGGAGTGGCAAGGTCCTGGAAGAGAATTCGAGTCCAGAAATACCGTTGTAACATTTTAATCCAATCCGTCATGGGTACCTTTCTGGAAACGCACTTGCTCCGTGACAGGGAGGTACAGCTCTAATTTCCATAGGTGTTTGTTAATAGCCCTTCAGAGGATTTGTACCAGTTCACTCCCAACAGCAGTGCATGAGAAGCACGGATCTGTCTCCGGAAGGAGTGAAAGATTGATGGAAAGGACAAAGAGTGAATGAAGAGTGATTGAATGAATGCCAAGTTGATCTTCAGAGAAACACTTAATCGTCCGGCCACTGGGAGGCGGTGTTTTCCCACGGAAGCGCTGGGAGGCGCCCTGGGAAAGAAGGTCTGTGAGCACCGGTTTGCTTTGGGCAGGGGAGGCTCCCTACATCCAGGTCCCGGTGCGTGGACTTATACCCCACTTGGTTGCCCTTGACAGCCCGGAAGAGGGAAGACAGGACTCACAGCGCTCCGTTCCTTTTGTCCTTTACAGTACAGGAGGCTCTGATGCCTGTGTAAAGCCCTCCCGAGGCCACAGCACCAGAGCTCAGAACGGATTCGTCCTCTGTAGGGGCCTCTGGAGGTGAGGCCATTCCTTCAAAGGCACATTTCCAGTGGTTGTGGTTTTAGGCCTGCAAACGTGGGGGCTTGCATAGTGCCGGGGGACCTGGGGTGGTCGCTCTGCAGAGACCTCGGAGGCGCTGAGCCTCTGTGACACCTCCCCAGGGTGTGGCCCCTTCCCCCCTCCTTCAGGTGGGACCCTTGGTCACTTCCAGGGATGGCCTGGAGCCCCCGAGACCCATGAACGCCAGTGTGGCTCCAAGCACAGGGGCCCTCGCACAGGCTGAGTTCCCTCCCAGGCAGGCCCTGCAGGGCCCCAGCCAGCTTCCTGCCCCTCGACACCACTGGGGACAGAGCAGGACGTTTTGACAACGTGGCTTTGAGGCCAGGACGATTCTGCTGCGCACGAACCTTGTCAACAACTGAGTGAGGTGGGCGGAGGTCCCCCTGCCCCATCTCGGATGCTGCCTCGACCACTGAGATCCAGGCACAGCTCGGGGATGGGGTGGGGAGTCAGGGGCAGGGCAAGGAACACGGCCTCTGAATTTCACAATCTGTGTTTGGGTCAAATTAGGGACCGAGCAGGCCTCTTGGGCTGTTCGGAGGCCATGCTGTCCCCGTGCATCAAGCTCACCCACGTGTGGCTGACCCTTTGGGAACCAACCCATGACTTCCCCGGTCGCAGTCCCGCATCATCTTTGTGGCGCAGCAGGGGTGAAGGCTGACCACGGCGTCCCGCGGGTCCTCCGCGAGGCCTGGGAGGCCGCTCCAAGCAGGAGGGATGCAGAGTCGCTTCAGGGAGGCCCGGCTTGGAGCCTCACCTCTGGGAGCCGTGGGCAGATCACGGGGACCCGTTTCCTCGCCTATGATCTCGGTTCCTGCTTCATAGAGGTGCTATGTTACGTCGGAGAGTGGTCATAGTGCCAGGCTTCGGATCCGAGGGCAATCAGTTCCCACCTCTCTGACCCTTGTCCCCTGCAGCTGTGGCCCACACACCCTCATCCGGACGGGATGGGCACTCCAGCGCCCCCCCCCCACCCCAGCAGAGGAGGGCCAGGCTGACACTGGGCACCACACACCCTGAGGGGCGGTCTCGGGCCTCCCTCCAGCGACCCCAAGCACACTGAGGAGCACGGGGCCCTGGGGACACGGCGGCTGCTCCCCGGCTATCATCTGTCCCTCAGGGGACCAGTCTGAGCAGTCAGGCACTGAGTGCCATCCCCCACTAGGGCTGATGGCTGTGTCACTCTATGCTTGATCCAATGGGACTCGGGCTTCGCCCTGGCCCTGTGTTAGTGGCCCCAGGTCATGGTGGAGGGGGGGTGGGACTGTCCTTCCCTCCCACGGGCTGACCTCTCACTGCTCCCTAGTTCACAACCAAGAAGGAGTTTGAACACAGGAAGCCCCACCTCCTGCCCTCACTAGTCCTGAAGGCAGACATTTGTGTTAAGCTACTTTGAAAATCTCTTTCTTGCCTCAGAACAGACAGGCTGGGAGTGAGTCCAGTGGGCGTGTGGGGGAGGCGCGGATATGGCCACGGGGCTTCCCATGCTGTCCCTGAACCCAGACTAGGGTCCTTCATCACAGGGTAGAGGGCCCACCAGGATGTACACCAGCCTCTGGCCATTTAGCAGAGGGCAGAGAGCCACGATGGCTAGATGTGGGGCCAACCCAAGAATGTTTCTTTTGTTTCCCATCCCGAGGCAAGGACACCCCTAGGGAGCCCCCTGCAGGGAACCGCTTAGGGACCCGCCTGCTCCTGGCCGCCCACAGACTGATGACACAGGGAGAGAGGAACCTTCCTTCTCTGCACCACTGCCCAGAGCCAGGGGGCCAAAGCAAACAGACCAAGGGAGAGGTCAGGCTGTGAAGGGAGAAGGGGGCTCTCAAGAGTGTTGTGCTTACAGCAACCCCAAGAGAACCCTGGAGATGCTGGGTGATGTGCAGCCCACAGCCACATTCCTGCCCCAAGGACCCCCATGGCACGACAAACAACAGAGAATCAACAACAGACAGACGAGCCTCTCCCGCGGCCGCCGGGGAAAGACCAAGGCCCGTCTGGGGAGGGACACCAATAACGACAGCCCACAGGCAAAAGTCAGGCCCCGACATTTCTCTTCCCCAGCTACTGAGGACGAGAGTTGGAACGAGTTTCTAAATTATCTGCTCTGGGACCGTAACGTCTCCCACGCGCTTTGTGCAGCCAAGACCCAATGACATAAACGAGTGAGAAGCTTGGGGAGGTTTGGACACGAGGGGACAGGCTCTCTGCAAGGAACATGGAATTGGGCCACCAGGTGCAGAATCAAAGATGGTGATTCTGCATCCCTGCACCTGCAGTCCAGAGACGACCAGTCGTTACTCCGTTCACCCGAACCCCGTCGGCACCGGGGGGGGTGCTCGTCCGCCACTGAGCAGACACGAGAGTGTCGTGGGGTCCCGGGGCTCAGCATGGGATCCCCGTGGCGACACCAGTCAGCTGACCAGTCCTGGGTCACTGCAGGTGATCTTTGGGCTCCTAGCAACCGTGCAAGGTCAGGTGCTAAGACGATGTTCTTACACTTCGGTGTTCCTAAGAATCACTCCTGATTCCTGATGAGTGTGGGTGCTCACAGGTGGGGCAGCGATCCGGGGCGGTGGGGGGGGGGGGGCCTCCACGGTGAACCATCCACTGGTGATTCACTGGGCTGCTCTTTGTCTGAGCCCTCAGTGCATAGGTTGTTGAAACTCTAGCTTGCAAATCAAATGAATGCCTAGGTCCTTGAAATATTAAAAGAACTTTCAAAGGAGCGTTACGTTGACACCCTAATTATCGAGATCATAAAGTCCTGATTTCAAAAGGGTAAGAAGGGACATTGCGAGCCACTGTCACGCACACCACAAAAAGTAACATCTTACCCATGTTAAGTGCTAAGTTATATTCACACTTTCAGGATGTGTAGGCTTACGTACTCTCAAATCGCTTGACTTCTATTTAAACTGGTTTTAGGCCAGAAGAGCTGCAGCACATCCTAGAATATTAAATGCTTTTAAATGTCACTTCATGGTAAGTACCACTTGGTAGGTTTTAAATTGTTCTCAAAGGGCATATTCTCTTAATTTTTCTTCGTGGCAAATCATCCACCGATTCACCACCTCGAACTAATCACGGTGCTATATTTGAAGCCAATTATTCAAATCACAAGTACACAGGATGAATGCGGGAGGGGGGGATTTAGAAAAATGACATATGCAAATATTCGCAACAGAGAGCTATTGTGTTTTGGCAAAGAAACGTCCACGCGTCAGCTGTGAAGGAAGTATATTTTGAAAGCGAACCTCTTAAGCGTCTAAGTCCCCGTCAAGATACCTCTACAAGGTACTCACACCTCCAAATTAGATAGCTGAGGCTTCTCCAGCTTTTGACAGGCCTCCGTATTGGTACTGTCTTCATAAAACGCAGAATTGGACCGCAGTTCAATGTGCTATCACAGTGCGAACACTTCTCGGTCTAAAGACAAGAAAATCGGACGGTGATGATGTCAGGTGGCCGTTTTCAGACTTCTAAGTAGTGGCACCCCTTTTTCAAAGGAACCAAGAGTCAGAAATAGAAATTATTTTGTCTGCGTCGATTTATTCCTACATTTAACGTTTTAACACTCCGTGGAAACATCAAGGTCCTTGCGGTGAACATAAAAATTTGAGACTGGGGTTAAGGCCAGCGATTTATTAAAGTCGTCTCGGGCTCCAGGTCATTCAGGTGCCGTGTTCTGCTTGTACAGTTTAGAGCAAGGCGGTCAAGATGGCTGATGTTTTAGAGCACATCATGCGATGAGCGACTCAGGCGCCCCAGTCCTCATCTTTAAGTGATATTTTAAAATGTTTTTAAGAAGCTATTGCATCCAATATTTATGGAGGGAGCCTCCTGAGAATGCAGGACTGGCCCATTCTAGAGCAATTCTTTACAGAGAACAACCACAAAGTGGACAAAATACACTTCACGACTATCGAAGGCGCTGGAGAGAAATCAAAACCAGAACACCAGAGGAGGGCCGAGGCTTAGGAGGAAAATCTTTGGGTGCATTTAATGGCTTTTCTGCCCGAGGACAGGCTTCCATCTGCCAAGTAGGGCAGCTGAGCTGGAGTAGAAAACCCGCAGCCTTGCTGGCTTAACAAGTAAGAGGACCAAGTTCAGAGTGATCAGAACAGGCAGAAAGTGACAGAAGATACTAGAAAAGAGAGCCAGAAAGGAGGATCCAAAAATCCTGGGTAAAACTGCCCAAATCTCTGGTTGATCCTATAAACCAGGTGTAAAGCAAGGCAAACTCAAAGTGGCCTGGCTAAGCTAAAAGAACTTAGGAGAGTTCCGTGGTTACCCAACGTAGGCAGGGTAAGGAGAAGTGGCAGCTTAATTCTAGCCCTGTTAACGACCTCCCTTAAAAATCAGCACTTTTCAGGGGCGCTTGGGTGGCTCAGTCGGTTCAGCTCAGGTGTGATCTCAAGGTTTGTGAGTCCGAGCCCTGTGTCCGGCTCTGTGCTGAGAGCTCAGAGCCTAGAGCTGCTTCGGACTCTGTCTCCCTCGGTTTCTGCCCTTCCCCTGCTCACGCTCTGTCTCTCAAAAATAAACAAACGTTAAAAAAATTTTTTTTTTTAAATCAGTACTTTTCAGAGGAACATAACACACTCCAGAGTCCCTGAAATGTAGAATTCATAAAGTTTAGGATACAATCCAAAACTACGAGGCATGCACCCAAGAGAAAAAGGCAATTTAGAGACGGATCCTGAAAAGATCCACATGTTGGAATTGGCAGGCAAGGATTTTTAAAGAGCTAATATAACCATGCTCAAAGATGTAAAGGAAAATAAGCTTGTAATAAACAAACAGGTAGGGAATCTCAGCAGAGAAAAAAAAAAAAAGCTATTAAAAAAGAAAAAAGAACAGGGGCGCCTGGGTGGTTAAGCATCAGACACTTGATTTTGGCTCAGGTCATGATTTCGTGGTTTGTGAGATCAACCGCATCGGGTTCTATGCTGACAGCCCAGAGCCTGCTTGGGATTCTCTGTCTCCTCTCTCTCTGCCCCTCCCCTACTCATGCTCCCTCTCTCTCTCTCATAATAAACTTTAAAAAAGGGTATGAAATTCTACATGGAAAAGAAGGTTAGAAGAAAAGACTTACTAGATGGGCTTTAGAGTAAATTGTAAGAGACAAAATAAAGAGTCGGTGAACCTGAAGAGAGAAAAACAATTTTTAAATCGAAAGAGCCTCAAGGAATTGTGGGCCAACCTCAAAAGGTTAATGTATGTGTAATAGGAATGTAAGGAAAGAAAGGGACAGAAAATATATTTGAAAAAGTAACGTCTAAATATTCTCCAAATTTCATTTAAGACATAAATTACAGATTTAAGTTCAAGGAACTCCAAGCGAGATAAATACAAGGAAAATCATACCAAAGCATATGAAGCAACATTGCTGGGGAGTTTAAAATAGTACAGCCACTTTGCAAAAGTCTGGCAATTTCTTATAAAACTAAACACACACCTACCTGTGACTCAGCAGTCGCGTTCCTGGGTATCTATCCAAGATAGATGAGCAGATACGCCCAGAAAGGACTTGTATGGAGTCTTACCAAGAGCATGGATAAACCCGCTTCGGGATATTCATACAATGGAACACTACTCAGTGACAAAAAAGGCATAAAATATTGACATATGCCGTGACATTAATGGCTTTCAAAAACATTATGCTAAAAGAAGCCAGATGGAAAATGGTACTATTTTACTCCACATATGTGAAGTTCTCAAACAGGCTAAAATGAATCCATAGCTTAAAAAAACAAAACAAAACCACAACGGTGGTTGCTCCAGGGACTAGGACAGAAGCCTCTGAAGGATATGGAGCAACATACTGGGGTCACGGCAGCGCTGGCTACCTTTGTGGGATTGGCGTTACAAGAGATGGGATTTGCGTTACGAGAGCGTCCACACTGTGACAACTCATCAGATGGTATACTTAGGATGCTGCATTTCACGTTTACCTCAAAAATATTAAACATTAGTTACAAATATTAAACTCTAATTTATGATGTGTATACTGAATGTATATGATGTGTTATATACGTACACGATGTGTATCATGATGTGTTACTGTAAGGGCTGGAGAAAAGCATCCCAGAACAATAAGTGCTACCGAATGTTCATCACTGCTATTATCAAGACTGGACGTGGCGAAGCACACGGCCTGCTGCTCCCAGAATGGCTTTTCCTTTCTCACTACGCCGGGTCCCTCCCAGAATCCAATCACAAATCCTGGTGACGCAAAACTTATGCAGAAATTTAAATGGAAATCGGAGTATTTGCTATCTAATAATGAAAATGCTAAGTGAAAACTCTGCCCTTCTGGCACCTGGGTGGCTCAGCGGGTTGAGTGTCCGACTCCAGCCCAGGTCATGATCTCAAGGTTCACAAGTTCGAGCCCTGGATTGGGCTCTGTGCTGACAGATCAGAGCCTGGATCTGCTTCAGATTCTGTGCCTCCTTCTATGCCTCTCCCCAGCTCATGTTCTGTCTGTCTGTCTGTCTCTCTCTCTCTCTCTCTCTCTCTCTCTAAGATAAATAAGAACATTAAAAAAATTTTAAGGGGCACCTGGGTGGCTCAGTCGGTTAAGCCTCGGATTTCAGCTCAGGTCATGATCTCGCGGTCCGTGAGGTCAAATCCCGCATCAGGCTCTGCGCTGACAGCTCGGAACCTGGAGCCTGTTTCGGATTCTGTGTCTCCCTCTCTCTCTGCCCTTCCTCTGTTCACGGTCTGTCTGTCTCTCTCTCTCTCAAAAATAAACATTAAGAAAATTTTTTTTTAATTTTTTTAAAAACTCTGCCAAACCCCCAACTTCTCCCCTCCAAAAAACATTAAACATACAACACTGTTGCCAATGAGTAAAACCTTTTAGGGTTAAAAGTGTAATTTTATTTAGATGTTACTTGTACATAATCTATAGTAAGATATACAAACAGATAAAAATTGTTTAACAGGAGGTTGTTGTTTTTTTTTTTTTAATACCATTTTCAATTCAATTTACAACAGCATTGGTAATAATACTGCAAGGTGACAGATACTCTGATTTATAAAACAAAACTTACTTGCTACTCTGGCTGATACATTCCCACTAGTCTTTAATGGATTCAAATGTATCGTGTATTTCCGTTGCAAATTATTACAAAACTTTCACAGCCTAGCCACTTGGTGCTCAGAAAAGATGTTGATATTCTAAACATTTACTGAAATGAAAATGTTAATTTCCTAACAGTATACTTTCACGAAAGGAAAACCAGAAGTGTACCAAATCCTACGGTCTGGGGCCACCGATGGAAAAGCAACCACGTTATGTTTGTGTAGCTAATGTGTGTGGTACCGAGCAGTCTTCTCATCCCCTCTGCCTAATCTACGATGTGAGAAAAAAGCTGATCAGAAATGAATCTAAAATACACGCGGGGGAACAAAACGGAGGATGATTTAAAATAACCTTACAATAGATGACTGCTACTTTAAAATGTAAAATTCACAGCTATGAAATACCCTTTTGAATGTCCTTCTCCGTTTGTTTTGGTAAATATTTTTTGAAAATGGAAAACTGAAAAATCAAAATATTCACTTTTTCCTTTTCATGTACTAGCACATTAGAAAAAGTCTGGATTTAAATTTTCGAAGAAATCCGATTTGCTGAGAAAAATACTGTAAAAATAATCGAAATGGAAATTTAGTCCTTTTCCATTCTGTTAAAGGCTAGGTGACACCCTAGGGCAAAAGGTTTTTCACTAGTCGGAAAATCAAGTTGAAAGTGACTTGTTGATTCCACTACAGGAAGACGACTAATAATTAATAGGCTTATGAATATTTATGAATAAAGTGCCAGTAATTTTATTGTAATAAGATATAAATAGAAGAAATTCTGACATGGGTAGTAGCTTTATGTGTTCTCTTCGTCCTGAGAACAGAAGGGACATAAAAAACAAAGAAGCGTTACCAGATAGAAGTTCTAGAATTGTGCAAGTAATTCCTACTCCAAAAGTAACAATAAAAACAAAATATTGTAATAAAGACAAAAGAGGAGTACAAATGGTAAAAGTCCCAAGAATAATGCCAACACAGGAGGCCTTTACACTGAAATAAAGGGAGAGAAATCAAAGGGAGAAATTTAAACGTTCATTACTAACTACTGCTTATAATCGGTAAAATTATGGCGTCCAGCTCCAAGACACAGAAACTCGAGAAGCATGTGTCAAAATAGCCAGTCCCGCTGAAAAGACTCAGGTAACCTGATGTGAGAAGGATGGTCTTGGGAAGGGGACACAGACATTAGGCTTTTCGGAGTCTCCAACTCTACGTGATTGAAATTCAAGGTATCGGCTTTATAGGACGAACGCCCACAAGCCACGTAAATGTCCACACAGGGACGCAGAGACCCAGTTCGAGGGTGCCGCTGAAGTCCTCAGGAGGACTCAGTAACAAAAACCCATCGGTCATGGTCCTGCTGAGACGACCACCATGAACCAGCCAGCTCTGCCTTGAGCTGAAGACGCCTCTGTCACGACCGAGAGTCACGAGTAACCGCCATCCGTGAGAAATGCTGTACTCGGGTAAGAATCCCTAGTAAGTAAAGTGTCTTAGTGTTATTTGTGAAGTCGTATCTAGAATCAAAGCCCGGGGGCGTTTATTTGTTCCGAACAAGCAGCGATCCCTCACCCCAACTTCTAAGACTTAAGCTGCCATCCGTGAGCGTTCCAGCAGTCTGCCTTCCTCAGGAAGATCAACCCCATGGCTCGGTCGTATTGCCGTGTGGGAAGCAGAGCGGGAAGGGCGAAGGCGAGGGGCAAGTGATCCGGTGCAGCCAGGAGCCTACTCTGACCTGAGGTACTTTTGAAAATCCCCTGTGCCGACGGCCACGTGAGGAAAGAGAACCGTGTGCTTCTAGGAGCGGGGCCACGGCCCCGCTCGGGTGATGGATCCCTAATGTGGCCGCGGCACCGGGAAAAGCAAGTAGCTGCCAGCATCTACGTCCACCTCCATCTAAGCTTTTCAACTTCAGAGCACGCGGCGCGAGGAGCCACGGCAGGCCCTCTCCCTGAGGTCCGGGGGTCCCGGACCACCGTGTCTGTGCTGGCTGGCTGGCACCCAAGGCTGTAAGCGCTGTCACACATTTCCAGCGTCACAACCCCATGGCCCTGACGGAAGAAGAACCCTGTTGTTCATGTTCATCACTGCGCAGCTGCCCAAACCTCTTAATGGCAACTGCCGACAGGCAGGGACCAAGCGAACGCCCGCAGGGAACCCTGCCTGCAAAGGGCCGGTGCAAAGGAAACGAAATTATCTAACAGATCGTTCCGAGTCACACAGAGGCACAAGCCCAGACACTGCGAGCAGAAACACTGGATCCTCCTTACTTGCTAAATCCTTCCCTCTAGAACCAACTTCTTCTGAAACACATTTAAAACAAAACAGAACAAAACGAAGGTGAAACGGTATCACTTACTGATTGGAAGACATCACTCTGACACACGGTCATTAATCTTGCAAAGACCTAACACCAGGCAGCTTCACAAACACGCAGCAAGTCTGCAGAATTATAGCGACCAAAAGGAGGAAACCCAAACTGCACTAAATACGCTCACGGCCAAGAAAAAGGAAGCAAAATGCCGTTTTCGGGACAATGCAATAGTTACAGCATATTTCCTCGTGTGCAGCACAATTTGCTATGTGTAGTGGCACTTAAGTATTACACAGTAAATACTGAAAAAACCCAGAATTTTTGGATGTGCAAAAGCAATATCACATTATTAATACAAAAGTTGCTAAGCTACAGGGTTATAATACCACTACGTGGGCGCGGAGACCACAAAATCTGCGAGGCATTTTCCGACGCACGGTCTCCTGCCGGCAAGCAGCCCTGCCCCCACGCCGTCCACCCGCGCACGCGCCCCGCCTCAGTCGGACCAGTCGTTCTCGTCGAACTCGGAGTCGTCGTCAGAATCGCTGTACTCCACGGCAATGCGTCTGGACAGAATCGTGGCCACATCGTTCCCAACTGGCTCGCGCTTGGCTTCTTGCTCACGCTGCTCCTGCACCTTCTTCAGCTGAATCCCTAGAGACACGACACGGAGCGTAGAATTTAATCCCTCTGCTGGCTCCACACGAAGGAAACACAAACTAACAGGCCTAGCGGCCTTTTTTTTGTTTTTCCTGCTGACACCCAGGGTAGAAAGTTTTGGAAACCTGAGGGGAGAAAAGCTTGGGAAATAGAAGTTTCGTGACCAACAAAATTGGCAAAGTGGAAACGTTTTTTGTAGCAAAGTGTTTTACGGCAGCGTGTTCGAATCAGGACATACGAACGTCACGAAAGTTCTGGAGCTACACCGTCCAGTGGGGTAGCCACTAGCCACATGTGGCTAATTAAGGGTGAAGTTACTGGGCCCCGGGGGCTACCATACTGGACTGCATCATGAACACTTCCGGGACGCTGCTGTAATCCCAAGGCTTAGAAAGCAGTGCTTTGCCCCAGTAGCCCTTGGCCCGTGTGGGGAGTTAAGAGATCTTTGTCTCACTGATTTGCTGAAAATGAATACAAAATACAGTCATCTGCTTTCTTATTAACAAAGTGGGATACGAAGATGATTTAATGTGCTAATTCTTTAACTTTCTCTTTTGAAACGATTTCAGATTTATAGGCTGTAAAACTAGCGGAAAAACGTCCCCATACAACCGACATCCCGATCCCATTTGACCGTCTTGTTTAACTAGCAACCCTTCTCTGGCATTCTTGCTCACACACCCATACTTTTTCCTGGATCACTTGAGAATAAGGTAGCATATGATGTCCTTTTGCCCCTAAAATACCTCATGTGTAATTCCTAAGAGACAATGATCAAAATCAGGCTCTTAGTGCAGACACAAATATACTACCCATCTACTGCACAATTTCATTTCAATTTTGCCAGCAGACCTAACAGCAGCAAATGAAGAAAGTTTTCCACCAGGCTTGGGATCCGACGTGGAAACACCCATCACGTTCGTTGTCATTAATATCCCTTATTCTGGGAAGTTCTTCAGTCTTTGTGTTTTACGACCTTGACGGTTTTGAAGAACACAGGCAGCTCTTCTATAGACTGTCCCTTGATGTGGGCTTATCAGAGGTTTCCTCGTGATTAGACCCAAGTTATGTCATCACTCTTACTGGAAGGGGCTCACGGGTGTCAGAAAACAAAACCACTGTCCTGCTATGACCCTAAATTTACTTGCGACGGGGTCGTGTACCTCTGGGATCTTCTCTCCTTGACAAAATCGAAGTGTGCCAATGACGTTCAAGACGTTCAAGACATACGAGAACCCCGGGCCTGTGTGTCACACTCCAGTCTGATCTGTGGGCACTCAGAGCAGAGGCAGTCACGTCCCCGCCGTCCTGTGAAGGACGCCAGGGGTGCTGCTGTCGGGCTCCCTTCTCAGTCCCTTCCGAACGGAAACAACCAGACCGTGACCAGGAGACGGTGCATCTCCCGACTGCACGAGGAGCTCTTGGGATATCTCACGCCCTGTCAGTGACCCTCAACCAGCCTGGGCTGTGCCTGGGGCTGAGAAAAAACGGGGTGGAACAGACTGGAAGTGTGTGGCTCGGGGGGGGAGGGGGGGCGGGGGCAAAACGGGTGAACGTCTGGGCTCCTCCAACCTGATGGGACCAGAGATGCTCTATTTCTGTATGTCTCATGTTCTGGGGTTCAGTGTAGGACTTCAATCTGACAAAAGAATTCTGCTGCTAAATAAATGTTGCAAAGCTTACTGGCTTAGCACATCGAGCTAAAAATATGGGAAGTCTAGGACACAGCTTAGATTTTTAAAAATAACTAAATCATATACACGAGCTTGCTTTCGCTCATTTATACATTTACCCCCAGAGTAGAAGGCAGAGGAAAGATCTCATTAATTAGTGATCATTTTTATGAGCTATTTCTAGTCAAGTAAAGGTTTCCTGAATTCTCAATTCTTTATTACTGTGTGTTTATCCTGCACTGGCAAAAACATATCTACAGTGTACCAAAAACAAAATCAAGGGGCGCCTGGGTGGCTCAGTCGGCTGAGTGTCCGACTCCTGGTTTCGACCCAGGTCACGAACTCACGGTTCAGGAGTTCAAGCCCCGCGCTGGGCTCCGTAGCTGGTGGCACAGGGGATTCTCTCTCTCTCTCTCTCTCCTTCTCTCTCTGCCCCTCGCCCACTCGCACTGCCTGTCTCTCTCAAAATAAATAAACTTCAAAAAAAAAAATCAAACAAGTGTCCTTGAACCCTATCCTCAGACACAGTTCAGTGGAGAGTAGACACTTGAGGGCCAGGCTGTAGCTGGGGTCGGAGCCACGAAGAGATCTCCTTCTAGAAGGAAGACTGTGTTTGAGATGCTCACTCACCCATTCGAATGGCAGCAAGCAGATCGCTTCGAGCATCGCTTATGGGTGGCTGTGCCGTCTCCTGGCGCTTTGCCTCGGCTGCTGGGGGGCCGTGCATTGGGGAGGAGGATCGAGAAGACCCTGCGCCAGGAGGACCCGGCGGGGGCGGCGGTGGGCCCGGAGGCGGCGGGGCCGTGACCACGAGCCCCGCGGCGGGAGGGTGGGGAGGAGGCGCGTAGGAGGAGCCCGCAGAGGCAGGGAAGGGGGGCTGCATGGGGATCTGGAGAGGGCTGACGAAAGCAGTTTGTGCTGAAGGAATCATGGGGGGCGGCGGAGGAGGCGGCGGTCCTGAGGGGTTGTAATACTCAATGATCTGTGCTGGGAGCATCCTAATAAAGAGAGGAAACACCAAGAGTCGTTAAAGCAGCAACAGCCACATCCTCTGCGCGTCTAATACACCTAACACAGGGGCCTCCCTCCAACACAGTATACACTGTCCTTTGAACTTGTAACACCGTAGGACGCGAACATCCACGCTTCGCACCAGCCGTTCTCACATGTCTACATTATTCGCTGTGATGCGATTCGAGATCACCTACTCAAAGGAACCGAAAAGAAAATCACTCAAAAAGTAACTCTCTGTGGCAGGCCAGAATAAAACGGTTGACGGCAGAGGTTAAGAACAGTGACTCAAGTCTCCCCTTTCTCCTGGGCATCTCAAAGGTGGGCGGCTCACGCACTCGGTCTTACAAGGGTTCTGTGGTCAGTCAGATTCGGAAAAATCTGTATTTCCTAGCCCGTCCCACGGAAGTGCCTCAAGCCGACAGTGCCTATGGAAGTATCAAAATCTTTGAAAAGTCCTTCAGCTAAGAAATCCACTGAATTCTACTTAGCTAAGGCTTTTCCTAACCAACTGGACCACAGACCCTCTCTTTGCCTGACCCTTGGCTAGAGCCTCAGAACACACTCCGAGAGAGAGAACGGATGGATGGGAATAACCAGGACTGAGTGGTCACAGAGGGAACCTCAAAAAGCTGGCGGGAGGGGGGGGGGCAGGGCATACATTCAGGTGTTTCATGCTGCTCTGAAGAACACACATGTTAACACAAACACACACTCAACCTTCCCGGACACTGTCTCGGAGGGCCTAACTCTTCAAAGGTTACGGTTGAGCCCGAAAAGACAGGGCAAAAGACCGCCTATCAAAACAGAGACGGGTGCTTACATTAATAAACTCCTGAACGTGAGGGTCTTTCTTTAGGAGGCGTTTGAATCCCACCCGAGACACGGAAAACAAAAGGACCCAGGAGAGGAATGATGTCTGGGCTCCAACAGGTCAAGAAAGGGGACCACGGGGCCAAGTGCGAACACGGCTCACGGGGGGCTGCACTGTATGGTTTTCTCACGTGTGACGGGAACTCTCTGCGGTTCACCCGGCGCACGTCCAGAAACCCGGAGATCTGGGACAGGTTCACAAAATCAGCGTGTCACCCTCGATCAACGCCTTGGCTTCCTTCGCAATCCATTCGAACGTAGCCAGGGGTATGTATGGAGGGGCGGGGGGGGGGGGGTGTGCATGACTACAGATTCGAACCTGAGATGCATCTGTAACGGAAAGGGGAGCGGCGGGACACTGAGGCTTTTAACGCAGAATGTGGCTTAGCTGGTAGCATCTACACCCAGCCGCCCCTGGCTGCTTCTGGCCCCTAAGGTATGATCGTTCAGTTACACCTTCTCGAGCACACACAGCAAGACTGCCGATGCCACAGCAAGCGCGGCAGGACGCAGGGGTCCCGGTTACCCGTAGTCTGCTGGCGCCATGGGCGCGGAGGCCTGGGACCCCTCTGTGGCCTGCGGTGGGGGTGGCGGCGGCGGCTGCTGGGGTCTGTTCAGCGCCATGTGCCTCGCCGAGGCGGAGGGGGGTCGGTACTCATGCTCGGGGGCCTGGGCTGCCGGCCCGTGCGGTGGTGCGTCGCCGGCCGCGTAAGAAGGGGTCACGGGCTGCGGCTGCAGAGAGTGGTTGGGGGTCGCCGGGTAAGAGTAATCTGTGACATCCGATGCGTGCGACCTGGCGTTCAGGGAAGGGGGGGGGAGAAATTCAAATTAAATTAGGAGGATCCCCCCACCCCACCCCAACAGGCATACACCTCTATTTGAGCAACAACCTTGCCGATGTACAGAAATCACACACTGTGTTTCCTTTACAAGCACCAGCCAGGTCCAGCCCCATGAGAGCCTCCCAGCAACAACATCATTACGACTTTAGCAGCAAGCCCCAGTGTTACGTGGCTTCAGATTCACAGCGCTGAAGTGGGTAAGTCAGATTGGCAAGCAGGGAGCAGCAGAGCCCCATTTCCACAGTATTTCAGCGTGTTTTTTTTTTTTTTCTAAGAGAGAAGGCTACAAGACAGATCCCATTTAGTTAAAAAACCGCACCTAAGGCAGAGGATTTCAGTGGCAATGAGAGTGAGAGCATATAATTAGAAGTTACAAAATGGCAGGTGACCCAGATGAACACGAACGGGAAAGAAAAGGAAAGAAATCCAGAATGCAATACAGTGAACCGTAGTGTTCTTCGACGGAAGAACTGTACTCGGCCAAAAAGGAAAGAATGTGGGGTAACACGGAAAGGTCGTCTTCTCTTTGAGCGCACAGCTGAGTGTGAAACTCTGGAAGGAATGGAGGTCTTAGATTAGATGAGCAGAGCTCAGAAACGTGCGGACGCTGGGAGGCCAGCGAGGCCCTACAGAGGGAGCGGGGACTCGTGAGTGTCGCAGCCACACAGGCCACGGGCATTAGTAACGACAGCGGCGTGTTCCTGGCCCAGGGTTACAGGACAGGTTACAGGAGGCGTTGTCAGTAAGGGGGCCGCGCGTCCTCTCAGGACAGCCAAAGCAGGGCGGGCAACCTGAGGCTGGGGTCCGAGAGCGCAAAGTGACGAACCCCCTGGGCACTCTGTCCTCGGCCGTGCTCCCTGCCTGTGCCAGCTCCTTGGTGTCACTCATGAACTCAATGCCCATTTTCCTTCTCTCCCACTCTTCTCTTCTTGTTCTTACTTTTCTCACATTTATTTGCTGGTTTCTGTTAGGATTCAGCTTGTGCTTCTCTCTCTGAAGGAAACAGGCAAACACACGTTGGGGATGCGGGGGGGAGCAGGGAAGACACCAACTGAATTTCGATCTTTGAAATCCCGACGGTAGCTTCCTTAACCGGAGCGTCGCACGGCACAGAAAAGCATTCTAAATGACAAGAGGCTGCTTTTTTGCTTTTTTTTTTTTCTTCCCTACTTGCAATATAATGAGAATAACGAATAACTCACTTTTTGCTTCTTACTTGCAGTGTGAATTCTAGATTACGGTGTGAACACGAGTATGTCTTTTGAACCATGCAAACTGCTAGCGAGTTAAAAACACTCTTAATGGGGGAAGCACCCGACCTAGCTTTAGAAGTAGCACATTTTAAAAATGGAAACCCCGAAGACACTGGAGCCACTGGTGGTGCGTGACTGACCGTGTGTGTGTGTGTGTGTGTGTGTGTGTGTGTGCGCGTGCGCCTGTGTCACAGACTGCGTGCACCACTTTCTCAAGGAAACGAGGTCATCTCGCAAAATAGGCAGTGCTTCTGAGGAGATGGGGAGCCAGAAACTGTAAACATCCTGGGGTAACTCGGGGCACTCCTCCCACAGAGTAGCCTTGTGACAGAGGCCCAAAGGAGCCGGTGAAAGGGGAAGGAAGACCAGACGGAGGAGAGAGTAAAGGAGCAGGGGGTGTGCGTCTGAGGATAAGAACAGCACGGGCGAGGTCTGGAGGGTAGGGCTGCTCTGGAGGGGGGCTGCTCTGTTGAGGCGGGGGGTGCCAGTGGGCTGGAGGAAAGGTGGGGATTCGGGGGCCCGGTGGGGGCCAGACATCCCCGCGGGAAGGTAGCAGTCAGCCCCACAAGATGCTGTACCAACGTGGAGACGAGTGGGGTGGTCCTGAAACGTCATGATCATCACTGACTGTCCGTTACAGAAAAGAGAACTGGTAGGAGTGAAGACCACATGGAAAAAGGAAGAAGAAAAGTGCAGGCAGTGGAGATGCAGTGGGAGAATCAAAAGAGTCCCCCCAGGGTCTTGTGGGTAGACAGGTAGGCAGTGGGACGGCTGTAACACGGGCGCAGGACAGGAAGAGACAAACGCAAGGACACCTGGGCCGGAGGCATCTACCCCTGAGAAGGGCAAGGGAGAGCAGGAGGTAAGTGTGTCAATTCTCATCCTAAATTTATGCTTAGAATCAAACCATTCCTGATCAGTGGAGCAAAATCTCGTGGTTAGTTTACCTGGATGGGATTCAAACACACTACTTACACGAACAGGCAGTTGTCCTCAATATATCCATTAAAAACCTTGTTTCTAAATAACACTTGAAACATAAATATGAAATAATAAAAGTCAAAAGACAGAAAACGTGGCGCATGATTTCAATTTCATAAAAGAAAAAACATGGACGTGTACTGAAAAAAAGACCAAAGGAAGAAATACACTAAAATGCAGAAAGGGGTTTCTCTGGATGATAGGATTATGGATAATATTTTACTTTTCGTTGGTACTTTCCAAATATAAAAAGCTTATTTTATATGAAGAAAAAGCGATACACTTTAGTAAAATAAAAAAGTCTCTAAATTAAGGGACAGAATCCAAGTACACGGATAAATTTTAATCTATTATCTCGCGTGTGCAGATAGCAAGAGGCTGTGGGAAATGGGATTTGCATTCTGCAAACTAAGAAAAATGAAGATGCACCTGAACCACATAAATACAAAGGCTGAACACTAAATAATCTCAGCAACTGTCAATTTTATACCCAACACGGAACAACGGAATCTCGGATGCCAGAGCAAGTAACCATCCCTCAACTGAGGGAGGAAAAAATCATTTTTCCACCTGCATCTGTTGAAATGGGAGAACAAGTATATGGAATATTATAAAATAAAGCATAGGTTTCCTATGAGTAAACAGGCACAACGAAATTAGTTGGGAAAAAAAATGCCAAAAAGCCAATTGACACTCTCAAGGCTATCGTATTCAAGTACCCCTCCTCACCCCTAGAGGCGTGAGCAACCTGGATCGTCATTGTTGTTATTTTCTATGGAAATAAATGGACACAGAGATTCAAACTTGAGGCAAGCACTCAGTTAAAGCTCCACTAATTCTCTAATACTGAACAGGTAACAGCCAGTACAGAAAAACTGCCTAGAACTTGCCTCCTAACATAGCCAGTCAAAGACTTACAGCCCTTCTGGGGCAGGGATGTTTCTGGGCGTGGTAACTACCAAAGACAAAGCCACTTGTGCAGAGCGGACTAGACGCCGAGGTTATAGAGATAAAAATTTAAAAAGGACACAGATGTGGGGTGCCTGGGTGGCTCAGTCGGTTAAACGTCTGCCTTCAGCTCAGGTCGTGCTCTCGTGGTTCCTGAGTTCGAGCCCCGCATCAGGCTCTGTGCACAGAGCCTGGAGCCTGCTTTGGATTCTGTGTCTCCCCCTCTCTCTGCCCCTCCCCTGCTCATGGTCTCTCTCTGTCTCTCAATAATAATTAAAAAAAAAAAAGATACAAATGTAATGCGACGTCCAGGTTGTTGGCTATTTTTAGAACATTCTTGTGTCCCTTAAGAATTCTCTATTGGAATTTTGAAATGTTGCCGGAAGACTGAGGCTGCAGGCAAGTGGCAGACCATGACCTTACAAAAGCAGAAACAGGAAATTAAACCAGAAGTAAAAATTGACTAGTCAGCTTCTGTCATTCGGTGAATCCCTTTTGCAACAAATGGTGACTTAGTGACCATGTCATTCACACCTGCAAGGAATATTTTTTTTTACTTAAATGCTTACAAATTCTTAAAAGTAACTCCAACAGAACTCTTCTCCTGAAATTAGAATACACAAGATTAGTGCACTGAAGAAAACACTATCGCTTTTACTCACCACTCTTAGAAAAGGTTATTTAAAGAATAATGAAGTTGCATCGCAGGCACATCAGTTACTACCTACTAATTAATTTTAGATACCAGGTGGCAAAGGAAATTCGAGATTCTAAGCTAAAGCAGAAGAGAAAGAATTAATGATTATTAAAATAAAAATGTCAGTCATCGATGGTTATCAAGCCCAAAGTTAGTATCAACGTTAAAACACAGCGTCTAGATTAATGGAACCATAAACTGAAGTCAGAGTGGTGGAGAATCATACGATGTGACCCAATGTAAAATGAAACTGTTTTAAAGGATTATTTCACAATCGAAAACATATATAGAATCGACTTTTAAGGAAAGCTTTGAAACGTACCGTGGGGCCACGTGAACACGAAAGCCACTGGTACGTCTCCAATGTACAATAAAACCGAGCACTACGCAGAGGCTTTGCTACGACACACGCACACACACCTAGTGTCTGGGGACAGGGATCCCTCGGAAGACGCTCCGTGGTACACACTCTGAGACAGCCTGTTGTCGGGTCTAAGCTCTTTGTCATATGCCATCATACTCCACTCCTGGCGCCTGTTTCTGGCTTTCCTAACCTTTTTCACCTCACGGGTTGTGCCATCTATACGCTTTTGCTCCTGGTGTCCAGGCAGAGAGGGCAAGCATGCCAAGACAGAAGGGAGAGGAAAACAGAAGTTAAATGCAGTCGTAATGCATAGGAAACAAGCGTGGTGTGCAAACAAGAGACATTCCCATTTCCGGTGGTTTTAACGTTAAGAAAATTCTAAGCATATACTCTCTTACCCAACGCAGACCCAACAGAAGGAACGGGTACTTCACTATGTAACCTAAACAAATAAAAGCTACTGACTGTACTGCAGCTAACTACAGGAATTGCTTAACCATCATTTTTGGTAAAGAATTCACACCTTAAGGGGCGCCTGGGTGGCTCAGTCGGTTAAGTGTCTGACTCTTGGTTTCCGCTCAGGTCATGATCTCACGGTCAGCATACATCGTGGGTCATGAGCCCTGAGTCAGGCTCTCTGTGGTCAGCACAGGGCCCACTTCGGATCATCTGTTCCCCTCTCTCTGCCCCTCCCCTGCTGGCGCCCTCCCTCTGTCTCTCTCAAAATAAATAAATAAAATTAAAGAAGAGAATTTACACCTTACTAGGCTTTTAGCTTGTTTTAAATGTGCTGTACCTTTTAGATGTGTATTATACACGTGAAATATCTAACATGCAGAGAAATCATTTCCCACCACTGCACAATTTTGACTGAGTTGTTAACAGGCCATGCTGTTTCACGAAATAACTCAAAATCCTCTATTTCCAGTCTCTAGAAGATCATTACAGAATATTTAAGCTAGTCCTGCAACTAGCTTAACACAAAGCAAACCGTGATTAGGACTTACCTTCACATACAAAGAATCATTCTTGTGTCAGCATTCTTGTGCCAGCTGTACGTTGCCAGCAAAAATGTCTCCAGTAAATACACAGGTCCTACATAGGTGTTTCTTTAAAGGTGAAGGCGGTTATTTCTACGTGTGTTTACGTGTTTTTCCTGCTTCCCGAGTAAGACGTCCTGGTCTTTAAGGATCAGAACTGTGTGCCTTTAACTCCTACGCTCCTCTTAAAGCACCTCCACACACGGCTTTACAGACAGTGTGCACTTGGCAAAGGCTGACTATATGACCAGGTCTAGGTGGGCTCAGGGCGCTTACTCCGTCCCAGACACTGTGTCAGGCGCTGCTGATACAAACAGCAAACACACAAACAAGGAATCTGCCCTCATGGAGCCTGCAATCCGATGGGCGAAGCCCACAAGATCACACAAATAAACGCCTAGCTACGAAATGTGGTGAAACTAAGTGCATCATACACCGAATGCTGCCTAGTCTGGAAGTCAGGGAGTGTCCTGGAGTGACTGAGAGGTCAGATCTGCAGTGTGCAGGCATTAATTCTGCAAAGAGCAGGGGTCAGCAGCATGCCCACAGGGGAGAGAACGTGCAGAGGCCCTGTGGAGGGCGGACAGCGGCACGCCAGGAGGAATAAAGAAGGGAAATGGTGAGTTAAGGTGAATGGCTCCAAGATCTAAAAGGTTTGCAAGGCCTTAATGGCTGTGTCACAAGTGTTTTTCTTTACCCCGAGAGCAATGGGACAAGGGAGGGGCTGACACCCTGCCCAGGCATGTGAGAAGGGCCCTCTAGGTAGTGGAGAACGGATCAAAAAGGGGAAGGCAAAAAAAGAAAATAAAACTAAATAAAAGATAAAAGGGGGAAGGGCAGGGATGGCAATTAGAAGCTGCTCAGGCAGGTCCTGGAAAAAGGGGCGGCTGACGGCTCGCGGTGGGTGCCGAGGCGGAGCCGGACTATTTGCAGAGGGGTTCAGGAGGCACAGGCGATGTCCTGGCGGAGGATGTGAACGTGGAGCTCACAGAACACATGCAAATGGTTAATAAGGATGTGTGATGCAAATTAGATGAGGGGGAGGGGTGAGCTCATCCAAAAAATAATAATAACATCCAGGTCTAGAAGAAGTCTGGTAAGAGTATAAACTGGTTCAGTCTTTTAATGGTCAGGAGCAATATGATGGTATCTTTCAAAATGTAAAACTCCTACTTGCCTTCTAGGAATTTACTGAGAAGAGATATTGACACATGAGTACAGCAGTATTGCGGTTAAGCAATTATTTACGTTCTATTTCCTAATACGCTACTGGGTAAATAGTCTACGTAGTGGGCATACCTCGGCGTACCATACAACTATTAAAAAGACCGAAGAAGATCTTTAATTATGTCAATATCCGTACACGTCTGCGTGTGTGTGTGCGTCAAGAGTGGTACAATTCTACGCACGTAAAAATACTTGGTGAGATGTGTGTGCACATATTTACGAATGCCCGAAAGACCTAAAATATGCGCCCCGAACTGTTACTACTGATTAGTGACACCTGGGGAGGGAAGAAACTTCTCCCCAAATTTTCTGATGTATTTACTTCGGTGTAATTTGAGCATTTCACAACCAGCATGTATTGTCTGTGTACCTGTAGAAACCCAAAGGAGGGAGACTTCAATGGACTCCAAGCAACATGCATCCTGATTAAGAACCACTGCACTGATCAGTAACTCTCACCCTTACTTTTCAATGATGTATGTTGACTATTCAGGTATTGCTAAGATTATGCAACGGTCTTTACAGCGGTTCAGCCTCCAAATCTACCCACCATCATGCACATCACACACGCGCACACACACGCGTGCACAAACTCTGACAAAGTTTTAACAGTGACGCATCTATACTCCAACTACACTGTCCTAAAGTCCCAGAATGTGCCCAACTGTCTCCTAGCCCAGTATGGCCTTGGCTGTTTCTACCCCAAATGTACCCCACCTCCTCTGTCCTCTGTCCTCCTCTGTCCTCTTCCAGCATCCACCCCTCTTCCACGTGCGCGCACACACGCACACACACACACACACACACACACCCTCCCCCAACTCTGCTTAGCTGACTTCTAACTCCCAGCATCCACCCCTCTTCCACGTGCACGCGCGCGCGCACACACACACACACACACACACACACCCTCCCCCAACTCTGCTTAGCTGACTTCTAACTCCCCACTGCTGGGGCTCAATGAATGACACTCCACTGCACTTACACCGTCCCCTCCTCGTCCCCTCACCCCACCGCACACCACACTTTTCCTTCGCAACGCTTAACAGCACCGAAACGACTCGCTCACAACTACCTATTTATTTGCAATTCTAAAAATGTTTCGAAACCAGCAAACTAAGGAAACCAAGTTCAGAAACAATGGATTTCTCACCCCCTAAATTTTTTCTAAACTAACTTTTCTTCAGAGAGATTTGTCAGTGCAAAACTGAAAGCAGCGACCCGTGCTTATGAAACCCTGGGAAATGAAGGCTATCTGGCCTCATTTTACATTCCTACCTAGTAAAAGCAGATTTGTACTAGAATTTTCAAACTTCTTTCCCTCTTTATGAGTTCCAGCGGGCTGCATGATTACTTCATGTTTGTCTCCCCTGCTACATTGTCATTTCCTTGAGGGCGACAATCCTTTCTCACCACTGTTTATCCAGCAGTTAGAAGGCATCCAAGACGCATTATTACGTAAGTGAATAAGAAGTCCTTATCAGAATTCTATGTGTCGGAGGAATGTGCAATGAGACAAAACAGCCAAGGAAATGGCGTCATTTTGAAGACGTGACAGTCATCCATAGACTAACACTGTTTTTCCCTGAAGAACAATGCTGAAAAAACTAGGTATTTTTGCCAAGATATCACTGAGAAGGGAAACCTAGAAGGCCATTTAAAAGGACATTATGTTTTAAAGGAAAATACTCTTAAACCTCTGTTAATATAAAAAGGTATAGGGACTGAGACCAATGGGCCTTTAGATAAATGTTTCTTTTCCTGTCAAGAGATTAGGGTCTTTCTTCTTTTCACTTGAATACTTTGTAATTTCTTCCCTTGAATACTTTTCCACTGGAATACTCTTCCCCAAATTTCCCAATTGATTTCCCCGACCCACAGTGCAGAGAGAGACTATGAATAACCAACCTCTGGAATTCTTCCCTGGAATTCCGTGAGAACATCTTACATTTGCAGTCTGCAAACTCTTTCCATGTCCCTTTCTTAAATCCTATTTTCACATCCCAGATTCTCTTCCATCCCAAACTGTCACTTCTCTGGGGCCAGTACATGTAAATACTGCCAAACATTAATGCCACCACCCCACAAGATACCAAGAATTTGTCCTCACCAAAGCACCCTAATCTTTGTCAAGCAAAACAGGTGCTCATTTTTTTGAAACACACTTTATATACATGAGTCTTAGCAAATATTTGCCTTTGGAGAATTAACTCTCAGTGGGTTAAGTCTAATTTCTGGGCCCCAAAGGACAGTTTTTTTTTTGTTTTGTTTTGTTTTTTAATTTTTTTTTTTTTTTTCAACATTTTTAATTTTTATTTTTGGGACAGAGAGAGACAGAGCATGAACGGGGGAGGGGCAGAGAGAGAGGGAGACACAGAATCGGAAACAGGCTCCAGGCTCCGAGCCATCAGCCCAGAGCCTGACGCGGGGCTCGAACTCACGGACCGCGAGATCGTGACCTGGCTGAAGTCGGACGCTTAACCGACTGCGCCACCCAGGCGCCCCCCAAAGGACAGTTTTTAAAACAGAAGTCCCTAGGGTAGCCTGGGTGGCCCAGGCGGTTAAGCGGCCGACTTCGGCTCAGGTCATGATCTCACGGTCCGTGAGTTCCAGCCCCGCGTCGGGCTCTGTGCGGACAGCTTGGAGCCTGGAGCCTGCTTCGGAGTCTGTGTCTCCCTCTCTGTCTCTGCCCGTCCCCTGCTCGCACTCTGTCTCTCTCTCAAAAAATAAACAGACATTAAAAAAACCCAGAAGTCCCTACACCTGACCAGAGTGGCTTATTCTTCTAAGAGTGCTTATAATGTGGATGTTTGTCAACCTTCAGACTTGCAACTCTCTTGCCTACGACCACCTCACCAAAAGGAGTCTCATTTTTTAGTAAATACTATCCCCTATATGTACAGATCACACATGCTTTTCAATTCAACATGAACATCTCACCAAGGTATTAATTACAGCAAGGTGCCAACCCACCAATTAGGAATGCTTTCAAGAGATGAGAACAGATCATTGTATCTGATGTTTCCGTGATATATATTTAAAGAGCAGCAGGAGAAGAGCTATAAAACACAGTTACAAACAGAATTGAAATACTGGCCTCTACTTCTGTTAAAGCAATGCAAGTATTAGGGAACAAATCAGATAGCATTTATTGAAATACAGTATTACTGTGTTAGACTGAAAGGTCAGTATCTTCATGTAAAAAATGCAACCTACTTCTGCCCTAAATCCAGCCTCTCAACCATTTAAATAAAGAACTTACTGACTTATTTCTAAACAAGAAGCTCCCTGACACATAAGTATGCACATTCCCGTCCTAGAATTATTTACCTTTTGACGCCTTTTCTCCTTCCTTTTGTCTTCCGTGTCCTGGAGCATTTTTTCTTTCCAGAGGTCGAAGAAATAGGAAGGATCTGTGTAGAACTTCAGCCCATCCTTTTTATCATCTCTATAAATCAATGTATTACAAGTTGGGGGGGAAAGGTTGTTAGACATTTTCAGATGGGGTTAATACTAATTTAATTTCAACTCATGAGAGGATAACGTCCGCAGGGGGCATTTTAACTGTCCTATATATTACGTTTCTCCGATTTCCTTATTTGACAAAAACTGCAAACATGCAGGAAGGGCAAAGTTTTCTAGAATAATCAGGCAAAAAAGTACTCTTGCCAATTCAGGTTTAAGTACAGAAAAGTGCCTAAAAATCACAAGATGGCTCATAAACAACAATATCTAATACCTCAATTATTTCAGGAAACATTTTGCTTATTCCAACAGGGGCCATACACACGGATGGATTCTTGGTTTGTGTATATATATTCACCTCTTTTCTGGAGTTTCAATATTATTAGGATAAAAATTAAGAAGTACACAGGGCGTCTGGGGGGCTCAGTCAGTTAAGCGTCCGACTTTGGCTCAGGTCACGATCTTGTGGTCTGTGAGTTCAAGCCCCGCGTCGGACTCTGTGCTGACAGCTCGGAGCCTGGAGCCGGCTTCGGATTCTGTGTCTCCCTCTCTCTCTGACCCTCCCCCATTCATATTCTGTGTCTCTCTCTCTCTGTCTCTCAAAAATAAGCATTAAAGGGGCGCCTGGGTGGCGCAGCCGGTTAAGCGTCCGACTTCAGCCAGGTCACGATCTCGCGGTCCGTGAGTTCGAGCCCCGCGTCAGGCTCTGGGCTGATGGCTCGGAGCCTGGAGCCTGTTTCCGATTCTGTGTCTCCCTCTCTCTCTGCCCCTCCCCCGTTCATGCTCTGTCTCTCTCTGTCCCAAAAATAAAAAAAAAAAAAAAAAAAAAAACGTTGAAAAAAAAAAAAATAAGCATTAAAAAAATTTTTTTTAAATTAGAAAGTATGCTATCCCTTTTTTTTTTTTTTACATCAGGTTGGCCCAACATCTGTAAATTCAATTTGGAAAGAAGCAACATGTTCAAGGTGTGTAAGTGTGACCGAAGTAGTAGTCCACAAAGAGAACTCACTCGTGGCATTTCCTTTTCGAGTCCTGCTGTAACTACTGTGGTCTGAAAGAATATTCCGGGTGTTTATAGGAGTTATTCACCTATCATAACGCCAATACAAATCCCAAGGTGTAATATAAATTAACAGTAACGCTCAAAATAATCATAAAGTATTTGGCCTGTAGATTACCTTCAAGAGGAAGCAGAACATTTACACTTCAAATTAGTGTTTCAACAAGTCATTTTAGGCACAGAGAAAAGCAAGATGAAATGAGGCACAGTGAGAGGAGTATAAGTTTATGCTGAACAACGTGGATGGAACTAGAGTGTATTATACTAAAGCAAAATAAGTCAGTGGAAAAAGACAGGTACCTGTGATCTCACTCATACGTGAAATTTAAGATACAAAACACATGAACATAGGGGAAAGGAAGGAAAAAGGAGATACAAACAGAGAGGGAGACAAACCGTAAGAGACTCTTAAATACAGAAAACAAACTGAGGGTTGCTGGAGGGAGGTGGGTGGGGAGATGGGCTAAATGGGGGAGGGGCATTAAGGAGGGCACTTGCTGGGATGAGCACTGGGTGTCATATGTAAAGAGATGAATCCCCAGGTTCTGCTCCTGAAACCAAGACTACATTGTATGTTAAGTAACTTGAATTAAAAAAAAAAAAAAAAAGTTTCTGCCTAAACAGTCAAAGAAAACTAACTGAATGAGTCCAGGGGAAAACCCTGCCTGTCCTTGAAGTCCCTGCTCCTGGTGAACTTCTCATCATCTCAAACTAAGGCCCAAGTTCCTACAGGGGCTATTCTGGCCTGTTCAACTGTCTGAAAATCACTAACCATGGCAATTCGCTTCCTTCCCAAGTTTCCTAACGGGTATGAGACTTCCATTACAGAGATTTTATTAAGAACGTTATTGTGAAACATGTATGTTTCCCTAAGATACAAGGCCTTCTATATAGACGAAGATACAGAAAAAACTGAGCGGTAACTTGCTGCAAAATTTAAGACATACAAAATCCACACTCTTTTTTGAAGAGGGGAGCTAATACTTTAATGAAGGCAGAAGCTCATGTAAATAAACAAACAGTAATCTAAACACAAGAATATAAGCAGCAATATCCTGTGTTTACAGCAAGTGAATACGTCATTTTCTGGTCACATCGTAATGCTCATATAACAATCTTTATTTAGTATTTTATATACCACAAATATTATTTTACTATCAAAAAGTACATCTGAGTCAGCACTGTTCTTTTTTTAAAAAAATTTTTTTTAATGTTTATTTATTTTTGAGAGAAAGAGAACCAGAGTGTGAGCAGGGGAGGGGCAGAGAGAGAGGGAGACACAGAATCCGAAGCAGGCCCCAGGCTCCGAGTTGTCAGCACAGAGCCCAAAGTGGGGCCTGAACCCACAAACTGTGAGATCATGACCTGAGCCAAAGTCAGACACTTAATCCACTGAGCCACCCAGGCGCCCCTTCTATTTTTCTAAAAGTTTATTCATTTATTTTGAGGGGTGGGAGGGGCAGAAGGAGAGAGAATCCCAAGCAGACTCCACACTGTCAGCGCAGAGGCCTACGTGGGGTTCGATCTCGCGACAGTGAGATCATGACCTGAGCCGAAATCGAGAGTCGGACGCTTAAATGACTGAGTCACCCAGGCGCCCCAGCACTGCTCTTCTTAAACACACTCTTAAAAAGTCAGAGACATTTTTATTTTTCATAAAACTGAATGCACACATCCAATATATACAAGTCATTTTTTATGTAATTAGAATTTTTCTGTCACCACAAATTATCTAATCATGATCTTGATTTATCAAATATAAGCGGTTCACTGAGTTTTATGGGCTTTTTCCTTTAGAATATTTAGTGAGGTGTCTTAGGAAAGTTTTAACAGGCCCGCCCTCAGGGCTTCCAGTGCTAAGTAAAACTGAAACTGCCCCAGAAAAATGCCTACGAACAAAAGCAAAATCACAAGTTAAAACATTAGGCTTACAATACTACTAGTCATATAGACCATCAATTTTTAGACGCGTGTGCTAAACCTTCCAGAAAAGCAGACTATTTCCCAGAAAACTGTGACAGGTTGGCCCTCTCCCATCACAGTTTCCAGGGGATTTCTAGGACTTCTTTTTTGAGAGAATCTTTCTGTCTGTGCTAAAAGAAGGGGGTACAGTTGGAACTGCTACTTTACGAGCAGAGCTTCAGTGGAGGGTGGGTCCGAACATCTCCTTTTGGACCCTGAGAAGGGACAGGAATTCAGACCAAAAAACGTCTGAGCACTCTCTGAGAAGCACCAAAGGCCCAACCAAGATGGCGGCACCGGAAGCAGAGAACTCCCTCAGCGGTCAAGAACGCCACCCAGCGGAGCTAATCCTGAGGACAGTGAAGACCACCCCTACCACAGCCTGTGCTGTGAGGGAGTGAGTTCACCAGCAGGGTAAGTGTGGGAGAAGAACAAGCTGTGTGCAGTGAGGGACAATGAGAAGGTCTGCAGATAAGGGAGATGGGAGACAAGGTGACAGAATATGGAAAGAAAACACGAATGTGGTAACAGCTAGGAGAGGTGTTTTTAAACAGCATTTTCAGTTTCTTAATATTCATTTTCTTCGCCATTGATTCTCCAGTCTTTTTTGTCAGGAGTCTGGTCCTAATAACGCGTCCTACCATTTGACAGTAACGGGTTAATTCGGTGACTATATTCTTCCCTCTTAGAAACCCCCACTGCCACGGAATACGTTTTTCTGCAGTGCTGAAATGCTGAGACCGGCATTTTGCCACATTGTACATGAACTAGGCAGCTCCTTTAAAACTGACTCTGGATATGAGGAAAAACATCACACACGATACCATATGATGTGTCCGCTTCGACTTCAGATATCTACGCTCAGATAACTACAAAAGGAGATAGGTACTACAGGTGTCTACTTCAGATACAAAAGCTAACGCGACAGTTCACGCTTCTCTCGGTGAGTTTATCTGCAGTTTCAAATATGAACCCTTTAACAGTTCTGTACCAGTAACTAATTTTGTTGTATATATAATACAATTATTATTTTCACAGCGTAAATAGTTTCACAGCACTGCCCTCCTGTCTCAGCTTATCTAGACTAAAAACGGCACCAGGAACGCACGAAGTCATACCTGTACGGCGTAAGAATATTCAGAGGAGGTGGCTTATCACTCTGGTTGTAAATGTCAGCGACGGGATTAGGAATGCTGTTCTTTGAAACCACCTGCTGGTCTTGGACTGTGGAACTTTTGAAAGCTTTTTTCATGTTGATATCCTGTAGTGACACTATTTAGAGAAAAGCCCCCCGAGTTGAGTTATACAGAAATATTTTTCACTGTGCAGAAATAAGCATCATTTGAGACATAATCGTAAATATCCCCTAGGATAACAAAATCATGTTTTTATTGTTCGTTTAAAAGCCTGTGCATTAAGTAGCATGTGCCTTCCTTCCCTCTTATAAATAATAGTTATCTCTATAAAATGAAGTCGAATCACATCTTGCCCACTTCTGTAGTGATCTAGTTATTTCTTTGAACCTAGCATTAGAGCATCATTCTTTATACTAGCACTTTGCAGAAACCACAAGGAATATAGTTGAGTGTAACAGGCATGTAAGTACAAAGATCTGGGTATCCTAGAAGGAAAAAAACATTCAAACAGTTAATACCAGTTGAATTGTAACACATGTACGAAATACGTCTGCAAAAAACACACAAGTGTAAAAAGCGCATTAAGTTTTCTTGACGCGAATATTAAAGAAAGACGGCAAAGCTTTTCTACAGTCTACAGTTAAGTAGCAGGACACAAAAACTACACTCAGGGGTGAGAAAATCAGGGCTGACTATACTTATTTCTCGTTTGCACAACGCTCCGTGCCTCATGTATTAACCCATCTAACTGTGACGTCAACTTTTTGAATTGGCCAACCTGGTCCATTAACCACCTGGCCAATGAAGGGGAGTGTCATGACGGTGTTAAGTGACCCTTCCAAGGTGACCCAGCAAAAAAAAGGTAGGCCTGAGATAGAACACAGATTTCCTAACTTGGTCAAATTTTTTTTCTACTATAACATCCATGCCAAGGACAGTAATCAGGTAAATCTTGACTGGAAATGATTTTGAGGATATGAGATAGACACACTGCAAAATCTTAGGAAATCTAATGCACAGATTAATCTTTTCCAGCCCAAGGTTTATCACTGGTGTTCCAATGGCAAGAGCCCACAAAAGAAAAAAAGAAAAACAAAACTGAAGGCAGATGAATAAATATTAAAAATCATTTGTGATATCAATTTGAAAAATGAATGACTGGCTTAAGATGATTAAAATTTCTCATTTGAATAGACCGCATAGCTATCCAGGTTTTTCCTTTTTCAAACAAGATCAATCATAAAATCAGACTAGAGAATGTTCATCATGGATATTAAAATTTCAATGCTCTGCATTTTTGTTAAATTTCTAATTCACTAATTTAATAACGACCTCTGGAAAGCCCCGAACATAAATGATGAGGGATGAATTGCATAAAATGCTACATTTAAAAAAATAAATAAAACTTTCATCTTTTACTGACACTACTATTATAGGTCTAGTAGAAAAAGCAGATGCTAAGATCACTTTAATGCAACGAGACACGGTAACTACCACAAGAATTGTTACTCTGAACGTTTTCCTCAAGTAAATACGAAATGACACATCTTACACTTTTTTCAAGTTTTTTTTTTTCTTCTAGTCTAACCTCAGTCTCTCATTGGAAAGCTACAGAAAGTGAAATCTTTAAAGCGGAGTTGTAGAATTTTAATTGTGAAACTGTCACAAGTTCACGGTAAATCCTCAAAGTGATGATCAGTTAACTACACAGTGCTTACCAATACTGACTTTATTTGAAAACTCTGACGCTAAAGGCCTTCGGTAAATGCTATTTCTTGAGGTGTGCAATCAGCAGGATCAACCAAGGTTATTTACAGGCATCAACCCCAACAAGCGTAGCAGCTAGAAGCCTTCGCTCAGTCATGCTGTGTACGTATCACCCTCCCTCTTAGTTGGACCACATCTTTTGAGTGATTCTGTGAGTTTGGGCTAAGAAAGTATCTTTAGAATAACTACCAATGACCTAAATTAGGGTTTCTAATACCGAATTCATTCAAAGAAGGCTTTAAACACAAATACTCTATGTGTAAAATTTTTAAAAAGAGTATGGCATACATAAGGCAGACAAGAATCTTTTAATTACTAAGTAACCCAATGTTGGGGTCCCGCCCCCCCCCTTAATATTCTTCCAGAAAGGACAAGATGAAGTATCAGTACACTACCCCAAGGAAAAAACAGTGATGACACCACAATTAATTACTGCTGTCCTGTCAACATCACCTCTAGCTCATTGCTTCCGTGCCATTACCTACCCTCTTCCACTGTTGAATCCAGCTGGGTAACTTTGACAGCGAGGCGATCAATTCTGTCTTGAAGAGAATTTGCTCTGATGTAGAAGTTGTTAGCCTCGTGAAACAGCTCACCAAATATGTCTTCAGCATGTTTGCCTATAGGAGAGAATGAATGGAGAAGGCCATCTGTTAAGAACTGCTGAGGCAGCCTTCACACGTCCTCGCCACTGCTGAGGACTGTCGACACGTGGGACTCTGTGCAAATGATTATAAAATTAAAGTGTCACGGTCAAAGGCCTTTACAACTTTTGAAAATGTATTGTGGAAATTCATGTATATCTGAAATTGACCCAAAGTTGTAAAGTTTTAAGACACTATGGAATTTTCACTCATTTGCTACGTGAGTTATCGTGAAACGTGGTTCCCATTAAACTTCGTTGGGAAAAAATTTGCTCACATTTTGCATGCTTTATGTATAAATAGAATCTCAGGAACTTAACCTTCCTTTTACTTCCTGTGAGAATTAAATAAATCATGTTGGTTTCTAAATTTAAGATCCCGCTTCATTCACAATCAGAAACATTAGGTATCTTACGCTGCGCCTAACATTCTCTAGTGGCATTAAATTGTTCTAATCCATATTTTGAAATCTAAGCACTCTCTAAAAATCTGGCACTCTCAAAAAATCACTATTTTGCATTCGGAGTTAATTTTTTCCGCATGGATCCTAATGAGTGCCAGACACAACTACTCCCACTTTTTAAAAAATGTAATAAAAAACATTTCTGAAAAGACAGGAATAAGTACCTGCTTGAATTTCCAAATCCTAACATCGTTCCTTTATTCATTCAACAAACACTTAATAACCGTCTACCCTGATTGTGCGAGGCAGAGCTGCATCTTCTCTCTGCCAGAGATACCACTTTAAAAATCAATAAATAAATAAGACTTGACTTTTAAGAACAGTTTCCGGTTCACAGGAAAATTTATCAGAGAGCACAGAAAAGTTCTCATATATTCCCTAACCCCGTCACACACAGCCTCCCCACGATCAACATCCCACCCCAGAGTGATGCATTTGTTGTAACTGATGAACCCGCAGTGACATATTGTGACATCCAAAGTCTAGTTTCCAGGAGGGTCCGTCCACTCTCGATGGTACACATTCCATGGGTTTTGACATACGCATAAAAGACACATGTACCCACCATTACAGTTTCAACAAAATGGCTTCCCTGCCCTGAAAATCCTTTATGCTCCCACTTGTTTACCTCCCTCACCCCACCCCCTCTCAACTCCTGGCAACCACTGATTTTTACTGTCTTGTTTTGCCTTTCCTAGAATGTCATATAGTAGGAATCGTCATTAATTACAATTAATCATACTTGCTTAGTAATAAGCACTTGAGGTTCCATGCTTTTTCGTGGCAAGACAGCTAGTTTCTCTTTAGCGCTGAGTAACGTCCCACTGTCTGGACGAAGCACAGTGTGATCATCCATTCACCTACTGAAGGACACCTGGGTTGCTTCTCGTGTCTGGTGGTGAGGAATCAAGAGCTGTGTGCAGGTTTCTGTGCGGACAAAAGTTTTCAACTCATCTGGGTAAACACCAACAAGCAGGACCGCCAGACTGTATGGTAAGAATATGTTTATTTTTATAAGAAACAGGCAGTCGGGGCGTGCCTGGGTGGCTCAGTGGGTTAAGTGTCCGACTTCGGTTCCGGTCATGATCTCACTTCCAAAGTGGCGGTATCACTTTGCGCTCCCACCAGCCGTGTATCTGAGTGCCTGTTGCTCCACACCCTCATCGGCATCTGGTGTTGTCGGTGTTCTGGATTTTAGCCATTCTGAAAGGTGTGAAGTGGTCTTCTCATTTTAATTTGCATTTCCCTGATGACATACGATATTAAATACCTTTTCATATGTGCTGTGACCGCCATCTGTACATCTTCTTTGGTGAGATGTCTGTTCAGGTCTTTTGCCCATTTTTTAATCAGGTTGTTAGTTTTCTTTTTATTGAATTTTAAGAGGTCTTTGTATAGTATGGACAACAGACTTTTATCAGATTATGTCTTCTGCAAACATTTTCTCCCCGTCTGTGGTAGGTCTTATTATTCTTCTGACTATCCTTCACAGAGCGTGAGGTTTTCATTTTAATTCTTCTGGAAAGAATACTTACTTAAAGCGAGAATAACCGTGATGTTTTCATAGTGCTTTACAATTTACACAGTCTGATATCCACTTTGCAGACTGCCTGCTGTAATTCACAACACTGCAAAATGTGAGAATAAGAACGAAGCCTGTCTGTTCAGTGTTGCAGCCCAGCCCTAGCTAGACCAATGAGTCCTGACAAACGCCTGTTCAAAGAACGCATCGGCTTATGAGGTCAATAGCGAGTTACTGCTTTCATTTTCCAGATGACCAACCTGACCATCAGAAAGGTGATCTGTCCAAATCTCATGGCTAGTAAGTGGCAAAAAAAGATGAAACTAAACTTTGGTCTTCTAGCTTCTAATCTCCTGATTTTATCATATACTTCCTTGAACTTCCCTGCCTAGAAATTAGCAACTTCCACAAATTATTTCAGGCCACAAGCCACTCGGTAATTTCCTGTTTACTTAATTAAAGGGACTAAAATATTTGCTGCCTAAATGGTCACTCCCAGACACCAGATAAGCATTTCTTGTGAATCTAAAAGCAGTACAATTTCATAAATTCCCATAGTGTGACTGTCCTAACGGGAGGAACTTTCTCTTTAAAAATGAGAGCAATAAAGAAATCAGTAAAAACATTCTGTATCTAAAAAGTCATCCCTCTGCCAAAAATGGAAGGGGGATCCCCAAGGCCACTGATGTCAGCTGAGCAAGAAATCATTTCTCTTAAAGTCTGTTATCTAGTGTATGATCCTCTAGAGTCGCTTAAAATTCTGCCAACACTTTCCATTGCCACAACATACAAAACGGTTTCGACAAAGGCAAAGGAATGAAATAAAGTCCTCACAAATTACATATTTCTAAACTCTGTAACTAGATGGGATATCCAGAATTAGCGTGTGTTCACTGCCTTTGGAACCCTTTGCTGAGTGCCGGACTTGTGTGCCTAACTGGCTCATGAACATCTCCACGCTGATGTCCTACAGAATCCCAAAATGCTGTACAAGTGCGAACAGGAATTCATTTTCACGTTAACTCAAACCTGCATGCCCGTGTGGAGAGGCATCAATCACCTAAAGGGAAGCCCACGCAGAAACGGGGTCATCCGTGGCTGCTGCCTCCCGCTACTGGCTCACCCAACACCAGACCTTGTCACTTGCCTCTTCCCGGCGCCCCTGAGCTCCGACTCTCCCTCCGACTCTCCCTTAGCACACTCCTGAATTAAACAAGCAACAGTTGTTGGGGTTTTTTTTTCTTTTCTGCTTTCAGGCTCGCCTCCCACCCTCGAACCTGTTCATCACACCACTGCCAAGTGATCTCTCTGAAAGAAAGATCTGACTGTCCCTCCTCCTCCCCATCATCTCAACATAGAATCTAGGCCTCTTGGCAGGCCACACAAGGCCCCGTGCACCTCACTTGTGCCCTCCCTTTGTGCTCCGGTCCGAAGGGACTACCTGCGGTGCCCATGGCCCTTCCCCACAGGTGGTGCCACCGCTCTTTGCTTTCAAACCCTTCCGCCCTTTGTCCCCCCACCCAGAGCAAAAGCCACAGATCACATGATGAACACCACCTACCCCGCTGGCCTCATCCACTACGCCGCCCTCTCACATATTCCACTCCCCCAACTACTCTGGCTTCCTGCTGTTTCTCAGACGTGCCAATCATACTTGCCTTTGGGGGGGGGGGGGTGCATTTCCTGTTCTTTCTCCCTGGACCATTTTTGTATCAGAAACTCACACGGTTTGGTCCCTCGCTTCATCCGGGCCTGTACCCAACTGTCACCTTCGAAGTGAGACGTCTCTAGCAACCTTAGCTAAGATTGCAATCACTTCACCACACTAGAGGCACACACACGCCCTTGGCCCTTCCCTGCTGTAGTTTTCTCCTTAGCATTTACCACCATGTTATAATTGTAGCCTCGTACTTTCTTTTTACATTTGAGAGAGAGCGTGCACAAGTGGGGGAGGGGCAGAGAGAGAGAGAAGGAGAGATTGAGAATCCCACTCCACATTATCAGCACGGAGACCGATTTGGGACACGAACTCACGAAGCGAACCGCGAAATCGTGACCAAGAGCCGGACACTTAACTGACTGAGCTTTCCCGGACACGTGTGCTTATTCCTCGTGTTTCTTGCCTGTCTCCTTCTGCCAGAATGTATGACCCAAGAGGACAAGGGCTCTACTGGGTCCCGCGCACTGCTGTATCAATCTCCAAGGTCTAGGGGCAGGTCTGCCTTATAGTATGTGCTCAAAAAGATTTTGGAGTAAGTGAATAAAAACATGTTAACTCCAAATCAATCCTTCTGGATGCAGACCGGGGGAAGATCATGCCTCCCTCTGTGTTCCCACAATACCTTAGGCATACCTCAGTCACAGGACTCTTCACGTAACTCACACGTTGTCTTTACAGAAGTTCTTTGCGGGTATGAGCAAAGCCTTTTATCTCTTCATTGCCTGTGCTGAGTTAGTGTTCAGCAAGTACCTCTTGAACAAAAAAACACAGGATCTCTACCAGTGTTTTCTTGTTAACCCGTGCACAACCAACAAATGCTCCCTGCTCAAGTTTGGGGAATGCTGGGCTGAAAAGATTCGACAAACGTGCTTCTATGCCTTGGGGTATCTCAAATCTTTAATATGCTCATATGCAATAGGAATCTGTAAGAGAAGCATCTAGCATACCATGTTTTCAAACGGACTGGGCCTGGCACCACCTAATGACATCCTTTGGAAGTTCTGGTTTATGACACCTATTCAGGAAAACGCCCGTTCAGGCTGGATGGATCTGTAGACAAAGTACCAGGTTTGAAAGGGTATCTATCCAAGCCTATCAGTTGTTTATTTTGAATACGAGACACGATCAAGTAGAGCCAACTAATTTTTGTTTCTCCATCTGGCCATTCATAGTTTAAAAGAAATATTCCAGGAGCGCCCAGGTGGCTCAGTTGGTTGAGCTCCCGACTTCGGCTCAGGTCGTGAGCTTGCAGTTCGTGGGTTTGAGCCCCATGTCGGGCTCTGTGCTGACAGCTCGGATTCCGTGTCTCCCTCTCTCACTGCCCCTCCCCTGCTCACACTCTGTCTCTCAAAAATAAACATTAAAAAATAAAAGAAAAATAAAAAATATTCCAGTGTGATTCCCACCTCTGCCCACCCAAATCCTTCCCCTTTCCCTTCCGTTATACAGAGATCTAACAGGGACAGCATGTATCACCAAGAATATGGGAGTATATACTCTCGTCCCTTGCCAAAGTCACGCCAGCATTCTCCAAGCACAGCGACTACTGCTGAGAACCACGTTCTGCTAGATACTATAGAAGGTGACAAGGATAAATAACATGTGGCCTCTGCCTTTAATGCTTAACCCTATTTGGGAAAAAAACAAAAACCAAAGACCAAAAACCATGCCATTGACTATAGTTCTGTAGGAAGTTCTTTTAGTGTTTTGTTTTGTTTTGTTTTGAGAAAAGGAGACCACGCAGGCAAGCAGGAGAGGGGCAGAGGGCGAGAGAGAATCCCAAGCAGGTGCTGCACGGTCAGCGCAAAGCCCGAGGTGGGGCTCAAACTCAAGAACCGTGAGACCACGGGGGCGCCTGGGTGGCGCAGTCGGTTGAGCGTCCGACTTCAGCCAGGTCACGATCTCGCGGTCCGTGAGTTCGAGCCCCGCGTCGGGCTCTGGGCTGACGGCTCGGGGCCTGGAGCCTGCTTCCGATTCTGCGTCTCCCTCTCTCTCTCTGCCCCTCCCCCGTTCATGCTCTGTCTCTCTCTGGCCCAAAAATAAATAAAAAACGTTGAAAAAAAAAATTAAAAAAAAAGAACCGTGAGACCACGGCCTGGGCTGCAATCAAGAGTCAGACGATGATCCGACTGAACTACCCAGATGCCCCGGAGGTTCTTAATTTATCAACAAAAAAAAAGACACAGAAATTGAGGACCACATACTTCATCTTTTGCCAGCTGCTACAAGCCAACAAGTGACTGAAGAAAATGGGAGAAACTATATTTTCCTGATGAACGAGACTAAAATGTTGCAAATTACAGTATTCAGTTTTGCAAACAGCAACTTATTTGAAAAGCTTAATTTTACGTGCTCTTGGAAGTGGCAAGTCCATTAATAGCGAAACTAAAATCGTTCTGAATTGAAGACCACGCTGAGCTAAGTGTAATTTATTCATTCTCTACTGACAAAGGATCTACTTATGGATCTATCGGTACCATTATGAATTCGTGTCCAGGTATGTCAGGTTGGGAAGTATGCCTCTAAGCTGCCGAAGCAGTCAAAATTATGCATGGATTTTCAATTGTATTCAAAAGCGACGATTTACTGGCAACAACCACCGTTGTCTGATAGGAGTCCTTTCTGTAGAACAAGAAGCCAGGCCTAACAAGGTCCTTCAGAAATTTTAGTGCGCACCCCTAGCACCTCGATCCTGATTGGTCGAGATTCTGGCTTTTCACTCACCACTAAAAATAACAAGGCTCCTTGGAAAAATGACTGATTCTAGGGCTGAGGGTGGATAAGGCCAAGAGGAGCTTAGCACACCTTTTGCTGTGCTTTTCTAAAAACATACAGGAGTACTCAGAGAGGGGCAGAGACATGTCAAAAGGACACAGGGGTCTGCGTGAAAGGACTCCCACTGCCCAAATCTGGGAAAATGTGAGCATCAAAATAAGTAAGAAAGATAATGGATGATAGCCCACAGAATAAAATGAGAATCCCTGAGTTCAAGCTGATTGAATGAATGAATGACAAGGAAAGAAACGAAAGCACTTACAGCAGAATTCCAGCTAATAAACGCAGAACTAGGGAACCACCAAAATCACCTTTCTGCAACCACCACAACAGTAAGTGTTTGGGGCAAGAATCATCAACGGATGTTAAGACTAGTGGAAAGCAGTGGATGAAAACAGGCTATTACAAAGTCTCAGTATGTTTCCCCACAGATCCTTACCAATTACAGAAGGAGACACAACTTTAGCTACGGAAATCTACTGACAAAACGCCAACGTGATGAAAAACAAAACGTGAGCGAAGTCACCATGGGCAGTTATGGGACAAGCAGAGAATGTGTGCTTTGTGAACAAACGTACTGAGAAGGACGTACCATCACTCCGTCACAGTCTTGCCAATTTCCTAAATCTAATCATGAGGAAACCTCAGGAGACCCAGACCAACGGACATTCCACAAAAGAAACGGCCAGTTCCCTTTTCAAATATCAAATCATCAAGTCAAAGAAAGACTGAGGAACTACTTCAGGCTCAAGAAGAGAATTAAACATATATATTATACTAAACATAAAATATATAATATTTTAAAAATGCTAAACATACACATAAAATATTAAATATATATGTGTACGTGTGTGTATAGGAGAAGGGAGGGCAGGAGGAAGAGTCTCTGAGAAAAAGAATATGTAGGTGAAAGTTTGAGAACTCGTTACTGTTTTGATCTTTTTAGAAGTCTGAAGTCATTTCAAAATAAGGTAAAAAAGAAACCTTATTGTAGTGTTTGCAGTGAAGTCCAATGACCATTGAGTTCCATAAAAATACCAAGTTATAATTTGGGGGCCCTAAGGATTTTCCCCCCTTTTATTTATTTTTTTTTTAATTTTTTTTAACGTTTATTTATTTTTGAGACACAGAGAGACAGAGCGTGAATGGGGGAGGGTCAGAGAGGGAGGGAGACAACAGAATCCGAAACAGGCTCCAGGCTCTGAGCGGTCAGCACAGAACCCGACGCGGGGCTCGAACTCACAGACCGCGAGATCATGACCTGAGCCGAAGTCGGACTGAGCCACCCAGGCGCCCCCTTTCCCCCCTTTTAAAGTTTTATTTTCCTTCTATGAAAGCAATCCATGCTTATTATAAAAAATACAGAAAACACGGAAGAGTAAACAGTAGAAAGAAATGGCCCCAAGCCCAATCCATCTACTGCTGACACTCCGATTTCTTTCTTCTGTCTTCGTTGTGTTGACCAGTCTGTGGAAAAGCCAAAAAACCTAGTGAACACCTTATGACTGCAGTGTCTCTGGGAGTATAAAATATACACTCATGATAGAAAATCTGGAAAACTCAGAAAAGTAGAAACGTCACCCACAGGCAACCATGGTGAACTTTTCTGTATACTTCTTCACAATACTCTTTCTAGCATTTCATAAGAACTGAGATAATAGAAGCTGACTGTTAAGCATATTCAGTTTACTCAGGAACTATTTCATAAACACCCCATCCGCACCGGGTGCCATCCCAGTCGCCCGAAGGAACGCGGCAGCGAACACAGCCACAAAGCTGACGTTACACACAGGTAACACACAGGTGACACATCACGTGATGACACACGCTGTGAAAAAAGTAAGACAGCGAGGGCGCAGAGAGTGGTAGGAAGGGGGTGCCCCGTAGGCGGTCACCAAAGGCCAGGGAAATGTACACGGATCTCATCTCAGGGAGGAACCTTCCAGGCGGAAGGCAGAACCCCAGCTGGTGTGGGAGGGCGGCCTCAAGGAGGCCAATGTGGCTGGAGTCCGGTGAATGGAGGGAAAAGTGGGAGAAGAGCGCAGGCAAGTAAGTTCCTTCCCTGTGAAGTGGGGTGATGAGTGGCGTGGGGAGACCAGACCGGAGGCCGCTGCTGAGCACTGAGCAGGGACACCGCGGGGGCTCAGCCGTGGACGTGCCAACAGGTGTAGAGATGTGCTCCCTACTCCGAAGGTACACGGTAGGAGAGAAGGGGGTCACAAATAGAAAAGAACTGTGGGGGGGGGGGGGCAGGGAAGAAAGAAGAATGAAACAATTCTGCTTTTGACATGTAGGGTGTGAGATGCCTCAGAAAGCCAAGTGAATCAGGGGAGCCTGGGTGGCTCTGTCGGTTAAGTGTCGGCCTCCCGATCTCAGTTCAGGTCTTGATCCCAGGGTCGGGAGTTCAAGCCCCGCGTTGGGCTCTGCGCTGGGTATGAAGCCTACTTTCAAAAACAAAAACCCGAGCGCAGATACCTTGTAGGCAGTTGTGTACACAAGTCTGAAATCTAGGGAAGAGGTGAGAATTGAAGACCCACATTTGGAAGTCATTGGCGTAAAGACGGTGTTTCAAGTCATGAGATCGCCTAGTGAATGGGAACAGCCAGAGAAGAGCGTCAGTGACCGAGCCCTGGAGTGTTCCCACGTGCAGAGGTATCATCAAAGGAGACTAATAAAGAACAGCTTGTGACAGAGAAGCACCAGAGCGCGCTGGCCCAGAAGCCACGTCAAGAAGTTTGCTCCAGACTCGAGACTAAGCACTGGGCTTGGCAATGGGGAGGCCCCTGGTAGTGCGGACAAGCACAAATTTTAAGTGTCGATGGGACAAGACTTTAATGGGGACAAGAGAAAATGAGGGAAGTGAAGGCAGTGGAGGAAGGAAGGGTCCTTTCAACGTATCCTGCTGTGAAGGGGACCAAGAAATGGGGAAACGGGTAGAGGACGGTTGGAGGTTTAAGTCGAGAGATTTCTCCATATTTTACTATTTGGCAGAAATGATGGAGGCAGGGAGGGGAGAAAGATACTGCAGGAGAAAGAGAGGGTGAACGCCGTCCTGGAGCGAGCCGGAGGGTCTCGGGTCCGGTGTGTCTGAAAGAAACATCAACAGTCACCATTTGAAAGGAGGGTGACCAGCACATCCGGGTTCTGTCTGGTATTGGCCGACTGAGCTGGCAGAAGGGGATGTCTGGTTCTCCTCTGGCTGCTTTCCTTTTCCAAACGAAGTAAGAAACAAGTCGTCAGCTCAGAGGGGAGGTCTGAGGTGGAAAAGGTACAGCAGAGACACCCTAAGGGCAGGGAAACGGATTAACGAAGCAATTACAGCAGGATCGCAGAGCAACACTGAGGGCTCACCTGAGCAACGTGCCCACGATTTTAAATCCCTCTTCTTTTCCAACATAAGCATTTAAAGGTGCAAATTTCCCTCTAAGCACTGCTTTAAGTAAATCCCAGAAATACATGGTTCATTATCACACATCAGAAACAGTTTCTAATTTCCTTTTTGATCTCTTCTTCGACCCAGGGATTATTCTAAAAGATCCTGCTTTGGGGCGCCTGGGTGGCGCAGTCGGTTAAGCGTCCGACTTCAGCCAGGTCACGATCTCGCGGTCCGTGAGTTCGAGCCCCGCGTCAGGCTCTGGGCTGATGGCTCGGAGCCTGGAGCCTGTTTCCGATTCTGTGTCTCCCTCTCTCTGCCCCTCCCCCGTTCATGCTCTGTCTCTCTCTGTCCCAAAAATAAATTAAAAAAAAAAAAAAAAAAAACGTTGAAAAAAAAAAAAATAAAAGATCCTGCTTCATCTTCTGATATGTGAGAATTCTCTTAAAAGATTATTATAATTACCGTCTCATTACCACCATACTCTCAGGATGTCAATCTTTCAAATGTAGCATTTTATGGCTGAGCCTATGTTCATCTTGGTGAACATTCCATGTGAACATTAAAAGAATGTATATTCTATAATTTGGGAGTTGAGTGTTCTATAAAGGTCAATTAAATCAGATTGTTTAGTAGTGTTGTTCAAACCACCTACAAATCTACATATATTTTAAAGACAGAGAGTGTGCAAGCAGTGGAGAGGGGCTGGGGGAGGGGAGGAGAGGGAGAGGGAGAGGGAGAGGGAGAGGGAGAGAGGGAGAGAGGGAGAGAGGGAGAGAGGGAGAGGGAGAGAGAGAGGGAATATATCTTAACCAGGCTCCACGCTCAGCACAAAGCCCGACACGGGGCTCAATCCCATGACTCTGGGATCATGACCTGAGCCAAAATCAAGTGTGAGATGCTCAACCGACTGAGCCACCCAGGCGCCCCAAACCATCTATATTCTTACAGATTTTTGTCTATTTTTTTTTAGTATTCACCGAGAGGTTTTTGTTAAAATCTGCAACTGTCATTCTTCATTTGTCTGTTTCTCCCTTTTGGTTCTACTGTTACGCCACGTTCTTTTAAACTAAAATGTAGAATTGTGAGTTCTTGACAAATGAGCTCTTATCACTATGGAACATTCCTTCTTTCTCTCTGTTTGACAGTTTACTTTATTCGACGTTAATATAGCCACATCAGCTTCCTTCTGCTTTATGTTCACATGGTATAGTTTTTACATTATTTTCTTTAGATCTGTGTCTTCATCCTTAATAATGCATGTATTTTAGTCTTGCTTTTTTACCTAACCTGATTAAGCTCTGCCTTAAATTTTAAGGGGGTATTTAACATGTTTCCATTTAATGTAATTCTTGATATGGCTGGGTTTAATTCTATCACCTGGGTATTGGTTTTCCATTTGTCCTTTCTGTTCTTGGTTCCTTTCTTCTTCCTCTCCTGCCTTCTTCTGGGAAAACCAAACGATTTACCTTGGGGTTCCATCTATCTCCTCTGTGTGTTATCCTGGAGGTTACCGGAAATTAAAATAGGCATCCTTAACTCATCACAATGTACTTTCAAATAGTACAGTATTTCAAAACCAATGTAAAACACAGCAACTTAGGTTCCATTTCCCCACTTCTACTCTTATAGCTGTTACTGCCATATATTTTAATTTCACGGGGTATGAACTCTACAATAAACTTTCAGCAGTCAACAGCCTTTGAGCAAAGAGATACAAATATATCATTTTAATGCCCATTTTTCTTTAGTCCCATATTTACTCCTTCTGTTGATCTTTATTCCTTCTTGCAGATCCAGGCTACCATCTGGTATCGTTTTCATTTAGCTTAAAGAGTTTTTCTAGCATTTTTGGTAATGGAGATATACTGAAGATGAATTCTCTCAGATTTTGTCTAAATAAAATATGTCTATTTCATTTCCATTTCCCTTCATTTCATTCATATTTCATTTCTGGTCTTGTGTCTGATGAGAATCAGCTGTCATTCTTAACACGGTGCCCGCCCTATACGTAATGTGTTTTTTTCCTCTTGCTTATGATTTTCTCTTTACTTTCGTTTTTTCAGCAATATTACTAGGATGTGACTACATGGGATTTTGTGTAATTTACACTTCTGCAAATTTGCTGAGCTTCTTGAACCCGCTGGTTGATATCTACCATCAATATTCAAAACTTCTCATCCGTTATTTTGTCTACCTTATTTTTGTTCTCTCCTCTCCTTCTGGGACTCCAATTACATACGTATTAGACCCTCTGGTATTAGCCCGTATTCTGGTTGTTCTGTTCTTTTTTTTTTTTTTTTTCTTTTTTATCATTCGGTGTCTCTTGTGAATTAGTTTGAATAATTTCTACTGGTTTGTCCCCAAGCCACTTCTGCTTGTGTCCATTCTACAAGTAGGAGCTTCAAGTGAATTCCTTTATTTCTGATACTGGCATTTTCAGTTCTATTTATTTTCTCTATAGTTTCCATTTCTCTGTTGAAATTTCTGGGGTGCCTGGGTGGCTCAGTCAGTGAAGCGTCTGACCTCAGCTCAGGTCATGACCTCACGGTTCGTGAGTTTAAGCCCCGTGTCATGCCCTGTGCCGAAAGCTCAGAGCCTGGAGCCTGCTTCGGATTCTGTGTCTCCTTCTCTCTCTGCCCCTCTCCTGCTCGTGCTCTGTCTCTATCTCAAAAATGAACACTAGGGGCACCTGGGTGGCTCAGTCGGTTGAGCACCCGACTTCAGCTCGGGTCATGGTCTTGCGGTTCGCGGGTTCGAGCCCTGCATCGGGCTCTGTGCTGACGAACAGCTCAGAGCCTGGAGCCTGCTTCAGATTCTGTATCTCTCTCCCTCCCCTGCTCCCCTGCTCATGCTTTGCCTCTGTCTCTCAAAAATAAATAAATGTTAAAAAAATTTTTTTTAATAAACACTAAAAAATTTTTTTTAGAAAATAAATTCTCTATTTCTTCATGTATGTCAGTCACCTAGTTTTTTGATCTATCCTCCAATATATCGTTTTAACTCTTTCTTATAACTTCAATCTCTGCTGACATGACCCATCTGTTTTTGAATCCTGTCTGCTTTTTCCATTGGCATCCTTGACATATGAATCAGCTCTTTTAAATTCCTGGTCTGATAATTACAACGTCCCTACCGTATCTGACTTTGGTTCTGAGGCTTACTCTGCCTCTTCAAACTGGGTTTTTTACCTTTTAATTTCTTTTCTTTTTTTTTTTTTTTTTGGTGAAACCCAGACATGCTGTACAGGGTCAAAGGAAACTGGGATACGAAGGCCTTTGGTGACGTGTTGGGAAGGTGTAGGGGGAGGGAAAGTGTTCTAGAGTCCTATGCCCTTCGGTTCCAGCTTTACTGATGTGTAACGGACAAAATGGTATATATTTAAAGTGTGCAATGTCATGATTTGAAATACATATACTTAGTGAAAGGATTAGCACAATCGATTAACATACCATCACCTCACAAACCTTTTCTTTTTTTTCTTTTTTTGGTGAGAACCCCTACCATCTACTCCTTTAGCAAATTTCAAACATACAATCCAGTATTTTTAGTTACGGTCACCATGCTGTACATCAGATCCCTGGAACTTAGTCATCCTGTAACCAAAAGCTAAAGGCTTGTACCTGCTGACCAGCATCTGCCTGCTTCCCCTCCCCCACAGCCCTCACCCGGTAACAACCATTCTACTATTCGTTTCTAGGAGTTCAACTCTTTTTTTTTTTTTTTAAAGATTCCGCACATAAATGAGATCATACAGTCTTCTCCGTATGGCTCATTTCACTCACCATAAAGTCCCCCAGGTACCTCCATGTTCCAAATGGCAGGATGTCCTTCCTTCTCCTTGCTGAATAAATACCCCATCGTGTCCACGTATATTCCCCATCTCCCTATCCCTTCACCTGCCGATGGTGGCCCTATGACCCGGTGTCAGTCTTTCAGTGAGCCTAGGCCCCCGGGTCTCACTCCGCTCCCCCCTAGATGAGAAAGGAAGGCGAGAAGGGGCTGTAGTAGGTGGCCCATCAGTTTCCTCTGATGGAAACTCAAGGGGATTTTGCTCTAATGTTTACCGTGAGAACAGAAGGGCACCTAACAGTAAAACTCACGGAAGTGTGGAAGCCCCACGAAGAATGGACCCCCCGCCCCCGAGCTTTTAACTCTCAAACTTGTTCTCACTGAGCCCTCAGCAATTCACCAGTCTCTCCACACGTGGGGGCAGTGGTTTGAACTGTGACCTCCGTTCTCTGACAGATCGAAGAGAAGCTTCTGGGTTTTCAATTTGTTCAGCTTTTTCTTGCGATTTTTTAATCACCAATCATTTCTGAGCCCCTTCAATGCCAGGTTGAAACCTGCAAGTCACCTTCAATATATTTTTCATAGCATTTTTCAGCTACTCCAAAACTGGGGTCATCTGTGGGTCCTGCGGCCACCAGTTGCTTTTTCTCTTAATTATGAAGTCACATTTTTCTCCTTTTCTGAATGTCTTGTATTTTTTCACTGGACAAGGTATGTAGAATAGCAGAAATGAGATAGCAAATGTTTAGTCTTATACAAGGGCACGCTTGACAGAAGAATGCTACTTTAGGCCACTGATAATAACAATCATGTTCCTAATGTGGGAGTGAGCATAGCAAAATTTTAGAATATTAAAAACCTTTAAAATCTTCCCTCAAAGTTTTTAGATGGTCGGCTTTAGTAAAGCAAAATAATTAGAAAAATATCTAGGGATGCCTGGGTGGCTCAGTCAGTTGAGCGTCCGACTCAATTTCAGCTCAGGCCATGATCCCAGGGTCATGGCATCGAGCCCCATATCAGGCTCTGCACTGGGCGTCAAGCATGCTTGAGGTTCTCTCTCTCTCTCTCTCTCTCTCTCTCTCTCTCTTTCTGTCCCTCTGCTCCTCTCCCCCACTCCTGCATACTCTCAAGAGAAGAAAGAAAGAAAGAAAGAAAGAAAGAAAGAAAGAAAGAAAGAAAGAAAGAAAGAAAGAGAGAGAAACGAAACCATCTATAAATCACATAAGCCTACATACTCATGAAACAGGAAGGATACAGATGATAAACCAGAAGTTCAATGATAGGACTAAACATACAGATTTGGCTGGACTCTCCAACTTGTGTTCCTATGAATTATCTTACGTTTAAACTCTGCTATGTAGAGGTCCATCTAGAAAAAGGAGAAATGAAAAACAATCTAAGTCATAATTACTTCTATAACGCCTGTAAGGAAGTATTTCTGATATTTCAGGTCAAATGATGCGTCTGCAAAGTGCTTGAATTCCTAACAATCCTGCCTCTCGGGAGAGGGGCCTCTTACAGTTGCCTCCAATTTGCTGACAGAACTTTTATCTCCTAGTTTTCCTAAGTATACATTGCTCACCTCCCTTCACTGGCTTTCTGTTTGAGTCCACAAGAAATGCAAACATTTATCTCAGTTTGAAGCATTAAAATTTTTAAAGTTCTTGCTGTTTCTTCCAGTCAACCTCTATCCAGATACAGCAGTACGTTTTCTCCTAACATAGCCTTTTAACCCTGGCCTTACACTGCATGGAAATGTACTTGTGATCTATTTCTTGTACCTACTGCATTTGGGTATCTCCCCTTCCTCCCCCAGATCCCCCTACAAACATCTTAGAGATCTATTTAGTGCATGCCTTCAAAATATTTAGATCTCTATTCTGAGTAGAACTGCACTTGATATAATCAATTAATCTAACTCCAAATTTTAGATCTGATTAGATAAACCAAAGGTGAGCAAGCCCTTAAGGTAGTATTTTTTAATCTTTTTTTTTATATTTATTTATATTTGAGACAGAGAGAGAACAAGTGGGGGAGCAGGAGACAGAGAGACAGAGAGAGAGAGAGAGAGAGAGAGAGAGAGAGAGAGAGAGAGAATATCCAAAGTGGGCTCCAGGCTCTGAGCTGTAAGTACAGAGCGCCACACAGGGCTCAAACTCACAAACCATGAGATCATGACCAGAGCCAAAGTCAGACACCTAACTGAGAGCCACCCGGGTATCTCCCCATTAATAGGTAGTATTTTTTATGCTGACCTAGCATTTGGTTTGATATGAAACAGTATGCATCACAAGGATTATTAGTAAAAATATTAATCATTTATTAAAATCTTTGAGAAGTCAACAGATCTCCTTTCTCATTCATGCAATTACCTGAAACACTGAAATTAACAGAAAAATTGATTTTGTAATAATTTTTTTTAATTAATTTGTTTAATGTTTATTTATTTTTGAGAGAGAGAGAGACAGAGCGTGAGCAGGGGAGGGGCAGAGAGAGAGAGGGAGACACAGAATCCGAAGCAGGCTCCAGGCTCTGAGCCGTCAGCACAGAGCCTGACATGGAGCTCGAACTCACGAGCTGTGAGATCATGACCTGAGCCGAAGTCGGATGCCCAACCGATTGAGCCACCCAGGCAGCTGATTTTGTAATAAGTTTTTAAAGGAGAGGTATATTTAAAATGAATGGTGTCTCAAAAAATTTTTTTAATACCAAAAATAACCGGAGATGTATATACTGGTTTATACAAGAATTTATGACAGTGTCACCCCTTAACAAAGAAACAATTTATATGTCCAACAGTAGAAACATGGTTAAATAATTATGGTATATCAATATAATAATCTCTAGCCATTAAAAACTATGTCCTAGAAGAATCAACAAAGATGCTTACTATATATTGAGTACAGGCTACAAAACCATATGTATAATAAGATACAATTTTTATGAAGACGTATACAAGGCATTACCGATTACCTTCTCTGATTAATGAAAATTTTGCAATTTTTTTTTCCTGTGTGCTTTCCTGTGCTCTGTAAGTTCTCTGTATTATCTCATTAATGCCCTCTAATACAAGCAAAACTCTTGGGGTGGGGGGTGCTGCACTAAAGGTCTGATTCCTTTCTTTGTGACATCCTGGGAGGCTTCTTCAGATGGGAAAAGAAAGACCATTATTATCACAAGAACAAAGAGAAAAGAAGTAGTAAAAAACAGCCTAGAGGTATTAAAGAGGATTTATGTCATCCTTGGCACAAATGTCCTATATTCTCATGTCCTTTTTATGCAAATTATATTAAAATTACATTATAATATCAGTAGGAATTTGATTGCAAGATACTGTAATTTTAATTGAGCAACTAGCTGATAGGAACAAGAGTACTCAGATTATTAATCAAGCAAAATGATGAAAAAGCACTGATTTAATTGCTACACTAAACTGTCATTATTTGAAGGAAAAAAAGTCAATATTCCATAGTTAGAAAACCAAGTAACACACTATTAACCAAAACTGTTTAAAAAAAAATTTTTTTTAACGTTTATTTTTGAGACAGAGAGAGACAGAGCATGAACAGGGGAGGGGCAGAGAGAGAGGGAGACACAGAATCTGAAACAGGCTCCAGGTTCTGAACCGTCAGCACAGAGCCCGACGTGGGGCTCGAACTCACGGGCCGCGAGATCATGACCTGAGCAGAAGTCGGACGCTTAACCGACTGAGCCACCCAGGCGCCCCTAACCAAAACTGTTTTAAATAATGGCTTCCCTGTCTCCTCCCACTTCCCCCAGATCACTCCTATTAGAAGTCAGGAACACACAAAAGAAAAAAAAAATCTGAAAATTACTAATTCTTTATTGGAGAAAGCTTTGATCTTTTAACTATAAGGCGATTCAAGTTACAAATCTGCTCTTGCGTTTCAGTGACTGTTCTTAAACTCATTACAATAATCAATATTTTCTCATTGAAAAGATTTCAATTCCCTGAAAAGCCTGGTTAAAAGAATCTAGAGCAGACAAAATTTCTCACCCTTTAAACTCAAGTGTCTCATCTGGATATAATGGGAACACGGTACTTGGTAAAAACCTATAGATTTCCCAAAAGTTATGCAGCATTTTAGGGGCTTCAGAGGTCTATTTGGTATCCAGGACCACATTCTTTTCTTGATTATGCCAAGTCAGTGATACCTGCATGATGCTGAACTGCCCTAGACACGTGATGAGAATCAGAATGATCTGGTGAAACGGGGCCTGGATTTCTAAGTTTTCCTTTTTGGAAAAGAGCAACCAAATTCCTGCGGACTCCTGGTCTGTTCTTCCTCCCTCGCACCTACTGGAGAATCAGTTACCCTGGACCATCGCAGAAGGTCGCCCAGGGCAAGTCTCTGCTGTTCAGGCACATAGGAGTGTGTGTAGGGTCAAGGCAAATCCTTCAAGTTCCCATGGGACTCCGCCCACTGTGGCCTTTGTAGACGGAGTCCAGCCTCTCTCTATATGGTTCATGAGAAGTTCAGGTGATGTTATCACCCGCTCCTAACCTGGGGAACCCCCACGAGGGGTGGTCATGGCGTGTGGGACGGTGGGTAGGGAAGCAGGGAAGATTAAGGCTTATCTGGGCCTACTGCCTAATGGGATAAAAAAATAGATTCCTTTTTGACTTTATCTTGGGAATTAATACTCAGTACAAGACTTTTTTTTTTTAGAAGACTTCGAATGACAGATTCATGCATTCCTAAAACTTCATTTTAAAAATACCTGATGAAGGATTACAAAATTAGAAAATAATATAAAAACGTAATTTTTAAATTCTGATTCTTCCTGGCAAGTTTAGATCATAAAAAATTAGATCAAAAAATATCTCCTGTCATATAGTTCGACTCTGTGCAAGCCCCCCACAAAACGGAGTCACCCCAAATGGAGCGGTCATTTCTTACACGTGTGAGTGCTAGAGCATGGTCTTGGTAAGTGCATATGCTTCCTGTTCTAGGACATCACCGCCAATTATACATGCTTTTAAAATTCCACGCAGGTACCGAGTCGATTTTATTTGCTGTGCGTTGCACCTAGGGGATCCCGAGTGAACAGTCACTCATGAATAAATCACTGGTAACCGACAACGTGCTATTCTACTACCAGTAAGTAACTAGGTGTATTAGTTTCCTACAATTACATCCTTGGCCTACGTATCACTATAGTCCCCTTTCCGGAAGTCTCTTTGGGCCGCAAGCATGGATCACGAGGAAGGGGAAGGTAGCGGGTGTGCTCTGAGGATGCCCGACCACCGCCCCCTGAACCGGAGGGAAAGCTCCCCCGCGCAGGTGTAGGGACCAGGGGCTGCCTCCGCCAGGCTGCGACCTGCAGTCTCTCTCCCAGTCAGCTCCTGTTTCTGCCCATGCTTTCGCGTGCCTTCACCAGCTGGCTTCCTCTGCCTTCTCTTAAACTCTGCCCACAACCCCAGCTTCAGCTTGCGGGTGGCCATCACTGCTTCGGTCCTGGGGGACACTTCAGCAGCAGGTCCCATAATAACCTAGCGAGCTCGCCGTGTTTCTTAGGTCAAACTTCCTGCAAGCACAGGGCTGACCCGGCTCATCGTTTCAATGCGGATACACGGTACCAGATTCTCTAGATCACACTGCGAGGGCACACTCCAATCATCATCCTGGGGGGATTCCTAGCGCCTTGTTTTAAAGCTCCCCAGGTGATTCTAGCAGGGACAGGGCCGGGACCCACTGGGGCAGCCTAACTAAGGCTGACTGTCCTTGAGGCCGGTCGGTGCCCATCCCTGGGTGCATTAGGTGGGTGCAATGAAACCTAGCGGTCAGAAGTCTGAAAGGGATGTCACTGGGCTAAATCAAGGTTTTGGCAGCGCTACGTTCATCCTGGAGGCCCCAGAGGAGAATCTCTCTCCTGGTCTTTTCCACCTTCCAGAAGTGGCCTGCGTTCCGCGGTTTACGGTCTCTTCTGCCATCTTCTAAGCCGGCAACGGCTGATTCAGTCTTTCTCACATCACATCGCTCTGATGTGGGCTGTTCCACCTCCTCCTTCCACGTTTAAAGGAACCCTGGGATTGCACTGGATAATCCAAGCTAACCTCTTTCTTAAGATCAGCTGATTAGCAACCGTCATTTCCCCATCATGTCACATAGCGTATCCACAGGTTCCAAGGATTAAGACGCAGACATTTTAGCGGGGCCATTCTTATTCTGCCTACCATGAGCAGACTATGGGGAACAGAACGTAAACCGTGTGGGGTTTACTTACAGACACCATAAACATGACCAACAACTCTATGCTGAGTGTTATTACAGCATGAGATGCAGCCTGACTACTAAAACGTCAACAATTTATGTTGGTTTCCATCTTTTACACTCTCCGTCAATAGACATTTCAGCCATAAAAACAAGAGACCAGAGTGTTCTTACAAAAATATTATGAATTCAAACAGAAACATTTCTAGCCTTCGATAATTTACCAGCTATTTTCCTGCAATTATACCAATTTATACATTTTATCAACAACCGCTACTCAAAATCAATTGTAATTAGTTTAGATTCCAAAAGATATCTATTTTGAAACAGATTTTAAGTAATTTTCAAGTTACTTTTGCCTCAGCCAATGATTATAGATATATGAAAAATACAACAACACTGTACAATTCTTTTAAAGAAAAAATACTTCTCCAGAATGTTTCTTCTTCAAAATTTACATAAAATTACTTGAGTGTTTTTATTTTTTTTTAATGTTTATTTATTCATTTTGAGAGAGAGAGACAGACAGAGAGAGAGACAGCAAGTGAGCACCAGCGGGGTGGGGGGGGGGGGGAGCGGGGTGAGGGGCACAGAGAGACAGAGAGAGAGACGGAGAAAACCCAAGCAGGTTCTGTGCTGTCAGCACAGAGCCGGACACGGGGCTCAAACCCATGAACTGCGAGATCGTGACCTGAGCCGATATCAAGGGTCAGATACTTAACCAACTGAGCCCCCAAGGCACCCCAGAAAGTACCTGAATGTTCTTAAAAAGCATATTTCTATGCTTGAGGCTACCAGTAGGTGAAATCATGGAGGAGTTTCTAATTATTAACAGAGCTTCTGGAACATTTTACTGTGAAAACCCGTCACCCAAATGCAGTGTAAACCATCTAAACCAAAAAGGAGTGGGACAAAGTAAGATAACAAGATCATGATATAAATGTAAGAGTTAGGGGGAAAACATTCTGACTTCAAGAAACTTTGAAGGAAAATGCATTTTCGTGAATATCTGAGTCTTAAGAAATGAACTATTTCTTAGGTGTTTCACCTTCATATTCAAAATTAAAACAATAGAAAGTCCTTTCTTCCTTATATTTGCTTGCGTTTATATACCTGCACATGGAATACATACACAGTATTGTATATGTAACAGTTTATCTGTTGACCTCAATTTGGAAGTTGGTACCTGCATTTTAGTAAGTGAAAATCAGCAAATCTCACAATTTTTTGGCTTTAATCGTCAATTCACTTGGAGCATTAGTTAATCAACAAATACTTGAGCACCTACTCTGTGCCAGGCATGTTACAAGTGTTAACAAGGTTTTAATTTATCCCGTTAAAAAGAAAAAAATCAGTCCTGTCCAAGCTTAACAAAGTAATTCACATTTTTAAAAAAAAGTACCAATCATTTAATCCTCATTTAATAAGAACCGACACTACTTTGAATCCACAATTCAGTCTTATCTAACAATCTGTAAATGGGTCAATTTGAACTTTACGTCTTCAGCACATAAAGTTGGTATCATAAGACCAGTGAGTTATTTCACTCTGGGAACATTGGGAGGGGGCGGGGTGGGCTCTTTCCTTCAAAGCTGCGGTCTCTTCTTGGGACAAAACTAACGACTGAAGCGAAACCGATGTGCTGACGTTAAAGTTCGTCACATGCCATCGGTAATCAGAAAAAAGTGTTCTAGACAGAAGATGACTTACTTAGACTGCTGAGCTGGCGTATGATAGCAGCAAGGGTACTGTTGGTTACACATTCAAGTTCACTGGTAATCCCCTCCGGCAGGGCTCCCCGGCACAAGTGCCGGGGCTCGATGTTCCTCTTCACTAAAGGCATGGCTCACGATCTGAAAATCAAAAAGACATTTTTTTAAAAGCTCACAGTCACATTTTAAGAAACTTAGAGTTTTCATTATCCTTTCTACGTGAGACAATCAGCTAGAAACACAGCAGATGTCGAATTAATTACATAAAAGTTTATCGATTGCCAAGATATATTTAGCATACAACCCGACTTTTATAGAAAGATAATGTAAGCAAGATTTCCAGTAAAGTATGAATGACTGAATGCATGCATTTATACTTTCCCTCCCTCTCTACTAACATGATGAGAGATCAAAAAGGCATAAGCCCAGAAGTGCTAAGGGCAGGAAAGGACATAGCGGTCCTAAACTGGACAGAGCCTAATCAGATGAAGACACAGACAAGGCCATACCCTGGAGGCCAATGAAGGGAGAAAGGAAGTGAGCCCACTGCCCACCTTCCCCAACAACAGCTCAGGAACAGAAGGTGACACGTATGCATGAAACGGACAGAGGTGGGGGAGGAGGGGATGGCTTCCCAAGTGGGATAAGCTAATGAACTAGATGAACCACAAGGATCCACACGAAGGAATATGACAACAGGAGGACTAGCTTTTAAAAATCCATTTACAAATTCCTTCTCCCTTCCTGGGCTGCCTCCACTCCACCCTACCCAGCATGTTTTACTTTCTGGTGAACTCCAGGATTTGGACTTGAGACACAAAGCAGAGCTAAAGGTTGGGGTAGGAAATGCACTGAGACCAGGGGTATTCAATCAAAGTCTACACTGAATGTAAGATGGGGCTTCTCCCCACACCCTCGTTCCCTGGCTGGCTTCTCCACGTGGCTCCCAGAGCCCTGGCAGCCTGGTTTTCACTCCCACCCAAAGAGACCGGGACATCCCTCCCTGGGAATACTGGAAGAGAGATCTACAAACATGGGACACTGGGCCAGGGCTTCCCCCTATGGAAAATGCCCACCGGGTCACCTACCAGTTACACCTGCCAATAATCTCTCCCCGCACAGTTCCCACATGGCTTTTAATGCCCCGGACATAAGAAGGCACAGTGAAGGATCACCAGACACTTCAGGAAAGCCTTCCCCAATGTGGGGAAACCTGGGAATCCCTTTCACTTCTCTCCACAAAAAGTACATTATAAATAACATGAAATCTCAACATTTTGTTGAAGGAGGCATATAGAGTTTCAAACCTACTACTTAGACAACCTACCGCTCATACAACAGTAGAAAATCCAGTGACTGGGACATAACCGTTATTTTAACAAGATCATCATATTGGCCAGCTTGGAGGTACAGAAACACAAGAGCCTAGGATGTTGGTCAGCAGTCAAACCTGCCCTGAAATGCCAATCTGGAATTCTTGTTATGGGAGACAAGTAACATCCTATTTGTTTAAACCACCGTAGTTGGGCTTTCTGTTATGTGGTGTGAAACTTATTTCCAACCGGTACAACAACTGAATGGTACGCTGTACCTAAAGATCCTGGAATGTGGTAAGCATATAATAAATCTTTGCCTTTCTTCCTCCTTTCTTTAAGACTTTTGCTCATATATCTAATAAATACTTACAGAGCACCTACCACCTACCCGGCGGTGTAGGAGGTTGACGATCCAATGGGGAGTCAAAGCAGACAAGGAACCCCCCTTCCCATTGAAGCTCTATTCTACGAGGGAGAGAGACATTGACCCAACCGCGCAGGTTAATGAATTCGGGGTTAGAAAACCGTTTGTGGGGTCAGGGTGCTCAGCTGTCTAGAGTCACGGACAAGCTCCTGTGGACACGGGACCTGAAATCTGAAGGGTGAACAAGGGTCCTGTGTGGTAATGTGGAGAATGAAGCAAAGGAAGGCAAAAGGGGGTGAGAGCTGTAAAGGAAAAGTTCTGTCCAATTATCCAACGTTTAATCGACTATTTCTGCCTTATATCCATGAAGGTGGTCGTTCAACACACTGACCCTATTTTCAGATTCAAATACTACTCCCATTGACGCAGGCGCAATGCCTACAGCACATCCCTTCACCTCTCTGTGCCTGTTTCCTCCTTGTAAAATGGGGAGAATACAGCAGTCCCTACCTTAGAGAGTGCGAATCTAATGAACGATTACATATATTAATCATTTAGAACAGCCTGAAATATAGCAGCACTAAAAAAAAATGTGACTGATTATTAATTTAATGACATCTTATATGTTGTTATAATGTTAACTATTATTTCTATCATACTAGTAAAAGGAACGGTTTACTAGCCAATGATAAGGCTGAACCACAAAAGATAACAATATTCGCATAAAAATTATGTGAAAGAAGATGTACACACTCAAGGAAGGAATGCTAAAATATGAAAATTCTAGAGGTCCAAGTCTCAAGGCAAAAAACAGAAGATTTACTGTGAGTTGTCATTTCTTTCTGGAGCCACATTAGAACAACAGGACAGGATGGTAACTAATCACAATAAAATGAACTAGAAAGCCAGAATTTGTCATAAGGGAAAAAGAGAAAACTCATTAACGAACTTAATAAAAGCATAGAGTGTGGGAAAGAAAACTACTGAAAACGGGGACTCACTCCAGGGAAGCGAGAAGGAAATTAAGCAACAAAAACCATGATATCCATAAAGAAGCACGGAGCGATCGGGGGTGGGGGGTGGAGAGGGATGTGGTGGCAAAAGCTTCTAAGGACGGCAGAGATAAGCTAGCAAACCGGATGTTCTAGAAGACTCTGAATTCGCGGGCAGCCTGCTTGTAACGCCGATTTGTGAAACTGGCCCAAGTGTGAATTAGCTTTTAAATAATTTCTCAAAAGAGGGATTTATGAGAGTTTGGGGTAAATGTAAGATTTAGGAGCTGAAGGCTGCGCATATAACAGGCCCCTCCTGCGCATTCGTTCTGTGTTCATCCAGGATGAAATGTCACTCTCTCCCGTGTGTTTCAGCCTCTGACATGCCCAGCAACCTTCCCGGTACACCTCCCCCAGCCCACCACCACATCTCTTAACGATTTATTCAAACGCATAGAAATCTAATCATCCACGTATCACAGAGGTCCCACCAACATGTCCGAAACACGGCCATAGCTAGGTAATACCTCCCTCCCCTCTTTCCCTGGACTGGGTCCCCAATATCGGATACACCTGCCATTCAGCAGGGCATATGTGGGAGCTACCACTGGCTGTCTGTTTCGAGGGAATCTTGAAAACGCGCACAGAATCTTCCCCGTGTTCTCAGTCAGAGGTGCTCAAGGCCCACTCTGATACCCACCCCACCCCCCCTCCCCCGCCAAAGGCCCTCAGTTTCGTATTTAAGAGAGCCCCCTCTTGTGTTCACGCAGTGAACTGTTGGCTCAACACGGTGGGTCCCGGGAGGCTCCATGGGTACTGTGGCCTCACCGAAAGGGCTCACCTAGAGGCTTGCTTAAGGCGTTATTAGGGCACAAAAGAAAAAAACCTTAAGTCTAAGCGGGTGCAGTACCCACATCTTTTATTTCTGCATTCCGATGCTTTGATATCTTGGAGCCAGACGGAGGTCCCTGGAGGCATCGGTCCTCCGGGGATTAGCCAATTCCTAGAGCTGGTAAACTCACCCAGGGGCTCGCCTCTCATATGCAAACCTATCAACCCATAGCCCGCACCTCCTCTATCCGCTCTCACACCCCACACCACCGTCCAACTGCCCCAGTCACCCCAGGACCAGGTGCCAGACAACCGGGGACAACATTACGCCCCAAAGCCTGCTGAAATTACACAAAGTAGCCAATCCCAAACCTGCTCAGGCTGCCTTATCCATCCTTCCCCACAGAAGCCGCGATAAAGGCTCTCCATGCCAGCTTCCTCTTTCGCTCTGTCTCCAGGTACCCCCCAAACCCGGTGCTTCCCACCGCGCAGTCCCCTCATCTTGGGATCTGTAACGTTTACCTTATGGTATCACCTCCTGATCTGCCGGCCAGCCTGTATGTCACCTTTTCGATTAGCATACTGTATTTAAAAAAAAAAAATTTTTTTTAACGTTTATTTATTTTTGAGACAGAGCGAGACAGAGCATGAACAGCAGAGGGGCAGAGAGAGAGGAAGACACAGAATCGGAAGCGGGCTCCAGGCTCTGAGCCGTCAGCCCAGAGCCCGACGCGGGGCTCGAACTCACGGACCACGAGATCGTGACCTTAGCCGAAGTCGGACGCTCAACCGACTGAGCCACCCAGGCGCCCCAGCATACTGTATTTTAAGACAACAGGGAAGTCTGAGAAGGATTCCAAGGAAGCAACATGGCAGCGATGTATCTGTGTCCCTGCTTACCATTGCAAGCAAACTGCAGGAGTCTACATGCCTGGCCCCAGGCTAGGACTCCCTCCCGAAGTGGACTAGAAGCTTTCTGAATTCAGGGACTGAGCCTACAAGTTCTGTGTTTCCCACACCGACTTCCAGGGTCCCCAACACAACCTGAGCGTTGGAAAACCGTCTGCTGGTTACACGCCGACATGTGTAGGCAGACACGTCTGTTTGGCCCTCTCCTTGGGCACTGCGTCTGTTGTTGTTCCAGTATTTCAGCCCTAATGAATCCCAGCCTTCACTTCTCACGGTCGTTATACGTCTCTTTGGCACCCCCACACTTGTCTAAATACAAATGATACAACAGGGGGAGGAAATGCTACTCTCCTCTCAACTTTAGAAAAATGGCTTTGTAGTTCCTTTGGAAAGTTCTAATTACCTAGCAATGACTGTCATGACTTCCCGATTCAGGGTGAAGTACCCTAACACGTGAATTTTCCCCCCGCCGGCCTTTATTTTATCTGACACTAATCCAGTTTTGAATACACTGAACGGCAGGGTAGAGGTAAAGGGGAAAACGTTGGGTCACTCATTACTCTTGAAAATGCTCTGCAATGACAAAAACGGACACGTAATGAACTAACCCAATTAGTCACCAACAAATCACTTAAGTATGCCTCTCGATTCCTTCGCTTGAAGAACTAGGATGCATCCGGAGCATTCTTCAAAGTCATCCTGTGCACTAAGAAAAAAATCAAAGACTGCTAATCATACGTTTATGGATTATTAGAGGTTACATAAGGTATTGCTATTAAACCTATAGTTCGTCCAACCTTTCTGGGAAATGTTTCAATTTAGAGACAGACAACCTGGTTCACATAACCGTGAACTAGATTCCAGACGCGGCTGAAAGCAGGCCAGAGCCCTTCCCTGGGAATTCGGAAGTGGGACCCCACACCCAGCTCAGCTGCTGCTCTCTCGAACAGCAGGCATGGGTAACCCCTCTGCCACAGGAAGTGGAGACTGCCACAGTCACGGCCAAGAAATGAGAACGAAGTCCCAGACAAACTGGCAAAGCCAAGAGGCAGACAAGGACACCCCAAGGCTTTGCCCAATCCTCAGAATGCACGGCCAACGAGGAGAGGACACTTCTACCCAACCCCCCACTTCACTGGGCGGGGGGGGGGTCAGGCTTGCATCCCGGTCTGATGCCTCTTTCGGCCTCTTCTCGCTTCCTCTCTTTCCTTCCACACCACAGTTCCCGTAACCAAACCCTCGCAGGTATGACCCCATCTTGATGGCTTTCTCTCGAGGACCCAGACAAATAGGAGCGGCTCTGGAAGTGGTTTAAGAAAAACGGGTAGTAATCCAGGGATACGGGCCTCGTGCACAGACCACTGTGCAGGAGAGGAGGAGGCCGTCTTGAAAGGGCAGGCGTGAAGAGTCCTGCCACAAGACTGTGGTTCACCTGCTACGGGACTGAGCCGTAAGTGACCTGGAAACTGTCCGGTGAAGGGAAATGCCACGACAGGAATAACAGTGTGGACCCGTGGAAGATCCAGAAGGTAAAAAACATCTACAACAACAGCAGGGTTGGCTCGTGGCTGCTAGCCTGCACTGATGGCCTGCGTAAGGGTAATGAGGGACCGAAAGCTGTTAACAAGCCGTTAATGGCTAAGTGAGAGAACACCGGAGCCTTCCTGGTGGGTGTAAACCGGTCCTCATCAGTGACCTGTAGTGACCTGAAATGGAACTGCGGACTGGACTGCGTGACAGCTACGGAGCTCAAGATGTTCGAATGCTCGGTCAGAGCATTCTGTTAGTATGCAGATCCAGGCTGCGGTTTTCAGGGATCCTGAGAACTGGAACACGGACTCCTGACGGATGCCCATGAGGATGCTGGGTGCAAACACTTCCCCACCACCCCCCAGCTCCCTCCGGAAGTGGTCAGCACACCACTGGGGGATGCTGCACAGGCCTCGCCCCCACGGCTGGCAGGTGACCCGTGCGGGCTGCACACGTCCCTTCCCGCGTGCCAACGGGGGAACTGGTGCCGGGCCTGGCGGGGGAGACTGACATCAGGCAGCCCGGGGAGGATAAGCAAGCGGTGGGTGGCTGTGCCCCAGAGACACAAGCTTCGGGGGGAGCGTGGAAGACAAAGCGTGGGAAGGCCCTGGATGTGGCAACTCTGGTGAAGCTTCTAGGGGCGTGGCAGTTGGGGGCATGCTGGGAGAGCCCCTCCTGAGTAAAAGACACATCCACAAAGAAGGAAGTGCAGCGCCCATTCGGCTGGGTCGTGGGGGCAACGCAGCTGGGATGCTGCTCTGGCCCGCAGACCGGGTGGCACAGCGGCTGCCACCTGGGAGTGGGGCCCAGAGCAAGAGGCTTTCTCTGCAGCAGGGCCGGGCTTGGCACAAGCGGCCTGGATGTTTAGGCCGTAGGATCCAGTGACCCTGGATGGTACGGAGGGGTCCGAAACGGGAACAGGTGCAGTAAGGAGCCCCTGGCAAGTGCCAGATGGAGACTCAAGCGTATCCTCCTGGGATTCTGAAGTAAGGCCACGCCATCACAACAGAGGATGATACGCCCTTGGAGAACAGCTCCTGGCGTGTGCATTACCAGGCCCTGGTAGAGGTCATCAACAGCAAGGGCGGAAGCATCCAAGGCCCGCCCCCGCCCCCCCCCCCCCCCCCCCCGCCCCACCGGTGAGCTGGGTTTGTAGGTCAACCGGTCCACCAGGGGATGGAAAGGGCACTCCCCAGAGTGAGCCAGCGTGGAAGGCACAAGTGACTCCCACGAGCAGGAAGTCCAGATCTCCTCCACATCCCCCACCACAGCTGCCGGTGCACTCCATGCCTGTGCCCCCGGCGAAACGCCGACTTGTACGTCTAGCGGGCAGAGCAGGGCAGGCACGAGCCTGGATGACAGACGGGTCAGCCTGACGTCAGGGACGAAAGCAAAGAGCGCCCATGGCTCTGTTACAGCAGCAACTGGGGATTGCCCTTGAAGACACCGGAGAGGAAAACCTTCCCGCACGCGGAGGTGCGACAGGACAGTTCACCCCACTTCGTGCGGAAAGGAGACGGAGCCTGAGCAGAAAATCCAGATGCCTGGGCTGCCTGCTGTGTGGTCAGGGGACGAGAAGGAAAAGAACGAGAGCAGCAGGGACAAGGAAGTCTGGATACAAGCATACGGGGCAGGCACTGGGGAGCGGGCACAGTGGGAAGGCTCCTGGATCGTGTCAACCCCCCCGCCCCCCACGGGAGAGGCGCGAAGTACCGAGTGGGCAAGATCCACGAGGCCGCGGCATCAGATTTGCCCGATGGGATCGCCTCCGTCGCCGCATCTGACCAGGGGCCCCCCTTCACAGCGGGGAGGCTCGGGACTGGACCCAACACGGTGGGTGGTAGGTAACACACACCACACCGTCCAGATGCAGATGCCCCCCCCCCCCACCCCCGAGTGCCGCAACCGCCTTCTCAAAGCACACGGAAGCACCAGCTCGAGAGACGGTCTGACAGGATGGGTGCCACGCTTCACGATGCGGTCTGCGAGGTCGAAGACCGCTCTGTGGCACCGCGTCCCTAAGAAGGGCACGCGGGTTCAGGAGCCAGGAGGCGGAAGCTGCCACGACCCACTTACCATCACTGCCAAGAGCCCACTGAGGGGTTCTGCGTTCCTGCCCCTGCCCGCTGGACTCTGGAGGGCCAGGAAGGGCTCATTCCGGCAGGGGCCACGGTCAAGGTCCCAGGGAACTGCAGGTTCTGGCTCCGGGCAGCACCCCGGACCCCTTGGGCCAGGGACCAGAGTCCCCTTGGGGCACAGGAAGCCGACTGTGACCAGGAGGAAGGGCTGCGTTTACACAAAGGGCAGGGAGGAGCACGCGTGCAAGCCAGGCGACACGCATCTTGTTGTCCGCTTCCGGCAGGATCCGGGTACTTGATTACCCACCTTACCTAGCGTGCTCGGTCAGCGCGCGTGCGCGCGCGTGTGCGCACCCACCTGCCGATTTCCTGGAGCCTCTATCTCATCGTTAACTTGTTCCTCACGGTGGGGCTTTCTTCTCCGCACCTCGTTTCGGGAGTTTCCCGACACAGCAACCTTGTGTTTGCTTTGACAGAGACCCTGGCACAGGACGAGGGTTCTAATTTCTCACCGAGAGCTTGGGGTTTTTTATTTCTGGAGCCCCAGGCAGATGGCAAGCCATTTCTCAAGGCTGGCGAGCCGTTCTTCCACCCAATTTTTAAGGGATCTGACAACCCTCTGAAAATCACAGTGTTCATTTGAGGCTCCAGTTCCAGCTCGCTGCCTCAGGCTGGCCGGACACACGTTTCTGTACCATGGGCAGCATCAGAACCTAGCCTCCAGCACCTGTTCTGGTGTCCTTTCCCCTCTCGACCCCCTTGGCTTCTAACACCCATGGACAGGCCGCCAACGTGTTCTTTCCAACAAGGCAAGGTTTAAAAAAAAAACAACACATAAATTCACAGACACACAGTCAGCTATACTTTACCCAGCAGCTGTATGTGTCCACAGAAACTCACATGGCTAATTTCACTTCGTAGATGTCTCCTATGAGGACTCTCTTAACCCCCCCAGCCTCTCCATCACTGTATCACATCACGTTTCACTGTTCCTATAACCCTCTCCATTGTGGTCCTCAAATGTGGAACGAGAAAGGGTGAGTACAACGATCGGAGAATTATAGTGAAAAACTGAAAGGATCGGTGACCAGCAGAGAATAATATGGGTAAAGTGGGTAACAATAGGGAAGACAATGTCGAATATAGAGCAAAAACGTATTCTTTACTCCAATTTATGAACTGCATTAACAAATTAACCCTGAGTCCCTGTGTGTGCTGATTACACCTTCCCTGCCTTCCTTACAGCTCACATGAAAATGTGTGGTGGGCAAAAAAAAGAAGTAACATACTGATGGTATTATTAAATTTTAATATTAATCTAACATTCATTCCTAAAGTAAGATACTTAATTTTTTCCCTCTAATTTTATTTAGTGTCCAATTAATCTACACCTGAATTTCTCCTGCAACTTGACTTACTATGGCAGCTGAATGTCCAAACACTGGCATTTCACTTCCCAGAGTGGTAATCTTCTAACTAAAGTCAAATGATTAAAGAATTTCAAGTAATATCAGTGTGCTTTCTACTTAAAGGCAACTTGTCTCTCTTCCAATAAGTTATCTAACCTCTTTTTTAAAATTCCATACACTGGGGCACCTGGGTGGCTCAGTCAGTTAAGCATCCGACTTCAGCCCAGGTCATGATCTCACAGCGCGTGAGTTCAAGCCCCACGATGGGCTCTGTGCTGACAGCTCACAGCCTGGAACCTGCTTTGGATTCTGTGTCTCCCTCTCTCTCTGCCCTTCCCCCACTCATGCTCGCTCTCTCTGTCCCTCTTTCAAAAATAAATAAACATTTAAAAAAATACATAAAATGAAATTCCGTATTATAAAACTCTGAAGTCTTCCTATAGAATGATTAATTGGAATGTCTTTTCTAAAAAGGTTACAAAAGCAATTCAACAAATGTTTAAAAACGGTGTGAAGTTCTCGTAGTGTCCCTTTTCCCAACCATTCCCGTCCACACCAAACCACCCGGGATGAGCTGTCATCTCAGCAATCTAAGTCACTGGTGGATCTTTCCAGATCACTTACTGTTACCGATTTTCAGTTTAATTTCACTGTATTCAGAAGACATAATTTGTATGGACTTGTCTAAATTTGTTGAGACGTGTCTTATGGCCCAAAGCATGATTTGTCTTGGTGAGCATTCCACATGTACGTCTTGGCGAACAGACGTGCGTTCAGCTGTGGTGACTGATGAGGATGATGTTGTGATCTTCTATTTTCTTAACTAATTCTTAGTACGCTTGTTCCCTGAATCCCTGAGAGGAGGTTTGAGGCTGCCCACAGTAATAGATTTGTCCATTTCTCCCTGGCGTTCTATCAGTTTTTATGTATTTTGAAGGTCTGTTGTTGAATCTACACACACATTTCAGATCATCACGTCTTCCTGGTGAAATAAACCCCCTGTCCTTATGTAACGTTCCCTTCACCCCCGAGCTGAATCGCCGTCCCAAAGTCTACTTCAGTCATCCCTTCTTTTGACCAGTGTTTATGCAATGTAAGTTCTTCCTTTCAATTTTAACCTTTCCGTGTCTTTACAGTAGGTTTGAGACAGCATGCGGTTTGGTCTTGCTTTTCTGTCCAAAATGATGATTTCTGTCTTTTAATTGGTGTGGTTAGGTCATGTACTTTCTTTCAAGTGTAATGATCAGGTAGAATTTAAGCCTTCTTGCCAGTGGTCTTCTATGTTCTGCATTTTGCTCCATTTTGCCATCTTTCTGTCCTCTAATAATTATTTTTCTGATGTCTCATCTCCATAACTGGCTTTTACTCACTTTTAACCTTTCTAAAGTGGTTTCCCTACCGTCTTACGATCTATGTGTAATCACGGCCTACCTTCAACTACTACTAAACTACATCGTGCATCGTGTGTGAACATTGGCTGTAACCTCGGAAGGGTGCATTTTTGTCTTCTTTCTCCAATGCTGATACGTTCATGTTCACCCTCATTTTTCACCATATCAGGGTCTATTCGTTTCTCTGTGTAGATCCAGACTGCCATCTGGCACCCCTTCTGCCTAAAGAACTTCTTTCAACATTTCTTGTGGGGCAGATATCCTAGAAAAAAAAAAAAAAATTCCCTCGGCTTCTGTTTGTCTTAAAAAGTCTTCACATGGTTTTTTGTTTGTTTGTTTGTTTGTTTGTTTTAAGAGATTTTTGATGGGTATAGAAATTTGGGTTGCCAAGATTTAGGCTTTTTTATTTTGTCTTTTGGTACTTTACAGATGTTATTCCACTATTATCTTTGCTCCTCCATTTGTAATGTTCATTCTCCCTATGGCTGCCTTTAAGATATTCCTGTTTATCTTTGGTATTTCAGCAGCTTGGTTCTTGTGTTTATAGAACTGGAGGGGGGGTTCGCATTTCTTGCTCTCTGAAATTGTTGGATTTGTATGTATTTCCTTATTTAATTTTTTTTTTGCTTCCATCCATTTTGGATAATTCTCAGCAACTCTTCAAGTATTTTTTTTAAGTGGTGTTCTTTTTAAAGAATATTTATGTTTGGGGAGCCTGGGTGGCTCAATCGGTTAAGCGTCCGACTTCGGCTCACAGTCCGTGAGTTTGAGCCCCACTTTGGGCTCTGTGCTGACAGCTCAGAACCTGGAGCCTGCTTTGGATTGTGTCTCCCTCTCTCTCTGCCCTTCCCCTGCTCATGCTCTGTCTCTCTCTGTCTCAAAAATAAGTAAAAACGTTAAAAAAACATTTAAAAAAGAGAGTATTTATGTCTTTATTTTGAGAGAGAGAGAGAAAGCATGAGCTTTCACAAACACAGAGGATACCGCAGAACACCCAAGAAGTATGGAACAATATCAGTAGTGTAACATACTTGTAATTGGAAATCCAAAAGGAAAAGAAAGAAAGTATTATCCAGAGAAAATACTGGAGGGGGCGCCTGGGTGCCTCAGTCAGTTAAGTTTCCAACTCTTGATTTTGACTCAGGTCATGATCGCACGGTTCATGGGGTTCATGGGATCCAGCCCCACCTCGGGCTCTGATCTGACAGCATGGAGTCTGTTTGGGACTCTCTCTCTTCCTCCTGTCTCTCTGCACCTCCCCCTCATGGGGGAGGCAAAGGGACTGGAAATGAAGAGAAATGGAAATCAATCATGCTTATGTGATGAAACCTCATTAAAAATCCCCAAACTATGGGGTGTGGAGATCTCCCAGGTTGGTGAACACATTCATGTACCAGGAGGGTGGCAAATCTCAACTCTGTGGGAATTGGGGATGGAAGTTCTGGTCCCTGGGACCCTTCGAGACCTCATCCCATGTACTTCTTCATCTGGCTGTTCACATTTACCTGGGTCCTGGGGGCTTTGCTGCCCTCCCAACAACTTCTGTGTCAAAGGAGAGAAGGAGCAGAATAACGGACCTTACAGCCTACCAGTCCCCCAGTACGACCATTCCCCGCATGGCCGCACCACCAGTGGGGTCCTGTCTAGTCCCTCTTCTTTCTTACCAGTGCCTGGTGGAGGCCTGCAGAAAACAGCTTGCGAGTGTGAACCCCCCTTGTATCTAGGCTCCTGGTTATTCGAATGGATGTGTTCACTCACACTCAACCTTTAAGAGCTCCTTTTAGCCACTTTGATGGTGGTCACCTGTCCCCCCGTCCCATGCTCTGCAAAACACAAAACAGTTTAAGAGTCCTGCTCTCCTCAGGAGGGCTTGCTACTCTTTATAATTCAAGATAAGTTATTACTTTATAGATCATCTGGCTTCTCTCTCTTACTGATGGAAGCAATGCTCATTTCCAACTTTTTATATCGTAATTGGAAAAGAAACTCTCTGGCAGCATGGTAAGGACAAGATGAACACATCAGCTTCCTCTTTTGTTAAGACTTGAAACGGCTAACTATATTCACAAAGGGACAAGAAAGCAAACGGACATTCTTGAGGAGTGACCATCTGAGGGTACTCTAAGTATCTGTGTGCACAGACCCCAAAGTGAGCAAACTGTTTTGGAAACAAAGGAGTAACACTACCATAGGAGTACAGACAATAGCTTTCATGCGTGGAACATACTGCCATGGGGAGTATAAATTAAACTGAAACCCACAACTGTGATCATTCCCCAGCTTATTCCACAATCGTAGGAAGGGCTGACCGGATGCAGAGTAACTTCTAGTAACTGCATTAAGTCTTTAGGACAGATTTTAAAACCGTATTACTGAGCGTTAGAGTTAAGTGTACAAAACTGAACCAACAGGCTTTGTGACAGGTTCCTTTCTCCACTCCGCAGCCACAAAGACAATCCTGGGAGTTCTGAGAGCACGCACGGCCTGCAGAACTTGACGGTGTTAATGATTCTGTCTTTTCTATTCCAGATGCGCCGGTAACCTTGGCTCTGACTGCCGCGTGCCAGGCAATCAGTGCCACGCGAGGCAGAGCCAAATCACACCGTTCGGGCGATACACACACGCCAAACTCAACGTGTGCGTGCCGCCCGTGTCTGGCTTTTCAATCACGCTGACTTGTATGTATGAGATTTGTACTCCAGAGCGATCTAAGCAGGAGTGGTCCTGTCTCCACGCTCGTACAGAACTAAGTGACACACTGCTTCCAAGCCCCTGCTCTCACCTCCCACCAACACTGCCCACCGGGCCCTGTTGATTCCGAAGGGCAAGGGCCATGTGTGTGCGCCCTCGTTTCACGGCACGCTGCCTGCCTACTGACAGTCCCCAAAGACATTTCCCACTAATGTTACATTCCCAAGGCCAAAGGAAGAGCCCAGGATTCCTCAACTCCCAACCTGTGACATTATCTTCTAGACCTTTAGTGCATTTTTATTATTCTTTAGCCAGTGGGAATACGAAGAACAGACGAAAATAAGAGTCCCTTTCCTCAAAAAATTAATGGTTTAGTGAGAGACCCAGGCATATAAATTAAGTTACAACCCAGTGTGACAAGCCCTACGTTATAGGTATTTCTCACACCCGGGCAACTAAATTTAAACACAACTGGGAGGATTCAGCAGCAGGGCAGTGGGGAGGAGGGAGCCCCGCATCACAGGCCTGTAGCGCCATGCCCGGCACGCAGGAGCCGCTACTCAACAAGCATTAGCAGATGAACAGAGGTCTTACTCCAGGTCCGTGGGAGGCATCGCATATTTTTAAAAACTGCCAAGCAGTCGCAACAAGCAAGCATCCAGGGAGCAACAGGAGACCCAGGTCTGCCGAATAACACGATGTACCTGAAACGTGTGTCCCGTACCTATTGTTGGAGGACATTCTGAGATACAGAGTGATCCTTTGCCTTTTGTGGGCTACAAAAAGGCACCAAAAGACACTTCAGGTGGAAGCTGATATCTGGTTCGAACTGAAAAAGCAGAGATCAGATGTCTAGGTTGAGATTTCTCCCCACCAACGCTCTCCCCATTGACTCCTGTCTTGCAGTTTCTCTGCTTCGGGGAGAAACCTCAAAGCCAGTACAGGTGACAAAAAGCAATTTATCGTAAGTGAGAATACAGAGAAGCAGAGTGGGGACCCTGGCAAAGAACAATCACTAAGAAAAATCCTTAGGTCCCTCTCCTCTCTTTTCTCTCCTGGTTATTGTGGGGAAGAGTGATGAGTGCCCCCCCCCAAAAAAAAAGAAAAGGAAAAAAAAAGTCTCTGTTCTAGAACCTTCCACCATTTATTTCTATTTAGCTACACTTAGCTGAACTGATTCTTATGCTCTGTTTTATGTCCTTCTTTAGTCTGGATTTTTTTTATTTAAATAAATTACTAAGTTCCTATTAGATGTGAAATGTTTTTAAAGCATATACGTCTTGGGGCACCTGGGTGGCTCAGTCGATCGGGTGTCCGACTTCAGCATGATCTCACGGTTCATGAGTTCAAGCCCTGCGTCGGGCCCTGTGCTGACAGCTCAGAGCCTGGAGCCTGCTTCAGATTCTGTGTCTCCCTCTCTCTCTACCCTTCCCCTGCTCATGTTCTCTCTCTCTCTCTCTCTCTCTCTCTCTCAAAAACAAACATTTAAAAATAATAATAGGAGCGCCTGGGTGGCTCAGTCAGTTAAGTAGCTTACTTTGGCTCAGGTCATGATCTCGCAGTTCCTGAGTTAAAGCCCCACAACGGGCTCTGTGCTGACGGCTCTGAGCCCGGAGCCTACTTCAGATTCCGTGTCTCCCTCTCTCTCTGCCCCTCCCCTGCTGGCGTGCTCACTCGCTCCCTCTCTCTCTCTCAAGAATAAACATTAAAAAATTAAAAATAAATAATTAAAATAAAATAAAAAATAAAATAAAATATGTCTTCTGCTTCCAAGTCCATAATGGCCCTGGCGTCCATACAACCAGATACTCAGTATATCTGGGACTAGAGAATATATTTTATATTGGAGCCTACGCCTGTCTTCTATTTCTTTGTTGTGCATACAAATTTATCCCCACGCATGTTACTACTCTAGGAACCTCGAAGATGCTTTCGCCAGACACTATTTTCCTTCCCTGTTTTGACCAGCCCAACAAAACCTGCTCTTTATTAAAATAACTTTTGCTGGATGAATGGAACCTGGGAGATCTAGACTAACTTCTTCATTTTACAGTCAGAGAGCAAGACCAAGAGACCCCAACTCTCCCACATCGTGGACATTTGCCAAGGAAGAGGAGAAATTAGCTCAATCTCTGACTTTGCTGGTGCTCTGCCCACCGCATTCCCATTTGCAAGCCTTCCTCCTATAAGCCCCATCTGTAAATATACCAACAAGCCAACGCTATTTCATTTCTGTGTTTTATCAGTGTATAAAGGCAGCAAGGCAGCAAAAATTCTCTGCCTTGGTATGCAAGTAAGCCTTGACTTCTCACATGATGCTTCAACATAGTCCCTCTCCTTCCTGCTACCTTCCCAACACTGAACCACGCACCTGTTGCGAGTGGTCAACTCCAACCGTGAAAGCAAGAAGCTGGTCTTTCCAAGGCTCCATTTATGGAAGATACTGTAGTATTTTTTCTAAACAGGGGGTTTTGTCTGGTCTCTCAGCTCCTGACGCTGCCTTGTTGCTGATGCATAAAGCATCAGATGTCCTGATCTTATTCTGTTTTGTATTTTCGAAATACGTGAGCTTTTACAACAGGACTGGCTTTTGGTTAACTATTCCAGAAACCCAGATATTTGTGTTCCATCCTACTTCCCAGGCCAGGGAAGCAGTCTACCTACACCTCTACTGGGCATGATTCAGCATGACACCTTGGTAACTCAACTCCCATTTGACATCTGCCAGAAAGGTGTGTGCAGGAGACTATGAGTATATACCCAGTCTCTAAGGACAAGCAGGGAAATGCTGTTGTGTGTGGGTATGGTAAGGAAAACTTCCCAGTTTAACAGGACCTTTGGGACAAGAGAAAGTGACCATCTCCTATTCCTTGATTTGGGATTAGAGGTAACTTACTGTTGTTTCTTAGGCCCTACCAATACTAAGTGAATCTCTCAATCAAAATGAGAAACTTGTAAGAACTAGGTGTGTGTGTGTGTGTGTGTGTGTGTGTGTGTGTGTGTGTGTGTGTGGTGTTATTAGCTCTTTAAAGGAAATCATTTCAAAAGCTATTATAATTTGAATGGGACGAATAAAGAAAGAAAAACAAATCTACGTGAGAACTTCTCCTTAAGCTAGTCTAGGCTTCTCCTTAGGCTTCAAATCCCCAGAAATGACAAAAAAAAAAAAAAAGATCTAGATTTAAAATATATGCAATAAGGGGCCCTTGGGTGGTTCAGTCAATTAAGAATCCTACTCTTGGTCATGGTCTCACGGCTCATAAGATGGAGGTCAACTTGGGGCTCGTGCGCTGGCAGGGCAGAGCCTGCTTGGGATTCTCTCTCTCCCTCTGTCTCTCCCCCACTCATTGCTCGTGCCCGTTCACATGCTCTCAAAATAAATAAATAAACTTAAAAAACAAAAATAAAGACCAACCACACCAAGTGTTGGTAGGAATACAGAGCGACTGGAACGCTCAAGCCCTGAAGAAAACGTAAAATAACACCATCACTGTTGAGAAGTTTGCCACGTTCTTAGAAAGTTAAACACACACTCCTAGGTATTTATGCAAAAGAAATAAAAGCATAACGCCCACATGCAGATTTGTACACGAATGTTCATACAGCTTTATTTGTAGTAGCCAAAATGATCCAAAAATAGAAACCACCCTAAATCCACCCACAAGCGAATAGATAATAAATAAACTCTACTAATCAGCAGTAACGCGGGATGAGGTACTGATTCATGTAACAACATGGATGAATCTCAAGATTAATTGTGCTGAATAAAAACCAGACCAGGGGCACCCAGGGGGCTCAGTCGGGTAAGTGTCTGACTTGATTTCGGCTCAGGTCATGATCTCACGGTTCTTGAGTTTGAGCCCCACATCAGGCTCTGCGCTCTTTCTCCCTCTCTCTGTCCCTCCCCACCCCCACTCTGTCTCTGTCTCTCTCCCTCAAAAATAAACTTAAAAAATAAAAAAAGACCGAAAAAAAAGACTGTATACTGTACGATTCCATTTACATAATTGTGATATTGTGATTTTTATTATTATTATTATTATTTTAGAGAGAGAGTACACAAGTGGGGGAGAAGGACAGAGGGAGAATCTTTTTTAAAAAACATTTTTTTTTAGGGGCACCTGGGTGGCTCCGTCAGTTAAGCCTCCGACTTCGGCTCTGGTCATGATCTCACGGTCCATGAGTTTGAGCCCCACGTCAGGCTCTGTGCTGATGGCTCAGAGCCTGGAGCCTGCTTTGGATTCTGTGTCTCCCTCTCTCTCTACCCCTCCCCCACCCACACCCTATTTCTCTCTCTCAAAAATGAATAAACATTAAAAAAAATGTTAATAAATAAAATAAAAAATATGTTTTTTTAAGTTTATTTATTTTGAGGTGGGGAGGGGCAGAGAGAGAGAGGGAGAGAGAAACTCCCAAGCAGGCTCCATGCTGTCAGCACAGAGTCCCACATGGGGCTCGATCCCATGACCCTGGGATCATAATCCGAGCCAAAAAGAAGAGTTGGATGCTTAAATGACTGAGCCACCCAGGGGCCGATGATACTGTGATTTATAGTAAGAGATCTATATTTGGTTTTCATCCTCATTTCTGGTACAGAGCTCCTAAAATCCTTGGAATTTCCTAAGTCAGAAGAGCTGTAATTTTGATATTCATAACAAATCCCTCTCAACCTCGCCAGGTGACTTTGGGAAAGACACTCCTACTGTCAGAAGGGTGGGAGCCGGTTGCCAGGGAAACCAACCATGTGATTAGAGGGTTAGAACTTTCAGTCCCAGCCACTAGCTTTGGGGAAAAAGGAGAGGCTTGAGTTCAGTCACCAGGAGCCAGTGATTTAACCAACTGTCCCTAGGTAATCAACCTCCATAAAGACCCAAAAGGACACGATCCAGCGACCTTCCAGGTCGGTGAACCAGGATGCATTCATGTACTGGCGAGTGGCACAGCCCAAACTCCATGAGGACAGAAGCTCCTGTGTTCTGCCGGGCCTGTGGCTGTTCAACCACATCCTTGAGTCTCTCTCATAATAAACTAGTCATCTACTAAGTGAACTGGTGTCCTGAGTTCTATAAGCCACTCAAGCTAATTAATAAAACCCAAGAAGTGGGGGCATGGGAACCCCCAATTTACAGCCAGTCGGTTGGAAGCACAGGGAACATTCTGGGCTTGAGACTGAAATTGGGCAGATGGGGGGAGCGGGGGGGGGGGGGGGGAAGTCTTGTGGGACAGAACCTGTCATCTGCAGGATCCGATGCGGTCTCCAGGGAAATAAACGAGTTAAACTGCAGGACACCCAGCTGCTGTGGTCAAGTTGCCTGATGTGTGGAAAACCCACACGTCTATCGTCAGAAGTGAGGTGGTGCTGTGGTGAGGAATTTATAATACAGGAGACACACGGAGGAGTGTTCTTCCTTCACAATAACGTTCTAGGAAACGCAAGCTAACCTACAGTGACAGAAAGCAGATCAGTGGTGGCCTGGAGGCTGGGGACGGACAGGAGGGAGGGATGACCAGGGGCACGAGGAGAGTTGTGTGGGTAATGGTAGATTCACTTTCTTGCTGGGGGTGGTGGTTTCATGGGTGTGTGCACATGTCAGAACTTATCAGACTGTACATTTTAAATGTGCATAGTTTACCGTATGTCAATTGCGCCTCGATACAACCGGTTACAAAATCAATCAGTGGAGGCGAACAAGAGATAAGGGCGGAAAACTAATTGGGAGATCACTGAATATTTTTTCACCGCTTAGGTTCTAACATGACGGCCTAGTAGAGACAACTCTATTGTTGGCCACAGACACAGGACTAAACATCACGGCAGAAGAAACAGACATAAGCGATAAATTTAGCAGGTAGGCCACCGCTCCAAGAGTATTTACAAAGGGCCGGTTAGTGGCATAATAAACAGAAATGAGCTCAGTTCCCTAAGGAAAGTTCTTCTCCTACAGAATTCCTTCACCTGAAGGGAATCTGCCTCACCAACCTCATCAGGGAGTGTGCCACAGTCTGAGCACGGCTGCCTCTCTTCCAGGGGCCTCTCTCTCCAGCACAGCCAAACAAGCCACACGAGCAGAAGCCCCAGTTCCTCAGGAGCAGAGAGGCCTGTGGGAGTCACTGAAACCCGACTACACCCAAGTCCTTAGTTAACACACAGCAGCCAGAACATCTGCCCGGTGGCCTGAAAGGGCTGCGATGAGAAGGCCCAGCTGAAGACGCGCTGAAAACCATAAAGCGGAATGCAAACACTGGATACTATGCCTATCTTTTTTTTAAGTTTATTAATTTATTTTCCGAGGGGGTGAGGGGCAGACAAAGAAGGAGACAGAGAATCCCAGGCAGGCTCCGCGCTCAGCACAGAGCCCGGGGTGAGGCGACCTCACAAACCATGAGATCATTCCCTGAGCCCTGAGATCAAGTGTCGGACGCTTAACCAGCTGAGCCACCCAGGCGCCCCTAGATATTGTTCCTCTTCAGCAAATAAATGCTCACTTGACCAACTAACTACCTTTAACCACCTCCTTTTCACTTTAATTGGACAGCAAGAGGAAGAAGCCATTTATCAGTACCACACTGTGGTGAACATGACGTGCTCATACGCTATTTAGCATGATACTATAACCTATAACCCATGTGAAGTACCTGTTACGTTAATGCTCTTTCAAACAAACCAAAATCGCCAGCTCCTTATTCAAGGTGTAATCAACAGGCGACCTACACACATTTTATAAACACAATGTTAAAAAAGTTAAGCGAAATTAGCCTTGTTTTAATAACATAAACTACGTCAATAAACACTCAGAAGCTAAAACCATCAACAGCATTTTCTCACTTGCCAAAGACATGACTTTCTGAACGGTGCTGATGTCAAAGAATTTTTTAAAACTCAAGAAGGGGGCGCCTGGGTGGCTCAGGTCATGATCTCACGGTTAGTTGAGTTCGAGCCCCACATCTGGCTCGCTCCCGTCAAGCCTGTCGGCACAGAACCTGCTTCGGATCCTCTGTCCCCCTCTCTCTGCCCCTCCTCCACTTGCGCTCTCCCCAAAATAAATAGGTTTTTTTTTTTAAATTCAAGAAAAATTTTGAGGTACTCAGAATTTACCTGGTATCACCTGTGACCTCAAGGTTTAGATTTTTTTTTTTTTTTTTGAGAGAGAGCACATGTGTGTGTGTATGCTAGTTGGGGAGGGGCAGAGCGAGAGGGAGAGAGAAGCAAGAGCCTTGCCCATCCAGCACAACGCCCAACTCGGGGTTCGATCTCATGACCCTGAGATCATGACCTGAGCCAAAATCAAGAGTCGGATGCTTAACCGACTGAACCACCCAGGCACCCCTAGTTTTTGCTTCTAATGATCCAGTTAACCATAAATTTAAAGTCTCCTCAAAAATTAGCATCTCCTTTTTTGTTGTTAAGAAACAAGTTACCACTTTTCTCTACCTTCGTCTTCTGCATGTGAGAATGACCTTCACCAAACAAATTTACAGAATCCAAATGAATTAAAACTTACGTTTTTAGAGGCAACAACAAATTATAAGCTACAAAATTAGGGAATTTGCCAATTGCACACATTGTCACCTTACCCCGAAACAGCACGTTGAACCGTATGAAATCACCACTCTTGCTGGTCTTAACAGCCAAAATGTTGGTAATTTCACATGAATGAACACAATAAAGTGAGATAAAATTAAAACAGCAATAAAGCTGTAGAACCTACCAACTGTTCCTTAGCATACATGGTACTAACCATGAGTTCCTGGGTTTTTAGAAACAAAAGCATCCTGACGGCAGTAGTTTTGGCAACTGGAAACTGTGCTCATGAAAGAAAATTAAGAACAATTAAATGGCTCTTTTAGTTAACTATTCCCAATCGTTTGGGCCATGAAAGCATTCAGAGAAATACGAGATAGTAAAACTTCTGAAATCTGCAACCTAGGCACCTGGTCTCCAACCATCAAATCTGGCAACCTATCAACTTCATTCTTTGGAACGTATTCCAGCAAGTAAGTCACGAGCGCCGTCAAAAGGAGCAGGCAGGGTTTTGGGGTAACTTTATAAAAAACCAACCAAAGAAACCAAGTCAAAAGGCTAATGGTAGTGAACCGGTTACAGATGACAAATGGGAACGTTTGCGTACGTAAGCATTTGTATGCATTATGTCATTTATGTCCACTCTACCACTTTACAGGCTGGTACTGTGCCCAACTAAAAGAAAAAGAGATCAAGGCTTGAAAAGCAAGCAGAAGAACTTAAATTCAAAACCAAAAGGAAAAAGCAAAGTAAAGAAAAAAGGATTCTGTCAAATGCCAGTCTTTTTTCTTTTTTTTAATTGAGCTATAACATTATATAGTTAGTTGACCCTTGGACGACACAGGTTTGAACTGCGCAGTTATACACGGTTTTGTTTGTTTATAAATATGGTATAGTGTTGTAAACGTACTTTCTCTCCTTATGATTTTCCTAGTAACACTGACTTTTCTCTTGCTTCCTTTATTATAAGAATACAGTTACCTAATACATACAACATACAAAGTATGTGTTAATCAACTGTTTATGTTATCAGTAAGGCTTCCAATCCACAACAGGCTATTAGTAAAGTTTCTGGACAGTCAAAAGTTATATATGCAGATTTTTTTACTGCGTTGGGGGGTCGGCACCCCTAACCTTGAACCCCTGTGTTCAAGGGTCAACTGTATTAGTTTCAGGTGTACAACGCAGTGATTTGAAATTTACATATACTGTAAAATAATCATCACAATAAGGTAACATCCGTCGCCATATATAATTACAACATTTTTTTTTCTTGTAATGGGGACTTTTAAGATCTACTCTGTTTTGACCGCTTTCAAATATGCAATACAATATTCTAACTATAGTCACCGTGCTGTACATTACATTCCCAGGACTTATTTTATATTTGGAAGTCTGCACCTTGTGAACCCTTCACCCATTTTCCCCCACCCTTGACCTTTCACCTCTGGCAACTACCAATCTGCTCTCTGCATCTATAACCCTGGGTGTTTTTTTTTTTTTTTTTTTAATATTTATTTATTTTTGAGAGAGAGAGAAAGAGAAGGATAGAGCAGCGTGAACAGGGGAGAGAGAGTGAGACACAGAATCTGAATGAAGCAGGCTCCAGGCCCTGAGCTGTCGACACAGAGCCCGACACGGGGCTCGAACTCGTGAACTGGGAGATCATGACCTGAGCCAAAGTCGATGCTCAACCAACATGCCACCCAGGCGCCCCTGTTTTTGTTTTTTAATTCCACATATAAGTGAAATCATACAGTATCTGTCTTTCTCTGATTTATCTCACTTAGCATAATGTCCTCAAGGTCCATTCATGTACTTAGAAATGGTAATGTTTTATTATTGTTTATGGCTGAATATTCCATTCTGGTTTCCATATATCACATCTTCTTTATCCATTCATCCACTGATGGACACGTAAGCTGTCTGCATATCTTGACTATCGAAAATGCAATGACATGGGGGTACAGATACCTTTTCAAATTAGTGTTTTCGTTTTTGTCGGATAAATATTCAGAAGTGGAACTGCTGAATCATATGGGAGTTCTACTTGTAACTTTTTGAGGAACCTCCATACTGCTTTTCATAGTGGTTGCCCCAATTTACGTTCCCACCAGCAGTGCACAAGAGTTCCTTCTTTTCTGTATCCTCACCTCATCCTGTCTTTCTGATAACAGCCACTGTAATAGGTGTGAGGGGCTAGCTCATTACGGTTTTGATACGCGTTCCCCTGATCAGTGATATTGGACATCTTTTCACATACCTGCTTGCCCATCCAGGTGTCTTCTTTGAAAAACTATCTGTTCAGATCTTCTGTCCTTTTTTTGCCAGATTTTTCTTACTATTGAGTTGTATGGCTTTTTTATATATATCCTGAATATGAACCCCTTATCGGAGACAGGAGTTGCAAACATTTTCTCCCATTCAGTGATGTGCCTTTTCGTTTTCTTGATGATCTCCTTTGCTGTGCAGAAGCTTTTTAGTGTGATGTAGTCCCACTTGTTTATTTTTGCTTTTGTTGCCCTTGCTTTTGAAGTTCAGGTCCAAAAACTCATCGCCGAGACCACCTATACTTTCTTGTTAGAACTTCTACGGATTTGGGTCTTACATTTAAGTCTTTAATCCACTTTGAGCTAAGTTTGGTGTATGCTGTAGACGCAGCGGGCCAGTTTCATTGTTTTGCATGTAGCTGTTCGGTTTTCCCAGCACCATTAATTGAAGAGACTGTCCCATTGAATATTCTTGGCTCCTCTGTCATAAATTGACCACATATGTCTGGATTTATTTTCAGGCTCTCTCTTCTTTTCCATTGATCTGTGTGTCTGCTTTTATACCAGTGCCATAATGTTTCAAATACGATCACTTTCCAATATAGCTTGAAATCAGGGAGCGTGATGCCTCCAGCTTTCCTCCTCTTTCTCAAGACTGCTTTGGCTTATCCAGGATCTTTCACGGTTCCACGAAAATTTTAAAATCAGGTTCTGTTTCTGTGAAAAATACCATTGGAATTTTGATAGGGATTGCACTGCATCTGTGCAATGCTTTGTGTAGTATAGGCATTTTTTAAATATTAATTCTTCCAATCCAATTCAAAACCAGCTCTGTCAGATACCGAAGTCTTATAACATTTCTGCAAGTAAGATCCTCTGTTAGCATCACCGTTTGAGCACCCACTGTCTGCTAGAAGCTCTGGGTATTATTTTTAATATTTTCAAGCAGCTCGTCAAGATTATCCTCCTTCTACAGAGGAGGGAAATGGGGATCAAGGATTGAAGTGGATTTTGCTCAAAAGCGTAGAGCCTGTATGTTTTTAGCATCTGAACCCCAAATTTTTCTGTTAACTCCTAAACTTACACTCCCTCTACTATGCCACTCTGCCATGCCAACTGATATGGCCGATAACATGTACAGCTGACCTTTGGACAGCATGGGTTCGAATGGCATAGTCCACCTATAAGTGGATTTTTTTCAATTAATATAGTGCACTACTGTAAATGTATTTTCTCTTCCTTATGATTTTCTTAATAACATTTTTTCTCTAACTTACTTTATTGTAAGAATACGGTATCTAATACATATAATATACAAAATATATGTTAATCACCTATTTATATCATTGGGAAGGCTTCTAGTCAAGACTACCAGTAGTTAAGTTTTTTTCTGGGGGGGGGGGGGGGCGCGGAATCAAAAGTTGTATGTGGATTTGTGCAGAAGTCAGCGCCCCTAACCGTTGCACCATTCAAGGGTCAACTGTACCTAAAATGGAAATGCACGCAGTTATTAAATATTTGTTTACATTTATAAGCATTCCACTAAGGCTGAGAAACTATTTGATTGCAAGAGACTTAGAAATGATTCCAGTAACACCATCCACAGACACAATGTCTTGCCATACAATGGTCTGCCAACAGGCAGATGGGACAAGGACTCAGGGTTCCCTCGATTCTTAACTGCCACCCATCATAAAAGTATGTATATGGAAATTACTTAACAGAAATCAACAGGCGTAATATGTGGCTTACGTTATTATGCAAAACATGTCAACAAATTCTAAGATATGTACAACAAGCATACAAAATAATTTTAACTCATCCAAAGATATATGATAGTTGTAACGGATTCAACAAGTAATTCTATATGCCCTCTTAGAATTTAAGAGAACATCTTAGTACTGTGTCAGTCTTTTTCGTTAAACCAAAGAGTAAGTTATGTAATGAAGGTGAAACCAAGGCATAACTTTCAAGTACTACACAAAGCTTTCTGGCTAGATTAACAGAAAGAAGAAAATGCTGAACCACAGCTCCCTCAACAGATTATGCTGACTTTTGACTCCAGAGAAAACAGTAACTTAAAACCACAAGTCATATAAATGTGGCCTTGTTCTTATGATTTTTACATCGTGATCACAGAAACCAAAATGTAATAAATACCATCTACTGGTATTAACATTTATTCCCACCTCCTCTGTCCCCTTCCCTGTATCAGAGGCTAGAAGGCTAGAAGCTCATTTCTCAGGTCCCTTGCCATAAGACCTTAATTTTTCATATAGATGTATTTTTTTCATATATATATTTATACATATATGTTTTATCTATTTTTCACCTATATTATATATGTATTACATATATTATATATAATACATATTATATATACACATATGTGTGTGTGTATATATATGTGTATATGGATATGGATATATATGTGTGTGTTTTTGTTTTTGATTTTGCTTTACTGCACTGACTAGGACAATTCTGAGTAAGAACGGTGAGTGAGGGGCGCCTGGGTGGCGCAGTCGGTCAGGCGTCCGACTTCAGCCAGGTCACGATCTCGCGGTCCGTGAGTTCGAGCCCCGCGTCAGGCTCTGGGCTGATGGCTCGGAGCCTGGAGCCTGTTTCCGATTCTGTGTCTCCCTCTCTCTCTGCCCCTCCCCCGTTCATGCTCTGTCTCTCTCTGTCCCAAAAATAAATAAAAAAAAAAAAAAAAAAAAAAAAAAAAAGAACGGTGAGTGAGCTAAAATCAGGCAAAAACATGAAGTCTTTCATCAATAATTATGATTCTTAGCTGTAGGTCTTTCACAGACACCTTTATCAACTTGAAAAAGCTCCCTTCTGGGGCGCCTGGGTGGCGCAGTCGGTTAAGCGTCCGACTTCAGCCAGGTCACGATCTCACGGTCCGTGAGTTCGAGCCCCGCGTCAGGCTCTGGGCTGATGGCTCGGAGCCTGGAGCCTGTTTCCGATTCTGTGTCTCCCTCTCTCTCTGCCCCTCCCCCGTTCATGCTCTGTCTCTCTCTGTCCCAAAAATAAATAAAAAAACGTTGAAAAAAAAAAAAATTAAAAAAAAAAAAGAAAAAGCTCCCTTCTATTTCTACTGTTCTGAGTTTTTATCGTGAATAAATGATAAATAGTATCAAATGCTCTTTCTGTATCTATTAAGATGGTTATACAGGTTTAAAAAATTCTGCTTAATTTCTTGATACTGTGAATTATATGACGGATTTTCAAATGAAGAACCAATCCTGCATTTCTGGAATAAATGGTACTTTGGCATGATGTATCATCTTTTTTATATAAACTTTAATCAATTTGCTAATATTTTGTTGAGAAATGTCTTTGTTTTTTATATCCGAGTAATAACGGCCTCATAAAATAAATCAGTGTTCCATTCCTTCTATTTTCTAAAGATTTTGTATATAATTGGTATTATTTCTTTCTTAATAGGTTGGTACAATTCACCAGTAGACCATTTGGGCGTACAGCTTTCTTTCTGGGGGAGGGTTTTTATTTTTTTATTTTTTTATTTTTTTTTAATTTTTTTTTAATGTTTTTTATTTATTTTTGGGACAGACAGAGACAGAGCATGAACGGGGGAGGGGCAGAGAGAGAGGGAGACACAGAATCGGAAACAGGCTCCAGGCTCCGAGCCGTCAGCCCAGAGCCTGACGCGGGGCTCGAACTCACGGACCGCGAGATCGTGACCTGGCTGAAGTCGGACGCTTAACCGACGGCGCCACCCAGGCGCCCCAGGGGGAGGGTTTTTAACTACAAATTCCATTTCTTGAATAAAGAGCTATGCAGATTATCTGCTGCTTCTTGAGTAAGGTTAAGTACCTTGTGTCTCTGAGGAAGTATGTCCATTTATCTAAATAATCAAATATATTAAGTGGCTCATAATATTCTCTTTAACTTCCTTTTGTAGAATCTACATTGATGGTCTCTCTCTTCTGATATCAGAAATTTCTGCCTTCTCTCTCTTTTTTCCTGAGAGAAAAACTACAAGTTTATCAATTTTATTGATCTCATTAAAAAAAAAAAAACAAATAAACAGCTTTTGGTTTCACTGATTAGTTTTTCTGTTTTCTGTTTCAATGAATTCTGCTCTTATCTTTCGTATCTTCTCTGCTTGTTCTGCATTTAATTTGCTCTTTGCCTTCTAATTTTGTAAGGTGAAGGCTTAGATTTTTGTTTTAAAACTTCTGTTTCCCAACAGAAGCCTTTAGCACTGTGAATTTCCCCTAGAAGTACTGTTTTAGGTGCATCCCATAAATTTAGATGTGTTGTATTTTCATTTTCACTCAATTCAAAATATTTTCTTTAAGTTTATTTTTATTTTGAGATACAGAGAGAGAACCAGTGAAGAAGGAGCAGAGAGAGCGGGGGGACAGGAGATCCAAAGCGGGCTCTGTACTGTCAGCACAGGGCCCAATCCAGGGCTCAGACTCACCAACCATGAGATGAGATCATGACCTGAGCTGAAGTCAGACACTTAACCGACTGAGTCACCCAGGTGCTTCAGTTCAAAATATTTTCTAATTTCCTTTGCAACTTCCTCTTTGACCCATGGGATTTTTAGAATGTGGTATTTAATTTCAAAATACTTGGAGATTTCACAGATAAGCTGATACTGATTTCCAGCTTAGTTTCATTGCAGTCAAAAAACACAGACATACTCGTGAGAAGTCACCTGTGAGGTGAAAGTATGGAAATCAAATTCAATTTTCTGATTGTAAATTAATGAAACGACATGCCCAGAGTCAAACTGAGACCAAACTGGAGATCGGGTCTTCCAGTACCCTTTCCTCTAAAGGATATGAAGAGCAACATTAAAAAAAAAAAAAAAAAAAAAAAAAAGCATCCTACGTTTTTTAAGCATCCTACTTTGGCTCAGGTCATGATCTTGCAGTTCATGAGTTTAAGCCCTGTGTTGGGCTCTGTGCTGACAGCTCAGAGCCTGGAGCCTGCTTCAGATTCTGTGTGTGTGTGTGTGTGTGTGTGTCTCTCTCTCCCTCTCTCTCTCTCTCTCTCTGCCCCTCCCCCACTCGCTCGCGCTCTCTCTCTCTCTCTCTCTCTCTCTCTCAAAAATAAACATTAAAAAAACTTAGAGGATAGAAGAGCACTGTGTTCTCTCTAAATCCCACGTCAAAATCAAGACTTTTTGTTATTCTCCCCCTACCCTTCCAAAAAAAAAGGAAGAAAAGGACAGTTTCACATAGATCATCTCATTTGCTTTTTACAACTCTATAAAACAAATTACAGACACTCAGTACAAGGAAAATGCAGCTCAAAGGAGTAACTCTCCTTCCTGGTTGGCCGTGTCTCATTCCTCTTGAATTATCCCTTGAAGATAGAGGAATACAGATCATTTAAATCCCTAAATAATTCAAAACCTCATTTTAGCCACCGTTAGAATCAACACCACTTTAGTTCAAAGTAAGTTGTGGTAAATGCCAACTAGGTTTCGGTTTGATTATCTTGACATCTCCTATCCATTCATTATTAACAAGATTCAGATAATAAAGAACTGGTTAAACCCCAGGAAATAACAAGTAAACGGGCAAAACATGTAGGGAGGAAAGTGAGACCCCAGTTTAGTCATAAACTATATAGCAGTGTGTTTTTCACACAAAAATTAACATGAAATTGATAGACCAAGTTATATTTTTCTCTTTCAAATCCAACTGTTGATTAGGATCTAAAGCGCCAAAATATTATCTGCTGTTAATTTTTATGTTAATATACATTAATAGTTAATATGTTAAAATCTTAGACTATTTTATACTAATCTATTTTAAATTAAAATTCTAAACTATAATGTTACAGAAATTAAATGGCTTTTATACTATTCTATTTTAAATTAAAATTCTAAACTATAATGTTACAGAAATTAAATGGCTTTTATACTATTCTATTTTAAATTAAAATTCTAAACTATAATGTTACAGAAATTAAATGGCTTTAAGCGTAAGAGGCACACATTCTTACCGTGTAAGTGTTGACTTACGGGTTGCAGAAATGTCCCTCAGGTAGTCGCATCACCACTTTGGCTCAGATATCAATGGTACAGCAATCAGAATTAAAACTAAAAAAAAAAAAAAAAATTAAATAACAGTAAGTAAAATGCATTCAAGTCTTCGAGAAAGTTTTAAATTTCAATTTCACATGTCAACAATTTCATCAAGGGAGTGCTACTCCCAGAACTAGGTTTTGTTTTTTCTGTGTTTTTTTTTTTTTTTTTTAATGAGTTTAAGCAAGGAGCTAATAAGGTATGTGAGTTCCTGAATAATTCCAACTCCCTATCCTGGAATAAACTCTGAAATTAACTTCAAGAAATCACAGTGAATAGCTACAGGGCAGAAAAACAAAAAGCCAAGTATATTACAAGTCTATTCAACTGAACCGCTCAGTTCATAGGCTCTGCACACATACATTTAAGGTTTTGTTAATGCCTACAATGAACTGAACACGGATGATTCACACAAGAACTCTCTCATATAAAAGCACTTGTATTAATTTTTCACACAAAAATATTTAAATTCAATAGAAATCCTGGTGGTCACCTATAATACTTTACTAGAATGTATGGGAATAAAATAGTAACAACACAAATTTAATACTTGCTCAATCGAGTCTAGAAAGTGTTTCCAGGATAATGGATATTCAGAGCCGTAAGACTACAGAACAGTCTAATATTGTTTATTATCAATGTGCTAGAGCCAGGAGGTAGCAGTAAGTATGTATGGTATAGTTTCCCACCCAAACAAGAGTTATGGTTTACTTAGGAACAACACACAGAAGAAAAAGTTAGTGAATATCATTATTGATTCATTCAGCAAAACTTTACGAAGCATTTTGTATGAGTAAGTGTCCCTTTAAACACTGCAGATACAGGGGTGCCTGGGTGGCTCAGTCGGGTTGAGCTTCCGACTTCGGCTCGGGTCATGATCTCGCGGTTCGTGAGTTCGAGCCCCGTGTCGGGCTCTGTGCCAACAGCTCGGAGCCTGGAGCCTGCTTCGGATTCTGGGTCTCCCTCTCTGCCCCTCCCCTGCTCATGCTCTGTCTCTCTCTGTCCCTCAAAAATAAGCAAATAAATGTTGAAAAAAAAAATTAAAAACACTGCAGATACAGAAATGCTCGTCAAAGAACTCACAGAGGCCAATACATACCGATAATTATGCCACAATAAGATAGTCACATGAAAGCAAGAGCGAGTCCAGAAGGGAGTGGAGCATATCATCAAACAGCTTCTCCGAGGACAAAGAGTCCTCAGGAGGAGTGAGGCCAGGCAAAGGTCATGTAGGCACAGGGAAGGAGCAGTGTGCAATGTCTGAGTGGGAGGAAAGCAACTTGAAATCCACTAAAGAGGATTCTCTGGATGTGCATGAATGATCTGTCGGCCAGCGGAGTCCTCCCAGTTGAGACTGTCACCACTGCTTTGAAAGCGGGAAAATAGAGAGATCGTTCAATGATACTCTCATTTAGACACGTCCCACTGGTTTGCTTACTTAAAATTAAAAGCAGCACATGATTTTCTTCTCCTTCCTTAGGAGCAGCTGTACGGCATGCTCTTGATTATGCAGAATGAAAGAGAAAAGTGAGTTTTTCCCAAGCAGTTTCCACTGGCGATCACCTTATTTCCAAACGCGGAGAATTACGCCTAGGTTTCTGAGTATCCAGGCCAAACTTTACCTCTGCCAGATCATCTTACTTGCATGATTCTCAAAGTAACCACGCGCTTCACTTTAGAGATGGTTCTACCTAGCTAAGTGGGAAGGAAAGTGTCCCCTATGCATGTTTCCTGCATGAGCGCAATCACGTGTGAATTCTTCCTTTGGGAAACAACCGTGAATTTTCCCATTTGCGTGAAATGCTACGTAACTATTAATCTGCTATTAGCTATCACTTGGTGAATGGTTTACTCAGGATTCAGCACAGCGCTCACGTGTCACACGGTATTTTAACTTATCCTCACAAGGCAGGTAACATCCATCTCCATCAAAAAATGAGGAAACCGAGGACCAGAAGGCGACGTGCCCAGGATGACCCAGCTTGGAAGCAGCGGGCTCAGGACAGTTCTGTCTGGCTGCAGTCACTCTTTTGAACTGCGGTAGGGGACAGCCTCCTTTTGAACACGCACACATGCAGTTTTCTTTCTTCTTCTGCAGCTACCATGTCTAACCTAAGTCGGGAACCCTAAAAGTCTTGAAGAATCAACTGGGCTTTGTGAGTGTGTTGCTTAATTTTACAGGAGAGCCTATCTTTAACTCCTCGGAAGCTACCGTTTAAGGTTATTAAGCGTGAAAGCCAGCACCTCTACTTAGAGGTGTCGTATTAGCAAGCGCAGGGAAACACATTTATATGCAACACCAGAATTCAAATTCTATTTATGTCCCATGGTTAAGCTCTAAGTGGTACTGAAAATGCTTGCCTCTCTGTGGCGACAGTCTAGGAGCACAGTTGTTCTTTAATTTCTGCCCAATGGGCCTGCGCCCATGATGGCCCCCCAGTATGATCGCCCTTTTCTATCTTCCATGCAGCCCAACTGTGCCTAGCCTTCAGAATGCAACAGCCTCCTTCACCAATCCATTCAGCCCTCTAGCTGCTCAATGAACAGTTATCTGTTGTAGTAACGTGTTAGGCACTGTGTGTCCCCACCCCGGGAAGATCAAAGCCCAATCCCGCAACCCCAAGAACCTCTTGGTCCACCAGAAGAAAACTGCACAAGAAAGGAATTGGCATTCCATGCGATCAAGATATACACATGGTATTAAGAAAGCGCAAGGCAGGGAGCGGCAGGAAGACACCGCAGCCCTGGTAACACAGGTGCCTTAATCCAGATGACAGATGATGCGGACCTGAAGTAATAAGATAGGAGAATTTTTTAAAGGGAACGAACTTGACAAACATAGGTATCAGGCGACGAAGCAGAAGGGATGCTGGGATGTCTCTCGGAAGGCAGAGTCAAGGGCTGCTAAGACAGCACGGTCCAGCTTAACCCCCCACAATGACGGAAACGTCCTGTAGATGAACACCACCCAATATGGCAGCCTCCAGCCACACATAGAGCACTTGATGGGGCACCTGAAATGTGGTGAGTGTGGCTGAGAATCTGAATTTGTCATTTTATTTCATTTTAACCAAACTTAAACAGCAACACGTGGCTAGCAGCTAACGGCTTCAACAGTGCAGCTCTTAACACTTCAGGCTTGAGATACTGAGTTGAGGGGTTACCATCAGTATCTGGGGAAAGGAATACCAAGAGAAAGACATACAGACACTCAGATATTTGTTGAATAGGTGAACGAACCAGCAAATGAAAAGAGGAACAGGGTGACCTTGAAGGACTCCTCCCTTTAAGATCCCATCAAAGAGGTACCTACCCTTGCTCCTTCAGGTTTCAAATACTGCTTTCAGTATGGTGATATCAAAATGCACTCATGCTGTCTCCAAACCTCAGTCTAATTCTTGAAATACTGCTAAATTAAAATTCCTTATGCTCTTCAGTATAAAAAAACAAAACAAAAAGAGAAAAAGAAGAAAGAAAAATGGTATCATGAAATTACAGCAAGTCATAACTTGGGGAATAATCCCAGACCCAGGATAATCAAGCCAGGATAAATAACTGTCTCGTAAAATGTGTCCTTTTCTAAAAACAGAAAGAAGTGGGGAGAAGGAGGGGACCAAACAGCTTTATGATGAGTTCAGGTCATTACAAATATATTACAGTCCGCTCACCTCCTACGCAGTTCAGCTGACATTCAGTTTACATTCCTCTATACTCTGCTGGGGGAAAGGATTGAATTTATCTCACGAAACACCTCATTTTGTCCCACGGAGCATTTTAAAAGGTCAATGATAATAAAGCTGTCCCTAGGAACATGCCCTTTTATCGTAGCTATCCACAACATCCAAGTCAATATGAGATAAATAACTCTGTGACACGAAAACAGATACTGTTCAGAAACCTGAGAACAGGTTGTGTCCAAATGACTAACGTTAATCCGCCAATATTATCCTAATCTGATTGTACTAGGATTTGTTTACTATTTTGGTCCTTGCCATCCCTCTTAAGCTTCCGAATTCCAGTTTTCCAGAAATGAGAAGCTGGCAGGTATACAATACCCATGCGTGTTCCAGATAGCTGTTTCCCTGCTGCATTTTCCCGTGCTACCTTATTAAGCAGACTCCAGTTCGACGTTCCTCCCTCTCCATGAGATCACGTCATCCATGTTCATAACCACTCACATACAAAGTTCTATTTACAAGACTGTTGGGCACCTGAGAACCGGTAGCCTCTGTTAGCTTCAGAGAAACAGATCTCATCAGAATGTCTATTATGAGTGTTTTTAGCTAGAATCGTATGTGTAACAACACGGTTAACACAGAAGTCTTGTGCGTCCCCTCGTTCTTGTTGGCCCCTCGGGCTGGATACCTGTGCCCCAAGTCCCAGCGCCACAACAGTCCTACGTCTCTGAAATCAGAGCCAACAGGGACACGCTTGGCTGGCCCCACAATTCAATTCAAAGTATTAGTGGGCTCTTTTGCAGAAGGGAGAGCGAAAACGTTAAGTAACAAGACAAGGTCTTGGCCCCCGGAAAGCTTGATCTGGGGGGGGAAGAGCAAATAAACACAAAAAATGTGAAACAAGCCGCACAAGAGATATTGCTATGAGTAAAACAAAAATAACTGTAGCCGACTGCCATCCACCGAACACCTACGTGTATCGCACTCTCTGCTAGGTTCACTGTCATTCGTTAATTAACAAAACCACGTTAACGATGAGCGCAGATGAAAACTTTGCCCGGTTTTGAGTAATCTGTTCATTTAGAAAGGACTTACCCCAGACCTAAATACGAGGGTCGTGAGACAGCATCTTCTTCCCCTTCACTTAACGAACAGCGTAACTACCCAGGAAACCACGAGGAGTGATCAATTCCTGATACAGCATGACTTCTGCAGAGATCCACAGCGGGCCCACACCTCTGGGCTAACGATGGTCAAGGAACCGAATAGCCCCGATAAAGATCGGGGTCACATCAACCACTCATCGATCCAACCAAACATTTACTCTCTTCCTACTGTGCATGAGAAACACAGCCATGAGTCAGATGAAGGTGAGGCCGTACACGGCAAGACACCACACCGCAAGTTCAAAATGCCAAGTGGCAAGAGAGATACGGGTGACACGCTATGAGAGAAGAGAAGGCTAGTGCCAGCTGCGATAGACAAGAAAAGCCTTCAAATCCGCCTGGGGCTCAAAGTGACACCACGAGACTGATTACTGTCTTCTGAGATGCACAGACTATGCAAAGGGAATATAAAGATAAATGCCGTATCATCGCTGGAGCGTCAGGACATCATGAGGAAGTCAGGATCCTGAGCAGCAGATCCAGAGCTTCCTCACAAAATAAAAAGTATGCATCTGCCTGCCCGTCTCCAGGGAAGCTATGGGAAACTCCCAGGCAAGCGTTAGAAGGGGTCCAGAGCACCGCCCCCCCCATGTGAACGCATCTACTAGAACGTTGCTGAGGGAGAGGGAAGCCATGACTTCGTAACCCCACGCATTAAGAAACACTACTTGACATGAGGCTTTCTTTCTTTTTTTTTTTTTTTTTTTTAACATTTATTTATTTTTGAGAGACAGAGACACAGCACAAGTGGGGCGGGGGGGTGGGCAGGACAGAGAGAGAGGGAGACGCAGAAGGAGGCTCCGGGCTCCGAGCTGTGAGCACAGGGCCCCACGCGGGGCTCGGACTCACGAGCCGCGAGATCGTGACCTGAGCCGAAGCCGGATGCTCAACGGACTGAGCCAGCCAGGCGCCCCCGAGGCCTTCTTTCTATTCGGTTGAAGCTTGCATCTTCCTAACCGCGAACCAATGCTCTGCTCCGCCCGGCGAGCCCAGGCAGAGGCTACCACACCCGCAGCTCTGCCAGCTTCCAAGCATCGGAGGGGACAGTTAACTGCTCCAGTCCCTCCAGCCTCTCCCAGGGGCCCTCTGGCCGGTGCTTCGGGAGGTGCAGTGCCCAGAACACCACACACCAGATGCCGCCCGAGGGAGGCAGCACACCCCTCCCCTTAAGGCGGCCAGCCTGCCAGTCTGCTCCACCGGTTTTCTCTTCCGGATGCCGCCGCCACGCCGGGCACACTCCTGCTCAGGACTGGCCCACCCCTCCGGAGCTCGATTCCCAGGCAGCCCATTGGCAGGTGACCTCCTCCACGTCTCTCAAGTTGCGATGGGGCCCCGACCCGTCCACCCCTGCCTTTCTTCACACCTGCCTCTCCACGGTTACTGGCTCTCCTACTGGGCCGACTCAGGGCCCCCTGCAAAGCATCTTTCGGCTTCCCGGTAGCGTCCCCTTCTCCCTTCTCCCTTCTCCACCCCCACCAACCAGAGGCGCCATGCAGGATGCCAGGGTGCAGGGGGTGCTCTCAAGCCGGAATTGACTCCAACCGACTTCCCCACTCACACACTCCAAGACTCCAGGCAGGTTATTTGGGCTTAAACTTCCTGAACTACAATTATCACAACAGAATGCACCGAGCCGCCAGGAGATCAAAGAATTTAGAGATTCAGGGGCACCCGGGTAGCCCAGGCAGTTGGGCGTCCGACTTCGGCTCAGGTCATGATCTCACCGTTTTGTGAGCTTGAGCCCCGCTCGAACCCCGCGTAGGGGTCGGTGCCGACAGCTCGGAGCCTGGAGCCTAATTCGGATTCTGTGTCTTCCTCTCTCTCTTCCCCTCCCTCACTTGTGCTCTTGTCTCTTTCTCCTTCAAAAATAAATAAACGTTAAAAAAATTTTTTAAAATGATGTTAAGACATAAAAGCCTTATGAAACTTACCAACTATAGACATTTTATAAAATAATTATTTAAGGAGATGTGCAAACAGGATTAAGAAAAATATGAGGGGCACCTGGGTCACTCAGTCTGTTAAGTGTCCGACTTGGGCTCAGGTCATGATCTCACAGCTCCTGAGTTCGAGCCCCGTGTCAGGCTCTGTTCTGGCAGCTTGGGGCCTGGAGCCTGCTTCGGATTCTGTGTCTCCCTCTCCTTCTGCTCCTCCCCTGGTCTCTCACTCTCTCAAAAATAAACAAACATTAAAAAACAGGAGTTTAAAAAAAAAAAAAAAAGAATTTCGAGGTTGAAATGTTCAGAAATTCACGATAAACAGCATCTGATTTCAAAGGGGAAAAACGGATTATCGAGTTGTATGACATTTCTGCCTAATGCAAATGTTAAGTTTTTTTTATTTTCAATTTGTCATGTTTTTAATGCTCATGGCAGAGAGGTCTGGCCCCAGACAGCCACCTGTGAGCCCCAACACTTTTGACCCCTAACTGAACTCTTCACTATGAACATTTTTTCATTTTCATTTTAAAATTCTTAGGACCTAGCTCAGTGCTTGGCACACGGCCCACACTCAAAAATCATTTGCCAAATAAGTGAATTTTCTTGAATGCCTAGGTTAAAAGAAAAAAAAAAAAATCGCGATGCCTCTTCCTGACCTACTTTGACCGGGAAAGTTGGACTTGCTTGTGTCTAGTGACCCTGTATTGTCCCCGTGGGTCACCACCTTCAGTGCTGGGCTTTACCCAAGCAAAGAGGAGAATTGGGGTCAACAGAACACGCGTTTCAATTCAGCCAAATGGTTAATGAGCTTTTGTGCAAGGGGCATATAAAGATAAATAATAACTGGCTGGAGATAAAATAAGGCTTCCGGCTTGAGGAAAGATTGCTGACTAGGAACAAGCTTTTTAAAAGCTGTTTGGCAACATTATGGGACAATCTACAACCATTAAATACAAATGTGGAGTGGTACCATCATGCCGTTTTCTTTCGAGACACTCAGAAGCAGCCAGAGATTGGAAGGAAGAAAGGAGCAGGCAGGACAGATGCAGGGGACAGAGGGACAGAGGTCCTGGTCGGGGAGTGGGCTGACCATAGGAGGGAGGGAAAACAGGGTGAGGCCGAGGGGTCCCTGAAGTTTTCTTCCGGAATTCTGCGGACAACAGAGACACAACACACGCACCCGCTGAGACATCCCAGAATCGCAGAATTTTTTAAACTCCTTTTCTTAAAAGTGGGACACTTTGTCCTTGGCTGATGTTCTGGCACTTTTCCTGTTGCTTGTGACCCCACAAAGATGACAAATCAATGATTCCGGGGAGGCCCCTGAACATAATGGCTTAAAACTTGAAACAGATCCAACTCAAGTGAAAGATTTTCTTGCCTAAACGATGTTATATATTTTTCTCTGCTTTAATTACTGGATCCTGTAATTGGAATTCATCACTGATTCAAAGAGATGCTAAAAATAGTCTGTTTCAGAATGTAGAATGAGAAGCATCATGTAATTTTGCTACTAAATGGACTTCTATTTTTTCACAGCTCAGTAACTTACTCTTGAAATATATCTCCTCTTTTTATTAACCAAAAACGTAAAACACTTCAGATGCACATTAAACATTAATTTTCAATATTAATTATGCATTTATAAGCTTAACATGAAATCTCAGACATAAACTAACCTTGCTTAAAAACAGCTCCTTTCCCTTTACATTTAATCATGACCTTCATGAAACACCTTTGATTGAAGAATGCAATGTCATTTACATGTGATAAATGAATTGAAACAAAGCCCAACCGTGTTCCAACAGGCTCTCCTACTACAAATGGCAATTATTTTTTTTAAATGTTTATTTATTTATTTTGAGAGAGACAGAGCACGTGCGAGCAGGGAAGAGGCAGAGAGAGAAGAGAGAGAGAATCCCCAGCTGGCCCCCGTGCTGTCAGCAACACATGGGGCTCAATTTCACGAACCGTGAGATCGTGACCTGAGCCGAAATCAAGAGTTGGGACGCTTAACCGACTGAGCCACCCAGGCACCCCACAAATGGCAATTATTAATAACAACCTACATTTGAACCCATGGTGCCATTTACAAAGTGCTTTCACATGAATCACGTCATATACATAATCTCCACAATAACCCTCACGCAAACGGGAAAGGTAGGAATTACTTCCATTTTACAAATTAGGGAACCAGTTCAAAAACTGACACAGCACATGAAGGTGGGAGGGCCGCTCACCCCCATCCTCCTCACCTTTAATCCCACTTTGTATTCCAAACTCAGCTCCTGCAAGGACACACTCTGTTACCTTCACCAGGCTTCCTGGACCCTCCCCCGCCCCAGCCTTGCCAGGTCACCCCTTCCCCCCAACTCCAACAAAGTTCAAGGAGAGTACTACCCGGGTATTCCCCAACACATCTACTTCCCATTGTGGTTGACCTTGGGATCCACCTGTTGTCTTCTCAACTCCGTTAAGATCCCCTCGAGAATCTTGTATTTCTTAGTGTCTAGAATCATGTACATAAAGGGCAGACACTGAACTATTTTTTATCGCACTACCTATCAAAGAATCATCGAGTAGACAAAGTCTCTCTTCTCCTACTTCCCAACTACAGCATCACTTGCAACTAGATTAGAAAATCCCAGAAGCCGTTCCCAGGCCACCATAAATAAATAAAAAAAGAGGCTTTCTTAACAGTGATTAAAGCTGCTCTCCTCTTGAACAGGTTTGAGTCTCTTCTGCTCTCCTGTAACTATAAACTGCCCTGGTTTCCGACTGACTGCTCAGTTTCATAAGCTCCTGAGGTCCTGATTCACCGGCTGCCTGTCTGGGTTTTTTATCTCCTTGATGTGACCTGCCTTGATTTCCATATTCACCTGCTTTCTGTTCACGCCAGGATTCCTAAGTTCCAGCCCCGCCTGGGTTCTCCTGACCCTGACTTTCGAACCCATCCTATCAACCACAGCAAACCCACTGCCACAGATACCGTGCAGGCCCCTACACAGGGACCTGCTGAGCCTCCTATGTATGAGCGGTCAGGAGAGGGATATTGCCTTATTTTTTATCTTTAGTTTGCACCTGGATTCGGCATGTCCACAGCTATTTCGAGAGAAAGACGAAAGTAACACGGGTACCCGCGGCAGTGACTCTTCACTCCCCTTGACCTTATATCCTTCCTCTTCAAACTCATCCTAAACATTAGGGCAGCCCCGTCAGCAATCAACATCCTGTTGGAAACCAAACAGATCATAACCAAATCAGGATTACCATTCGGCTTCATTAACTATGCTGACTCTTCCATTTGGACAAAGAGAATTCTTACCTAACCGCACCAAAGTACTTGGGAAATCTGTGCATTATCAGATGGAAACAGCAGATGTAAGTACTGCATTGCAGAGGCTTTTTTTTTTTCTTCATTCCCATGACAATCTTTACATATCCCCAAATCCAAATATATTTCCAAGCTGGCTATGTAACACTAAACCCGACAGAAAGACTTCACGTGCCATTCAACAAGTACCTTCAGTCATTTCCCCCGTTCCCACCCCCCCCCCCCCACGCCAGGATAAATTATAGTACCAGCCAATATAACAAATGGGTCCATAAACTTCTACCCACCGGGGACCCTGTGCGTCCACAGAAGACGGACAAACACAGCAGTAACATTTTACGGCACGTCTATGCTCAATTCCCTTGAGCCTCTGGTCACCCTAATGGACACTGTATCTAAAGTAACTGGGGAATGGCTGAATGGCTCACCAGCAGACCAGACTACAAGAATACCACAGCTTATGACAGAAGGCAAACACAAGGCGGGTTGGGGGGGGGGGGGGGGGGAAATTATCACCACCCAGAAATGAATATAAAATTTCAGTCACCTAGAAAGTAACTCATTGCCACGGAAAATATTTCTAGCATTAAACTGTCTCCTAGTAATTAAGTAGTAACCATGTAATTAGTGGCATCCAATGTGATCTTGGAGAAAACACGCGCTGAGGACCAGCGGCTGCACAACAAAGGGGAAAGAACAGAGATGTGGCCATCGGAGACTGGCACTCCGTGCCTGGATCCACCACCCGAAGCTGTGGACTCTGGGGAAGTTGTGACTCTCCGGGCCTCGGTCTCCCCATGTGTAAGAAGGCCAACAGTGCCCTCCCCCCCCCCCCCGGAAGCACGAGGGGAGGATGAGCCATTCTGTCAAAGAATACAGCAAGGAGGCAGAGATGCTTCGTAAGCGGTGGCTGCTAACCACCTCCTACAGGAAGCTAAACGCACTTGTCGCGCACTTGGCGGGGCCTTGTCCTCCAACAGGGAGGCGGAAGCATCCCCGCCACAATCGGGCAGGGTTACTTAGGCCGCTATGGCACAGGGGAAATGCAGAGACCGTGGCTTTTGTGAAGGCAGAGGACGTGCCGCTTTCTCATTCTCAAGTTACTGTAGTTAACCCACCTGTCTAGAAATGACAAAGCGGATGCCCGTGGCAAGTGGCCAACGTACTGGCTGTGTCCCATCCAGCCCTTGCTTGATTTCTGCAAGTGAAGATGATGGCCAATCTACACACGGAGAGAAAAGGCATGGAAATGTGGATATTCCCAGCAGTAGGTATTCTGATGTTTGAAATCCTCGGGGGTTTTTTTACTTAACAAAAGCTCTTTCACTTGTGTAGTTTTCTGTTAGGTTTGAATTCTGCATGAAATGCCAGCGGAATCTGTCAACCCCGAAGGCTATGAAGATGCCAAGATCCAGATTCTGTTCTGTTCTCTCCACCACCCACCATAATCCCGAAGAGCTGACATCACTCTTCTCTCCAAGTCGAGAAAAGCCCACTTCTCCCAAAGGCAGACCTCAAGTCCATAGAGCCTTTTGGCACAGGGGTCACGGTTACGTGACTGACTCCACGTATAAAGTGGACAGAGAGAATGAAAGTGACAACAGCCTATTCAGGGGCAGGCCGCAGACATGAGACCACAATGCACTTCAGGCAGTTTCATATCCAGCTTTACTTTCTCCCTTCACAACTGCAGAAATAAAGGAAACGCCATGGAAATTTACTAAAATAAATACTATGTAATCCAGGTACCAAAGACGTATAATGGTATCAATTTTCATGTGTCACAAGTGCGAAGACATTAAATACTATTTTCATCAGTTTCGATGCTTAAAACAAATGGCTCTTAAATCTATTAACAAAGAGGCCAGCAATATTAAAATCCTTCTGAAGGCAAGTAAATGAGCTATTGTACCTAAAAATACTGAAAAGAAAAAAACAGAGATACTAAAAAGACAATATTATTAAACGAACGAGATCATATGATTTCAATACATCACGGCCCTCCCTTACCACAACCTCAAGAATTTGCAACCAGACAGTCTCTACCCTGCCCGCAAGAAAGCAATCCGCTATTTACCACATTTCTGCAACAGTCAAGGAAAGACAGAAGCAATCCGCTATTTACCACATTCCTGCAACAGTCAAGGAAAGACAGACAGAAGCGGGAAGGTGTGGAGAAATCTGCAAGGGAAACTGACGAGATTCGCCAGAGCGGTGGCAATGGTGACCCTGCATCTTGTTCGAGGCAGTAAGTGATTCAGAGAGGGTGCCCCTGCTCCTCTTTTGCTGACGACTTGAATGCAAGGAGATTAAATTCATGCAGAAAGGAGCTGAAAACATCTGGCCTCCAAGACCAACCACCCAACAAAACAAAACCCCCGCTCCCATAAACACTGTGAGGTTTCTTACTGAAAACATCTTTTTGGGTCAGGGTTTGTATTCTGAATTCTCTGCTGGGCTGAAATGTGAGCCAGGACTGTATCACACAAGGACATTTAGAAAGGAAAAAAGGAGAAGCAGGCTAGCTAACATTTCCTGGGCCTGCAATGCTAATAAGCCAGGCACGCCGCTCAACTGCTCTACAAGCTTGTGTCTTTCACTTGATCCTCATGCTAACCCTATGAGGTTAAGTGCTAGCATGATCCCCATTTTACAGATGAGGAAACTAGGGAACAGAGAAGGGAATGGCCCAAGGGTCACACAACACATAATGGAGTGCAGATTACCACCTGAAAAGTCTCTGCTTCCAGAGACGATGCTGTTAACCACTATCCACCCCCTTTCATGTGAAATTAAATAAGAGTCTCACTGCAAAGTCAGGAAATGGAAAGCTATCGAATTTCCATTCCACTCACCTTACCGTGCACTCCGCTCTGAAAGGTAAACTTCACAATCTCTCTACAGCAATCCTCCGAAAGCCGTTCAAGCCCTGGGAAATCTACTATGGACTTCTGCGTTTAGCACATCACTTAATCATTAGCGCCCAAAGAGAAGGCAGGTGGTATAAACCCCAATTAACAAATGAGTACTTTTCAGAGAGTAGGAATAACTGAATATTACCACCAGCTTCTTAGTGGCAAAGGCAAGGTGAACTCCCAGCCCACTTACAGCAGATGATGCCTTTGGAAATATTTTGCCTACTTGGCCTAAATGAATTGAATCCCGTGGGATGACTGTTCACTTCCGTTCTATGACACTACACAGAGATGGCTTGCCCTAGGACTTCCAGAAGGATCCTGCTGTGCTCTAGATGTGCCTGCCAGGGGCAGGGGGGAGGTTGGGGAATAGCTACTCTAACAGGATCAACAGGAAAGTTGGCTGAACAGAGGCAGTGAACGCTCTAAGAATGTGAAAGGAAGAGCGGCTCCCCAAATACAGAACTGGCTCTAGTTTTCTAGGGCAATGATTTACAAAGTGCAGGGCCCCGATGGGCAGGGAGAAATGGAAACACAAAATGAATAGGGAGACAGAAGAGGACTTAATAAGCCTTACTCATAGTTAACATATGTAAGACACCGTGTCTTCCTGTGAACGACAGGTCAGCGGTCATGTATCAAGGTATTATAGGAGGTGGTCAGGGGGAGGCTGCCCCAGGATGGGCCACTTTGGCATAAACGTTATTTTGAGTTAAAAGTAATCAAAACCCAGCAGATGCAAGAAAAGCTCTCTCCCTGGTCCTCAATTGCTTAATTGCACTGGAAAGGAGAGCCTGCATCAGGAAGAGAGCTATTAAGGGAGAATCCCCTTTACCTAAAAAAAAACTGATCTGTATCATAGGGCAACTTGTTTTTCCAAACTTAGCTCCTCTCACCTTCCCCCTAATGATCTCCTCTCCTTTGTATCCTCAGGCCCTACCCCCTCCATAGCTCATAGAAGCTTCACATTGCCTCATTGTCTTCAAAATTTCATGTCTGTGTGGATTCCCCTTTTATGTACACTATTAAATTTGATTTTCTCCTGTTAATATGTCTCATGTCAATTTGATTCTAAGTCCAGGTAGAAGGATCCTGAAGGGCAGAGGAACATCTTCCTCCCAACAGTATACAATTACTGGATAAGGAAAGGAGAGCCCTGCCCCAAGAGCCACTGGCAGGTGAGATGTTCTGCAGGGTTTCAGTCTACAGGGGCCCAGGCAAAGTGGAATTACAAGTCATTTTAACCAGTTTCAATAAAACTAATTCTCACAAAAATGAAAGAGGAGGGTAAAAAAAGAGGCTCCTGGAACAACAACAAAAGGATTAAATATTGATTAACACAAGAATAAGCTGATGTAGGAAGAGAGATGATCTATTTTCAGAAATACCAAATAAAAGGTGTGCTGTCTAGTTAACAGTAGGTTTACAACCTACTGGAAATATGTACAACCCCCCCAACACACACACACACACACACACACACACACACACAATGGAGTCGCAAACCCTTAGACCCTTTGATTCCTGGTTCTTCTTCCCCTCTCCATTCACGGGCTCTGCAATGAGCACGTGCCAAAGAACAAAGGGAGGAGGGACTGAGAGTCTGTGTGTCACCTCAAGGAATGTACATTTGTTCCAATCAGACTACTTTTTGCCTTACATGGGCACAGGCGACTTCCAGGGAAGGCTGTAACCCTGTAGTGCTCAGCCAATGAGGAACCAGGGTAGGGACTTGCCTCTGTAGTGCTCAGCCAATGAGGACCCAGGGGAGGGACTTGCATACTAGGAGATAAATTGTCTGCTGTAACTGCCCCGAGCATGCCTGTCCATCAGACACCTGCTCTTGCAAGAACATTGATTAAAGCCTTGCTTCACTGTGCTCCAAGTCTCTGTGTCCCTCCTTTGACTGGAGCAGTGGGCTTATTTCTCACAGCTAACAAGAAAATGGCAAAGTTGACACTTTGTCTAGGTAACTTCCTCTTGTCAGCTACATGAGTCAAATACAATCATAATCTGAACACATCTATAGAAATCAACTTAAAATTTTTTCACAGTCATCAAAGCAATGAATTGAAATAAATTTATATCCACTATTGACAATTTCAGGTAAATATAAAAATTTTTAAATTTTATGAATCTTATAATGCTTAAGGTCTTAAAACGTGGGAAAAATACAGTTTAATAACCTCGTATATATCTATAATTTGTAAGATATGCAGGGGCGCCTAGGGGGCTCAGTCAGTTAAGCGTCTGACTCCTGATTTTGGTTCAGGTCATGATCTCACAGTTCTTGAGTTCGAGCCCCACATCTGCCTCTGTACTGACAGTGTGGAGCCTGCTTGGGATTCTCTCTCTTCCTCTCCTTCTCTTTCTCTCTGACCTCCCCCCACCCCCACTCAGGCTGACTGTCTCTCTCTATCTCTCTCTCTCTCTCAAAATAAATAAACTTAAAAAAGGTATGCATATATTGGGACTCTGTGCTCATTTTCTTATTATGAAGTACATAATCAAATGGTTTTTAAGACCACTGCTTAAGGGAACAGATTGCCTAAGGATCAGAAATTAAGACACAGTATCAGCGCTTCATCAGTAAAATGTTAAACATATTCATAAGAAACGTTAATAAAGCAAATTTCCATAATAATGAGTATAAACTGAAGAAAGCTACAAAACCAAAAGTTTCAAAAGAAAAGGAAAGAAAGAAACCCATAAAAAAAAATAATAAAAAAAAAAGCTCAGAACAGAAAGAAAGCTAAATGAAGTAAATACCAGATATTGACAAGGCCTTCCTAGGAGAGACAGGACCCACAACTGTTTTCACCCCCGGCAGAGTGCCAGGAAGGAGAACCTGCTGTAAACAGGGGTAAGAAAATACCAGCTGAACTGTTAATAAACCTTTGATGTCCACACATGAGCAGAAATGTTGGGTTAGAATCTCAAGGAGCCCCAGACACAGGGCAAGTCTGCACTCACCTGCCAACTCTTCCACCGGGACCTTTACCAAATAATGTAGATGGCACACGTACAGACAGAACACAAGAGCTGAGAGGCTCCATATCCAGGCACCCTCTAACACCAGGAGGAAGAAAGGAGAGCTGAGAAAACTTCTTCTAAGAAACAGCAGGGCAAAGAGAGATCTCCAGAGAAGAAAGCCACAGACCGGAGGGCAAAGAGGACTCATGAGTGTCCCCAAAACTAGCAGCCAAGCTATAAAACCGAGAGTCCGTCATTGTTCAGAAAGTTGGCAGCCTATGGGGCGCCTGGGTGGCTCAGTCGGTTGAGTGTGCAACTTCAGCTTAGGTCATGATCTCACAGCCCGTGAGTTCGAGCCCCGCATCGGGCTCTGTGCTGTCAGTTAGGAGCCTGGAGCCTGCTTCAGATTCTGTGCCTCCCTCTCTCTCTGCCCCTTCCCCACTCACGCTCTGTCTCTATCAAAAAATGAATAAACGTTAAAAAAAATTTAATAAAAAAAAAAGTTGGCAGCCTAGCTCTAAAGCACAGAAATCTCCAAGGTCTTCCTGGGATCATTCTGAAGCTCTCCCAAAAACAATGTCTCAATCCCACTCCCAAAATATCTGCAGCTAATGATGAAGTGGACCTAACTCTTGCTACAGCAAAGTCTAGGCCCAGCTCAGTCCCTCATGTCAGCAGCATGACCAAAAGAGGGACAAGCCCTTTTCGTGTGGTATCCTCCAGGCTTCACTGTTCATTACACACAGTGACCACCACACAAGAAAATCATAGAACAAGAGAGGAAGAAAATGATTCATAAAAAAGAGAAAAAGCAGGCAACGGAGATAAGCCCATATATGACCCTGGACTGCAACCAGCAGACCCAACTATGTTCAGTGTACTAAAAAATCTTGTAGGAAAGATGAGCAGTAAACATGAACAGGGAAGGATCTAGGCAGAATAAAACAGAAACTAAACAGCTGAACAGAAAAGGGAGAAAAGAGAACTACAACTTCTGAAATAAACACTTCAATGCGCTTAACAGCAAACTGGAAACAGCAGACAGTTCTACAAATGTCAAGAGAAAAAAATGATTTAAAAAGCACAACAAAGTTTCCCAAGATCTGTGTCACAATATCAAATGGCTCAACTACAAATGTAACTGGGGTCCCAGAAGGTGAGAAAGACAGAAGGGGACAGAAGAAATACCTGAAGAAACAATGTCTAAGAACTTTCCAGACTGTGATAGAGGACATCAACCCACAGATCCAAGAAGCTCACTCAATTCCAACGAGGATAAATACAAAGAAAACCACGCATAGGCACATGATAGCCAAACTGCTGAAAACCAAAGATAAGGAGAAAACATCCAAAGCCACCAATAGGAAAAAGGGAACCACAATAAGAATAACATGTAAGAAAGGGACATTTTATCAAAAATAGTGAAAATCAGAATGCAATGGAGTGACGTGTTTAGAATGCTGAGGAAAGAGAAAAATTAAACTGTCACACAGAATTTTTTAAATTTGAGAGTGCGTGCGTCCATGTGTATATGTGTGTGTGTGTGTGTGTGTGCGTGCATGCAAGGGAGGGGCAGAAAGAGAGAGAATCCCAAGCAGGCTCCATGCTGTCAGTGTGGAGCCCGATGCGGGTCTCACTCCCACGAACCGTGATCATGACCTGAGCCAAAATCAAGAGTCAGATGCTTAACCAACTGAGCTACCCAGGCACCCCCAACACAGAATTTTTCATCCAGCAGAAATACTTTCAAAAACAAAAGCATCAAACTTTGCAGTCTTGAGCTGCAAAGACTCTGTTAAGAGGATGAAGGCAAGTTACACACGGAGAAAATATCTGGAAACCGAACGTGCCACCAAAGCCTCCTGTCTAGAATATATAAAGAATCACAAAACTCAACAGTTAAAAGAAAAAGCACACAAGTATAAAATGAGCAACAGGCAGAAGGAAACATTTCATCAAAGAGGAGAGACAGATGGCAATCAATCATTCACATTAATGGCCAACATCACTGGTCAACATCATTAGCCGTTTGGGAAATGCCACCAAAACCACAGGGAGATATCACTACACACCTACAGGAGCAGTTAAAATAAAAACCAGTAATAATACCAAATTCTGATGAGGAGCCAGAGAAATTAGATCACCCATACACCGCTGGTGGGGATGTAAAATAAAAACAGTACAGCTACTCTGGAAACCAGTTTGGCAAGTTCTTACCAAACTAAATACGCACTTGCCATTGGACCCTGGACCAATAAACACTCCTGGGTATTTATTCCACAGAAGTGAAAACCCATTTCCATACAGAAACCTGTATGTGAACACAGCAGCTTTATTCATAATACTAGAAACCAGTCAAATGTTATTCGGGTGGATGGTTGGACAAACTCTGGTGAATCCATACAATGCTTTACTACTCAGCAATAAAAAGGAAGAAATATTGATACAGACCACGATCTGAATGATTTGGGAGGGCAGTCTGGATTGTTTTCATTATAATATCTTATTAGGATGTAAGACACGAGATACACTGTATAATGAATCCCTTAAAAACACGCTCGCAGTAGCACATTCTATATATCTGACTCATCTTTTTATTAGGTGGACCTAAGTACTGTTACAGATATTTAGCAATAAAACAAAAAATATTAACACTATTTTAACTTCCCCAAATACTTACAGATTATATAGTCAATGAAGAAAAATGAGTTCGCTTTCAGTTGTGAGGACTTCTTGAACTGGGAATCCGTTCACTCATGCGGTTTATTTTTAATTCGCTTTTAAAAATTTTTCATTCACTTGACTTTACCTAAGAGTGTTTCTGTAAATTAAAATGGAGCTCATCTTGCAAAACGATATTACTCAGACACCCTGAACATGATGATTTGCTTCACCTTATTCCCACTCTTTGATCACAGCTGCGGAACATGATTTCCGGTGAAGACAGATTTGTTTATCAGCTCTTCTAAAGAAACAGTGCCATACCCACAAAGTTTTAATTAGTTTATTATCTTGGGTTTGGTGAAACTTTCTTATTATCGAGGTATAGCTGACATACAGCGTTATATTAGTTTTAGGTGTTCACCAGAGTGATCCGATATTTATATACATTATGAAATTATCACCAGGGTAAGTCTAGCTACCCCTGTCGCATACAGAGTTATTACAGTATCATTGGCTATATTCTTTTCGCTGTACTTTTCATCTCTGTGCCTTACTTATTTTATAACTGGAGGTCTGTATCTCTTAATTCCCCCCACCCTTCCCTTCTGGCAACCACCAGTTTGTTCTTTATATTTATGAGTCTATTTGTTTTCTTTTGTCTGTTTTGTTTTTTAGATTTAATATTCAAGTGAAATCACAAGGTCCTGGGTCTCTCTCTGTCTTATTTCACTTAGCATAATACCTTGTAGGTCCATCCATGTTGTTGCAAACAGCAAGATCACATTCTTTGTAGGGCTGAGTGATAATCCCTACACACACACACACACACACACACACACAGGCTGTTCCCATCACGAACGATGCTGCAGTGAACCCAGGGGTGTATATACCTTTTTGAATTAGTGTTTTCTTTTTCTTTGGATAAATACCCAGAACCGAAATTGCGCATCATGTGGTAGTTCCATTTTTAAATTCTTTGAGGAGCTTCCATACGGTTTTCCACAGTGGCTGCACCAGTTTGCACTCCCAACAACAGTGCATGAGGGTTCCCTTTTCCCCACATCCCCACTAACACTAGTTATGTCTTTCTGAAAGCAGCATTCTGACAGGTATGAGGTGATATCTCACTGTGGTTCTGATTTGCAGTTCCCTAATGATTACTGATGTTGAGCATTTTTTCATGTGTCCGTTGACCATCTGCCTATCTTCTTTGGAAAAGTGTCTATTCAGGTCCTCTGCCCATTTTTTACTAAGTACAGTACAATTCAATGTAGGTAACATTCTCAAAATAACACAACTACAGACATGGAGAACAGGGTGTAGGGGGTAGAGTGGAGGAGATGATTTTTAAAAAGCACAAGGGAGACCTTATACGGTGATGAAAATAGTACCGTATCTTGACTGTGGCAGTGCTTACACAAATCTACACATAATACAATTGTACAGAACTACACACACGCACACAGTGTAACTGAAAATACACTTAACAGTGAATAAGATCTTAATCTTAATCTTAATCGATCTTAATCTTAATAGTTAATAGAAATATACTAAGATCAATTTTTTGGTTTTGCTAAAACAGTAACAGGTATACCAGATGTCCCCATTTGGGAAAACTGGGCAAAGGGCACATGGGACTGTGATTTTTTGAAATCTCCTGTGAGACTATAATTATTTAAAAATAAGAAGAAAGCAAAACAAAGACATTTTCCAATAAACCAAAGCTGAACAGATCCATACTACAAAAGATGCTAAAGTTCTTCAGACTAAATGGAAATGATACTTCCCAGACAGAAGCAGAAAGGAAGAACACTAAAAAGATATCAATTTCAAGGATGTTTCCATTGACATATTCATTAATTCAACTAATACTTGTTAAATATTTTTTCTACAATAGTCTCTTATGGTAAGTGCCATGGAATCAAGGACAAATAAGACTCAATCACACAGCCTAGCATACAAACCTATAAATGACATTGAATATTCAGTCACAGAAGTGCTGAAACACCACCCGCAGCTGTACAGAAAAGGAAGCTATCACTAGAAAAGAGTCAGTAAGAAAGTCTTCTTGGAGCTGAATTTACAAATGAATGTTAAGTGAATAAGTGAGGGACAGTATTCTAGACAGAGTCCAGCCACTGAGGGACAAAAGAGTTAAGACACATACGTGGAACGCCAAGGGTGCAACGCACCTGGAGAATAAGGGGGAGGAAAATCCCTCATTACAAGAAATGATGAAGGGCGGACTGTGCGGAGGGCAAGCGGAGCGCAGTCTCTGCTGAAGTCTCTGCTCAAACTTCACTCTGTAAGGAACTAGAAGAGTTTGAAGGAATTTAATTAGGACAGCAAGAGAAGATGGGCCTTTTAGGAAGACAGCTTTGGCAGTAAGGATGATCCATTAGAGCAAAGTGATAGAGGAAGTCAGAGCAATAATCTAATAGTCCAAGGAAGAGGTGGTAACAAGCTTAAACCAGAGGAGGAGGAAAAAGCATGGAAATAAAGGGGCTTGTACCAACTAGTTAAGGATAAAGAGGAAAGAGAAGAATTGAGAATCATGCCCACATTTCTATCTTGGGCGCCTGAAAAGATGTTACTTTCATTTACCTCAAAAGGGAACAGAGCAGCAGGGAGCAGATTCTGATGGAAAGATAATCATTATGCCGTTGGGGAATGTGAACTTGAGGTACAGAGGGATCTCCAGGATCTAGCAAATACAGAGTAACAGCCTGAGGTTAAGAGGCCACAAATCACCAGCACTGGCTGCCAAAGCAGCAAGAGATGGGCTTGCCAAAGGGAAGGAGTATAAAACGAGAAGAACACAGTATTGGAGATCAAATTCTAGAAGAAAGGGGCCCTTGTAAAATGTCAATGGAGGTGTAAACTATTATACTTCTGTTGTCAGTACATGTTCAGACCTAAATGATCTCAACTAATAATTCTTTACGATACGTGAAAGGAATAAATACAAATGTGGTCAAGGATCTATATATAAAGATGTCCTCCTTTCAATGTTATTTCCAATAATAAAACAGAAGAAACTAAATAACCAAACAAAATAATTAACTCAAAGCAAATTAAATTAGATCTATAAAATAAGTAATTATGCAAAGGAATAAATACAAATGTGGTCAAGGATCTATATATAAAGATGTCCTCCTTTCAATGTTATTTCCAATAATAAAACAGAAGAAACTAAATAACCAAACAAAATAATTAACTCAAAGCAAATTAAATTAGATCTATAAAATAAGTAATTATGCAATCGCCTAGGTAGTATTTCAGAAGACTTTTTAATTATGGGATAAACTTCTTATGACACTGAATATTTTACAGCATACAAAATAGGGTCTGCAGTATTTATTTACGCAAGACTATTTACTGAATACCTATTATCTACTATCACTTAGGTACTGGGGATAAAATGCAGTGAAAGACAATTTCTTGTTTTTGTGAAGCTCGGCTTCTCCTGGAAAGTGAGCCAGGAAGGGTAGATAAATCAACGTACAAGACAATCAGGAATGAAATAAATGCTAGTAAGACAAACATTAACAGGTGACATAATAAGACAATGTGTGTGTGTGTGTGTGTGTGTGTATATAAAATTATGTAAAAAAAAACCTGGAATCGTTTTAAAAGAAGCCTCAAGATTAATAGTAAAAATAATGTAAATTAAAAGTTTAAAACAAAGCAAACTTCAGGCGGCTTAGTAAATGGTCTAGGAAAATCAAAGTGTAATTATAAACAGGAAGTGCGTGGGCCCTCCATGGTTTCTCCTTTAGCATCACCAGGAGGCAGAACTTTTACAAAACCTGGTACCTTCCCACTCCCGAACCAGGAAACTCAGGAAGGACAGGAAAGCAACATACTTATGGAAGCCTGTGCTTCTACTAAGCTGCTTTGAGCCAAGATGAACTCTGCAACGCTGAAGGCAGAAAATCTCACAAGACAAGTGATCCTTCCGTCTACCAGCTAAGATGGTATTTTTCACATTTCCTGTCTTCATTATAGTACAACCCTCCGCCCCCACAGACACACACACACACACATTCACCTAAGTTCATTCACTCACTGAATCAACACCGCATAGCAGCATGGCAGGGACTCCAGCAAAACCACACAGGCCCTAGAAACAGGACCCGAAACGCCATCGAAATTTACGAACCACTCCCCATTATGCAAGTATCAGACTGTTCAATTTGTGAAAAGACTAAACTGAAGGGAAGCACTGAAAATACGGACACAAGTTGTGCAACCTACAAGGAACACCTTGGGAAAATAATTTCTCTGTATCTAAAATAAGAAGGCTCTGAGCTGACAATGCGGAGCCTGCTTGGGACTCTTTCTCTCCCTCTGCCCTTCCCCTACGCGCATACTCTCTCTCTCTCTCTGTCCCTCTCTCTCTCTCTCAAAATAAATATTAAAAAACAAAACAAAAAAACACTAGGCATCCTTAACTTCTCTCCCCCCTCTCCCTCACATAGCTCACATCGGATCCATCGGCAAATACCACGGGTGATTGTGCCTTTTAAATATATCAAAATCAGGGGTGCCTGGGTGGCTCAGTCAGTTAAGCGTCCGACTTTGGCTCAGGTCTTGATCTCGTGGTTTGTGAGTTCGAGCCCCGCATCAGGCTCTGTGCTGACAGCTCAGAGCCTGGAGCCTGCTTTGGATTCTGTGTCTCCCCTTCTCTCTACCCCTCCCATGCTCATGCTCTGTCTCTCTCTGTCTCTCAATAATAAACAAACATTTAAAAAAAATTAAACATATCCAAATCAGAACACTCCTCCCACCTCGACTGCTTCCATCCCAACCCAGGGCCACCATCAGGCAGCTCCCACCTGAGGACTCCCCCTGGTCTCCTGCCTCTACCCTTTGCTCCTGTTCTCTTCTGAATGGAAACCAGAGCAATTCTATCAAAGGGGAAGTTGGATCATGTCTCTCCTCTATTCAAAACCCTCTAATCGTTGTTCACCTCATTCAGGTCAAAGCTAAAACCTTTACAATGACCTAGAAGATAGCTACCTGACCTGCCTCCTTCCCTCCCTTTACCACTCTGTCCTCGTCTCTCTCTCTCTCTCTATCTCTCTCATCCCCTCTCTCTCACACCCCCACCCCCTTCTCTCATGCTACTTCAGGCCTGGCTGCCTTCCTAGGCCAATTCCCTCTACACACCAGGGAGCAGCCATTCCAAAGTGGAAGACCTTTGCATTTGCTATGACCTCTCCTGGAATGTCCCTCCCCACCCACCCCACACCCCTCAAGCCTCCTTCAAATCTCTATTCAAATACTATCTTCTCTGACCCCACCCCACACAAAATTGCAACATCTTTAATGGTTTCTTTTTCTCTATAGTACCTATCATCTTCCAAAATGCCAGAGAATTACGAGGTTACCAGATTTTAGATGTGTTTATTTGGACCTTTCCCTTGGTGACCTCACCCAGTGATCTCATGTAGATCTGATGTGGACGTAAATCTCTTTCAGATTACTTTCTGTGAGTCAAGTTGTAGGGGATATTTCTGGTTTAAAACCTACACTTAAAGATGACATCTGTAAGAGGAAAGACATTTAAAGAGAATAATCAACAACTTTCCACCTTATGCCTTCCTTTAGGTTTTTTTTCTCAAATAAAAAAGGTCAAAATTCAGAAAAACTACTGAAGCAAAAGTATATACTATATTACATCTTCACACAGAGAGGAAGAGGTGGCAATCTTATTAATACGTGAACAATTTGAAAAAGATATCAGAAGTTTTACTTTTTCTCCTGAATGTGATCAAACGGGAAGGGGGGGGGAGAGGGCATTTCCCAGCAGAGGGTCACGGATAAGAAATTAACAGGACGGAAATCAAAGCATCCAGGCTTCAAACCAAGAACATCCTGACAGTGCCTTTCTTGCAAATTGAGGGCTGACAAAGCATATTAATGAGAAATACTGTTAAAATGCTATTCAGCCACAGGTCTTCAGTTTCAGCTTCCCCAAAGGAGTTGGTTGCAAAGGGGAAGGGGAAAGTTCGACGTGCGAGAACAGACGCATGTTTATGTTTTCCATTCACTGTTGTACACTGAGAGCTAATGAAGTCAACCTTCATCTGCACTGGCAGAAACCCAGAAACGGAGAGAGCCCAGTCAAGAAAGTAACGCAAAAGAAAGGCGAAAATGCCTTCGACAGCCCTACCTTGGCTTTAATTCAATGTTAAGAAGCATGATGACAGTGCTCATGAATATTAAAATCTAAAGAAACATCCAGCCAAATGGAGTATATGTTCAAGACAATCCAAAGCACGAGCTCTAACATTCTCAGAGGTGGAAAACGCCCTACACCCCAACCAACCTACCGTAACATGATTGTTTTTAAATTTCAAGAGAATTACATGTTATCGGCCCGCCCAGCTCCGTTGAGCTTTGAAGAAATAACAAAAGGAAAGGTTTAAACGCGAGATACGTGCAAAAATCTTTCCAAAGGCTGCGTCATGGTACGATTTCATTCGGAACATTCACCTAATGTTAAACAGCAAGACCCCTCATACAAATGCACCTACTGACAACGCCACACCAGACCCAGATCTCTAAGCCTTCAGAGGACTTTGTCGCTTGCCTACATAAAGTAACTTTCTAAACCATACAGTCCTCCGTCCACGCTGAGCTCGATTTGCAGTGACGGTTTGCTGTCTACCAATCACGACGGTTCCCACCATGACACCTGCCCTGTGACCACTTCCCTTTAATGCTCTGCCGGCACTTCACTCCACCTGAGCCAGTCCTGAGATGAGCCATTTTTAGTGCTAATTTGATGGCTGATAGAACAAGCTGAAACTTCCTCCAAAGTAGCACGCTACGAAAGACGCCCTGTAGCCCACCAATCTGGTTGAACAAGAACAGAAAGGAACTAAGTTACCATCCACCTGATGGCTAGTGGAAAAAGCAGATCCGCAAAAATGCCCAACCTTCCATAATACTGAAGAAATGCAAACTGAAGCCACGATGTGTTCACTTACTAGATTAGTGGAGATTAAAACATATGAAAAACCCCAGTGTTCGCCAGGACGGGGCTACACGGGCACTCTAATAGACTGTAAATTAAAGCTTTTTAAGACTGCAAAGAGTCCGCAAGATCAAACTGAACTCCAAGGAAAAAAATACCTATTTCCCAAAACATAATCTGTGATGACAACTGAAACACAAGTCCATTTTAAGGTGCCGTTTGACTTTAGTAGAAACGTGAGGGGTTAATGACCCTTTGAAACCCTGGGCTTTGTGACCCCCACCCCCACCTTGTGGCCACGGCTGACTGGACGGAGACAGGCGCTACCCAAAAGGGGCCAGTTTCCCTCCCAGGAATGTGGAATTGGGGCTCGGATTCTGATTTATTCTAGTCACATGTACTCTTGAAAAAAGGAAATGTAAACTCAAGAGCTTTATCTGAAGAAGTCTCACATTCCTGGGACATTCTATTCCTTTTCAGCACACAAACAACATCTGAAGATTCAATAAACTGACTTTCATTCTCAGGATTATTTTCTGCTTATATTTTTGTTTTCTTAAACTCCCCTCTCCAACCTTTCTAACTTTAATAATGGTAATTTAGATCAGCTTATCTAATTATGTTTATTCCTCCTTAAGAACATTATTTACCTATCTTAAATAGACTGAGTCTGGTTTAATTAGACTCAACATATCCCAAACCTCAACCTTAATTTCAGAATATTATTCAGTATACAATTCTAGACTTTCTGGTAAATGTTTTTAGAGTTTTAAGTCCTGTAGCAATTTTATTATTATTTTTAAATGTTTATTTATTTGAGAGAGAGAGACAGAGACAGAGACAGAAAGAGGGAGCAAGTGGGGGAGGGGCAAACAGAGAGGGAGAGACTCCTAAGCAGGCTCCACACTGTCCGTGCAGAATCCGACTCAGGGCTTGATCTCATGAACCAGCAAGATCATGACCTGAGCTGAAATCAAGAGTCAGACACTGAACTCAGCCACACAGGCGCCCCAAGTCCTGTAGCAATTTTAACTCAATGAATCCTGAAAGTAATTTTCCAAAAGGAGCCAAAAAAATTGTCATCTCTTCATTGACTGCCATTTGCCAACAGATAAAGGCCAATTTTCTCTCATCATTTGTTCCATGATTTCCCCATCTGTTACAGAATCATACAAACTATAGATGTGACTTGCCCTTCAAAATGTAAAGCTTTACTTTTGAGAATTACCACAGCCTTGATTGTCTTCTCCTATAAACCAACCATTCTGTCCAGAGGCTCTCGCTAGACCTAACAATGATCACACAGAAAGGGAAGAAGACATATGCGTAGTTATTTCAATCATAAATACTCAACTATGACAACACAAATTCAAGCTTTCAAAGCACTTAATTCCGCTTAAAATGCAATCGTGTTACAAGCTTCGAAAATAACGCACTCCCCCATCCTGTTTTTAGAGAACTTTGAAAATCTAGACAATATGCTTCCTTTCAAAACACCAACTGCTTACAGAGGAAAAGAAAGACACAGACAAATGATCTTGCCAAGAAACGTTTCTGCAGCTTCTCTTGGTAGAGTAGCCCTTTCAGTGGCTACAAAGATTTAAATTCAATCCTTGATTGGATTGATAATATACCACCTTTTATTATTTAGAACTGAATTTTAGAACAGAGAAGAGCTTAGAGAACTCTCAACCAGTTGTCTCCAACGTTTGCAAGTATGAGGGCCCTTCTGCAACGCTAAAAAATTGAGGAGTGTTCTAATGGTTATATCTACTGATTGAAAAAGTAAAGGGACAAAAACAGCAAGTACACAGTAATTCTTTAAAAGCACCTGTACACATCTGTAAAGCTGTAAAACACAAATCTAATTTTTCACTGCAGCACCAGTGAACGTCAGAACGAAGTCTGAAACCAAGTCTCCAGATTTACAAAGCAGATGGGGCTCTAAGAATCCAGGATCATTCATCACAGAGGAAGGTTTTCTTTCCAGCACCCCCAGCGATTCCCTTAGGGGCCAGACAAGGCGATTTTAAAGTTCTTGTAGAAAATCAAGCAAAGATAGACAAGGCACTTCTGAAAAAGAAGACTAAAGAGTAGGGGCCATCCCTATAGAATACTGAAACATTATAAAGCTACAATAGTTAAAACAGTGTGGTGCTGACATCTGAGGAAATAAACCTAATAACTGAACAGATTAGAAAGTGCAGGAACTAATGAATATACCAAGGAACTCAGTATAAAATGGAGGTGGCGTTTCAAATCACTGGGGTAAAGACTATTAATTAAATGAGTACGCAGTAAGGGGGGGGGGGGGTGGAGATCCCAAACTGAGTCCTTACCTTGCCCATATACTACGCAAAGCTCTAAATGCAGCAAATATATACAGCATGAAGCCACTAAAGGACTAGAAGAAACACGAAAGGATCTTTTTCTAACAATCTGGTAGTGGAGAAGGTCTTTCAAAGAATGGTTGAAAAACAACAGAAGCCAAACCATGAAACTACTTGAAACAGAAAACATGGTGCTCACTTCAGCAGCACATATACTAAAATTGGAAGGATACAGAGAAGATTAGCATGGCCCCTGTGCAAGGATGACACACAAATTCGTGAAGCGTTCCATATTTTTTAAAAACTGAGAACAAACTGAGGGTTGATGGGGGGTGGGAGGGAGGGGAGGGTGGGTGATGGGTGATGGGTGATGCCCAAAAGAGGGCATCTTTTGGGATGAGCACTGGGTGCTGCATGGAAACCAATTTGACAATGAATTTCATATATTAAAAAAAAAAAAAAAAAAAGAAAGAAAGAAACATAAAACATGGCTTCCTTACAGAAAACTTCATCGACAAGGTCAAGATTAGGCATGAAGTCCAAGCACAAGTCCAACCAGCACAAAACCCAGGTTCTATGCCATGCCAAGTACAGCACTCTTTCTGTCTTTCCTACGATCCCAAGTTGCTAGGGGTTTTAAAACAATACAAAAAAAAAAAAAAAAAATCAAATCCAACAGAATGCACGGTGAGACTCTCAAACTTGCCGAGGCCCCTGACCTGAGATTTCTACAGCACCACCCACAGCTACTATCCTCCACTCGTGTTAGAAACTATCCGACCTACAATAAGGCAATGTCTTTCGTAAGGCATCTTCGGGTCACAGCTTAATTTCAACAAAACGCACACACAGTAAAGCAATACGAGGTTAACAGTTTTCCCAGAATAAGCTTGCTCTGGGGTATGTGGCCAGACGGGCAACATGCAGGTTCAACACTGAATGCTTACCAAATGTATAGCATCAACAGAGACTAACTGAGCTCCTACTGTATGTAAGGTGGTATGTCAAACTCTGAGATGAAAAAGAACCAGTCTCCTGCCTTCCAGGAACCAGCTTACTAGTCAGACCATGAAGGAAGGGTATCTGCTGACCAAGGGCAGTAACATACATTGTTTCCATCTCAAATCTCCCCGGGGGGCTGCCCGAGGAAGCAAAAGTACCCCTCTCTAACTTATTACTAGAAGCAAATCGTAATCAACCATGTCGTTTTTTTAAAACTAGTTTATGGGTATACCCAAGTGACTCGGCTCAAAACCCGAAGGCACTACAGTCAGAGCCTGTCAGCTGGGTGAGGTATCTTCCTGCAGGGTAGGAGAACAGCTGCTATGCAAATTCAGATCATTAGTCCGGTATCACCTTGATCCCAAAACCATGTTGTTTATTTCCATGCACTTTCTCCCCTTTATCCATTTCTGGTATCCGGATCTCCCAGTTTCTTACCCATTCATTCAGTCTGCCTTGCTGACCTAGAGATACTACTTACTACAAATCATGTGTTAACTCACTTCAGTCCTTTTTTAAGTTCCTCTTCCCTTTTTTGCTTCCCGCACTATTGCCTGGGAGAATTATATTATGTACTTTAACAAGGAAGCTCCAATTGGGAGGAAGGGCTTTGTCACCAACACTCCTCTCTTCTCCCGGAGTAGGGGATAATGGCATCCCTCCACTCCTTCGGCCAGCTAGCATGAGCCACCCTACCACAACTATCGAAGGAGTACTAACTTTCCGTTTCTTCGCTTAAAAGGCTCAGAAACAGTTAGGAATTTCTGTAAGGTCCTTTACAAGGCAATTCTGACTTGGCAAAGACACTGTAAAACCTCTCATTCCCCTCTGTACCTTCAACACACAAATACTAGCAAATGAAATTCCTGAATAATTACCCCATGTCCTGGTTGCCTGTGAACTTCTCTACATAACAGAACATAAAACCGAAGAATCGTTTGTAAGTTCCTTATTTTAATTAAAAAGAAAATGACTGACTTGTCATCCTTTTATCTGGTTAATTATGAAAAACAATGAATGAAACTGTAAGTCAACTCCGATAAGCTGTCCGTAATCAACTTCTGTAGGGGCGCCTGGGTGGCTCAGTCGGTTGAGCGGCCGACTTCGGCTCAGGTCACAATCTCGCGGTCCGTGAGTTTGAGCCCCGCGTCGGGCTCTGTGCTGATGGCTCAGAGCCTGGATGGAGCCTGTTTCAGATTCTGTGTCTCCCTCTCTCTGACCCTCCCCCATTCATGCTCTGTCTCTCTCTGTCTCAAAAATAAATAAACGTTAAAAAAAAAAAAATTAAAAAAAAAATCAACTTCTGTAATGAATAATTCCGCTGGTTAAACAGCCAGAACAAGCAATACTGCACTGAATGTATCAAATACAGATTTGGTGAACACGAGCCATATAGTGTTAATTCTAGATCCTTACAGCCACTATTTCACAAAAATTATGTTCACCGCATGGTAACGGAAATTGAAGTCACAGTTTTTACTCTACAAATAAGCACTCTAGAGAAGTATTCTTAGCAAGTATTTCCAGGAATTAATAAAATATTCTCATTTGCCACAGTCCGGGATTTTTCATAGTAAAGATGTGGAAAATTTGAGATGCTTCATTTGCATTCCAGCTGAAATCATTAGCCCTCAAGAGAAAGCAACAGAAAAAAAACACCAGCATGCTAACTTAGGGGTCCTGTGCAAATAAGTAACTAAGCTATGAGGCCAGAGAAAAAAAGGCACCTAAAAAAGAAAGTGCCTTTGTTACGTTTGCTGGATCTCCATAATCCTGCAAAACTAAGTGAGTATCTTCTGGGGAGGGCTTGAGCCTGGTAGGAGAGCGGGAGGGGCACCTCTTAAAAGTTAGAGGCTTAAGTAAACATTAGGCAAAAATGCAGGATCTTACAGGAGGTCACAGATTCAATGCACTGAGCCCAAAATGTACTTTACTGAAATTGAGTTTTCAGGACACCAAATTTCCGGTGAGCCTTTTCCCTCCTGCACTCCCAACCTTTCCAGGGTACGAAAGTGTCGACCTACACCCCTGACTCCTATTACTATCTGGCTCTTTGGAGAGACAGACCTGGTTTTTACGCACCCTCCTAATGACAAGAGCAAACTACAACAAAGCTACAGTAGCTTCAAAAGGCTGTCAAGGCTGTAAAGAGCAAAGGGGATACTGTATAAATGTAATACAAAAGGGGAATGCAAAGTTAGTCCAAACCATTGGAACAAATGCTGTTAAAATGTCTATACCAGCCAAAGCAATCTACACGTTTAATGGGATCCCTATCAAAATACCAACAGTACTTTTCACAGAACAAGAACACACAATCTTAAACTCGTACGGAATCACAAAAGACCTTAAATAGCCAAAGAAATCTTGAAAAACATATGGCACTATCACAATTCCAGATTTCAAGTTATATTACAAAGTGGTAATAATTAAAACAGTATGGTGCTGGCATAAAAACAGACACCCAGATCAATGGAATAAAATAGAAAATCCAGAAATAAAACCACAATTATATGGTCAATTAATCTTCTACAAAAGAGGAATGAATATCAAATGGGAAAAGTCTCCTCAACAAATGGTGCTGGGAAAACCGGACAGCCAAATGAAACAGAATGAAACTGGACCACTTTCTTTCACCATATACAAAAATAAACTCAAAATGGATTAAAGACCTAAATGTGAGACATGAAACCATCAAAATCCTTGAAGAGAGCACAGGCAATAATTTCTCTGACATCAGCCATGGCAACATTTTTCTAGATATGTATCCTGAGGCAAGGAAAATAAAAGCAAAAATAAACTATTGGGAGTACATCAAAAAAATAAAAAGATTCTGCACAGCAATCAACCAACAAAACTAAAAGGCAACCTACAGAATGGGAAAGATATTTGCAATGACATATCCAACAAAGGGTTAACATACAAAATACATAAAGAACTGATACAACTCAACACCCAAAAATCCCCAAATAATGCAATTAAAAAGTGGGCAGAAGAGGGGGCGCCTGGGTGGCTCAGTCGGTTAAGCGGCCGACTTGGGCTCAGGTCACGATCTCGCGGTCTGTGAGTTCGAGCCCCGTGTCGGGCTCTGTGCTGACAGCTCAGAGCCTGGAGCCTGTTTCAGATTCTGTGTCTCCCTCTCTCTGCCCCTCCCCCGTTCATGCTCTGTCTCTCTCTGTCTCAAAAATAAATAAACGTTAAAAAAAAAATTAAAAAAAAAAAATGGGCAGAAGGTACGGACACTTCCGCAAAGAAGACATCCAGATGGCCAACAGACACACGAAAAGATGCTCAACATCACTCATCTTCAAGGAAATGCAAATCAAAACTACAAAGAGGTATCACCTCACACCTGCCAGACTGCCTAAAATCCAACAACACAAGAAACAAAAGGTGTTGGTGAGGATGTAGAAAAAAAGGAAACCTAGGGCCCTGTTGGTAGGAATACAAACAGCCATTGTGGAAAACACTATGGAGGTTCCTCAAAAAAATAAAAATAGAACTACCCTAGGACCCAGCAACTGCACTACTGGGTATTTACCAAAAAAATACAAAAACACTAATTCAAAGAGATCAAAGAGATACCCCTATGTTTATTGCAGCATTATTTGTAGTAGCCAAATTATGGAAGCATCCCAAGTGTCCATCGATAGCTGAATGGATAAAGACGAAGTGGGGTGTGTGTGTGTGTGTGTGCGCGTGCGCGCACGCACGCGCGATGGAATATTACTCAACCGTGAAAAGGAGGAAATTTTGCCATGGGCAACAACATGGATGGAGCTAGAGAGCAGAAGCAAAATAAGTCAGAGAAAGACAAATACGATATGTTCTCATTCATATGTGGAATTAAAAAACCTGAAGTAAAACAAGCAAAATAAAGAAAAATAAAAACATCGGGCTCATTCAAAAGTTATTAAGAAATTTTTTTTTTTTAAATGAATTAATTAGGGGCGCCTGGGTGGCTCAGTCGGTTGAGCGTCCGACTTCGGCTCAGGTCATGATCTCACAGTCCATGAGTTCGAGCCCCGCGTGGGGCTCTGTGCTCACAGCTCGGAGCCTGGAGCTTCGGATTCTGTGTCTCCCTCTCTCTCTGCCCCTCCCGCACTCATGCTCTGTCGCTCTCTCTGTCAGAAATAAACAAACATTAAAAAAAAATTTTTTTTAAATGAGTTAACAAATGAAAAAAACATAGTCCCAACCCCACGGTACCATGTGTTCAGGGGGACACTCTTCTGAGAAACTGTCTAAAGAAACAACAAAAACAAAGACTATAATCAAATTAGTAATTTAAAAAGTAAACATTTTTTTTTAATAGGGTAAGGAATTTTCTACAAAGATACCACCTAGCAGAAAACAGTTCCCAATCGGGTTGAAGGACCCCTGGGGTCCAGCTTCCACCTCACCTCCCCTGTGAACTATTCTGTATCTTTCAGCGCTCCCATTTTGGGCACAGACAGCCACCACCCCGACCTCTAGGAGAAAGAGCCCCACGCTCATATCAGGAATTCTCTACAGGCCTGGTGCATTCACTCACTGACCGCGTGAATCTTTCTCTCTCACCCATCGAAGGAAAATCGCTGGACTTTTTCTCATCCTTGCTTGCTCCCCAGTGCCTCTGGAACTTGCCCCGTGCAAACGAGAATCGTCTGAACAATAAGCTACCTTCTGAGCGTACTCATCAAATTCCACCGGATCGTAAAGACCCTTAACACCATAAATCACTAGACAAGCATGCAGTCTTTCGAGAACTGGTGACAAGTTATCCACACTAACTCCGCCCAAACCACAACACCGCAGTTGTCACTCCCTTCGCACCAAGACCCCAAATCACTAACTCGGCGTTAATTTCCTCCTGCCCTGTTCTAAACATCCACAAAGAGGCCTGTCATCACCTTTCTGGTTGACAAATTATCCCCTCATAATTCTCCCCTATTACTTCTAACAGCTAAAAAGGACACCTAGGTGGTTGTGTCCCTCTCTTCAAAAGTGTGGTCAATGCTGCACACGCAGGTCTGAAACTTTCTCAAGAATATTCTCTTTCTGTCGTCCTCTATTCTGCCAGCTGCCGGGCAGGTTTCTATTCTTGGTACATCACTCTCAACCCTTTATTTATTATTTACACGCTCTCCTTTACTCCTTACAACTCTCTGGGGTAGTTACTGTTTTATAGATGAGAAGAGCAAGGCTCCCCGAAGTTGGCAAGTGCCCCAGAAACCACGCTGCTAGGAAATGGCAAAGCCAAGATTTGAACCCAATGAGTCTGCCCCCAGAGCCCCTGCTCCACTGGCTTGCAATTCTGTCTCAGCCGGTCTCAGAGGCCATCAGTCATCAGTCCCGAGCCTGAAACCTACAAAGAGGTAGGCCTAGGGGCGCCTGGGTGGCGCAGTCGGTTAAGCGTCCGACTTCAGCCAGGTCACGATCTCGCGGTCCGTGAGTTCGAGCCCCGCGTCAGGCTCTGGGCCGATGGCTCGGAGCCTGGAGCCTGTTTCCGATTCTGTGTCTCCCTCTCTCTCTGCCCCTCCCCCGTTCATGCTCTGTCTCTCTCTGTCCAAAAATAAATAAATAAAAAAAAAAAAAAAAAAAAAACGTTGAAAAAAAAGAGGTAGGCCTAGCCAGGAACCATCTCTACATGATTGCGTTTATGTACATCCCCCTGTTCAAAAAGACAACAGATGATGGAAGTCAGTTAAAAAAAAAAAAAAAAAAAAAAAGACTAGAAGCATCACGTGAGCTAGAAATGAAACAAGTGCAGAAGGCAGCCCCTAAACCCTGTACATCCGCTACAGGTGAAACGAATTTGGTCGAAGGACTTGCAAAGGGAAATCTGAGATACTAAAGAACTCAGTGTCTACAGCCACAAACCTGCCAAACGCTCATGGAAACTGCCTTTACTCCCAATTCGAAGTCCCGAAAGCAAACATATTTCAATCCACACCTGCTAACATCCTATCCCAAAGTACCAGTACATATCCCTTCCTCCTCAATATCCCAAACAGCCCCCCTGTGTTCTTCCGAACCAAAGCCCAGTTTGTAGCAAACGATTGTCAAAGAATCTCTAGTAAAAGATAATTAAAAACAAAAAGCCAAGGAATTCTGATTATCTTCCACTGAAAACATGACAACTTGGGACCCCTTACCCACAAAAGCAGTGGTTCTGTAATGTGAAAATGAGCGAAGGAAAACCTCACTAAAAAGGACCAGGGAGGCCAGAAAGGGGAGCCTGGCCCACTCAACATCAATTACAGGAAGCAGTGTCAATTACAGGTCCCAACGGGAAAAGATGGGACACCGCATCTCCTACAAGGAATGTGCTACCCCTTCAAGTCAGCCAAAGAGAAACCGTTGTCACCCTGAACTCTTGCTTCTCTCCGAGGGGCTTTCTGTTCCCAACAACCCCTCCCAACTTCCTCCTCCTTCTCAATAAATTAACATTCCTCTCCTTCGTCTGGGGGACTGGCCTGCCACAGATTGCATGTCTCAGACTGCAGTTCTCCACTATCCCCGGATAAACCCATTTTGCTAGTAAAATAATTGGCTGTTTTAATTCTTTTAGGTTAACAGTAACTTCTCATTAGAACACCAAGCAGCTGCAAAGGGAATGAGTCTGTTTGGAACGAGAGCGGAAGGGTGCCGACTGATTTCTCCACGCTAACTTGTCACTCGTGACTACTCCCCGTCCTTCTCTGACATTTACAGCTAACTCGTGTCCTACTGCTTCCTTCTATCACAATATGAATTTATGAAGTTTCCCCCTTACTTTCCTTCCCAAAGGAACAATTACCAGCCAAAGTGAAACTCTGGGTGATAAAGCTATTAAATATATACATACGTGTAGGAAACCTCACTGGGAAGGAAAAACAGCAAATTAAGAAAACTGAAGCTAACCGAAGAAACTTACATACAGCAGCAAGAAAATAACAGTGCCTAAAAAAAGTTACAAAACTATGCTAGATTAACTTTGGTACTCTAGAACCAGAAAGAAAGCAGTAAAATATAACCTTAAGATGTAGCATTTATCATTTCTGCATCTGGGGGAAAGGGAAGGGAAACCGATCAAAATGCTCTGGTCAACTCAAAGCACTCTGGGCTTCTATTCATTCAACTTTCCAAAAATTTGCTTTTTCTAGTTAATCATTCGTATGCCTACCACTTCAAAAATTCAGGGAACTTCAAATTAAATTTGCTGAATCTTCTGATTTATTTTAGCACTTCAATCAGAAGACTAGGATAAATCAAATTCTACTCAATTTAGGAAATCATATTCCATTCCTCCAGAGAAGGAAGGGTTTCATTAACCATCACTGCCTGTAAAAACAAATGCCATCTTCAAGAAAAGAAATTCTAAAATTACTAGAAATAATTTGAGGCTGTAATTAGAAAATTGGGGGGGGAGGGAGAAAGTTGGGGGGCGAGGGTCAAGAAGCTCTAAAATATATTAAATCCAACACTTCAGAAATAATATTTGAATGCTAATTGGACCTATGAAAGAATATGAATCTAATGCTTGGCCAGTTTTATACAAAGCCCATTGAGAGAGTAACTCCATTCATGGAGATTCTTTCCAATGTTCCTGACAGAAATGGAAAGTGCACATACTTTTAACCCATGTCATGCTACAGAACCTCTGAAAAAGCCCACTTCTAGACACATTCATATTAATGGATCTGCCCCAATACTCTTCTAAAAGGAAAAGTTTAAGAGGCTATTTTTTAATGAAATCTTATATACTAGAAAGCCAAAAATACACAGTAAGAAATTCCTGGAAATGCAGGCATCTCCAATGTTCGACATCTGAGGTTTCAGAAACGCAGTCAGTCTGGAAATCGTCTGTTTTTCAGCATGATGTGGTTCATTTTTTCTGGATTCATCCATTCCTTTGCGTTACCAGTTCATTCATTTCTGATGACCATGCATAATCAGGGTTCACACTAACCATGAGGAATGTCACCCCCTGGTAGAAAAGGGTCACTGCAAGGGTACATATCATGTCTATACATCACTGCACGGGAGGTCGGAGGGGGGACTGCAAGATGGTCTACGTTTTTCTTTTTTTCCTTTGTTTTTATCAGAAATTCACAGAGACCAAAAATACATAAATAAATAATGGTAAAAAAGGCAAGGAGACAATATATGTGAGATTATGTTATATGTGCAAAATAACCCAAACAGAAATGTCTCCTCAGAAGAGGAGAAATATTATTTTCAACCTTATTTTCTGTCATTGGCACTTCAATTCGACACTTGTCCGGACCCAGATTACTCACTTATTTAATCCATGGAACACTGAAATATTTGAATTTCATTTGTCTACCACCCGAAATGACCCAATAAAAGGTAAGCAAAAAAAAATAAGGATTATAATTAAATAACTTACTTATAATCAATCATCAGTATCCTTCCCCTTTCTCTAGCTTAGACACCTTACTACTACTTTTTTTTTTTTTTTTAAGAGAGAGAGAGCAGGGGAGAAGGGCAGAGGGACAGAGTCAAAGAGCCCCACACAGAGACAGATCCAAAGACCCGGGGATCATGACTTGAGCCAAAATCAAGGGTCAGATGCTCAACCAGCTGAGCCACCCAGGCACCTCTACTTATGTATTTCAATCTAGTTTCTCTCTTGTTGTTTTTACAGGGACTAAGTATCCATTTCATGTTCAAAAAACAATCCCAGGCAATCATCATCCTAAAATTCCATAGTCTAATCACAGACATCAGATAATTATCATTTTTTAAACGATTTTGAGGTTAAATCCTACCTAGATGGAAGCAGATCAACAAAACTGACAAACCCTGAAACTGACCAAGATAAAAAGAGAGTAGAGCACAAAATCAGTTATGAAATAAGAAAACATCAATTACCACCAACCAATTATAAAGGAGTAACCAACAAATGTACGCCACCAAACTGGACAACTCAGATGAAAAGGAAAGTTGCTAGAAACATATAAGTTAACAAAAGTAACTAAAAAAGAAAGAGAAAAGCTGAATTAGGTCGTAGCAAGTTAACAGACTGGATTAATAATTAAAACTCTTCCCACAAAGAAAAGCTCAGGGTCAAATGGCGCCTGGGTGGCTCAGTCGGTTAAGTGTCCGACTTCAGCTCAGGTCATGATCTCACGGTCCGTGAGTTCGAGCCCCGTGTTGGGCTCTGTGCTGACAGCTCGGAGCCCGGAGCCTGTTTCAGATTCTGTGTCTCCCTCTCTCTCTCTGCCCCTCCCCCACTCAAGCTCTGTCTCTGTCTCAAAAATAAATAAATGTTAAAAAAAAAAACTTTTTTTAATTATTTTCTGAAAAATCGGTTGTTTTTCTACATAACAGCAACAACCAGAAATGAAATTAAGACCCCCAAGGTAAGGTGTTTGTACAAATCTGGGGTCCAGCACCTTATCTGTTTTTCAAGACCTCAAGAGCAGAAGTCACATAAGCATACAATATACCACCATTCCAAACTATAAATCAATAGAATTCCCAAGCTTGTGTACACGGCAGAATCCTCTAGAGGTCATTTAGAAATTTCAAACCTATGCAACACCCCAGGCCCAATTAAATCACAATTTATGGGACCAGGACACAGGCATGAGTATCTTTAAAACTCCCTGGGTGAACCACTGCTGTATGAAGCAATAATCCTCTAAAATTTTTGTTCAGGACCTCTTACCATCTGAAACCCCAAACTGTAATTGTTCATGAGTTGTATGTATCAATATTTACCATATTAGAAATTATGAGAAAAATGTTTTAAATAAAACGCTGGGGTGCCTGGGTGGCTCAGTCAGTTAAGCGCCCAACTCTTGATTTTGGCTCAAGTCAAGCAAGATCTCACAGTCATGAAACAGAACCTCACACTGGGCTCCATGCTGGGCATGAAGCCTGCTTAAGATTCTCTCTCTCTCTCTCTCTCTCTCTCTCTCTCTCTCTCTCTCTCTCTCTGCCCCTCCCTGGCTCACACACATGTGCTCACTCTCCCCCTCTCTCTCTCTCTCTCAAAAAAAAAAAAAAAAAAAAAAAGCACTGAAAAGGACAAAATAAACTCATTATGTGTGAACAAACGTATCTTAAAAAATAACTATTTCTCAAAACAAAAAACCATTGGCACCATTGTATTTTTACGAGTTTCTTTAACATCTGGCTTAAAAGAAGGCAGCTGGATTTTCATATCTGCTTTCTGAATTCATTCCACTGTAATACGTTGTTTTGGCTGCAGTGTATGGAGACAATTCAGTCTTACACAGATATCTAGTTGGAAAGAGGAGTTTTTAATAGTCTTTTCAAGTAACTGTTAGCTCTGTCATGCAGCCTCTGAAAAACCCTATTGTATGCTCTGAAATAATGAGAGTAAAAAGGGCAAATTATATTTTAGCATAATTTTGAAAATAAGTGCGACCTCAATGACCCCTAAAAAGGTGCTGGAGACTCCCCGAGGTCCCATTCTACACTGAGAAAACTGCTGGTAGAGAGTATAGAAGCAAGGAGGACTAATGAGGTCTGCAGCTGTCAGAGAGGCAGGACTTCCGCTAGAAAAAATAGACAGGGGGAGGGGGAGAGAGCTGGCTCAAAACCCACATTGATTTTCAATGAAAAGATTAACACTTATAAGTGAACTGAATCAAAACCGAACACGAGCTGTGAAGGAAATCTATATCCGAACACCAGTGTAAACGTGACATATATAGAATAAATCTAGCTATTAAAGAAATTGCAGCTTGAAGGATTAACGCAAAGTGGACAAATCCAGGGAACCACCATCAAGATCATGAAATAAGACAATGCCAGCACCCTCAGAAGTACCCATCGTGCCTCTCTCACTTAGAATCCCTTCTTCTTCCCCAAAGATAATCACTTCCCCTGTTCCTGACACCCCTTTAAAACCATATTTAGCAAAAGCATACAGTTTGGATTCTGCTGTCTAGCATCTTTTCACTCAACGTCAAGTTTATGAGATTATTACTGCTGTCGCACACGGCTTCAATTTTTTCACTTCTATCACTGGGTGGTGGATGAATCCACCACACTTTACATAATCGTTGTGCTACTGATGAACACGTGGGATGTATCCAAATGGGGTATTACAAATAATGCTTCTATGCACACCACCATACACGTATCTTGGGGCAATCGTGCACGCATAGCTATGGAGCATATATGTAGAAGACAGATACTGGTTCACGAGGAATGTGTACCTCCAACTTCGGTACAACCCCCAACAGCTCTTCAACGCGTATGTACCAATTTCCATTCCCATCAGCTGGGATATGCATTCCGGTGGCTCCACGCTACAGACTGCCAGTCTTTTCAACGTTAGCCCATCTGAAGACTGTGGTGATATCTCAGTATTATTTATTCTGCACTTCCCGACTACTGAGTTTAAACTTCTTTTCGTATCTTCATTGGCTATTTGTACATCTTCTGGAAAAGTGCAAGTTCAAGTCTCTTGCCCATTGATCTATTAGGTTATCTGGCTCTCTTACTGATCTCTGCCAGCTCTTCAAATTTTCGAGGTAGGAGACATGTCAGTTTACATGTGATTCAAACATTCTTTTTCAGCCTATGGACTACTTTTTGAATCTCAATGGTACACTTTAATAAACAGAAGTTCTTAATACTCAGTTCAACTTAGCATCTGTTTATTTATAGTCAGGGCCTTCTGTGTCCTGTTTAAGAAAGGTTCTCCTGCTCACAGGCCATGAGGATTTTCTATATTATTTTTTACCTGTAGACCTGTAGTCTGTGTGGAATTGATCTCTGAGTATGATACAGGATAGGGGTCAAATGTCAATTAGGGACAGCCATCTTAACAATCACACAACAATTTTTATCAAAAAAAACCATTCTTTCCAGACTGTTTTGCACTTAACATAATCAGAGATCTATAAATGCCTGGGCCTGCTTTAGGGCTTTCTACTCCACTTCATTAATCGTGTTTGCCTACGCTTACACGCATTAATACCACGCTGCTTGAATCCTATAGCTTTATAATAACTCTATGTATCTGATAAGGCCAGGGATTTGTTGTTCTTCAAGAATGTCTTGAAACTCGTGGCCCTCTATTTTTCCACATAAATTTTAGACACAAATAGTCAATTTCCATTCCTCCCCAAATTTTTCAGGCTATGGTCTAAGGTTGAACAGAATCCACGTATTGATTTAGAGAGGACTGACATCTCCATAATATTAAGGCTTTCATTTCATGAACATGATACAGTCCCCCTTTCCTTACCTTTCCCTTAAATTCTCTAAATATTTTATAGTTTCCTGCACAATGGTATTATAAATTTCTTGCTACTTCTACTCCTATATATTGGGACCTTTAATGCCAGAACAATGTCTTTGTTAATTTCATTTTCCAATTGCTATAGAGAATTCAACAACCATGCTAAATACACTTCTAAAGTCTAGTAACTTATGTGTAGATTCTCTTGGATGTTTCTATATACAATACTACACAGACCAATCGTACTACCTACATATATTCAATTGTTCTTTTTCTTCTAATTCTTATCCTTTTACTTTTCTTTTCTTACTGCATTGACCATAACCTACAGCATAATGGTGAATAAATGTGGTAAGGACAAGCATTCTTATTTCATTCCCAATTTCAGAAGATAAGCATTCCATCACTGAACACCATTAATATGACATTTGCTGTAAGTTTCCTTGTAGATACTCTTCTTGAGATCATTCTTTCCTAGTTTGCTTAAGAGTTTTTCAACATGAACAAATATTAAATTTGAGTGCTTTCTGCATCTCATAATGATTATAATAGTTTTTTTCCTTCATTAATATGATGAGATACATTTGATTTTGAGTATTAAGCCAACCTTGCATTCTAGAATAAATACAAAACGCTCATATTACCCTTTTACACTGGTAGATCTCATTGTTATGTTTAAGGATTTTTGCAAGTATGTTCATGAATGAGACGGTCCTATAATTTATTTCTTGACAATATTTGATGTTAAGATTATGCTTGTCTGGCAGGACATCCAGGCTTGCAAGAGTTTGGCCACCCTGATTCCAAATCTCCCCATACATCCTCTTCCCGAAACATCTATAAGAAGAGCAAAAATATCCACATATGACCCATGCCTTCGTGCCTGAATAGGAAGCAGAATACAACAGCCTTCAAATAACCTGTAAATAAATAAACTGCATTCCAACAGAGCTTCCATCCTACACCACTGAAAGCCTATGGCTGGAGAGAACAAGGCTGGAGAGATGAAAGGTTATATAAAACAGAGTAGAGACATGTGGAAGACTTAAATGACCCTCAACCCCCTGGGGGGAGAAAAAGTGCTACATCACTGAACACAGATCAAGACTTGGTAGTTCACAGAACTGGCTGCAAGAGAGGGGCTTGAAAGTGAGTGGAACTAGAAGTCACAGCCTTGGAGAAGCAACGTTTGTGAAGAAGGGTCAGTTATTTAGAGAGACTGGCACGTCTTGGAGACATGGCAGAAAGGGGAAAGAAAGAAGAGGAAAATTAAGAAACTGCAGAAATGAAAGCAAAAATAAGACAAGCCACCCGCCCACCAAAACTGACATCATTAAAAGAACTTTGGCGAACAACTGGAAAGAGTGCTCTCCAACCAAGAAACCTAGTCACAAAATAAACAGGGATTCAAAAACGTAAATGAAGTCCATACCCACACAAAACTGCTAGAGGAAAACAGAAAATGTAAATCAAAGCATTTCACTAACAAAACTTCTCCCCCAAAGCATCTGTGAAACCAAAGAAAACTCTAGTATGACACTCAAAACCGAACTGAGTACCCTCAAACAAGCACATGTGAATCTAGTACAGAAGCTGACAATGAAAATGGACTGAAAAAGAAACTGAAACAAAAGCAAGCTGAACTTAATTGGGAAAGAAATAGAAGAAAAAAATCCTGTTGCAGAAGATTAAATGAAAAGGTGCCCAAAGGAAATTAACTTCAAATGAAAATTTAATAAAAGGCATTAAGAAAAAGTGAGAAAACAACCAAAAGAAAAAGATAAAGAAATGAGTATGCAGACAGTGAATGAAACAGAAAACAGGCAAAGAAAGTCAAACATCATGTAACTGAAGACACAAGTATTCCACGGTACAAAGAGTCAAGACTCTGGGAAAAGATATTTAAAATACTGAAAGAGGGATGGCACCTGGGTGGCTCAGTTGGTTAAGCATCCAACTCTTGATTTTGGCTCAGGTCATGATCTCACGGTTGTGAGATGGAGCCCTGCGTCAGCCTGAAAACTTAGTGAAACATAGGTTTTTATACCCAGCCAAGCTGTCCTTCAACTATCGGGACCATGAAAAATACTCAAACAAGCAAGAACTCAAAAAATGCTTGCACAGGCACGCATCCTAAGGATTCCAATCACCCTTCTCAACTCAGGCTCATCATCTGAATCAAAGACACAGACTGATCAGCGTGACTATCTTCTCAGTTCTCCCAAAGACACAAAACTAACACACTTCTACATGCACAGGAGAGAAGTTAATCCATTATATTCAATGGATGCACTAGACATTGAAATCCATCTAACCAAGGAATGGAACAGGCAGTCAGACATGAGTAAGAGGCAAACGCAGTGATACACAGGAGACACATAAGAAGCCTGAGGGCACAACATCCTGACTTTGTGGCTTTTTTTTTAAAATGTTTATTCGTTTTTGAGAGAGAGGATATGAGTGGGGTAGGGGCAGAGAGAGGGAAACAGGATGTGAAGCTGGCCCTGAGCTGACAGCCGTGAGCCTCATGTGGGACTCGAACTCACGAACCCTGAGATCATTACCTGAGCTGGAGTCAGGCTCAACTGACTGAGCCACCCAGGTTCCCCCTTACTTTGTGGCTTCCAACACACAGGGCTGACAGACCAAGAGCCACAGGTGTAGAACGTGGCTCTCCTCTTCAACCTCTGTCCCAGGGTAACCTGTAGATTCATTTTAATATATTTACACTGTGGTTTCAACCCCCACCCCCTGGGGGAGATGGCCATGACAGTTCTGGCAAGAACCGTGTGTGTATAGGGCCAAAAGCTCCCCTTCCTAACCTGTGGGAGTAGTCCCATAGATGACTGGAAGCAACCTCAGCCCTCAGTGGGAGATGGCCCTAGCTGTGACCCATGACCTATGCAAACACAGAAAGAAATGTCCCCTCTAACCCTGGCAGCTGCCACTTCTGGGCCTGCCCACTCTCCCACCTTGAGGATGTACTGTCCTTAATAAACTGCTTCGTGCTTGCTACTTTCCGTCCGGCCACCTTTATTCCAGAGCAAGTGTGGATCCGCACATAAATCTTCTCCTGGGGAAGCCAAGAACTGAGACCTCCATTCACACAATGCAGAATCTCCCACCGGTCACAGGATGACTGAAGAGGACTGATGAAGAAGTGCCCAGTCTGTGTATTCAATGGCAGAACTAAAACTAAAAACGAGACTAGGGTCACGGATAGAAGTATATAAACCTACGTTGTGACAAAGCAGAAAATTGCAACAAAAACAATGGGAAGGGGCGCCTGCGTGGCTCACTCGGTTAAGCGTCTCGACTCTTGGTTTCGGCTCAGATCGTGATCTCAGTCATGAGATCGAGCCCCAAGTAGGGCTCCACACTGACCATGGAGCTTCTTAAGATTCTCTCTCTCCCTCTGCCCCTCCCCGGCTTGCAAGTGAGCGCATAGACTACAAATAAGTTAAGTAAGTAAAATGGGGAGGTAAAAGAGAAAGAAAAAAACAATAAAATCACTACTGTATTGGTGATAGGTGAGAATCAAAAGAAGCCATGTCAAGGTGACATACAAGAGAGTAAAATGGGTTAAAATGGTTAAAAAGGGGGAGGGTGTACTATACAGGTACATAATTGAAAAGTAACCGCTAGAACAAAAATTTATTCCTTCCTAGATATGAAGTTGTCTTTATCAAGCTCAAGGAAAATACACGTGATAATGAGTGAACACAGTAAGTTCGATACACACAGGAACTGTATCATAGATAACAACAGAGCTGAAAACAAGTATCTCAGTTATAACAATTCATGTGAATGAACTAAACTTGCCTACTTAAAAGATTTTCAAACTTCCTCAGAAAGCAAAGGCCAACCTTGTACCGTAGTAACGAGAAGACAGATTTAAGATGCAAGATTCAAAAAGGCTAAAAATAAAGCGATGCACAAAAACTTATCAGGCAAATGGAAGCAATTAGGTGGCAATCATACCAGACAAGATAAAAGTTAAGACAAAAAGTATTCAAGCGGATGAATGCTAAAAGCTATTATTTCACAATGCAAAAAAAGTATTAATATCTATGAATCAAATAACAGAAACTATAACCAATCCAAGAAAAAATACAATCTCTATAAATAAGAGACACGCACTACTCAGTACCCAAAACAGATTAGGAAGGAAAATAAACAAAGACTAAAAGTAAATGATCTAGGGGCGCCTGGGTGGCTCAGTCCGTTGAGTATCCGACTTCGGCTCAGGTCATGATCTCGTGGTCCGTGAGTTCGAGCCCCGCGTCGGGCTCTGTGCTGACCGCTCAGAGTCTGGAGCCTGTTTTAGATTCTGTGTCTCCCTCTCTCTCTGACCCTCCCCCGTTCATGCTCTGTCTCTGTCTCAAAAATAAACATTAAAAAAAAAAAAAAGTAAATGATCTAAACAACATAACCAATAAAGAAGGGTTTTTTTGGACATATATGAACGCCATGCTCTAAGAATAGAGAATATACCTCCTTTGAACAAACACAAAACATTAATCCCAGGATAAGGCACAAATAAATCATGAATGTAATCATGAAACAGCAATATTACCAACAATAACCAGTGATCAAAACTGCAAAGAAAGCTGAAAGACTGGAAACAATGTAAAATGGTACAAGAAGAGAAACATAAATGAATTATGGTACACACAATGGAATCACACACAGCAAGAAGAATAAATGACCCAAGAGTACTTGCAACAACATGGACGAATTTTTAAAAATTGGTGAACAAAAGATCTAAATACAAAACCATTTATAATGATCAAAATTCAAAACCAGGCAAAACTCATCAGTTTAGAAGTCAGCATAGGGGATGCCCTTGGAGAGCAGGGTGGTCATGACTTAAAGGAGACACTGGAATGTTCTAGGTGCTAGTTTCATGGGTGATGGAATACATTTTGTGAAAATGCACCAAGCTCCACACTTCTGATGTGATTTTTATCAGTATCAATAAAATTAACATTTTTTTCTTAAAAATCAGAGAAAAGCTAGAAATTATTTTTTTAAAGCCTTCCCACCGAAAACCTTAAACAACTCTTGGAAGAAAGAGAATATACAAACAAGTCACAGAATTCCTAAAAAATAATGATAATGAAAATATTACATATCAGACTCCATGGAAGAATTTAAAGTACTAATCAGAAACAAATCCAGAGCCTTAACCACCTATGTCAATTTTTTAAGAGCAGAAAATGAATGAATTCCATTCCTAACTCAAAAAGCTAAAAAGGAGAACAAGGTAAACCAAAAGGAAAACAAAGAAGGCCCCTCACTCAGTTGGTGGAGCTTGCAACTCTTAAGATCAGGGTCATGATTCGAGCCCCATGTTAGGTCTAGAGATTACTTTAAAATAAATACATTTTTTTAAAGATGGTAACTGTAAAGATAACAAAAGCAGAAATTAACTTAATAAAAATTCTCATTCTTTAAAAAAAAAAAACAAAAAACTGAGTTCACGTATATGAGGGACGTAGAGTCGTCAGATTCATAGACAGAAAGGAGAACGGTGGTTGCCAGGAGCTGGGGGAAGGGAAGAACGGGGGGTGAATATTCAACCAGCAAAGAATTTGGATTATGGGAAGGTGAAGCAGCTCTAGAGCTGAATGGTGCTCATGGTTGCACTTAAAGGACGTAATGCCACAGACCTGTACAGCTGAAATAACAAAACAAAGCATACACTAATTTCAGCAAAGGAAAAAAAGAAGCGAATACACGAATACAAAAAAGATAAAATCTATAAATCATAAAAGAGTACCCTGCCCCCTTGCATGCAAACACATTTAAAAACCTAGATGAAATAGATAATTTCTTAGGAAATACAGTATATCAAAACGGACCCCAGCAGAGACAATGCTTAAACCAACTAACTTCCCTAGAAGAATCAGAAAAAGAACTACCTTACTAAAAGAGGACCAAACCAGAGAGCCCAGAGGAAATCTACCAAACCCTTAAAAAACAGACAGTTCCAATATTAAATTGTTTTAAAACATGAAAAATAAAGAGTAACTTCCAAATTCTTTTTATGAATCAAGTATAACATAAAAAACTGTAACGTTAATAACTGAACCCAATTAAGATAGTAAAAAAAAAAAAAAAAAAAGAACACCTTTACAAACGAATAGCACTTAGGAACACCGATGCAGACATATGAAATAAAATATTAAAGAAAAAAAACCCAGGGCACCTAGGTGACTCAGTCAGTTAAGCGTCCAACTCTTAATTTCAGCTCAGGTCATGATCTCATGGTTTGTTGGATCAGGCCCCACGTCAAGGGTCTACACTGACAGTGTGAGGCCTGCTTGGGATTCTCTCCCTCCTCCTTTCTCTGCCCCTTCCCTGCTCACACACATACATACTCTCTCTCTCTCAAAAATAAATGAATAAACTTAAAGGAATAAAAAAAAAAAACAGTATTATTATTATTGTTATTCAGTATTAGCAAACTGAATAATACAACTCACCATACTAATAAATCTAATGAGAAAAAATACATAATAACCTCCAAAAAGGCCTGAAAAAAACCCTTGACAAAATTCAGTATCCATTCCTAATTTTGGAAAACCATCTCTTGAATAAATAGGAATGAATGGATGCTTCTTAACATGACTTTACCGATACATATAGAGAGAGTATGTGCGTAGGAGTACCCACACAAGAGAGTACACCCACAAGAGAGCACGCACACAAGAGAGTGGGGGTGCCAACATCTTACTGGGTCAAAACTAGAGGCATGCCCACTTAAGGCCAAGAACCAAGCAAGGATGCCCAATACGTTGTCTACTATTTAACACTGTAAGCATTAATTAATCTGGAGGCATTCACCAAGAGAAAACAATTAAAAACACAAACAGGGCGCCTGGGTGGCTCAGTCGGTTGAGCGTCCGACTTCAGCTCGGGTCACGATCTCGCAGTCTGTGAGTTCGAGCCCCGCGTCAGGCTCTGGGCTGATGGCTCAGAGCCTGGAGCCTGCTTCCGATTCTGTGTCTCCCTCTCTCTCTGCCCCTCCCCTGTTCATGCTCTGTCTCTCTCTGTCTCAAAAATAAATAAACGTTAAAAAAAATAAAAAAAATAAATAAATAAATAAAATAAAATAAAAATAAAAACACAAACAGTGAAAAAGGAGAAATAAAACTCTCTACTAGCTGATCACATGACAGTAAACCTGGAAAATCAAAAGAATCAGTGATAAAAAAATAACTCAAGAAAGGGAATTCCGCAAGGCAGCAGGATATAAAATTAACAAACAAAAAAACAATAGCCTTCGTGTCCCCAAGCGATAACCAGTCAGGATATGTAATGGAAGAGAAAACCCCATTTGTAACAGCAAGAGAAAAGAACGCACACTTAACAAGAAATGTTCAAAACTTCCATGAAGAAATCTACAGACTCACACTCCTGAAAAGGCACACCCTGTGAGACTTCCGCATCCACCATTCGTGGATGAGATATCACAACTTCAGTAGACTGGCAGTTGGTTCTCCCTAAACTAATTTACAAATATAACACAACTGCAATAAAAATTCCTCGGAAGCTTCTTTATGGAGCTAGACAAGTTGACGCTCAGTTAACACTGAACTGGAACGAGGGAGAAGTAGCCCTACCAGATACGAGAACAAAGTTCCATGATTAAAATTGTGGTGGTAGCACTCAAAGAGGCAGACAGACCAGGGAAATGTAACAGACAATGCAAAAACAGACGCAACCTATATACGGAAACCTAGTAATATATAATAATGGTGGCATCTCAAATGACTTGCGCGAAGATGGGCTTCATCAATGTTGGGGCAAGTGAATAGCCATATGGAAGATAAAATGAGACCCATTCATAATATCACACACCAGAATAAACTCCAAGTGCAGCAGAAATCAAAATGTAAAAGCTGAAAGCTACCTAACTTCTTAAGGAAATCATTGGTGAAGCCTTCTCTAACATGGATGCAGGAAAAGGTTTTCAGACCTTGACTTAAAATCCATATCCGAAAATTACATGTGAATCTTTGCCCAGGGGTCAGCATCCTAAACCCCCATGGTAAGGGTCAACTGTACTTCCTCCGTGTTTAGTTTGCTGTTTTGTTCCTAACTCCGTGAGATGGATGTACAGATCACTGAATGTTTTTCAGTCTTCTTTCCTAACATGTATTTATGGCTATAAACTTTCCTCTAAGTATAACTTTAGCTGCATCCCACAGATTTCGATATGAAGTATTTTTATATTAATTCTGATCAAAATATTTTGTCAATATTTAAAATTCTCATTGCAATTAAAGATCTTCCATAATTTGTGGGTATTTAGAAATGATTTTACTTTTTGCTATTGATTTTAGTTTAACGCAGAGAATACTGTACTGTTTGACCTCAATCCTCTGAAATATCCCATAAACTGACAGCTTATCCACATGAACTGGTAAACAATGTGTATTCTGCAGTTGTTAGGGGCAATGTCTAGACATGCAAGGCAAGTTTATTGTTCAAATATTGTGTTGTTCAAATCTTCTATATCCTTACGAAATTCTGTTCACTACAATACCAGGGTAGTACAAAAAATAACTCCCTCTACGATTGTGAATGTATCCATTTCATCTCCCTATTTCTTTTATAATCACTGAAATTATTTTCAGATGATCTAGACACTCTATTAAAGAAAATAAAAAGATGAATAACCTTCACTACACCAATAAAAATGGCAGCAATTTTTTCCGCTAATTATTATCCAAAATGGGATAATATCACCTCTCTCAAAAATAAAAACCATCGTTATAGACATCCTCCAAAGTTTCATTGGGTCAGATCCAGTAACTGCAGACAGCAGATCAATTTGTTTAACTACTTAGAGGTATATTTTGCAACCTCATTCATGCTGCCGGGCTCATGGGAAAGGTTATCAACGCTCTACAATACGTTCCACAGATAAATTACGGAGACTTTTCTACAATTTTTCCGGACCAAAATTACCTTGGTCCTGCTCTCTGGCAAAGATCATCCGTGCCCCTTCAGCGCCCACTGCACCGTATCCCATCGGGGCCCGATGCAATCTTAGAATCACTCTCCCGCAGTGCTCCAGAGAACAATCGTTAGGATCTGAAACCCACCACCACCTCTGCTCGATGGCAGAATCTCTGACGATCTGTTCACGTGGTTCTTCCAAAACTCTCAGAGCTCAGGTATGCAACGGGCACCTATTCCGATCAGTCTTCATTAGCGTCCTCCCGTTTTCTCAGGCGGGTGTCGTCTCCCACTCTGGATCAAGCACCCCTCCTGCCCAATCCCACGGCACCTTACACTTTCCCACCTACAGCTATACACGACAGTGATCTTTTCACTTGTTTTTCTCAGCGGTTACACCGTCAGCCCCTGGAGGAAAGGGCCATCTGATTCATCCTGATACCCTCAGCATCTAGCAATGCCTAGCAGGTGCACACACTGTCTTTCTACCTTGTCCCCTACAATCTATTCTCTACACGACACTGCTGGCGACCCTTTTAAAATCTAAGCCACATGGTATCGTTTCCCTGCTCAAAAACTTGCAATGGCTTTCCATTTGACTCAGAATAAAATCCAAAGTGCCACCACAGTCTACCAGACCCTACATGATCTGGTCCTTTATTACCTCTGTAACTGCACACGTACACACACACACACACACACACACACACGCACGCACACACACACCCCACTTACTCATACTACCCTCCTACCACCTCAAGGGTCTTTGCACCTGCTGTTCCTCCTCCCATAAGGCTCTTGGCCAAAATATCTGCCGGACTGGCGCACTTGACCTTCATCACACCTCTGTCAACTGTCACCCCAGAGACACCTTCCCTGACCACTTCCTTGACCACACTATCAAGAACGGCAGTCCCCGATACACTGTCCCCTTGCTCCTGTACTTTTTCCATGGCCATTATCACTACATGTATTTATGCTGCTTATTTATTATCTTCCCCCCCCCCCCCACTCGAACGGGATCTCTCTGAGAAAGGGCACTTACCCTCTAGAAGAGGGGTCGGGATTTTTTGCTCTAAAGACTCAGATAGTAAATATTTTGTACTCTGCAGGTTAGACAGTTCCTGTCACAACTACTCACCTCTGCCTTATAGCACAAAAGCAGCCACAGACAGTATGTAAACGAATGGACAGGCCTCTACTCCAATAAAATTTTCTTTACAAAATCAGGCAAAAGTCCAGATTGGGCCCGAAGGCTATTGTTTACCAATCCCTGTTCTGGAACAAGCTTGGCATGCAGTACATTGACTTTGAATTAATCAATCATTTCTCCATTTTTGGTATCTAAAAAGTTTACCTCTAATTGACAACATAAAATACCAGCACTCCAACCTAATCAGGAAAGAGAACTTCAAACCAGCTTCTATACACCTTTTACCAAAAAATCCATTTGAGGCTCATTATATTCCTGAATGGCTGTTTTGACAGAGATGCAGTGCTCTCACACTTGCCACCAGAAAGCACATGAACCATGTGAGTTTAACCCTCTGCAGAAACGTTGTTATTAAGGTGTGTTTTCCCTTCATCTAAAAAACAGAATATAATCAGCCTCAGAAAAACCACGTGCTATGGGCTGCACGCCCGTCACTGCGGCTCTCAGTGTAACCAATACGAACCCCAAGTGAGGGTTTGGGGAACGTATTAAGGAAAGGAAACTGGTATGTTTTCTACAGATGGTGAAAGCTGCAGGGTAGAGCTAACGATGTTTCTCCCTTTCACCACCAGGATGCTCGGCCAAGTTCCCAGTCTGCAGACTGGTTAGTTATGTCACCAATATCTACGTCCTCTCTTCTCGGGGATTCAGAGTCAGCCTACGGGATTCAGAGTCAGCCGACGTTTTTAGCCTTCAGCACATTAAACGAGGGCACGTCGGAGTTCAGCCAGGGGGATGAGAAGTGATGTGTGCTGGCCCATAAAACCTCCACGGGACTTGGCTCTCTCCCGGCCCACCAGCTGAACCGAGCAGGAGGAAGTTCCTACTTCCTAATGGAGGCTGAGTCACAGGTGGAAAAAGCTGGCCTACCAGAAGGGCCCCATGGAAGACGACCCCATGAGGAACACAAACACTAAGCAACAGATGCTTTTGGGGCTGAGTCACTGACGCTTTGCATGAGTAAAATTCTAGCCCTCCACAACTAAAACACCCACCTGGGAGGCTGGGCCCTTGTTCAAAGAATAGGTTTCATTGTTTTCATTCATAATCTTCACATGGTTTTGATTCTCGTTATTTATATTCAGCTTCATCACTATGAGTATTTCCTATAAGCTAATTTAAATCTCTGTGTAATGGGGGACGAGGGACAAGCCTCCACTGTTTGCATTCAATAAAATCATAAGCATCTCAAACAACAAAATCTGAACAAATATATTTGGATAAAACATAAACACTGCAACAAAACCCTATTTGTAACATTCACTTGTACACAGTTGGTCTAAGTTGTATCAGGGTCCAGAACCAGAGAGCATGCTGGGTGAATACTAAAATGCAGGGCAATATGTTTTATCTCAAACGTAATTTGACAATCATCAGAAACCAAATAGCCTAAGAAATGAAACCACACGTTTCTAAACTCCTGTCTAGCAACAATAAGTAACTATAAATGTAGCTTAAAACGAAAATTGTTCTAGACCCTGTAATACCTAATGCCTCTATAATTCTATCAAATGATACCATGAGGTTTTGTTGTTAGCACATTTTTGTTTTTTTGGACAGGTAGTATGGAATATGCTGGACATATCAGAAATGGAAGAAGTTTTTAATTAATCCATGCAATACAACGGGCAAACTCAGGTATGAACTTCATTATCATTGATAGGCCTTGCAATCCTCCAATTTTACAATGCTAGCTTTCAAAAAGAAGTAACATTTTAATAATCTTCCTCCCTGGGATATCTCAAAGGACAATCCACATTTTAGTAAAGCCTTTGGAAACAATGTTGTTTGCAGTGTGTAATTAAAATCTGAAGACAGGTGATTGGGGAATTAAGGGGTCTCTGTGCATTTCTGTTTTTAAATCAAAAACCGGGTAATTAACTCTAAAAGATGTACACAAACAGGAGATAAGTACTATGGAAAACCGAGAACCAAGTTATGTTTCAAACTCTATAGGTTTGGTTATAAACAAAATGTGTTTTTCTGTTTCTTTGAAAATGGGCATGTAACCTATATTGGAAAACTACAGTCTTCCCGCCAAAATTAAAATCTTACTTTTCAAGAGACGGAAGGCAAGTCAGTTCCCCTTCGTTGTAAACTGTGAACAGCCTCTCTCAGAATGATACAAACACAAACATAAGCTGCTCCCTCACTTTCCTGCCACTCTTCTGGTTAATGTCATCCCTCTACTGGACTAGATACTTCACTCCCTGAGTGTTTAGACAGTGTTCCTTCCATGCACCACAGGGAGCAATTTAAATCCATGAACCTCTCCGTAAGTATTAATTCTAAACTGCACAGAATATGGCCCCGAAAGGAGTTACAAAGTCAAATTCAGAGCCGAACTGTGCCTAGGTAATTACTCTAACACAGGACTACATGACAAAACAAGGGGGGGGGGGGGGGGAGTGTCATGCACATGTTTCGGGGGGCTTAAAACAAAAGTGCAACATGAGTAGAGCAAAACGACTCAGTCCGGACTCTTAAAATTAGAAAGTAGCGATAGTGTTCTGCTTTTCCTATGGTCCTCAATCAAAACCCATGACACGTTCAGTCAATGAAAACATATTTGTTGAGTATCTGCCATGTGCAAGGAAGACACCATTTCTTCCATTTAGCTGGTAAAATATGGCCACATGGGCTCTTCGTTCGGTCAATCACATCCATACTTTTATATGCAACACAATTTCACTGAGCTGCTTGTGTGCACAACACGGATGACAGCACTCTGCGAGAGGAACCACAGCAGCAGGGTAATAACATCTTCAGGACGCACTGGAGCACAGCTTTAAAAATCCAAGATGGGGGCGCCTGGGTGGCTCAGCCGGTTAAGTGTCCGACTTCGGCTCAGGTCACGATCTCACCGTCTGTGAGTTCAGGCCCCGCGTCGGGCTCTGTGCTGACAGCTCGGAGCCTGGAGCCTGCTTCACATTCTGTGTCTCCTCTCTCTGCCCCTCCCCTGTTCACGCTCTGTCTCTCTGTCACTCAAAAATTAATAAACATTAAAAAAAAAATTTTTTTTAATCCAAGATGGCTTTCAGTCGTTAGTAAAAGGAAGTATTCAAGGACCAAAGATCACAAAGGCTTTGGGCAAATGGCCAGCTGGAGCCAAGGAGGCACTGGGTGTTACCACTGGCCAGTAACGTTATGACCTAAACAACAGTCTGTAAGTGGCCACAGTGTTTAAGAGGTTACTTAACAAAGCTGGAGCACATCTACTAACAGCCGGCTGTGGACGAGGCACTGTGCCGTCTGGTGCCTGCCCACAAGGAGCTTACAGTTAGTTTGCAAGATAATTTACCTCTGTTTTCCCTCTCCAGGTATTGAGGACTGGTGCTTTGTCCAATTTATGCTGTTATCACCAATAACCAGAACGGTCCACAGTAGGCATTCAATCATGTGAAAAGAACCATAAAGCAAAAACTAAAGAGAAATGTTAATAAAACACTGAAAAAGTTCAAAAATATACAATGCAGCAGAAGACATCTTTAGATCAATACAAGACCACTGCTCCCAGAGGTCGGAGGGCCCCCTAAGAACAGGCCCAAGGGAAAATTCCATCCCGGATGCTGAGCCCAGAGCTGAGGCTCAGAAGCTCCTACTAGACCTGAAAGAGGAGAAATCACCCTGGGATATTCAGGATGTTTAAACCTACCCCCCTCCCAAAAAAAAAACAAAAAAAAAAAAAACAAAAAAAAAACAAAGAGAGCATCAACAGGAGAAAAGAGAAGAAAAGAGCTAACCTCAAAGAGAAGAGGCACAGATCCAGGGAAGAAGAACCAGAACAGGGTGGCTCCAAAGATTAAGGCCGAAATCTGAGTATGGAAAAATTATCCTAATCTAGGGACATCTGCTAAGACAGGAGGATAGGCTCTTACACAAAACAAACAAAACTGACCTTGAGGTAAGCAGCACAGCACTGACAGCAGAAAGCGTCCACTCAAAGCAAAACAGGACAGCACTGTCGCGGACCATACGACCTTCACGGGACGCCAGGACCTAGAAAAAGGCACGGCCATGCCCAGAGCACCCCACCCTGAGAAGGCCCAACCAGTCCTAAGAAAAGCATGTCTTAAATGGAAGAGAAAAAAAGGCGTTCTTAAAAAAAAAAAAAAAAAAAAAAAAGTTAATAAAAGAAAATAAAGTCAATGTTTAAAAAAAAACAACAAAAAACAACTCCCCTTGAACCAGACGTGCCTCCCTAGCAAATGCCCTTCTCTCCTCTCCATAACCAAGGTTTAGAAGCACCGCGTAACCCGACCAGCCTCCCCACCTGAGTACAATCCTTGGTCCGTGGCAGTAAGGCTCCCCTGGGACTCTTCCTGTGAAACCAGTAATGACATCCCAGAGCGGAAGCCAATGGACACTCTGTACCCACTGTCTGTCTGGATCTCGTGCTAGCTAGCACCCTTTCCCCTTGGTTCCTCAACATGCTCAAATCCTTGCACTAAAAAACAAAAAAGTCCCCCTTTCCCTGGCCTCCTGGAGCCACCCTTCACCACCACCACGCCCGAGAGCTGTCCCCACACACCGTCCCCACATACTTCCTGGCTCCCACTGTTAAACCCTCTCACGATCTGGCCATCCTGCTCCTGTCCCCATTACCATGTCACCGCTGCCACCTCCTATATCACTAATGACTTTCTGGCTCTCAGCATCCCTCTTTGCTGACATTCTTTTGGACCACGGCTTCCGGATGCCATTCGTGCCCCCCTCCCCCCACAACTGTCCTTCTCGGTCTCACAGTGAGAGCCTACCCTCTCCTGCGTATCTTTTGAACACAGGAGCTCCCCAGGTCACATTCGACACACTCCTTTTTTCTGTATGTGCTTCTTGAATAACTCCATCCATTCCAACAGCCTCCGTTCACAAATACGGGCAAAGGCAGAGGTTCTGGAATTTTCTCTGTTCACGGCACCCTTAGCGTCTCGGGCCAAAAGAAACGCCTGACTGCTGCATTGTTGGACAAGTTCAAATAACTTAAGTATTCATGCCCTAACAACTTATTACCTATTTTTAAAAATCACATTTCAATTGAGAAAAAAAAAAAAAACAGTATTTTTATGTCTGAATAAACCACCAGTATTTACTTATGGTACGCGTGCACCTGTTGGGCACCTCACAATTTCTCAAACCTTGGAGCTGGACTGGATATCACCTCGTGCATGTCCTACTACACACTGAATCTCACAGGGAACCCAACCACTGAACGCCCAGCCTTACAAACGTTATCAACGAAAAGAGAGTAATGCAACTGATGGTGGAAAGCGTAGATTCCTCTGAGCGAGTATTCCCCACAGGGCAGGACAGATGTTATGGACTGCTGAGTTTCCTTCCACAATTCAATATCCTGCAGTCTCCCTGTGAGTTCACTGCATCACATCAGCACACAGTCTGGGAACTGTGGTCTAAGGACTCTCAGATGTCTGTCTCAAGTCCAGACATCCCCCCAACAGCCGGATCCCTAACGCAGTCGACTAACCACCGTGTCCCGCGGCCACCTGAAACTTCACGAAGGCAAGTGCACCGGGCATCGTTTCTTCCAAACGGCCGCTGCTCCGTTGAGAAAGGCACCATCATCCACCCGGCTGGCCACCCGGGACTCAGCACTGCCCAGAACTCCCGCCTCTCCTAACTCCCCCACATGTACCCCCACCAACCGACAACCAAGTCCCGGTAATTCTACCTCCTCGACCTTCCCTCCTTCCACCCTTGTTCCCTTCCATCCATTCTGCAAAGGGCAAATCTGATCATGCCCTTCTGCTTCAGAATTCCGCAACTGTTTCCTTTCGTCCACAGAAGAGTCCAAACCCCTTACGACACGAATCGCAAGGCCCTATGCCGCACAGCCCCGGGTCGCTTCTCCTGCCCCATTTCTTGCCGCTTCCCTGAGCCCATCCACACCTTGTCACACCACCAGACTAAATTTTGTCAGGTGCTCCAATATACCATGTCTCTGACAGCCTTTACCAAGCCTCTCCTTGACCCAGACTCTGACCAATTCCTTCCCTTGTATTTCTCCCGGAGACTTTTCTCATCTCTCTGAATAGTCCCTAAGCTTCGGTTTCCAGTCACCCTCTAAGCTCCAGTAGCTGAGC